>NC_133157.1:68792500-69417500 GCF_040802235.1 Manis javanica
ATGGAAAGTCCTCATAAATAAATGCCACCGACTAGGAACAGGCAACTGATAATAAAAACAATCCATGAATGTTAGGAAGCATTCAATTTTATGAATAGTAAGAGTAATACAGACTTTTAAATTTTTTTATTCATTAAACAGAAAAAGAACAGCGTCTCTAAATTGTCAGTATTTACCAAAGACATTAACAATATCTGTAATTTGCCTTTAAATAGAGAAATTCTGGCCTAAGTCTTTGCCTCTAAATCTACGTCAATAATATTTATCTTTTTTAAAAAAATCAAATACGTACAGAAATATGTGCTCAAGAACCTTCATAGCAGCAATTTTAGAAAAATAGTGCAACAACGTAGATGCACAAAAATAGGGAGGTGTTCAGCATATGTGAAGCAAATACTAACAGAACTAAAGAGGGAAATAGACTGCAATGCATTCATTGTAGGAGACTTCAACACACCACTCACCCAAAAGGATAGGTCCACTGGGCAGAAAATAAGTAAGGACACACGGGCACTGAACAACACACTAGAAGAGATGGACCTAATAGACATCTATAGAACTCTACATCCAAAAGCAACAGGATATACATTCTTCTCAAGTGTACATGGAACATTCTCCAGAATAGACCACATACTAGCTCACAAAAAAGAGCCTCAGTAAATTCCAAAATATTGAAATTCTACCAACCAATTTTTCAGACCACAAAGACATAAAAGTATAAATAAATTCTACAAAGAAAACAAAAAGGCTCACAAACACATGGAGGCTTACAACATGCTACTAAATAATCAATGGATCAATGAACAAATAAAAATAGAGATCAAGGAATATATAGAAACAAATGACAACAACAACACAAAGCCCCAACTTCTGTGGGACACAGCGAATGCAGTCTTAAGAGGAAAGTATATAGCAATCCAGGCACACTTGAAGAAGGAAGAACAATCCCAAATGAATAGTCTAACATCACAATTATCAAAACTGGAAAAAGAAGAACAAATGAGGCCTAAAGTCAGCAGAAGGAGGGACATAATAAAGATCAGAGAAGAAATAAACAAAATTGAGAAGAATAAAACAATAGAAAAAATCAACGAAACCAAGAGCTGGTTCTTTGAAAAAATAAACAGAATAGATAAGCCTCTAGCCAAACTTATTAAGAGAAAAAGAGAATCAACACAAATCAGCAGAATCAGAAATGAGAATGGAAAAATCACGACAGACTCCACAGAAATACAAAGAATTATTAAAGACTACTATGAAAACCTATATGCCCACAAGCTGGAAAACCTAGAAGAAATGGACAACTTCCTAGAAAAATACTACCTCCCAAGACTGACCAAGGAAGAAACACAAAAGTTAAACAAACCAATTACAAGCAAAGAAATTGAAACGGTAATCAAAAAACTACCCAAGAACAAAACCCCGGGGCCGGATGGATTTACCTCGGAGTTTTATCAGACACACAGAGAAGACATAATACCCATTCTCCTTAAAGTGTTCCAAAAAATAGAAGAAGAGGGAATACTCCCAAACTCATTCTATGAAGCCAACATCACCCTAATACCAACACCAGGCAGAGACCCCACCAAAAAAGAAAATTACAGACCAATATCCCTGATGAATGTAGATGCAAAAATACTCAATAAAATATTAGCAAACAGAATTCAACAGTATATCAAAAGGATCATACACCATGACCAAGTGGGATTCATCCCAGGGATGCAAGGATGGTACAACATTCAAAAATCCATCAACATCATCCACCACATCAACAAAAAGAAAGACAAAAACCACATGATCATCTCCACAGATGCTGAAAAAGCATTTGACAAAATTCAACATCCATTCATGATAAAAACTCTCCGCAAAATGGGAATAGAGGGCAAGTACCTCAACATAATAAAGGCCATATATGATAAACCCACAGCCAGCATTATACTGAACAGTGAGAAGCTGAAAGCATTTCCTCTGAGATCAGGAACCAGACAGGGATGCCCACTCTCCCCACTGTTATTTAACATAGTACTGGAGGTCCTAGCCACGGCAATCAGACAAAACAAAGAAATACAAGGAATCCAGATTGGTAAAGAAGAAGTTAAACTGTCACTATTTGCAGATGATATGATACTGTACATAAAAAACCCTAAAGACTCCACTCCAAAACTACTAGAACTGATATCGGAATACAGCAAAGTTGCAGGATACAAAATTAACACTCAGAAATCTGTAGCTTTCCTATACACTAACAATGAACCAATAGAAAGAGAAATCAGGAAAACAATTCCATTCACCATTGCATCAAAAAGAATAAAATACCTAGGAATAAACCTAACCAAAGAAGTGAAAGACTTACACTCTGAAAACTACAAGTCACTCTTAAGAGAAATTAAAGGGGACACTAATAAATGGAAACTCATCCCATGCTCATGGCTAGGAAGAATTAATATCGTCAAAATGGCCATCCTGCCCAAAGCAATATACAGATTTGATGCAATCCCTCTCAAATTACCAGCAACATTCTTCAATGAATTGGAACAAATAATTCAAAAATTCATATGGAAACACCAAAGACCCCGAATAGCCAAAGCAATCCTGAAAAAGAAGAATAAAGTAGGGGGGATCTCACTCCCCAACTTCAAGCTCTACTACAAAGCCATAGTAATCAAGACAATTTGGTACTGGCACAAGAACAGAGCCCCAGACCAGTGGAACAGATTAGAGACTCCAGAAATTAACCGAAACATATATGGTCAATTAATATTTGAAAAAGGAGCCATGGACATACAATGGCAAAATGACAGTCTCTTCAACAGATGGTGCTGGCAAAACTGGACAGCTACATGTAGGAGAATGAAACTGGACCATTGTCTAACCCCATATACAAAGGTAAACTCAAAATGGATCAAAGACCTGAATGTAAGTCATGAAACCATTAAACTCTTGGAAAAAAAATATAGGCAAAAACCTCTTAGACATAAACATGAGTGACCTCTTCTTGAACATATCTCCCCTGGCCAGGAAAACAACAGCAAAAATGAGCAAGTGGGATTACATTAAGCTGAAAAGCTTCTGTACAGTGAAAGACACCATCAATAGAACAAAAAGGAACCCTACAGTATGGGAGAATATATTTGAAAATGACAGATCTGATAAAGGCTTGATGTCCAGAATATATAAAGAGCTCACATGCCTCAACAAACAAAAAACAAATAACCCAATTAAAAAATGGGCAGAGGAACTGAACAGACAGTTCTCTAAAAAAGAAATACAGATGGCCAACAGAGACATGAAAAGATGCTCCACATCGCTAATCATCAGAGAAATGCAAATTAAAACTACAATGGGGTATCACCTCACACCAGTAAGGATAGCTGCCATCCAAAAGACAAACAACAACAAATGTTGGCAAGGCTGTGGAGAAAGGGGAACCCTCTTACACTGCTGGTGGGAATGTAAATCAGTTCAACCATTGTGGAAAGCAGTATGGAGGTTCATCAAAATGCTCAAAACAGACCTTCCATTTGACCCAGGAATTCCACTCCTAGGAATTTACCCTAAGAACGCAGCAATCAAGTTTGAGAAAGAGAGATGCACCCCTATGTTTATCGCAGCACTATTTACAATAGCCAAGAATTGGAAGCAACCTAAATGTCCTTCGGTAGATGAATGGATAAAGAAGATGTTGTACATATACACAATGGAATACTACTCAGCCATAAGAAGTGGAAAAATACAACCATTTGCAGCAACATGGATGGAGCTGGAGAGTATTATGCTCAGTGAAATAAGCCAAGCGGAGAAAGAGAAATACCAAATGATTTAACTCATCTGAGGAGTATAAGAACAAAGGAAAAACTGAAGGAACAAAACAGCAGCGGAATTACAGAACCCAAAAATGGACTAAGAGGTACCAAAGGGAAAGGAACTGGGGAGGATGTGTAGGTATTAAGATTAGTATGCATGGGGGCAGAGGGAGAAAGGGGAGGGTGGGCTGTACAACACAGAGAGGACAAGTAGTGATTCTACAACATTTTGCTAAGCTGATGGACAGTAACCGTAATGTGGTTTTTAGGGGGGACCTGATATAGGGGAGAGCATAGTAAAGATAGTATTCTTCATGTAAGTGTAGATTAAAGATTAAAAAAAAAAGAAAGAAAGAAAAAAAAAAAAAAAAAAGAAAGAAAGAAAGAAAAGGGGGATTACTCCTTGATAGGATAAAACTATTGGTAAATCAAAGATTAACACACGCTTTAAATATCCTTAAAGTTGATCACTTAAAGGGTGTCAGATGATCAGCTATGGAGGTACTCTTTTCTGATAATATTCCTTTCTCTTAATAAAAAAAAAAAAAAAAAGCAGTTCCTGTGTGCTGACCTCCAATGAGTTCTACACAGTGGTATAGAGGGCATGTCAAAGTGTGGGCAAAGGGTCTGTTTGTTCCTATGCAGAAGATCAAGGCCTAGATTGGATACCCAGAAAATGAACTAAGATACGATATGAGGAGGAGCTTCCGGCATCAGCACTCTCTGGAGGACTCGTGTGGGGGGATGATCATCAAAAAGCCTCCACAGGGATCCAGGCGATGCTGCGGTTGTGGCTGCGTCCACCCCACCGTTTCCTGGACTTGCCATTGGAATGAGGAGGGAGATGTCTAGGCTGGCATGTGCATACAGTGAGACAACGAATTTGACCGGATCTGCACTGTTGAAACTCAACCAGGAGTTGGGAGGGGTGCAAGTTGTAGCACTCCAAAATCTTATGACTATAGACTATCTATGGTTAAAAGAACATATGGGATGTGAACAGATCCCAGAAATGGGGTGCTTTGTCTGATTTCTCTCAGACTGTTCAAGTACAGTTGGACAATATCCATCATATCATAGACAAATTTTCACAAATGCCTAGGGTGCCTAAATGGTTTTCTTGGCTTCACTGGAGATGGATGGTAATTATAGATTTGCTTTGTTTATGTCACCGTATTCCTATTATGTTAATATGTGAGCGCAAGTTAGTAGTTTAAATCCTATACATGCTTAAGGTACTCTACAAGAAGATATGTCAAAGAAATAATCAATCCTCCCATGTTTTCTTCCATATGCTACCTCTATAGCTTTTCTTCTTCCTTCCTAATTACAACCCTTAAATAGAATTCGTGCCTCATATCGAATTTACCGAGTATCATAATTCCTCCAGGTGGTAAAGATACCTCGAGACAAGTGCTGGGCATAGAAGCCACAGGGCATAAATCTGCAAAGAAGTAAAAAGCTAACCTCTTCAAACAATATGGCTTCTCCCTCACTCACCAACTTTACGTTTCCCTGTATGGCCCCGGAAGATGACTGGTTAGCCAGAGACGGGTAAGATTCCTCAAGGGAGGAACAACCTAAGACAGGCACAGTCGCAGGGGGGCCATCAGGTGAGAAATTGGGGATCAACAGAGGTGAGGCTCAGAACCTCACCTCCCCTGTTTTGAGAGAAATCTTCTGCATCCGTGGATGTTTTGCTGCCCTTGTCTAGCCTGGATTAATACTTAGTCCATAGGCACACACCTGATCATCTACATTTGCCCTCTTACAGCACTAAACTATGTTTTCTACCTTTATCTTGCATCTACCTACCACTTCAGCATTTTATTAAAAATAATAATAATAATAATAAAAGGAGAAATGTGGGATCCACATATAAATCAAGTATAAAAATCAAACGAATATTCATATTTGACCTGATTGTTTATAGTTCATAATGCGTGATCAAAACTGAAAGTTTCTGTGATGAATGCCCTTGTACTGTTCACCATGTAAGAACTTATTCACTATGTAAGAATTTGTTCACCATGTAAGAACTTGTTCGTTATGCTTCAGAAGATTGGAGACTCACGAGAATTAGGCTTGAGATGGATTAATGATTGCGCATTGAGCACTGACCCCCCTATACAGAATTTTATTGTTGTTAACAACCATTTGATCAATAAATATGAGAGATGCCCTCTCAAAAAAAAAAAAAAATAGGGAGGTGTTTAAAACAACACAGTTTAATTGTAAGATGTAATATAATGAAGCCACTAACCATCACAACTTAGAAGACTATTTAATGTGTAAATAAATAACTTGTCACTGCCCAGCAAACATCAGAGAATTTTCAATACACTAGGAGCAGAGTGGAAAGTAAACAGACTCCTTTCTTTGTGGCGCTTAGAGTCTAAATGGAAAAAACTACATTAAACTACACATTTCATATGGTCACAGTGATTGTAGGTCATTTGTTATGTATTAAAAATATTTAATAAGACTTCAAGAATATCAAAATGAAAACAAGTCATCTTTAGATAATTAGGAGATCGATTCATTTCCCTCCTATACCTTTTTTCCATGTCATTAAAACCCCTGGAGAATAAAGAAACTTTATACAAATATAGTCAGAGAAAGGGCTCCTAATTTTCATTAAGAAAACCAAACAAACATTTGTTAAGAATCAATGATGTGGTCAGTGACCTCTGTTTTCAAAGAACTTGGGGTTCTATTTAACTGAAACACGTGGACATGGAGAGGAAGGAAGCTAAGAAGCGAATCAGATGGGGGGCAGGCCAAGGGACTCAGGGGATTCAGGAAACTAGAGGGTCTCAGAGGTCACTCAGAATTCCGAGAAATGGACTACTGAATACAGGGCATGCAGATCAAGAAACAAGGTTTTGCAAGCCCAAGGGGAAATAAGTTAAAAAAAAAAAAATGCTATTCCTAAAAGATAAATTTAACAACTTTGAGATATCCTTGACATATCAAAATTGTATATACTAAATGTGTACAACTTAATGATTTACACATACATTGTGAAAAGATCACCACCAAGCTGAACAACTTACCACCTCTAGTTACTACTGTGTGTGTGTGTGTGTGTAGACTTAAAATCTTTGCAAATTTCAAGTATAGAATGAAGTATTAATAACTATTGTCCCCATGCAGTACATTACATTTCCAGTACTCATTCTTCTTGCATAACTTTGTATCTACTTTATCTCTCCCTGCCCCCAGCCCTGGCAACTACCATTCTTCTCTGAGTTTGACAAGAGATACCTGTACTCTCATGTCCACTGCAGCATTATTTGTCACAGCCAAGGTATGAAAATAGTGCTTTAAGTTACAGAAAAACTGAGGGTTGGATAGACAGGATGGAGCTGGATTTCAGAACTCTACAGAGCCCAGCTGACGAGTCTTTTGATGATGTCCATAGCAAGGATGCACTGAACATCCTGAACAGGTAATGATATTCTGAAAGCAGAATTATCACACTGGGTAGCTGGAGAAGCAGGTAGAGAACGGGAATGAGCTAGGAAGCTGAGGGGCTCCAGAGCTGAACTCGAGTGGTGCTAACTAGAATGGAGAGGAAGGCAGAGCACCTGCACGCCACTTCTAAGGAAAGATGTCTCTCAGATTCTTGGGGCCATATCAAAATAAAGCTTAGGCTCAACTGAATAATTGAGGAATAATTTCAAATAAATGATTTACCCAGCTGAACAGCCTTCAGGCAGAGGCAAAAAATGAAATTCTACAAGTTAATATTACCCCCTCAGATCACTCGCTTGGGTTACTAAGGGAAAGACAGTTTATAAAAAGCACACCATACATGATCAGTGTGTACGCAGTAACGTGATGGCTGGTCTACACCACAGGATTATTCCTGCCAACTTTCAGCCAGCCAGGCTGATAACAGAGAGACACATGAATATTCAAATTGTCATCAGTTGCTTGCACAAATTAGAATCAGCTTGCAAAGCTACAGAGCCTGGCACTTTGCTGCTTACATGTGCCCAAATAAGTTGAAATCTGATTATTTGTGTCTATCTGTGTCTATCTATATTGTGTCTATCTATATTGTGAATATCTGATTATTATGTGTCAAGACAATTTAATGAACAAAAACATGAAAGATGCAGCACAACTCTGCTGCTTTAGTTCTCAAGCAAGAAGTATACACACTGTCCTGATACTGGAGGGGAGACATTGAATTTGATCTTCTGTCTTGTGGTTCGCCATGTCCTCCACATCAATTCCTCTTTGATAGTTTTGAAAACCTGTATCTTCCCGACTGAGTTACGTTAAAGATGCACCAAGGTCTTGTACAGATGTAGCAAAGGTCTATGGTATTTCTTCTGTCTATACCAATAATCTATTCGACAGGTATTTCCAATGCATACAATTAATCACCGTCCCCTTCCGAAATTATTATTTTTCCCAAATCACCAAGTTTAAAATTGCACTTAAGTGAATCATCACATTTCTAAGAAAGGAAATAATTTGTATTGAGTTGTTTTACTTCAGTGGTCTCTGAAAAATTGTACTCTTTCGAAGGGAAAATACCTACTTTAAAGCAAACATAAAGAAGTGGTACATGCCTATTTTGTGTTATCTGTGAGGCTGAGGCCACACCTTTCTTATCTATAATCCATGCAGGTTTGACCTCAATTTGAACCTTCCACTAATCTTATGAGTTTAGATTTTTTAAAGAACAATCGAATCACAAAACCAGTGCACGGCATCCTGTTAATGAAATCCATCCATTCACTAGGAGCAGAGTGGAAAGTAGCAGAAAGGCAACATTAGTGAGCCTTCTCTACCCTTGGAAAGGTATAAGACATTGGAAATCCCTGCTCTCAAAGTCTTCAGTCCCATGAGAGAGAGAGAGAGAGAGAGAGAGAGAGAGAGAGAGAGAGAGAGAGAGAGAGAGAGAGAGAGAGAGAGAGAGAGACATAAATAATTTCCCAAATATGAGTCCTGTGAGAAAGAGAGACAGACAGACTTAAATAATTTCCCGAATATGAAGAGTGCTTGGTTAAAGTAAGAGTAGGTAAAGGCCTAACTATAAGGGCATCTACCTCAGACTGGGAGTTTCAAGAGAACTTTCTAGAAAAGGTGTTGACAAACTATGCCTGCAGGTCAAATCCAGCCTGATGCTTGTGTTTGTAAAAAAAGCTTTACTGGAACACTGTCACAATTATTCCTTTAATGCCTCGCATATGGCTGCCTTCCCAGTACGATAGTAGACTTCAGTAATTGCTACAGATACCACATGGACATCAAAGCATAAAAAGTTAGTATCTAGCCCTTTGCAAAAAAAGAAAAATATGCTTGCCAACACCTATTCTAGGGAAAGAGGCACTGGAGGATTTAGAGATAGGGTTTAGCCATTCCAGATAAGCAAAGATAGCAAAGTAACAAAGAAAAAAAAAAAAAGACTCTCTCAGGAAACTGACTTTTAGTGGCTAGAGCATATAGCAAGCTTGGGGCATAGGGAGGAACATGACTACAGAAATAACCATGGAGATTACAAAGCACTTCATGCTAAGGTGGTTGAAAAATATGTATGTATTAATAATGACTATCATTTCTTAATGTTTGCTATATATCAGGTAATACTATCCATTTGATCTCACTTAAGCTTTACAACAGACCTATCTAGTAAAACTGCAGCCTTCATTTGATAAGTGAGCAAATGGATGCAAAGAGAATTGTAGTGAGGTCACATAGCTAGGGAATTTAAGAGAGGAGGGGTCTGAACCCAGGTAGTGTGACTCCTATGCTCTGTACAATGTGTAAGGCAAATATGAAAGCAACTGTCACCATAAAGTCTCTGGGAGATGCTGTCAGAAGAGCTAGGACCTGTGGGACCCCACAGACCACTGCAAGATAAAGATAAAATGTGCTTTCTCCTAAGGAGAATTAAGGATCCAAAAGAATAAAACTCAAAGGAATTCAGATGTCAACAAGTTGGTGCTTCCTAACAACCAGCTAGGAGTATTTCTCCTTTCAAAATGTGCCTCTTACCTTTCATCTTTCCCTTTCCCACAATTGACTCATCTATTTCTCTCAAAACTACCTTACAAAATTTTAAATCTCTCCTCTATTTTGTTCTTCTGACATCAGGTAGACCCTGTTCATCTCTTGACTAGACTGATGCCATCTCCTAGTGGCTGCTTTTGCTACCTCAAATCTTTTCTTCTCCAGCCCATTCTCGAACCTGGATGATGGTATCTGAAGAGGATGTCACTGCTCTTCTTACCCCCTCCAAATGGCTCCCCACGGTACAGAGAATGAAGTGTGACCTCCCATACCTGACAAGTCCCACACCGACCTGACCTCCATCTGACTTCCCTGCCTCACTTTCTGTCACTTCCCCACAAACCAGGTTCACTGGCCCTTGTCTTGTATGACACCAGGAAAATCTCTCTGGATCTAAGCCAAGTGTATCTGCTTGCTTTGTAAGGCCCTAAATTACCCAGGCAGTATCACTCCATGATCCATCCAGGTCCCGCCGTACTTTGTATATATATCTACATTTTGGTATATTCCCATATTGTATTATAATTAACATGCGTCACACCTAAACGGTGGTTATCTGTGAATCAGGGATTCTGTCTCACTTAACTTCACATCCTCAACACCTTGTGTATTTCTTGTTTCATAAGAATTACCAGTAAATATTTGTCAGTTGGTAAATGAAGTGATAATTATTCCTTGTCTATCTGCCTTTATAGATTCTGCCATCATATGAAAACAACTTTTGAGTCTATTAGAATCTAGCACTTCCTTACCTACTCTATGTATGGCCCTATTCTGTGTCTAATGGGATATACAAAAGTCAAAAAGAAATAGGATCTTGCTAAATTCCAGGAATTTCGAAGAGGGCACAAATTATGTTGGATTTAGGTTAGGTAGAGACACAAACCAGCTGCCCAGTCCTCCCAAATCTCAAAGGTATTTCGACACTACTGGATAATTGGTAGGTTATTTTTGCATATAAGCAATATCCTTAAATTTCAGTCACAGAAATAGATTTTTTCCTTTTGATCAATACTGTAGAAGTGATGTATAGTCTTTTCCTTTAAAAAAATAAGACAAAAGTAAGCTTAAACCACTTTAACCACCATTACTTCAAGTTCTGCTGAAATGCTGTTGGTACATTGAGATCTAATTATAATTACTTTATAACAAAAATGCCATTTTATGAATTTCATCTCTTCCTGGTCCTCTTTTCATGGGGCTGTGAAAAACGATCAATTCCATTTGTCTTTATTCCTTCTACTAGGGCTACTTCAAAGAACAGTAATAGTTGGAAAGTGACATCTAATACATACTCAATACGAAATATATTTTAAAGGATGCCAAAGGCTGAGAAAACATCTCCATACCTCTCTTCATTTCCTCACATCTAAATATAGAAATACTCAAAGGTAATAGGATTAGAAAGAAAATAAAGAGAAAGCCTTCTATCACTGAATACAGTGTTACTTTTTAAACCAGTCAAAAGTTGATAAAAGCTCCCTTCATGAAAAGACCAACCCTGTCATTTGGTTTGCTGTACTGCTCCTAGTGCCTATCCCAATGCCAGGGACACAGGGAGTGCTTAGCAAACATCTGTTGGATGAAAGTAAAAAAGTGATGGATTTGGAGCAATGCAAGAAGGAATACAGTTTTGTAGAGATACAGTCTATAGAAAAGAGAAATAGGCAAATGAAAAGTTGACCAAAAGTTTCCTCAAGGAATAAAGGGAATAAAATGGTTGGTAAAAGGAATCTACCAAGGAAAGAAAATTTCTGAAGGTTAAACTTTGCCAACCTCATCGTTTAGGCATGGCCAGCCTTCCTACATAAGCAAGCTATTTATATCAGTTTAGCAGGGGCCACACACACACACACACACACACAGTAAGCACAAGTCAGTCTTTTTCTTAAAATAGAGAAAATGGAAATTCTGTCCATTGTGGGGACTTGAGGGAGATGGAGAATCAATGTGGTTCAAATTTCTCTAGTGACTGAGTAACCTGAAATGAACCCAGTCCAAATGTTTTATTTTGTCCCGCCACCTTTGTTAGATTCATGTCATTTTTGTCACTGCCTTTAAACTGTAACAAGCAATTTCTGTTGGACTAGGGGACTTTGTTTTGGGTTACTCAGTCTTCTTAGAAAATGGAAATGATGGTTAAGGGAGCAGGGATTGAATTCAAGACAACAAATGGTCTCCAGTCAGAGCTCAGACTTTAGAGGTACATGTTCAGAGCAATTATTAGGTTTGATATCAGGGATTCAAGGGCCAGTGTGTGGGTTCCAAAGAAGCTCTGATGCATATTGAAGGAAAAGCTTTTCTTGGGTATGTTGAGTAGGGCCTATTTATTCATTTGGGTGGGGAGATGTGGATTAAATTCAAACTGGCTGTTTCCCCCTCTAAATGAGATGGTTTTATATCTCATTTAGAACCTGAAAATAATTTATATTCCTGAACATTTAGTATGTGCCAATCCTAAATGCTTTGTACAGTTTATCTGATCTAACCATCAAATTATGAGCTTTATTATCCTTTCTGTAGATAAGAAAATAGACTTCAGTAGTTGAGATTAAATACCTTTCTCAAGGCTGTAAGATTAGCAAGTACTCACAGTATGATTTCATGCATGTGGTCAGGACCCCAAACCACACCCCTAACAAGTGTCTCTATATTGTACCATCTCCACATTTGTTCCCTGGATGAATGAGCAGTGCTTGGAGGCCATGTTCCCCTCCTCACAGGCTCACATGCCAGCTACTCATTTTTCACTCTCTTCTGTACTTCACCACACCTCTACGACGGACACTACTCTGAAGGTGGCTTCCCCAAAACAGCAGACTTACAGGCTGGAAGGGACTGGTGGTCACCGAGGAGCAGGGCTGGGGTGAGTGTGGCAGGGGGGTGGGGAGGTGGGCAGGATAAAGTGGCGCAAAAATTCCAGGTTGGTCATGGGGACGGTAGTACAGCATGGAGAATATAGCCAGTGATTCTGTAACATCTTTCTATGTTGGCGGATGGTAACCACACTAGTGCAGGGTGAGGGTTTAATAATATGGGTAACTTCTGAACCGCTGTGTTGTATACTTAAAACTAAAAGACTGTATATCAATAAAAATAAAATAAGGGTACTTAAAAAAAAAAGGCTTCCCAAGAATGACCCTTTGCTTTGTAATATTCACAAAGCTAAACTGACACATAACCTTATAAGTGTGCCACATAAAATTTTAATTTGTCCCATTACTGCACCGTTTGCAGTTCCATTTTCTGTAATGCATAGGGTAGCTCCAGCCTCTCACACACAAGCTGTGTGTTCTGTGGTCCAGAAAGCCAAAAGATACTGTTGAGATGAAAAAAAGATGATACTATTTGAGGGCAGATGCCAACATCTAAGTGAGACCATGGAAATGAAATTTTAATGATTGTTTTTTTCCTACATCAATGCTTTATTACAAGAATCAGTTCATCATAGCAATAACAGGCTGTCACAATTTTATGTTGTGAAACAGACTTGATATGGCCACTCTCTGCACAGCTTATTCACTGATTACCTTTTTACTTCCTTTCACTAAGCGAAAAACAGAAGTCGGATATATTGAACGAGCTTGGAATTGAAATGCCATTATTTTCTTGAACAGGTACTTTCAAAAGGCCTTCTCTGTCAGATGGTCAGGATATAGAAATCACATTTTCTCAATCAAATGTAAGATGTAATGGATAAACTGGTTAACAACAGGACTGAATATATAAAATTGATACTTTGGGAAAAATTCTCAGATGCATGATACATGCATTAATATACACACAGGTCTTGTGCTCAAAGTCTTTACTATCACACTGGGGAGACAAGACACTAAGTCACGAAGCAGAGAAAATCCAAGATTCTTCTGATTTTTTATGAATGACAACAGGCAGTGTCTAATTCAACAGAAATATTCTGTCATTTTTTGAGTAAATACTTAAACTACAGAATGTGTAGGAAAGAGCATATGTGCGTTGAAGTTTCTGGAAAAAGAATGATATGATTAAAGCAGCAAGCTTCATTTTTTAGGCCTTTGAAGTAGCCTGAATAATCACACCCAAAGATATCATGTCCCAATTTTAATCTCTGGAACCTATAAATGTGACCTTATTTGGAAAAAGGGCCTATGCAGATGTGACTGAATTAAGAATCTTGAGATAGGAAGATTATCCTGGATTATCTGCTTGGGCCCTAAATGAAATCACAAGCATCCTTATAAGAGAGAAGCAGAGGTGAACTTAACTCAGAGAGAAAAAAGGAAATGACTCTGGCAACAGAGATTGGAGTGATGTGGCTACAAGCCAAGGAATGCCTGTAGCCGCCAGAGGCTGGAAGAGACAAGGAGCAAGATGCTCCCCTAAAGTCTCTGCAAGGAGTGGACCTACTGACACCTTGATTTCAGCCAGTGATACTAATTCCAGACCTTCTAACCTCCAGAATCATGAGAATTATTTTCTTTTGTCTTCAACTATTCAGTTTGTGCTTGTTACATTAGCTACAGGAAACTAATACAGTCATGTTGCTTCAATAAAATTGTCAAATTTTTCTTAAACTATACATTAATATTTTTCTATCTAGACCTGTTAAAAACAACCTAGTAAGAAAAACTCTTTTTCATATATTAGAAATAGAAGCAGTATGAGGAGAGCTACTGAGATACCCATTTAAGAAAGGTAACCCTCAAGTAAGTTTCAAAATTATTTTTAAAACTGCAAGCAGACAAAAAAGTTAAAACCTCAGCTGCTATGTAAGGCCATTAAATTCAATGTGAAAATTGATTGATTTTAGCTTACAGAACGTTTAACTTTCTGTTGCTGCCTCACTAATACTATTAAAAAATTAAATAGTATTAGAAAAGTAAAAATATGAAAGAATCATGAAAAGATTGTTTTTAAAACCTCACTCCAAAATTGTATCAAAAGAATGGATGGTAGAAAAATATTAAATTTCTATTACACCTGAGGTTTTGGGAAAACCCATTTTTTAGTAATCCTGTTACAATATCCCAATGACTTTTTTTTTCTTTTTTGGGTAAGGTATTACTTTTCCATTAGTTGACTGTAAGGCTGAGAATCACCAATAGTTTTTTGATATGCTCTTATTTCAAAGTAAAAATAAAGAACATAGGCATTTTACTTACAGAATCAGAGTATTAGGGATTTATTTGGCATCTCTTAAATGTTGTAAGTCAATAGAGAAGATTTAGTAATATAATTTAAAGCAGATACTTAAGAAAATAAACATTTTTCAAATAAATTTTGTGATCTATAATCAAACATTGAAATTACATATTTAAAAATTATCATTTTAGATTGGTTGATAGTTTCTCATGACCTTTTTTTCTGTTTTAACACTTTTCCCCAATAGCACAATGAGGGCTTGTCTAACTCTTGTTCCATATTATCAATAGAAAAATATATTTGGTTTCCCTCATCCTATATCACTGTAAACAGATGGGAATTCATAAAGTAGTCAAAAAAGTACTATATTCATTAAACATATAACTTAGCTGCCTTATATGACCATTTTAATCATAACTATATTTCAGATATGGCTTATGAAATAAAAGGTCTTTTAAGGACAATATCCATCTATATTGAAGTATAGTTTAAATACAGTGAAATACACCCAACTTAAATGTACATTTCAACAAGTTTTAAGAAGTTATACACCTGTGAAGTCACGATAAGA
The DNA here is from genome assembly GCF_040802235.1 of Manis javanica. Lineage (NCBI taxonomy): Eukaryota > Metazoa > Chordata > Mammalia > Pholidota > Manidae > Manis > Manis javanica. The sequence continues at coordinate 68,808,026 of NC_133157.1, forward strand.
TATACAGTATTTCTGTCACCCCAGAAGTGTATTTGTGCTCAGCTTCCCAGACCACTGAACACCCACACCAGCCCTGGGCAATCATTGATCTGCTATCACTCTAGATTAGATTGGTTTCTCTTGGAATTTCTTATACATGGAATCATATATGTATTATTTTGTGTATGATCTCTTTCCCTCAACATATTTTTATGATTTAATCATGCAGCTGCACATATCAGTTTATTCCCTTTTAATGCCAGGTATTCCTGGCATTGTATGGATAGACCACAATTTGTTTATTCATTCATCTATTAATGCACAATAGAGGATGATTCCAGGCTGGGGCTCCATGAACACTGATGTAACAGTGTGTGTCTGGTGTGTCTGGTGATCTATTTTTGTGAGAATCACAGGGATATACGAGAAGCGTATATTTAATTTCATGAGACACTATCAAATTTTAGTGTTCTGAAGTATTTTCACCTGTTTATAGTCTAACAAATATGGTAGTTTCAGTTGTTCTACATTCTTGCCAACACTGGGTATGGTCAATCTTCATTTTAGCCATTCTATTCGGTATGCAGTATGGTTTTAATTTGCATTTCCCTGATAAACTAAATGTACTGAGCACTTTTCATGTTGTTATTGGCCATTTATAAGTCTTTCTTGTGAAGTCCCTGTTCAAAAGTTTGAGAACAGTGACTGTCCATTTTGCTGAAAGACATGCCCACACAAACACAGTGCCTGCCCCATGGGCAGTCAAGGGACTGAATGACTGTGGATATTCCAAAGTATTGGCACATAATCCTAGGAAATTAGTGTCCTAATCTAAGTTAGTGAATAAGAATCTGTAAGAAACATCTGAAGAGAGTATTTTTTTAAAAAGTACCACAAAAAAAAAAAAAAGGGAATGTTAAAGAATGCAGCATGCTGGCCTCTCACTGTCTCACACAGACTTCTAAACCAGAAGTCCTCTAAGAAAATGACCTAACACAGGAAGAGATAAAATTATTATGAAAGCTAAACCATTCCACACCCATCTCTTCTTAACCACTACAGACTTCAATTGTGAGATACAGTATTTTCCTTTCTCTTAAAACAAACAATATACCTGTATGTGATGAATAATTTCTCTTTATCATGATCTGTCACTAGTAAACCACCTGCAAAAAATATTTTTAACTTAATTTTTTTTTTTTTTTTTTTTAGTTCTTAAAAAGACGAAAAACCTGTCTTTGCTGAGAAGGGCACAGTGAAAGGAGGAAAAGGGAGGGGGCAAATAAAATAACTGGAAATCATTTCTTTGTAAAGGAGTAATTATTGCTTTTGATTCAGCTTTAATATATGCTTTTAAAGGATCAGTATTTGTTGGCAGCATGATGGGACATAATGAGTCCTGAATATCTGGGTCCAAGCACCGATTTCCATACAGCAGTGGGAATGGCTATGTGTCGGTTTGGGGTTGGCACACAACAGAAACAGATCTTGGCAAACTCCAAAGGGAATTAATTCAAGGAATAGTAGGGACTCCCAGAATCTCCAGGAGGTTTGAGAACCAGGAAAAGATAGGAAACAAGACAATTCTAGATTGAGGAAGCTGAAAGCTCAGTTCTCCCAGCAGAAACTCTCATAGAGACACACCCCTGTCAAGATAGCATGGAACACCACCCCTAGGAGTCTCATGGTTCACATTTCAAAAAGGGAACCTCTAATTGCCTACCCTCTCGGTATGAAAACACATAGCAGTGGACGCCATTTGGAAAATAAAACCAAAGAGGCATCAAAAAAATAAGACATTGGAGCCTTCGTGAGTTTTACTCATCCTCATACAGCATCTACTTCCTAGGGAAATTTTTCTTCCAAAATAACTTTCAGGACTAGTAAACAGAACAGACCTTGTTAATAGGATTTAATGTAGTACAATAATTATAGTAGTAATGTGAGGTATGTTTATTCAGAAGAGACCTTTTTTACATTAAAAAGCTTATTCACCCTCCCCACCCCCCTGAAAAGGACCCAGAAATCAAATGTTCAGATGTTGCAGGATTGAGAAGTTTATTCAAATATGTCAAAGACACCATCCCTTATAACATTATTTTTGTTTGCAAATTGGTAGGCTTCTCTTTGTCTGACAAATAGAATTCAGAGATAATTTATTCCTAAGCGAACTGAAAAGAAATCAGTCAAGTATCAAGTCAGTTCATTTCTTTTGGTCATAAATCTTCATTCTCTTCCTTTCTGTAATTGGGAATGTAATAGCAAAAAAAAAAATTTGTAATAAAAATTTATAACTAGAAATGCATGTCACACACTTCCTTAAAAGTTCTAATACAAGGATCTAAATGTAGATAACACTGTTGAGCTAGACACTTAAAAATGCTGAAATGGTCAATTTTATGTATATTTTACCACAATAAAAGCTGAAACAAACTAGAAAAATTTGATATAAATAATCTAAATTTGGCTTATTTCTTTCCCATAATAGTCAGACTTAATGATTTCTGTTCCATAATAAAGATCAGAATAATGATGATTATGCTCATATCTTGGTTCAGATACATATTGTAGGTATAATTCTGATACTTCTTGAGCATTAAAACTCCTGCAGTTCACTTAATGAAATCAAACACAACTATTCAAGTCAAATCATGAATGCTATTTAGTAGCCGACCAACCACAGGCCAATTGGTTATACATTTTGCATTTAAAATGTTCAGCTACACCTTGTTTTAAACAACAATTCTCAGTGTTTCCACACTGAGCATCTTCATCAGCCTCCCCTACTCTGTCTTGCATTACTCCTCATAAGGAAGAGACAACAGTAAGGATCTGGGACACCATGAGGTAGGTGGTGTGAGTGGGACATCTGGCAAGGAGGGGACAGCAAAACGAGAAAATCTGGTGTGACTGAAGAAAAATGCTGAGGACCGAAATGCTCCAGGGACCTTCTCTCGACCACTTCCTCCCTCAAGGAGCCTGACTGTAAACAAATTTGTCTTCTAGAAACCCCTCCTTCTCAGGATGATTATACAATGCGTAAAGCACACACTCTGAAAGGAGTTACGTAGCAAATATCACAGAGGTTTGACAGTATGCCTACTAGCTTATGAAAGAACCATGACTATGTTGATGTCATCCTGAAAAGGAAGGTAGGAGGAAAGGGGTCAGCACCATAGATGCTGAAGGACCATAGGGCAGACCATCCACAGTCATAAACAGACCCTCACAGCAAGCGACACCATCTGCATGTATTACTTTTGGCAGTGGCTTTCTACCCTTTTGACTCAAGGAACCCTTCTGTCTTTGAGACCCCCTCCAATTATTCACTACTGGTCCTAGTGGCAAAAGGCTATGTCACCTTGACCACATACCTAGTTTCCCAAGGAAACCCAATAAACATTTCATGAAAACCTGGGGTTTCACAAAGTATAATTGAAAACAAACAGAAAACACTGCCCCCTTATACACTGCAGATAACATAATTTGGCAGATTTTTCTAGCACTATACCTCCAGAGGCTTCCAAATAAGCAAAAAAAAAAAAAAAAAAAAAAAAAAAAAAAAAAAAAACATTTCCATGATCACTGAAATTAAAAAGGGATTCCAAATGACACGTTTGGCCGAACCCATGTCACATAGCTATGCTTGGTTTCTTAGAAACAATTAGCTTTCAAAAATTATTCAGCTGATAACTAAAAACACATTATTTGGTATTTTCTAGTATCTCTGAATCTTCAAGACAACTCTATATTATAGTAATTGAGACACCTTTTTGTTCAGTGACAATTTAAGAATAATTTTTAAACCCTTATCAGCTCACCACACACCCGCAGTAGGGTAGGTGACCTTTGAAGCAGCCCACACACTCATTACCATATCAAGATGCGGTGTCTACAAAGCAAAGCCTGCTCTGTCTACATCTCATCCCAGTAAACTGAACCAATGTATTCTATGACAATCCCCTGCATAGCTGATTATTAAGAGTTTTGTTTGGTTCCTGGCCCTTTCATTTCAGTCTACCATTGCTTGCTCACCAATGCAAAAAACCTGGAGTAAAACTCCATTCCCTGCTGTGAGCAAGTTGCTTTCATTAACATTAAATTCCCTTCTGGTGTCTGTAGCCAATTTTTACTTTGACAGATAACTTTAAACTGAAAACATAAGAAATAAACAGGAAAGATACAGTGAAGACAGCCAGAAAAATTCTTAAGATTTTTGTCTTCATATTTTTTTATGAACTGTTTAATAAAAAGAAACAATCAAAATTTGCCATTTTTGTTTTCAAGAGTCATCCTTTTGAGACTGTGCATGTGACCAGAACACAGGAAAAATAAACATTCCACCTAAGCAGCGAAGAAACCTGGCCTTTTCTGAGTAATCGTCTTTTTTTCTCAGAGGAATTTATTGTCACCATTCTCTACAAGACAGTCTTCCAGAACTAAAGACCATAACCATGAAGGCAGTTTGTTTTCTTTTAACATTTTATGCTCATTTCTAAACCCCCATGAATAGAAAACATTACTGTCTCCTAGAAAATAGAAAAAATGTACCTTATACCTTTTTGGCCTATGAAACTGAAGTAGTATATATATTTTGAAGATTTCTAAAAGGATGAGCCAGGACATCAACATTACAGAGAGGAGATAGTTTTGCCTAATCCATTTAATATTCCTCTGCTATTTCTGAGTTTATTTCTTCCTAAATCTTTGCCTCAGCTCCCAATTTTATAACCCAGAGAAGCGGTATTTTGTTAATGAGGCTACAATTATTCAAATGTCAACCAAGCTGTCATGGAGCTAACCTACTTCCTTCACCTGCCTTCTTCTGCAAATCCAGCAATTTTCCCATTTTGTCTGGGGCATGTTGACAAAAGGCACTGAATGCAATCAGGCTGGCTGAGCTTCTGGATCTTGACTGCTTCCAGCTAAAGGGAGCACAGATCAAGAGTTTCCCAACCGCCCAGGGATGCCTTTTGCTTTCACTCAGAGCTCCAATCAGTTGGACTCCTAACGATGCAATAGAGGCTACCATCAACTTTACAGTGTCACGTGGTTCCTTACAGATAATTGGATACACAGTCTTCTGTGAACAAATCTCATTTCTGTGCTGTTCATGCCCCAATTCAGCAACCCTAGGTTTTGATCTGCATATGTGTCCACATACTGTTCCAGAAATGCCATTTTATGGGAACCAGACCTCTCAGGAACCATACCACCTTGTGCAAAACCATCTATTGACTCTTTTAAGAGATCTGGGTTACCATTTCCCCCACTACAACATTTCAGGAAACTCATTTGGATGGCACTTGTGCTAATGTACTGTGCTAGGTGTCAGGTGAATTAGACATATTCTCTTCCCCTGGAAGTTGGCAAGCCAAGGAAAGAAATGTCTTGCCAATGGGTTTCAGCCCCAGGCAAGTTCGCAATGGATTCACTGTGACCAAAGAAATCGACAGCAAAACGTTCTTGGGGTGAAAGGGTTTATAACCCAGCTTGTTCTCAGGCAGTAGGTCAGCACTAGCATCTCTGCCTCTGCCCAGAGCACTGGGCTGAGCTCTCTATACAGCACAATAGCTTATTGCCTACAGGTGTGGAAGTGGCAGCCCAGCAACAGGCCAGTTACATCATCAGGTGGTTTAAGTTCAGTGAGGATCCTGGCCATAGGAACCCCAACTTCCTCACAGAAACAAAGAATAAATATACAAGACAGGCTAAACAGTGCAAATGGAAGCAATATCATAAGGCAGGACATCGTTAGGTTTACCCTGGGGTCCTCTTACTGTCAGTCACTCTGCTTTTTTGCACCACTTTGTTTTATCCCTTCCAGCCTTGTCTACCAGGCGTCTCCCCTCTTCATCATTCTCTCCCTCTATATGGCATCAGTCCTGTCAGCAAACATGCCTGGGTATTGTTCACCTTAAAGGAAAATGAAAACGCCTCGACTGCTCAGGCCCTCCCAGGTGCCCATATGATGTCTTCTGCTCTCTTGGACCTTAAACTCCTCGAATTGTCAAAGACACATATTGTCTCTACAACGTCATTCCTCAGCTTACTCCAATTTGGCTTCTGTCCCCATTACTGTAAGGAAACTGTTCCTCACAAATTCACAATCTAAACTGCCAGATACAGTGGGATCTTTAGCCTCATCTTTCTTGACCCGTATTGGCAGAATTCAACCCTCTTGGTCACTTCTTTCCTGAAGGGCCTCCCCTCTTGACAGAATTTGCTGTTTGTCTCTGGCTGTTCTTCGTTTCCTCCATGGTCCCCCAACTAAGGAGACCCACAGGGCTCTTCCCTGGGCCCCTTATCATGTCTCTATACACCATCACCCTAACTGACATCATGCATTCCCAGGGTTTTAATACCACCTACAGACTGGTAACACCCACACTATCTCTAATTCTGACCTCTCCTCTATACTCCAGTCACATATATTCAAATAGTCAACTTGATTCTAGCACCTCAAAGTCAGCATGTTCAAACCCGGACTATTGACTTTACCTCAAAGCATGCTGGCCTCTATGTTATCATGATTTCAGTATATTTTACCATTCATTCAGTCGCCCAAGCCAAACACCTGGGATCCACTCGTGATTCATCTCATCTACCTCTTCAGAAAGGCTTTTCCTGGCCGCCCTTCAAGATCATATCCCTTGTACCTGTCATCTTCTACACACTCACACACATCCCAAATACAATTCTAATTGCTCCTGTCACCAAAATGCATTAGGGAAACAAAAAGTCACTCAATTTCTTCCCATCTTCACTGCCAACAACCTGATCAAGGCCATCAGTGTTTCTCACTGGGTTTTCCACAATAGCCTCTTATTTCCTCTCTTGTCTCTCTTCCAACTATTCTCTACAAAGCACCTGGAAGAGATTTCAGCAATATCTATCAGCTCATATCATTCCCCCGCTTAAAACTCTTCACTGTTTTTCCACCATGCTTAGAATAAAACCTAGACTCCATTCACCCACAGGGGCTGCACATCTGGCCCTACATGCCTCCCCAGCGTAATCTCCAGCACTAGTACTTCATTCTCTGGCTGCAGCCTACTGGCTTTTCAGTTTCAAGCACACCCAAGTCTTCCTACTACGGAGGCTTTGCATGTGCTTTTTGCTCCACCTGAAATGATCTTCCCAAGATTAGATTTTTCTTCCACCTGTAGACTGTAGCAGGTTAAATTTCATCTCTTCAGAGAGGCTTTTCCTGGCCTCCCTGCAAGATCATATCCCTTGTACCCATCATCTTCGTCCATTGCACTTTGTATTCCATTTACGTTTTCATCTATTTGCTTATTGGTTGTGTCTCCCACTAGACTGACCTGCACAAGGATGGGAGTGAGACCGGCACCTAGGACATTGCCTAGCACTTTATAAGCAATCAAACATTTTTTAATATAAGTATTGTTGATACACACGTTTATATTAGTTTCAGGTGTGCAGTGATTCAATAATTTTATACATTATAAAAAATTTACCACAATAGGTACAGATACCATCTGTTATCATACAGAAGTTATTACGGTATTACTGCCTACGTCCTCTATGCTACAGTTTTCATCCCCAGGACTTATTTTATAATTGGAAGTTTGTACCTCTTTATCCCCTTCACCTATTTTGCCCACCCCCCAAGCCCTCTCCCCTATGGTAACTACCAGTTTGCTCTCTGTATGTAAAAGTATTTCTGCTAAACATTTCTTTAAATGAGGCAGTCAGCTTTATAAGAATATGAGAAATGATACAACCATACTGGGGAAATCAATCATCTCTCCAGCTCTGTCAACTCTTATTTAGGATTTTGTTTTTACTACCATAGGAACTTTTACATATTACCTAACTTGTTTTTCTCAGTAAATTTTCAAAGGATCATTAAGCAAACTGTATGTATCAAATTGTCATTCATGGAGATACAGTGTCAGGGATGAATTCAAATCTAGCTCTAACTCCAAATCTTCTGAAGCCCTTTTGACTATTCCCAGAGCTGGTTTCGGGGGTATGAGAACTGTTTAGTAACACACTCTCCTGTTGCCATATGAATCCTAATAATTTCATGAACACTGGCTTGCATTTTCATTTAACACTGGGCCCCAGCTGCAAATTATACAGCTGCTCCTGACTGACCAACAGGTTTTATTGTGAAGAGATTCCTAAATTTATTCCTACTAATTTGATATTTTCTCACTTGGAAGAATTAAGGATCTAAGTACACAGAGTGATTAACCTCTGTACTCATGATTGTAAGGCATTTACTATTGTTAAGGAAAAGAAACTTCTAGACCTAATCCTAGAGGTAATTCACTATTTCTTTTTCTCTATCTTGAGAAATGTCTGCTTATCTCCTTTTGATTTCCACCATTAAATGTGATCTTATTCTTGAATAAAAGATTACCTCCCCACCACAACTTTTCCAATCCCATGAAACTAAATTTTCCAAGTTCTTAGTCTAGAACCCAATCAAAGGCTGTGTCTAATAACCTGTTTGGCCTCAGTAGCCCATTATTCACAAACTCACTAGAACCACAAACAACTGAATCGACTGACTGTACCCCAGAGCACCAGTGTTGCCTTACTTACCATAACTGTGTTTTCTTTAAGTGTTCAATGATTCTGTCCTGTATCATGGAGTCTCCCAGAGGCTGTTAACAGAAGTGACATTGCTTACCTGTCCTGGAGCCTCCCACGTCTTACTCTGCAGCTAAACTCTCAGAGTGCAATATCTGGAGGAGCAGCCAGTAGCTTGTAGGAACTTGGTCAAAATGCAAATTCTCAGACCCCTTCTCAGGTCTATTTATTTAGAAACATGAGAAAGTGGGACCTACAGGAGGGTGGTTTAACAAGACCTCCAGGTGATTCCAAAATACGCTAGCAATGAGAACCACTATCAAGATGCAAGTTATTAACACAGTGGTCTCCAAATATGGCTTACCATCTAAATCACCTGGGAATCTTTTCAAATTATAGTTTTCCCAGCCATGCCACAAAGAAAGCCCATAGGTGTGGCCAGTATTTTTAAACAGTTCCTCAAGGAATCAGATGGCCAGCAGGTATGGGAAGCCTTTCTCTAAAGCAGTAGCTGCTTAACATCAGTTACACATTTTGATGAACGGTTTTATTAATTCATTGTTGAGCTCCTTTAGAATCCTGGAGAGGTGTTTTGTTTTTTTAATCTCATTGACGTATCTCTACGGAGTTTGTCAAATTTAATCTAAAACTACTTCTTCCGATGCTTCTGGCATCGGAAGCATATTTTAGCAGCCAGTTTGCAAGTGAAACCAGACTAAAAGTCTTGCTTAGTGAAAAACACAAAACACAAATTAAAACAAAACAAAACAAAACCTCTCTCATGGCTTCTTTTACACCTCGAACACAGATTGAATGCATTATAATCACCAAATTACCCCAGGTTTCAATAATTGGATTTTTGAGTTAGCTTAATATAAAGAAAACGTTGAAGCAGACTGAATCATCTTCATTGAGGGCCTAATATGTGTGTGGGACTGTACCTCATTGGTGGTTCACATTTTCATCCCGGCCAGAGGCCGGAAGGGTACTGGGATAAACACTTTGACTAAATGTGCATCTGCACCATCCTCCCCAGTTTATTCCTCCCAAATCCCCTTTCATATTCTTCAGAGGGATCAGAGCACATTTGTTTTTCTGACAGCTCATCTGTCAACCTTTGCTCTATATTTCAGGAAAGTGATGGGTGAAGAAAATAAAAGAATAAAGGAAAAACTGCTCTGCATTTTCTTTCATTCCTTCCACCTTTTAAGAGTACAGATTATGGAGCCAAGCATCCTGATCTCAAACCTGAACTCCATGACACTGGTAAATTTACTATCTCTATGCCTTGGTTTCTTTGTCTGCAGTATGGGTACAATGAAATTACTATAAGGAGCAAATGATTCAATATATGTAAGCATCACAGAACAGTTTCTGGAACCTGGAGTTCAATATATGTAACTGTTATAAATATTTCCATGTCTCTGCTCTTTCCAGTTTAATCGTCTCTTGCAGCATGAAGCTACAAATCCCATTTACCTGTATTCCAGAGTCTAAGCCCAAGAGCCCATGTCAACCTGCCTCCAACAAAACATTGTATTGTCTTTGTTTTATTTTCTACAATACTTACAGTCTATCCTATAAAGCCTAGAGGAATGTTTTTTACTTCCTGTGACATTCTCCAGCTGTTTCACATCTCCCCAGTTCAGGGTATAAAGTGAATACTGTAAACAACAGCTTTGGAGTCAGACAGACCTGGGTTCAAATTCTCATCTCCTTCCTCTCTCCGCCTGACTGACTGCTCTGGCGTCTTTTGCCTTCTTGTTTCTCCAACACTCCTCTGCCTCAGGACACTTGTTCTTGATCTCTGTCTGGAATGTTCTTCCCCTGGGTATCTCCATGGCTGTTTGCCTACTTCATTCTGACATCTAATAGCACCAGTCGATCCATTTAGCTGTCTCTCTAGCTAAAGTGGTGCCCTCTCTCATTCTCTGCCTCCCTGCCTTTATTTTCCTCATAGTATTAATAATCACTAGACATTGTCTTATATACTTATTTGCTTGCTCATACATCTTCTGTCAGTGCTTGGCAAAATGAAAACGACACTTACCTAAGCAGGCTGTTGTGTGGATGAATGAGATAATATATAAAATATAAAACCTTTATAAATATTAAACAGCCTAACAAAATGCCAAGCATACCACAACTGTTCATTTCCTCCCTTTTCTCATGATAACAAATGAAGATGGTAGGCACATTTTGCTTCTCTTACAACCCTCTACCACCACCATCATCCCCAACAAACAGTGTCCCAGAGACCTGAGAAGAATGAATGAAAGCTCTTCAATCTTACGGTCAGTATTTAGATTTGCAGCAAATGTCAGCACATCCTAATTAGATTTAAATATACTTGGTTGTGAAAATATAGCCATATACTTCTTTACATGCACACAGTAAGACTAAAAGGAGCGCTTCTAAAAAGGGATGTTTTGACTAAGTGATTTTTCTAGCTAATCATCAACTTATTTTCTTTTACCCATTGTTACTGAACATGTCTCTTTTGTGGATCTTAATGTGGTTTCTTGCTTTAGAAATTAGGAAGCACGGAACATAAATCCATCTTTCTGTCTGAGAACAACATCTTGGCTGAAGGTCATTGTTATGGACACCAATTCCCATTTTATGTAATTGAAAATATTGAAAATGCAGCACATTGGCCTATTCTGACCTCAAGACAAGCCAAGGTAATTACTCTCTCAAATTAAACTCTCAAAGGATCTTATTTATCTCTTGTCACATTTTTCTAATAGTAGATCACACACACACACACACACACACACACATGAGATTGTGAAACCAAAGAGAACCTATTTAACAAGGGTTTTATACTCAAGTTACTCTTAAATTTAACGTTTTCTAGATCTGGTTTCGATTGACATCACATAAATAAAATAACCAGTTTATTTAAAAATCTGAAGGTATATGTAAATGATTCAACCTATTAAAAGAAATAAAGGAAATAAAGTTTATAGTCATGTAAATACAATTATATTGCCCTATTCTCGCTCAACAACAGTAAGAGAAGTAATATCAACAACAAATTAGCATGTTTTTCTTTCTCATTCAATGGCTGACTCCTAGCTTGTTGGCAGGACTGCCAACAATATAGTCTCATTGCTTTCATTTTCAGTACCGGCCTGACTTAGTGTCACTATCTATAGTGACCTTTCAGCCACCTCCAAGAACAAATCACCCTTGAGGGAGAAGATGTACATAGGCTCTTTTAACCATCTTATCGCTAACTCACAACTCAGTAGAACATTGAAAAACAAAGAATGGTGGCATTTGAATTCTCTGCCATTTCCCAGCTACCCTGGTTAAAACTAACTTGACTTCTCTGAACTTCAGTTTCTTCATCTGTGCTTCAGGCATCCAAATAAAACCTACCCCAAAATGATGTCAAGAAAATTTATTAAGAGATCACTGAAAGTGCCTGGTATTTAAAAATACAAATTTAATGCTCATTTTTGTCTTCTTCTTCACCCTTTCTTTGTCCAGGGTATGGAACATTCAAGTCTAGAGCATTTTCACTCTGCTTTCACTTACTCCACATGCAAATACTGAGTTTTCACAATGCCAGGCTCTGAGCAAGACTTGGGGGTACACTGGTGAATAACGTGCAATCCTTGTCCTGAAGGCGATCCCAAACCAAATGACTGGATTATACTCTAGGTGTATCTAAGGTTATCTTTGACCATCAGACACTTTCCCCAGGAAGAAATAATGCCTAGCCTTCCAAATGCTTTAGAATGTGAATGATTCACAAACCATGTGGTAATACAATATCCTGTGAGTTACCTCACTGCCCCGAACAATACAGAACCATGATGTTATCATACCAGCCTAGTCATCTGTCTCCATCGGAGGACCCAAAGGCACCAGTTATACAAGATGCAGTGTGCTCACAAAAAAAAAACTTGCCCCTCCCCCAAATGTGCTTATGTCAATGGGTAATGAAACAAAAGTAGTACTTAGTTATTACTTACCACTGGTTCCTTCTGCATTCACCTTTCACAGCCTATTCATTTGGAGTATGGGTCTTCACAACACGAATTAAGCTCTTGTTTTAGTTACTGTTGCCACTGTGTTCTATAATTACATCCAATAACTTGATGCATCTTTTAAACGATGAGCTCTTTCTGCAGTTATAACCCAAATCATTCCCACTTTGTCCTAGGCTCTGGTAATTGGAGACATTATTGTTTATCTTATAAAGACAATTAATTTCACTAAGTGTTGGGGTAGCTAATATTTTTAAATGCTTAAAAATTCGTATTTATTTCCCACACAATGGCTGCCAATAACTCAGAACAAAGGAAAGCAATTTTAACATTTATTTTTTGGTTCAAAATCTGTCTTTACATGGGTAGATGACTTTGTGATATAAAGTCAGAACAAACAGGAATAGACGTTACTCTGAAACTGGCACCTGCTCTGGGCAATGGGCTGGTGACAACAAATGCCTTTCGGGTCCAAGTCTACTGCTTCACCCCAATAATTCATGAAGGGCTTACTTTATGACATACTTTATATAAAGGCAACAAAGAGGGGATAAAATGAACAGAGCCTACTCACTGTTTACCTTACATTTGATCAAATATACAATAATTAATAATACACAAGCTATAACCACAGTAAAGCCTTAGTCAGGAATGATAAAGGAAATTGTCTATATCTTGAGTCACAGTCCAGTTTTGTTTCTCTTCACCTTAGTCATTTTGCCTTCCTACAGACCTAGTCTTCAGCTATCTCTACTTCCAGTCCCATGTTCCACAGGTATTTTTTTTTTTTTGCAGCTACTAGTAACCAACTGCAGAATTTCTGAGGTTTCACCTTCAAGTACTCACATAGGGTCTCTCTCCATCAGTTGCATACTTACAGACATATGTTTATAATTCCCCAGTTTTGAACATGTGCTGTAATTTCACATTTAAAACATTCTCCAGATGTACCAATGACTGCTCTAGATACATAACCCAAGAATACCAGCTACAAATGCTATAGTCACAATACATAAACCTCTCTCTCTCCTTGACTTTGACAAGATAGAAGCTCCAAGCCAGAGTGCCTCTGACTCCCTAGCTCTCTGACCTCCCAATTTAGAGGCTTCATGCATTTTAGAAATGTCCCAATTTTACCACAGAATGTCTTCCATCCTCTGTGACAGACGTTCTAGAGAACACAGTCTACTTCCTGCTTCCCTGAAGTATTTTCGTTTATTTGTTCATTGCCCAATTTGGTGCGGCTTAGAAAATTATACACTGAACCTCCAGAAAATTATCATCAACTATAGTTTTAAAGACATAGTATTTCCTTTGAAAAATCACTATGGACACCACAGAAATAAAAACAATTATGACAGAATACTATGAAAAACTATAGGCTAACAAACTGGATAAGCTAAAAGAAATACACAACTTTCTAGAAAAATACAACTTCCCAAGGCTGACTCAGGAAGAAACAGAAAATCTGAACAGAACAATTAGCAGGAAGGAAATTGAACTGGTAATCAAAAAACTACCTAAGAACTAAACTCCTGGATGATATAGTTTCACTGATGAATTTTATCAAACATTTATTGAAGACCTAATACCCATCTTCCTTAACGTTTTCCAAAAAGTAGAAGAGGAGGGAATACTTCCAAACTCATTCTATGAGGCCAGCATCACTCTAATAACAAAACCAGGCAAAGACACCACAAAAAAAGAAAACCAAAGACCAAAATCCCTGATGAACATACATGCAAAAATACTCAACAAAATATCAGCACAACTAATTAAAATATACATTAAAAAGATTATCCATCATGATCAAGTACGATTTATTCCAGGGATGCAAGGATGGTACAATATTAGAAAATCCATCAACATCATCCACCACATAAACAAAAAGAAGGACAAAAACCACATGATCATCTCCATAGATGCTGAAAAAGCATTCGACAAAATTCAACATCCACTCATGATAAAAACTCTCAACAAAATGGGTATAGAGGGCAAGTACCTCAACATAATAAAGGCCATATATGATAGACCCACAGCCAACATCATACTTAACAGCAAGAAGCTGAAAGCTTTTCCTTTAAGATCAGGAACAACACAGGGATGCCCACTCTACCCACTGTTATTCAACATAGTACTGGAGGTCTTGCCATGGCAATCAGACAACACAAAGAAATAAAAGGCATCCAGATTGGTAAGTAAGAAGTCAAACTGTCACTGTTTGCAGATGACATGATATTGTACATAAATACCCTAAAGAATCCATTCCAAAACTACTAGACCTGATGTCTGAATTCAGCAAAGTTGCAGGATACAAAATTAATACACAGAAATCTCTTGCTTTCCTATTCACTAACAATGAACTAGCAGAAAGAGAAATCAGGAAAACAATTCCATTCACAACTGCATCAAAAAGAATAAAATACCTAGGAATAAACCTAATCAAGGACGTGAAAGTCCTTTACCCTGAAAACTACAAGACACGCATGAGAGAAATTAAAGAAGACACAAATAAATGGAAATACATCCCATGCTCATGGATAGGAAGAATTAATATTGTCAAAATGGCCATCCTGCCTAAAGCAATCAACAGATTCAAAGCAATGCCTATCAAAATACCAACAGCATTCTTTAACAAACTAGAGAAAATAGTTCTAAAATTCCTATGGAACCACAAAAGACCCCAAATAGCCAAAGCAATCCTGAGAAGGAAGAATAAAGCTGGGGGGATTATGCTCCCTGACTTCAAGGCCTCCTGCAAAGCCACAGTAATCAAGACAATTTGGTAGTGGCACAAAAAGGGAACCACAGACAAATGGAACTGAATAGAGAGCCCAGATATAAACCCAAGCATATATGGTCAATATACAATAAAGGAGCCATGGATATACAATAGGGAAATGACAGCCTCTTCAACAACTGATGTTGCCAAAACTGGACAGCTACATGCAATAGAATAAAACTGGATCATTGTCTAACCCCATACACAAAAAAGTAAACTCAAAATGGATCAAAGACCTGAATGTAAGTCATGAAACTCTTAGAAGAAAACATAGGCAAAAATCTCCTGAATATAAACATGAGTTTCTTTTTCCTGAATGCATCTCCTCGGGAAAGGGAAACAAAAGCAAAAATGAACAAATGGGACTACATCAAACTAAAAAGCTTCTGTACAGCAAATGACACCATCAGTAGAACAAAAAGGCATCCTACACTATGGGAGAATATATTTGTAAATGACATATCCGACAAGGGATTAAGATCCAAAATATATAAAGAACTCACATGCTTCAACATCCAAAAAGCAAATAACCTGATTAAAAAATGGGTGGAGGATATGAACAGACACTTCTCCAAAGAAGAAATTCAGATGGCCAATAGGCACATGAAAAGATGTTGTGCATCTCTAATTATCAGGGAAATGCAAATTAAAACCACAATGAGATATCACCTCACACCAGTTAGGATGGCCAACATTGAAAAGGCTAGGAACAACAAATGCTGGCAAGGATATGGAGAAAGGGGAACCCTCCGACACTGCTAATGGGAATGTAAACTAGTTCAACCATTGTTGAAAGCAATATGGAGGTTCCTCAAAAAACTAAAAATAGAAATAGCATTTGACCCAGGAATTCCACTCGTAGGAATTGTTCAAAGAAAACAAGTTCTCAGATTCAAAAAGATATATGTACCCCTATGTTTATTGTAGCACTACTTATAATAGCCAAGATATGGAAGCAACCAATAGTAGATGGATAAAGAAGATGTGGTACATATGCACAATGGAATATTATTCCACCATAAGAAAGAAACAAAGTCTACAATTTGCAACAACATGAATGGAGTTGGAGGATATTATGCTCAGTGAAATAAGCCAGGTGGAGAAAGACAAGTACCAAATGATTTCCCTCATTTGTGGAGTATAACAATGAAGCAAAACTGAAGAAACAAAGTAGCAGCAGACTCACAGACTCCAAGAAAGGACCAGCAGTTACCAAAGGGGAGGGATGGGGGAGGGTGAGTGGGGAGGGGGGGAGAAGAGGATTGAGGGGTATTACGATTAGTTCACATGGTGTGGAGGAGGATACAGGGAAGACAGTGTAGCATAGTGAAGACAAGTAGTGACTGTGGCATCTTACTACACTGATGGACAGTGACTGCAGTGGGGCATAGGGAGGACTCCATAATATGGGTGCATGTCATAAACACATTGTTTTTCTTGTGAAAACTTCGTAAGAGTGTATATCAATGATATCTTAAAAAAAACATACCTCTTTTGACATAAATCCTCCTTCTGTTTTATTTCCTGTAATTTGGTTTTTCAGGTCAGAATTTGTTTTGTTTTGCAGCAATCATATTACAAAATATAGATGTATCAAACAGGAGCCAGGATGGCGGCATGAGTAGAGCAGCGGAAATCTCCTCCCAAAACCACATATATCTATGAAAATATAACAAAGACAACTCTTCCTAAAATAGACACCAGAGGACACAGGACAACATCCAGAACACATCCACACCTGCGAGAACTCAGCGCCTTGCAAAGGGGGTAAGATACAAGCCCCGGTCCGGCGGGCCCTGAGCACCCCTCCCCCCAGCTCTGGGCAGTAGGAGAGAGGTCTGAGCGGGTGGGAGAAGGAGCCCAGGACTGCTGAACACCCAGCCCCAGCCATCAGACCAGAGCACAGGCACAGTGCATGCGTGGGGCCCTGGATACTAGAGAAACAGGGCAGCAAGAATGGTGAGTGGGTACCGGAGGCCAGCGCTGGAGGGCAAAAGAAAAGCGAGCGGCCATCTTTTTTCTTTTTTTTTTTCTGTTGTTTTGTTGCGGTGAGTGCGTTTTGGAAGTCTTAAAGGGACAGGGACCCCAAAACTATGGAAACAGGGCAGCAAGACCAGCAAGCAGGTTTCAGAGACCAGCGCCAGAGAACAAAAGAAACGCGAGCAGCCACCTTTTCCTCTTTTTCTCTTTTTGGTTGTTGTTGTTGTTGTTTTGTTTTGGCGAGCACTTTTTGGAAGTCTTAAAGGGATAGGGACCCCAATACTAGGGAAACGGGGAAGCAAATCCAGTGAGTGGGTGCCCAAGGCTGGTGCCTGAGAATAAAGAAAAACGAGCGGCCATTTTTTGTGTGTGTGTGTGGTCGTTGTTTTGTTTTGGCAGTTGCTTTTTGGAAGTTTTAAAGGGGCGGGGCGGGACACTTAGTCCTGAGGTAGTGAATCCCAGGATCTCTGGGCACTCTAATCCCCTGGGCTGCAGGGAGCACAGAGGCCCCTTACGGAGATAAATAGCCTCCCGGTCACGCCCCCTCCAATGCAACTCCACCACTTTGGAGCAGCAGCCCGAGCCAGGCCACCCCCATAGCAAAAGCAGAGATAAACTCCATAGCAGCCGGGCAGGAAGCAGAAGCCCTGTCTGCGCGCAGCTACCCAGCAAAAGCCACTAGAGGTCGCTATTCTCCCAGGAGCAGAGAGGAAGGCCACAAACCAACAAGAAGGGAAGTTCTTCCAGCCGTCACTAGTCCCAGCTCTGCAAATATTCCTATCACCATGAAAAGACAAAATTACAGGCAGACCAAGATCACAGAGACACCAGAGAAGGAGACAGACCAAACCAGTCCTCCTGACAAAGAATTCAAAATAAAAATCATAAATATGCTGACAGTGATGCAGAGAAATACGCAAGAGAAATGGGATGAAGTCTGGAGGGAGATCACAGATGCCAGAAAGGAGATCACAGAAATGAAACAAACTCTGGAAGGATTTATAAGCAGAATGGATAAGATGCAAGAAGCCACTGATGGAATTGAAACCAGAGAACAGGAACACATAGAAGCTGACACAGAGAGAGATAAAAGGATCTCCAGGAATGAAACAATATTAAGAGAACTGTGTGACCAATCCAAAAGGAACAATATCCGTATTATAGGGGTACCAGAAGAAGAAGAGAGAGGAAAATGGACGGAAAGTATCTTGGAAGAAATAATTGCTGAAAACTTCCCCAAACTGGGGGAGGAAATAATTGAACAGACCACGGAAATACACAGAACCCCCAACAGAAAGGATCCAAGGAGGACAACACCAAGATACATAATAATCAAAATGGCAAAGATCAAGGACAAGGAAAGAGGTTTAAAGGCAGCTAGAGAGAAAAAGGTCACCTATAAAGGAAAACCCATCAGGCTAACATCAGACTTCTCGAAAGAAACCCTACAGGCCAGAAGAGAATGACATGATATAGTTAATGCAATGAAACAGAAGGGCCTTGAACCAAGGATACTGTATCCAGTATGACTATAATTTAAATATGATGGCAGGATTAAACAATTCTCAGACAAGCAAAAGCTGAGGAAATTTGCTTCCCACAAACCACCTCTACAGGGCATCTTACAGGGACTGCTCTAGATGGGAGCACACCGAGAAAGAGCACAGAAAAAAACACCCAACATATGAAGAATGGAGGAGGAGGAATAAGAAGGGAGAGAAGAAAAGAATCTCCAGACAGTGTATATAACAGCTCAGTAAGTGAGCTAAGTTATGCAGTAAGATACTAAATAGGTGAACTTTGAACCGTTGGTAACCACGAATTTAAAGCCTACAATGGCAATAAGTACATATCTTTCAATAGTCACCTTAAATGTAAATGGACTGAATGCACCAATCAAAAGACACAGAGTAATAGAATGGATAAAAAAGCAAGACCTATCTATATGCTGCTTACAAGAAACTCACCTCAAACCCAAAGACATATACAGACTAAAAGTCAAGGGATGGAAAAACATATTTCAGGCAAACAATAGTGAGAAGAAAGCAGGGGTTGCAGTACTAATTTCAGACAAAATAGACTTCAAAACAAAGAAAGTTACAAGAGATAAAGGACACTACATAATGATAAAGGGCTCAGTCCAACAAGAGGATATAACCATTCTAAATATATATACACCTAACACAGGAGCACCAGCATATGTGAAACAAATACTAACAGTACTACAGGGGGAAATAGACTGCAATGCATTCATTTTAGGAGACTTCAACACAGCACTCACCCCAAAGGATAGATCCACCAGTCAGAAAATAAGTAAGGACACACAGGCACTGAACAACACAGTAGAGCAGATGGACCTAATGACATCTATAGAACTCTACATCCAAAAGCAACAGGATATACATTCTTCTCAAGTGCACATGGAACATTCTCCAGAATAGACCACATACTAGCCCACAAAAAGAGCCTCAGTAAATTCAAAAATATTGAAATTCTACCAACCAATTTTTCAGACCACAAAGGTATAAAAGTAGAAATAAATTCTACAAAGAAAACAAAAAGGCTCACAAACACATGGAGGCTTAACAACATGCTTCTAAATAATCAATGGATCAATGAACAAATCAAAATGGAGATCAAGGAATATATAGAAACAAATGACAACGACAAAACAAAGCCCCAACTTCTGTGGGACGCAGCGAAAGCAGTCCTAAGAGGAAAGTATATAGCGATCCAGGCACACTTGAAGAAGGAAGAACAATCTCAAATAAATAGTCTAACATCACAATTATCGAAATTGGAAAAAGAAGAACAAATGAGGCCTAAAGTCAGCAGAAGGAAGGACATAATAAAGAGCAGAGAAGAAATAAACAAAATTGAGAAGAATAAAACAATAGCAAAAATCAATGAAACCAAGAGCTGGTTCTTTGAGAAAATAAACAAAATAGATAAGCCTCTAGCCAAACTTACTAAGAGAAAAAGAGAATCAACAGAATCAGAAATGAGAATGGAAAAATCATGACAGACTCCACAGAAATACAAAGAATTATTAAAGACTACTATGAAAACCTATATGCCAACAAGCAGGAAAACATAGAAGAAATGGACAACTTCTTAGAAAAGTACAACCTTCCAAGACTGACCAAGGAAGAAACACAAAAGTTAAACAAACCAATTATGAGCAAAGAAATTGAAACGGTAATCAAAAAACTACCCAAGAAAAAGCACTGCGCCGGATGGATTTACCTCCGAATTTTATCAGACACACAGAGAAGACATAATACCCATTCTCCTTAAAGTTTTCCATAAAATAGAAGAGGAGGGAATACTCCCAAACTCATTCTATGAAGCCAACACCACCCTAATACCAAAACCAGGCAAAGACCCCACCAAAAAAGAAAATTACCGACCAATATCCCTGATGAATGTAGATGCAAAAATACTTGATAAAATATTATCAAACCGAATTCAAAAGTATATCAAAAGGATCATACACCATGAACAAGTGGGATTCATCCCAGGGATGCAAGGATGGTACAACATTCGAAAATCCATCAACATCATCCACCACATCAACAAAAAGGACAAAAACCACATGATCATCTCCATAGATGCTGAAAAAGCATTTGACAAAATTCAACATCCATTCATGATAAAAGCTCTCCGCAAAATGGGAATACAGGGCAAGTACCTCAACATAATAAAGGCCATATATCAAAAACCCACAGCCAACATTATACTGAACAGCGAGAAGCTGAAAGCTTTTCCTCTGAGATTAGGAACTAGACAGGGATGCCCACTCTCCC
Source organism: Manis javanica (assembly GCF_040802235.1). NCBI lineage: Eukaryota > Metazoa > Chordata > Mammalia > Pholidota > Manidae > Manis > Manis javanica. The sequence goes on from NC_133157.1 coordinate 68,829,139, forward strand.
CACTGTTATTTAACATAGTACGGGAGGTCCTAGCCACGGCAATCAGACAAAACAAGGAAATACAAGGAATCCAGATTGGTAAAGAAGAAGTTAAACTGTCACTATTTGCAGATGACATAATATTGTACATAAAAAACCCTAAAGACTCCACCCCAAAACTACTAAAACTGATGTCAGAATACAGCAAAGTTGCAGGATACAAAATTAACACACAGAAATCTGTAGCTTTCCTATACACTAACAATGAACCAATAGAAAGAGAAATCAGGAAAACAATTCCATTCACAATTGCATCAAAAAGATTAAAATACCTAGGAATAAATCTAACCAAAGAAGTGAATGACCTATACTCTGAAAACTACAAGTCACTCTTAAGAGAAATTAAAGGGGACACTAACAAATGAAAACTCATCCCATGCTTGTGGATAGGAAGAATCAATATTGTCAAAATGGCCATCCTGCCCAAAGCAATATACAGATTTGATGCAATCCCTATCAAATTACCAGCAACATTCGTCAATGAACTGGGACAAATAATTCAAAAATTCATATGGAAACACCAAAGACCCCAAATAGCCAAAGCAATCCTGAGAAAGAAGAATAAAGTAGGGGGGATCTCACTCCCCAACTTCAAGCTCTACTATAAAGCCATAGTAATCAAGACAATTTGGTACTGGCACAAGAACAGAGCCACAGACCAGTGGAACAGACTAGAGACTCCAGACATTAACCCAAACATATATGATCAATTAATATTTGATAAAGGAGCCATGGACATACAATGGCAAAATGACAGTCTCTTCAACAGATGGTGCTGGCAAAACTGGACAGCTACATGTAGGAGAATGAAACTGGACCATTGTCTAACCGCATATACAAAAGTAAATTCAAAATGGATCAAAGACCTGAATGTAAGTCATGAAACCATTAAACTCGTGGAAAAAAACATAGGCAAAAACCTCTTAAGACATAAACATGAGTGACCTCTTCTTGAACATATCTCCCTGGGCAAGGAAAACAACAGCAAAAATGAACAAGTGGGACTATATTAAGCTGAAAAGCTTCTGTACAGCAAAAGACACCATCAATAGAACAAAAAGGAACCCTAGAATATGGGAGAATATATTTGTAAATGACACATCCGATAAAGGCTTGACGTCCAAAATATATAAAGAGCTCACACACCTCAACAAACAAAAATCAAATAATCCAATTTAAAAAATTGGCAGAGGAACTGAACAGACAGTTCTCCAAAAAAGAAATACAGATGGCCAACAGACACATGAAAAGATGCTCCACATCACTAATTATTAGAGAAATGCAAATAAAAACTACAATGAGGTATCACCTCACACCAGTAAGGATAGCTGCCATCCAAAAGACAAATAACAACAAATGTTGGCGAGGCTGTGGAGAAAGGGGAACCCTCCTACACTGCTTGTGGGAACGTAAATTAGTTCAACCATTCTGGAAAGCAGTATGGAGGTTCATCAAAATGCTAAAAACAGACTTACCATTTGACCCAGGAATTCCACTCCTAGGAATTTACCCTAAGAAGGCAGCAATCAAGTTTGAGAAAGACAGATGCACCCCTATGTTTATCGCAGCACTATTTACAATAGCCAAAAGTTGGAAGCAACCTAAATGTCCATTGGTAGATGAGTGGATAAAGAAGATGTGGTACATATACACAATGGAATACTACTCAACCATAAGAAGAGGGCAAATCCTACCATTTGCAGTAACATGGATGGACCTGGAGGGTATTATGCTCAGTGAAATAAGCCAAGCGGAGAAAGAGAAATACCAAATGATTTCACTCATCTGTGGAGTATAAGAACACAGGAAAAACTGAAGGAACAAAACGGCAGCGGAATTACAGAACCCGAGAATGGACTAACAGGTACCAAAGGGAAAGGGACTGGGGAGGATGGGTGGGTAGGGAGGGATAAGGGGGGGGAAGAAGAAGAGGGGTATTAAGATTAGCATGCATGGGCGGGGAGAAAGGGGAGGGCTGTACAAGACAGAGAAGACAAGTAGTGATTCTACAACATTTTGCTATGCTGATGGACAGTGACTATAAAGGGGTTTATAGAGGAGACCTGGTATAGGGGAGAGCCTAGTAAACATAATATTCTTCATGTAAGTGTAGATTAAAGATAACAAAAAAAAAAGAAAGAATGAGAAGGGGGATTACTCCTTAATAGGATAAAACTAACTATAAATAAATGATTAATGCATACTTTAAATATCCTTAATTTTGATCACTTAAAGGGTGTCAGATGATTGGCTATGGATGTATACTTTTCTGATAATATTCCTCCTTTCTCTACACAATGGTATAAAGGGTATATCAAAGTGTGGGCAAAGGGTCTGTTTGTGTTTATACAGAGGATCAAAGCCTAATTTGGCTACACAGAAAATGAACTAAGATATGATATGAAGAAGAACTTCCAACAGCAGCACTCTCTGGAAGAGACATACCAGCAGATGATCATCAAAAAACCTCAACAAAGATCCAGGCGATGCTGCAATTGTAGCTGCATCCATCCCGCCGGTTCCTGGACTTGCCATGGGAATGAAGAAGGAGATATCTAAGCTGGCCTGTGCATACAGTAAAACAACAAATTTGACTGGATCTATACTGTTGGAACTCAACCAAGAATTAGGAGAAGTGCAAGTTGTAGCGCTCCAAAATCTTACAACTACAGACTATCTACTGTTAAAAGAACATATGGGATGTGAACAGTTCCCAGAAATGGGTTGTTTTAATTTGTCTGATTTCTCTCAGACTGTTCAAGTACAGTTGGACAATATCCATTATATCATAGACAAATTTTCACAAATGCCTAGGGTGCCTAACTGGTTTTCTTGGCTTCACTGGAGATAGCTGGTAATTATAGATCTGCTTTGGTTATGTAACTGTATTCCTATTATGTTAATGTGTGTGCACAATTTAATTAGGAGTTTAAAACCTATACATGCTTAAGTTACTCTACAAGAAGATATGTCAAAGAAATAATCAATCTTCCCATGTTTTCTTCCATCTGCTACCTCTATAGCTTTTCTTCTTCCTTCCTAATTACAACCCTTAAATAGAATTCGTGCCTCATATCAAATTCACCGAGTATCATAACTCCTCCAAGTGGTAAAGATACCTCAAGACAAATGCTGGGCATAGAAGCCACAAGGCATAAATCTGCAAAGAAGTAAAAAGCTAACCTTTTCAAACAATATGGCTTCTCTCTCACTTACCAACTTTACATCTCCCTGTGTGGCCCTGGAAGGTGACTGGTTAGCCAGAGACGGGTAAGATTCCTGAAGGGAGGAATAACCTAAGACAGGCACAGTTGCAGGGGGGCCATCAGGTGAGAAATTGGGGATCAACAGAGGTGAGGCTTAGAACCTCACCCCCCCTGTTTTGAGAGAAATCTTCTGCATCGTGGATGTTTTGTTGCCCTTGTCTAGCTTGGATTAATACTTAGTCTATAGGCACACACCTGATCATCTACATTTGCTCTCTTACAACACTAAACTATGTTTTCTACCTTTATCTTGCATCTACCTACCACTTCAGCATTTTATTAAAAAAAATAATAATAATAATAAAGGGAGAAATGTGGGATTCACATATAAATCAAGTATAAAAATAAAATGAATATTCATATTTGACCTGATTGTTTATAGTTCATAATGAGTGATCAAAACCGAAAGTTTTTGTGATGACTGCCCTTGTACTGTTCACCATGTATAAGAACTTATTCACTATGAAAGAATTTGTTCACCATGTAAGAACTTGTTCGTTATGCTTTAGAAGATTGGAGACTGATGAGAATTAGGCTGGGGGTGGATTAATGATTGTGCATTGAGCATTGAGTCCCCTATACAGAATTTTATTGTTGTTAACAACCATTTGATCAATAAATATGAGAGATGGCCTCTCAAAAAATATATATAGATGTATCATATTAACATGTTAAATTTACATACTAACATGTTAAATTTATACAGTTTCATATGTCAAATATATTTCAATAAATAAAAAAATAGACACAAATTTTGAAAAGAAAGAGTGACCCAACTTCTCACCTTGTTTAACCTTAGCATTTTGAAGATGCTATCTAAGGCTATGTCTTCATTTGGTGCTAATTATTCATCCTTTTTTATTTTCTATTAACAGTTATTTACAATAATTATGCATTTTTATAATGATTATTGAGTAAAGAAGAAAGCACTTATATGAAAAACCGGATGTCCTCAAATAACAGGAAAAAACAGTAAGAGCCCAATTTAACGAGTAGTTCCAATGAAAAATTTCAAGTTAAGGGTTAGTTTCATTCATTAAGAAGAAAAACACCAATAAAATATTTACAAACTAGTAAGAGTTGTATTTTGCAACATCTACATAGAAAACATTAAATAAGAATATCTAAAATACTATTCTACCTTTACAGCTTCAAATTCAGTGAATCAAAACCTGAAAATTTCATCATTTGTTTGTTCATGGATCCAATCAATTGATTTTCCACACTCATTTGACCAGTCTTATGAAGATTTTTGGCAGACTAATAATATAATTAAGGAAATTATAACATACTTACAATACGAATAACAGTCATTATATCATTTACTTATAATTGCCAACTCTATACTTAAAATGCTTATATCATGTTATATGTCAAATTATAATTTCATCCCTCCTATCAACTTCCAGATTTAAATTTCTTTTTCCTGTAGCATCTGACTTTTTTATCTGTTACAGAGTGGGTGCTCATTAAAATGCATGTCAAAACAAATCATTCATATTCCCAAATCTACTGAGTATCCCATGGTAGGAAAGGTAATTTCCACTTCTACTGTCATCACTAAGAAATCAACACTCAGAAAACAAGATTGTAAGTCTCCATTACACAGTATGAATAAGTTCTGGAGATCTAATGTGCAGCATGGTGACTATAGTTAACAATACTGTGTGGTATACTTGAAATTTGCTAAGAAAGTAGATCTTAAATGTTCTTATTACACACAAAATAAGTAACTAGGTGAGGTGATATGTAAATTAACTGATTGTAAATCATATCACAATGTATATTATATCAAAACATCCCATTGTACCCCAAAAGTATATGCAATTTTTGTTAATTATAGCTCAATAAAGCTGGAAGGAAGAAAGGAAAAAATGAGTGCAGTGAATCTTCATCTATTCTTTTTAATTATCAGCAGAACCTTATTCCAAAGAGGTAAGCATTTATCATGTGTTTAAAGGCACCTTAGAGATGATCTTTCAAGACCATGTTCACAACTTTGTTTGGTAAAGGTTTAACAAACCAAACAAAAATGCCTGTGGTGGGCAAAATACTGGCCTCCCAGAGAGGTTCATATCCTTACCACCACAACCTGTGAATATGTTACTTCACATGGCAAAGAGAAATTAAGGTTGCAGATAGAAGTAAGGTTGTTAATTATCTGACCTCAAAATGAAGAGACTGTTCTGGATTTTCCAGGTGGGTCCAATGTAATCATAAGGACTTTGAATGCAACAGAGGGAGACAGAAGTGAGGACCAGAGAGCAACGTCGTAATGTAAGTACTGTAAATGAGATGCAACTGTGTGACTCTGAAGAATGAGGAAGAGGCCAGGAGACAAGGAATGTGGTATCTTCTGAGTTGTGTCTGTGAGCAAGAGCAATGCCATCTTGAGAAACCCGTCACAAAGAGCATTTATTCTACCACTTACTCTTCTTACCTCCTCCCCAATCCTGTACGTACTGCAAACAGGGAACCCTCTATACGTAAGATCTCACATGGAACAAACATTGGTGCGTTCTTCAGATAAGATTAAAACATCAGCCCCTGATTTGACCCAACACCCAGATGGCCCCCCCAAATGTAGATCCTTTCTTCTTGACTCTATATATTAGACTCCCTAAATCCAAAGCAGTGCACAGATCTATGTGTCTTGCGGTCACTGAGGGCCAGCTTCTGAAGGTAAGACCCCCTTGAAAAATGTCTACTAGATTCAAGCTGGACTTGTCAAGCCTCTTTCTTTGGTCTCACAGCCCTTCACCCTTTCAGGGTCGGGGCTTGTTCCCCCAAGTAGAACAAGCTGAAAAAAGAAAAGTAGATGGATTTTCCCCTAGAAACCACAGAAAGGAACAGGGCCCTGCCAATGCTTGGGTTTTAATCTGATGAAACCCATGTCAGACTTCTGAACTACAGAACTGTAAAACAATTAATTCATGTTGCTTGAAGCCATTGAATCTGTGGTAATTTCTTATGACAGCAGTAGAAACCTAACACAATTGCAGGATTTTTGTTTAATCCTGAAAGCAAAAACTTTAAGACAGAAATTATTTGGCAATACATTTTTACATATTCTATTTCATATTGATGGTTTAATTAGCCTCACAATAAATAGACCAAATATTTCCTGGTAGTTAACTGAACACAATGATCCAATTAAAATCTAAGGCCCGGCAATAATGCCACCACATAGCTACTATTATTATTAGTTCAACTTTTAAAAACTGTCTCTCTCAAGCATTTATTTGACTCTACTATATGAACTATAACCCAGAGTAAGCAAACAATTGATGAGGGGAGTTGCTATTTATAAAAATATTTCAGCTATTAAATGAAAAAGGGAAGAAAGGACTGTAATATCACCATTTTGCAATGCCCTAATGAAGCAATGGATCTTGGCATGGGACCCAAAACTCCAGCCAAGGGTCTAATCCAGTCCCTTGCCTCTTTTTCTCAGCCTGTGAGCAAAAAATAAATTTTTTTCATTCTTTATTGGTTATTAAGAGGTCAAAAGAACATTTCATGACATGTTAAAAATTATGTGAAGTTCAAATTCCAGTGTTTTATAAACAAAATTGCATTAGAACACAGCTATGCCCATTTACTGTTATAATGTCTATGGCTGCTTTTGTACTGTAACAGCAGAATTGAGTAGTTGTAAGAGACCTTATGATACACAAAACTTAAAATATTTGCATAAAATGTTTGCCAACCCCCTCCTTGAGGCAATGGTCATCAAAGGTAACTAATACCTAAAATGAGAGGCAACCAGAATACCTATGTGGTACTCTTGTCAAAAAAAAATCAAAACTGATCAAGGCTTCTACTCAAACTACCTATTCATAGGAAATACAATGGACAGAAGAACATGTAAGATGACACAACTGAGATTTATTCAGCTAACTGTAGTATGTGGGAAACTACAGGCAAGTAAATTTCTTTGGCAAATAATTTTTTTTTTGTCTGATAAAAAATGATCAGGAGGGGAAACTTATAGACCGAAGAAAATAAACAGTTGTAATTTATTGTAACTGTATTCAAATTAAAACAAACTGTGGATAAAAAACAGAATAATGAGCTAATCAAGGAAATGTGATCCTAACTTTGTGGGTACTAGGAAGTTATTAATTTGTTTAAATTTCATAAAAGTGTTACAGTTTTGTTTTACTAAGGAGTCCTTACTTTCAGATGTTTTTTAGAACAAATTATATATCTAGGATTTGTCTGCAAATAATCTTGTGAGGTGGGGAAGAAATAGAAAAGTAGGAGAGAAATGAAGCAAGATTTCTCATGATTTGATAATTGTTGAGGCTGGATTATGGGTACCTGTGGTTATTATACTATTCCCTCTATTGTTGTATATGTTTGAATTTTCCTTAATAAAACTATTTTAAAAAGCATTCTTTCTCAAAGATTTTGAGGCTCGTGGAGAGTAATTTCATAACCATCATTTATTTCAAAACAAAGAGCCTAATGATAAAAATACCAAAAGCAAAGAGAATCCTGTATTTCACTTTTATCTTTAAAAATGTTTTAAAAATTCACCTTCAATAAAAACATAGGATAATGGACCAGGATCTACTGTGTAAAACAATCATCTTGGAGAAAACAAAGTGATTTTATTTTCCATAGCTCTTTCAAAAACAGAAGCCCAGTATAATCATTAGCCTTATATGACATCTTGGCTATAACCAATAACATATTAATTTAAGAAGAATTAAAGAGCAGGAACAAGTTCCCCATCAAAGGCAACTTCTGCTTTTGCTATCTGTTGGAACACCTCTAGATAAGTGTTTCCATTTAGCAAGTAGCTCTTGTCAGACACTGAAGTAGCTACGCACATCGATATACTTAACCTTCACAATTTATTTTGGAATACTTCACAGACAAGTATTCCATCCTCATTTTATTATAAAAGCACTGAGATACAGAAAGATTAAGTTGCAAAACCAGTTATTGACCTGAGTCCAACTGGAAATCAAGCCTGTCTGATTTGAATGCCAATACAACCTGCAGAAGTCCAGTGCGACTCTCCTTCAGCCCCTTGCTAGGTCTGGCTCTCTTCGAAGGCTAGGATCTGGATAAGCTTGACCTTTCTCTGGTGCAAAACAACTCCAGAGAAGAAGCCCTCATCTTTACGTCTCCCAAAAAGCAAGGTCCGTTCCTGAGTTTCTGTCCTGGCAAAAGCATTTGCAAATTAAGAACTAAAGAGACAAGAACAAAGATGTTCACTGAATACTATTTGTAATAAAAAAAGAAATAAAAAGAAAAGAAAGTAAATTTTTGCCAGTACAGAAATAAATTACTTGTGGTACAAATATATATAAAAATAATACGCACCATCTACATGTATCACTTGGATATACCTCAAAAAATTTAATATTGGGTGATAAAAGCAAAATGCAAAAGAACGTACACTACACAACACAATTCATGTAAAAAATTTTAAACACACAGAACCATAATATTTATACATCTTTTTTGAGTACATAAATACATAATGGAGGCATTAAAAAAAAACCTATATGAGATGAGTGAACCTCAAGTTCCGAATATTTCTGACCTTAGAGGAAGGAATCAGGAGGATGGTAGGAGATATTTTACTTGTATCTGTAACATTTTACTTCTTTACATAAAAAGATATGTAAAAAATATGGCAAATGGTCAACCATGGTATAATATGTGTTACGAGTACATGGATTCTTTTCATAAGATTTTTTATTATTTTTGTATGTTTGAGATAATTTCAATTTTAAATAAAAATAAATACAATAAATACTTTTTCTTTATGTATATTTTTTTAAAAAGAACACTTGAGTGACTCTTAAACTCAGCGAGAAAGGAGGATGGAATTTTCCTGGTAGAATTATGGAAAAAAAGAGGTATAGAAATATCATTTGCCCAAGACCACACAGCTAATAACTGACAGCCAGGATTTGTCCAAAGCCACCATACTATTCTCTAAAATCAGTTCAGATTTTCCATGGTACTCCCAAAGCACAGGTGACCTGCATTCAAACTGAACCTCTTCCGAACACTTATCCCATAAAGCCCTCTCTCCCCACCTCAGCATTATAAAGTTCATTCTCAAGGAAATCCTAGAAAAATCAATCCTCAAGGACAAAAACCTGTCTGGCTATTATGCATGTGTTCCCTTCTGTGAAACTATTTTGTGGTATTCCAGAGAGGCATTTTTAACGTATATGTAATCTCAAGACATTGAACATATAGATTGGCAGTTTGCCATGTCAACTCTGAATTTAAATAACCATCTCAGGGCAGTAGTAATTCCCACATTTTCTAAATCTGTCTGAGAATTCTCCCACAACCCTTGAGGTATTCCAAGAGGTCAAAGAGATACAAAGTAACATTTCAGCAATCACTGAATTACTAATAAACAAGAGTTTCCATATGTGCACATATATTTGCACCGTAACTTGTGAATTAATTCACCACTATTATAAGCCAAATATGTGCTAAATAAAACCTGCAAAAGAATCAGATCCAATTTCTACCAGGCAAGTTCATAAGATAAAGTGAAGGTAGGGCCAGGATTGAACACAAGGAAAACTAGGTATTCAACTCTCCAATGAAAGAAATCCCAATTTTTCCAAATCTGTGGACTAGTTTGATGACTATTCTCTCTTCCTACATATTTAAATCCCCTTTCTTTAGCAAGTTCTTCCTCTAGCAGATAAACATATTGATTACCTCCCATCTTCCAAAAATGAAAAAGAAGGAAATAAAAAATCTTCTGCTTCTACTTTTTTTCTCTTCTTAGCCAAGAACCTAAACACTATCCCATATTAATTAGAAAGTACTATTTTTGTTCATGTATTTATTAACTGCTCAATTCATTCCCTGAATATTTGAGTGCTTACTGTGCACCAGGTACTGTTCAAGGCATTTGGATAAATCAGTGAACAAAGATTCCTACCTTTGTGAAGCTTACATTCTAGCTGAAGTCAGGCAATGGACAATACAGTATGTGATGTGCTTACAAGAGTGCCTGGCACACTCTTGTTATTTCTCTGTCTCATCTGCCTTCCCTTCCATTCACGGCACTCAGGCATCTACCCTCATGAGTCAGTTAAAATGACCGAGAAAGGTATTTATTGTTGACTTCTTTCCAAATCGCCAAATCCAAGCAACTCTTTCTCTTTCTCATCTTTTCAGGATCAGACACCAAGCCTAGGAATCTTTTTTTCTGAATTTCCATTGTCATTCCTTAAGAAGCACTGACTACTTTAGCTTTTGCTGTATTGTATTCTGACTATAAAGAGAAGCTGTACATCTATGTCTTGCTCTTGTGTTAAACCATCAGTTATCTTAGGGCATCTGTCTAGTACCTACGATGGTGCCTAAAACTCCAGAGGCATGCAATGAATGGTAGATAAATACATGTTTCCTTAAATGTTGTTCTCTATAATCCTTTCATTTTTATTCTACTAGCCCTCCTTTAGCTTTGCAAATTAAGAAACAAAAAGTAAATTCAATGCACAGACCATCACAGCTGGTCAGAACAAATGAATATAATGTTTTGCTACTATTTATAAATGGTTTCCAATGATTGAATTGTTTTTTAAGATCACAATAAATAACGGCAGGAGGAACTGTTCTAATATATTTTGGAATAACTCGAAACATTTAAAACCATCACCATACAAGGATATCTTTCTCTTCAAAACTTAAAATATTTGAACCACTCACCACCCACCTAATAGATTCACAGCCCTCGAATGAAAGATGAAACTAAATTAAATTTTTAATTCACTATAATCAATGAGAAAAAGCTTGAGCTATTATATTAATTACTAGAAAAAAAGTAACATTTCAGAAATGCGTAAATGAAATGGATCATTATCAGAAAATGGCTTTTTTCCCCATCAAAAAATTCACAATAATGAGAGAATACATCTGGATTCCTGAGAGAACCACTGTCCCTTTTTCAATTTTTTTTTTAAACAGTGAGTAAAAAGCAATAGACAAACATCAACCTGTCAAGAAATGGCTTATTCAGTAATGGACCAGCACTGCAGGGGATCTATTCTGCTTTCTCCAGAAGAGCTCTTTGTGTAACAAGAACAAACTATTAAGGGTTCAATGACACTGCAATACTATATGAGACACTGGAAAAGGGAACAAGGATTCTTTTCACCAACTTGCAGTTGTCTCTACCATAGCCATTGTGGGATCTACCATCCACCTGGTCCTCAAATGAGCAACTGGTAGGGATATAAGTTTCTCTGACTCGAGCCCTGCCTTTGGCTCAGTCTTTCCCCATTTACTTGAAGACACTGAAGAATCCAGCTTTTGGCAGCAACAACTGGAAAGCACCTATTAGGCCCAAAAGCAGCAAGTCAGCCTCAGAAGCAGAACCACGGTGTTTGATGGCATTCTCCCCTGCACACACAGCACCTCCAACAGCTGTGGGAAGAGTGAATTTGGTTGCCAGAGCAACTGGACTTGTCTACTTTTCAGTGCTGCTATTTCTATACACTCTCAGTTGTCCACTTATCTGCACGAGGTGTGATGTGCTGTGGTGGGCACCTGCTGATAAGAGTAATTACAGCATTAGTGGTAGCGAGTATGCCATCTAAGGTCGAAAACAACTCTAATTACAACTCCATCATTTTACTCCCTCAGAACTGGTTTTTTTTTTCCTTTTACACAGAGCTTACTCAAATATTAAATTAAATCTGCATCTATTTGAAAATAAGCTTTTAAATAGTTGTGGGACCAGAGGAGGAAATCACCTTACCAACATAAAAATATTACATGCCAAAGTGAACTTTGATATTTGTAACACCAGACGGCACTTGCTGGATTGCCTTTCAATAGATTTTCATGTATTTCAATAGATTTCATGCAATTAAAACAAGTAAAAGATATAACAAGAACAGTGCTTCTAGAAAAAATATGAAATTCAGATTGGAGAGAATGGAGACAAAAGAAGTTTTAAAGTACTTTTATGCCTGTTGACCAATTCAACAGAGACATTATATAAAATAATAATATCCAGAAACTTGATTTGATATCCAAAATTCAAATAGATAACTTTCACTAATATTACTATAAAATTGTTGTAAAATGCCTTTACATTTACTAAAACAACATCTTTAAGATTTGAAAAATAATCTATGACCCACTCTCAGAAGAACAAATTCCAAGGAATGAGTATGATTCAATCCCACTTCACTCTATCAGAATTGTATGATTTGGGGTATAATTTGAGTATTGGGATTAAAACTTGCATTGTCAACGATGAAGCCTAAACATAAGAAGACAGGGGAGAGCATCTCTTGAATTAGAAAAAAGAAAAAAAATATATTTTCAAATTAGCAAGGACTGATTTGTTAGACACACCCACAACTGTGGCCCAGAACTTGAAAACACACCCTTTAAATGCCACTGTTAGAACTCAGATCAGCTGCCCAGCCTCTAGCTTTTGTACAGAGGAGCACTGCATCCTGCCTGGTGTCAGAACAGGAGCAGACCCCGTAGAGCTGGGGTAGGGACAGCATGCACTCTTGTGGGCCTGCCATACTCCATAAAGAACGTCAGGAGACTGTTTTCTGAGTGCCACAGAGCTTGCCAGAAATGCAACTTTTTTATTGTTAATAGTGGCATTAAAATCATGGAGCCAGCCCAACCTCTAAGATATCTCTAAGAAAACACCAACAGATTTAGTGATAAGTAGGTAGGAAATCTAATTACCAAGGTTGATTCAAACAGACCTCCCCTATGTTTCACACACCAAAACACCATGACTCAGATCGCAGAAAAAAAGTATTCCTGGATTAACCAAAAATGTGGCAGCCCTCTCCTTCCTAAAGGAAATCTCCCCCATTATCCATGAAGTATTCATACTTTGTTCTTAGTGAAAATGAAAAATAATGCAACCATTCCCATTGGAGACAGAGTCGTGGACTGTATCATTCCCTGGGAATAACTTTAACTGGAAGTGATTTCAAGAGTCTGACTGAAGAAGAGTATAACAAAGGCCACATTAATAAAACAACTATGTAATCATTTTACATTCTCAAAAGAAAGAGAAAACAAGATGTAAGAATCCTCCCATGTTTTATTATGAACTAAATTTTTCCACATTTATCTGTTTTGTCTTCAAAGAAAAGAATAAAATCCTCATATGATTTTTATAAGGATAGATGCCACAGTATTTCTGAATACAACACAAAATGAGTAAGATCCAAAGCCACATCAGAGTATCTTATTTATTCAGAAGAAGCAGCATAAATTATATTACTTAATCCCTTCCTTTAATCTCTGTAGCTATATTTTTCTTCTGGAAATACAATGAAAGTAGAAAATAGTACCAGCTCACCTTAAGAGGAAGAGAAAAAAATCTTGCCTTGAAGATAAAAACTTTTATAAGCATATCTGCTTCAGGCAATAGTATTCCCTCCCTCCCGTTAGCATGATCATGCTGGGTGTTTCACAGATGAAGTAGAAAGTCTCTGTTAACAACTAATGAAACCACATCTTGGTTAAAAACCACCATTCCAGCTCTAAGATCTAAAAAACCTCATTGCCTTTGTATCAGAAAATTCTGATCATTAACTAAGAACACTTTCTAGATTTTCTTAGAACAAAATCGTTATCAACCTTGCCATGCAATGTGGGAATTAGCACAGGCTTTTGCCATAACTGGTTTTTAAATGAATTACTAATGTTTTAATTAACAAGTATTAAAGAGAAATACAGCACCATCATACCCCTTAGTAAATAGAAGATACACTTTCCAGATGTCTTTTGGTTGTCATGGTATCCTATTATGTCCTCGTCTCTAGCATTTTTATTCTAGATAACCTGCAAGCTGTTTAACCTAACATCTAGTTGTAGGAAGATTGTGTACATTCCTGATATGGAGTCTGCACACACCTGTTGAACAGAATCAAATAAGCAGCATAAGAAGTTACTTAGAATAAAACTTAGGCTTTCTATTAATAAGAGGGTAAAATTCTTAGTTCAAATGATTGATAGAAACCCCAAATCATTAATTTTATATTCACTACATAATTTATTTTAGAAAAAAGTCTATCTTCAGAATGATATTCTCTTTTTAAAAACATTTTCAAGCCTGCATTTCTAAACAAAGAGTTCAATGCCTGAAATAAAATTAATTGTGCTTTAAGTGTACTATATCCATATTTAAATTGAAAACCTACCCACAAAACAGATTAAATATTAGAGAAAAATAGTAACAGTTTCTGATAGTAGTTTTTGAGAACAAGCATACACACCAAAAATTTTACGCGTTTACATTTCATTCTGTTGAAGTAATATTTTAAACATCCTGCTTTCTAGGGATTTTTTTCCTTCAATGATGGTCCCTCAAAACCAAAACAGGGTAGTAAAATTATTCATGCTGTGAGATACAATGCTATGTGACATCCTTTTTAAAAAATCAATTCAATTTCTCTTCACTGTACAATACCTGCTGTCAACTCCTGTATATGTAAAACAAGCGCTCGCGCGGGCGCGCACACACGCACACACACGCTGATGTTCTGATTAAAGTGGTGCGCCCTTCTTTCCCTAGAGCAACAGGAGGGCTCTGCACTTTCTGGAACAGAGTTATCTCCATACAGGCTGAAGGAAAACACATAAACCTTAGATACTAAAAATGTAAATGCAGCTAAAGTTTTTATCAACTGTACTTCTCTACACACATATGATGCCTATATTAATTTAACTTACGTGCTTTTATTGCACTAATCAGACGTTCAAGAGGAGCTGACACAAGGGAAAACTGTTTTGTGAACGCTGTGTATGTTAACAGTGGACCTGGGATATTCTCGCTATTCTCTGCATGCAAATGATATTCTGCAAACAATCAAACGCACCTATTAACATTGGGGGGAGGTGGGAGAGAAAAGAGCAAGTGCTAAGAGAGTAAAAATACGACATGCCCTTCCTATTCCGCCCGCATTCAGCGGATACCGAGTACCTTCGAACACGCTGCACAGACAGACCCTCGGGACGTACAGGAATCACAATACATTCGACAACACCTCGCACTGTTAATTGCAAAACTCTCATGATCTGAGAGGGAGGCCCTCGCCTCTCGAACATGTCTTCCATTTTTGCAGAAACACCAGACCCTCCTCTAGCCGAAGAAAGGGTCGTCTTTCTTTCTTGCCCCTCCTCCCTGCCCCCAACACTTTGATTAGAAGCGACTCCACAAGTTCCGTGGCTCGAGCCCCAAAGGAGGCAATTTCAGCACCACGGAAAGGGCTCGAGTCGCGCGCGGAGGGAGAAAAACCAAAAGGGTCGCCCCCGGCCACTCACCGGCGTCTGCTGCGACGGGAGTCCCGAGCGCTTGGTGGATCCCTGCTTGGAACTTAACCTTTTCCACGACTCGGCGAACCTCCCCCGGCTGGCGCTCCGGCTGCGCCGCCGGCTTTCCGCGCCGTCCTCGCGATCCGGACAGCCCCGCTCCACTTCCGCCGCGTCCCTCCACTTCTTCCCCATGCTAAGTTCGCCTGGACCGGCCGGGCGACACCTCTCGCCGCCGGCTCTCACTCCAGCCTGCGCGCAGTTCACTGCGGGCGCCGCCTTTGCCTCCACCGACTCCTGCAGAGCCCTGCGCTAGGTTACCGCCGCCGCCACCAGGCTGCGCTTGCGCCCGCGATTGGCTGCACAGGGGGCTGGGCTGTGAGCGCCACCTGCGCCCGAGCCAGCTTCCTTTTGCGCCCCCAAATTGATCTCCGCCCCGCAGCCGCCGCCTTCCTGGTGGGGCGCACGGCCCACGCCTAAAGCTATTGATACGCCGGGGAGCTTCCGCCAGTCACCGCACCCGACCCGCCCCAGGCCTGGGGCACAACCTCACCCGCCCCGAGTTGCAGGTGCAAGCCTGGGTTACCCACACTGGGTGGGTGGAGACCCCAGCTGACTTGGAGAAAGACAGGAAGCATGCAACTTTGTCTTTCTTTTCTTTTTCTTCCCTGTCTCCTCTTTGCAATAACAACTGCCTCCTAAGTATCCTTGAGAGTACAGCTTCCTCTCCTAACGGATGCCATCCTCGCGCTTGTTCAGCCTGGCCCACTGGTTCTCAAACTTGGCCGCACACTGGAGTTACTAGTTTTCTTTCTTTCTTTTTCAATGATGATTCCCATCAGAGTCTATTTAATTGGCCAGGTTGTAGCCAGGGAACCAGAATAGTTAAAATCTCCCCAGATGATTCTTGCTGCTGTAACTGCAGTTAAGCACCTTCAAAGACATGTACTATGGGGACAGGGCAGGAGGAGAGTCCCTGCAAGGGAAGAAAGAGTTGATACTTCTTAAATCAACGCATGGTTCTCTCTAAGGTGGGAATGGGGCATTCAGTTTACCCTTTCACTCCTGGGCAAGGGTGGTTCAACAGTAAAGCAGTGAGGATGAAATGTGAGCTGTATTTTGTACATTCTTTGACATCTCCAGCTCGTCCTTGGTTCATGTACAGCCTTCTGCTCATTAGAAGGAAAACCCACAGGCTCTCATCAGATTGTGTCAAGAATTTTACCAGACTGAGCTGTCCTCCTGTTCAGGAATGTCCTTGATCAGATGAGAAAGGACCATGGGGGAGCGTCTCAAATTTACAAAAGCTGAAACAATGACCTTAGTCATTATTAAAGGGGGAGGCCTAAAATCACTGCTAGTTGAAAAGGGCTGTCTGGCTGCTTATCTGTTGCAAAGTCAACAGATGTGTTTTCATTCCTTTCTGAAATAAAGCATTCTCCCTCCTATTTGAATAGCACCAGGTCTTCCCAGGAGGAGAAGGTGAGAAGGGCTTAAAAGGGAAGGAGAAAGGGTGAAAAACACTGTGAGGTACCAGTTGTAGAAATCATAATCTGAGTTGACAGCGGTCAACATGATTAAGTGGAGGTTTGGGATTTGACTAGTTTCAAGAATGGAATACAGAGCTCTAAAACCCCACAGCTGTACTGGGTACAGTGCCACATTAATATTAATCCTGTCGTTTTAAGCAAAGGGACTCACAGAGCATACTTCCTATCTTTTTAAACAACCCTCTGTGTTCAGAAATCACACACCCATATTAAACAAAATGAAACGCTAAACAATGTTTGCAATACGCAATGACATTTAAAGAGAAAAACCACAGATTCTGTTTTGCGTTTTTTCCACTCCCTATCTAAGTTCATGGATTTGAAATTATTAGTGACATTTCATAGAAATAGAATAATTCAGTCCAGATTCCTCCCCCTCACAAAAATAAAATGATTATACATAATTTAGCAATTAGACAGGTATGAAAACTAAATAATAATTAGGGAGTAAGATAAAAAGTCAGCAAATTATGACAAAGTAAATATTTGTGTTATCCTTTAGTTGCGAACAAAGGGGAAAGCAGGTGAAAACTCCCTAGGAGATGAAAAGCTGGTGCGCTAACCTGGGTGCCTTGAAAGTTCATTCTTCAGGTTATAATGGTAAAATCCCTGTAAAGGAGTTGAGGGGGGCTTTCACAGAAGTGTCAAGGCACATAACCCAAGAACACTCACTTCACAGAGTCTCAAAACTCTGGTTCACCCACCTCGGCCCACTGAGGGGGAAGTGACCCTGCTACCAAAGGTACCTCTCATGAATGACGATACCAGCATGCCCGTGAGCACTCAGAGCAACTGATGCATTTTTTAGACATATTTAGACATATTTTTAAGATGTTTTAGACATTAATGATCAGTAGTGATTGCATATGTCTTTTTTTTTTCTTTTTTTTTTTTTTTTTGCTGTTTGGCCTGAGCTTTCAATTTCCATTATCTTAGAGCAGTGTTTTTAAAGCCTTGTTTGAAGATGATCTCTGCCTTTCATTTTTGCACTTGACAAATACCAAAAATGTCTGGGAACTGTACAAGAGGCTAAATTAGATGTGATTATAGTCAAGCAGAAAATTGAACCTTTCCTCTTCTGATGTTCATTGGTCTTTTTCCAAATTTCCTAATAGCCAAGAAATGGAAAATCAGGTTGAAAGTCTATCACTTTTCTTACAAAGTTAGCAGAGGATGGCAGTAGCAACGCTAATAACACTTAAAATCAC
Source organism: Manis javanica (assembly GCF_040802235.1). Classification (NCBI taxonomy): domain Eukaryota; kingdom Metazoa; phylum Chordata; class Mammalia; order Pholidota; family Manidae; genus Manis; species Manis javanica. Next base: position 68,847,499 of record NC_133157.1, read on the forward strand.
CAGCACTGAAATTCTGGAATCAGGGTTAGAAGTCATTTCCGATACAACTTAACTTTACTGGAAGAGTCCCCGCCATTACAAAGGTTGATGTTTATGCATCAAAAGGGCAAATAGGAAGTATGACATACACCATTCATTTTTTTCTCCATGTTTTCATGGCATTGAAGAAAGTGCATATGCGTAGAACAAAATTAAGGTGAAAATTACTTATATAGTTAAATAATAGATATTATGTTTAAATAAAATTTAAATATAAAAATATGTCTGAATCAATTAAAATAGAGCATTGTGAAGTGTCCTAGAATGTGAACTTCAAATCAAATTCCAAAAAATTTCTTAAGAAAATATAAAACACCAACAGTCCTCTCGTAACCCAATGCACTCTATGAATCTTATGTGGTCCTGCCAACCTGTTGAGTATATTAAGAGTCTACAATCAGAAGAAACCATCCAAACCACATTTACTCTAGTTCACATGGTCACGCACTTAATTGCAAGAGAGTAAATAAGGAACATATTTTCCTTTGCTTATTTCCAGAACATGTAAAACCATGGGCATATCCAGGGACTAACGAGATCCAGCAAAGTACAAGAGGGGATTGTAAACATAGAGAAAGTGATGGAAACTACAAAGCTGCATCCGATCCAAACATTCTCCTCACAAAAAAGGAGAATATGAACCATATTTCATCAGTTTTAACACCCTCAATTTGTCATGTTTTAAACTCTCTCAGATTAGGATGCCTTTTACAATAGACAGTGTCTCAGATTCAGGTTAGAAACCCAACAAATTATCACTTCACCTTCTACCTAAACATTTGGTCTTCAACGTTAGATATATTCTTTCTCATAAGCAAAATATTTCCTGATTAAAGAGTTTTAAGTATCAGGAAGCCCATCCTTACACACTAAGCTGAAGTCCATGCCTTCTGCCTTTATTTTAAATTCTGGAGTCACACATATGTAACATGTTCTCTTTCTTGTGATGTTCATCAAGTATTTGAAGAAGGCCTTTGCAAGACTCCTAAAATGTCTCTCCTCTTAAGCTAAATAATGTCTAATTCCTTCCATCATGTCCTTACACCTATGGGGGAGCAAAGTCACAGTGAGCACTCTTGCATATTAAGAGAAATTTTCCAATGGTGAGTATTAAGTGAATTTTGGGCCAACTGTTTTGTGAATTCACTAAAAGCTTAATCACTATGACTATACACAAAAAATGGGATTAGTCAATACCTATGAAGCAGGAGACAGGATGTAGAATTTGTGTTTAATCATGATTAGATTCTCTTCAGTAGACATGAGGGTTGAGTCTTACAGAAGCCAAACAGCATGAGTTGAAACAATTATTCTTGTAGCTTGAGCAAAAAAATCTCCCAAACCCTACGACTTTTCATCAAGAAAAGGAGCAGTAGGATTATACTGGTTTATGCAAATTGGCCATCTATGTGGATGAAATTCTCTGGGTAATAGCTTCCTGAAAAAATTATCTTCCTTCTTAGTGAAAAATGATCTCATATCTTCTCTGAAATACCTGCTGATATGCCTTCCTGGTTACATATGCCATCAAGTCCTCTCTGCAGAAGCCACTGCAGGACAGAGAACCTAACTATATACCTGCACTGTTTCTTCTCTCTCTCTTTTGCTCTCTCTCTCTCCCTCTCTCTTTTTCCCTTCCTTCTTCCCTTCCTCCCTTCTTTCCTATTTTTAATTTTTCTGTGGACCATTTCCTCAACACAGAACAAATAAAGTCTTCCAATTATCCAGACTTTATTCTTTAAACACTATTATTATTTACAGGTCTTTTTAGTATAAACTCTATTTTTTTATATATACATTTGCATAAATTTGTAAGTATATAAAGCATGTTCCCTCTTTCTGAACCAATATGTAGATAGCTTTCCGAAATTTTATTTTAACATTAATAAATAATGGTTAAAGTAAATGGTAGAGGAATTATGAAGGTAAATAATAGAATTAAAAATAATACAACAATTAGAATTGGACAGAGAAAGGACAGAGAAGAGAAGAGGGAAGAAAGAGAGTAAGTGAACTAAATTCCAACCTAGTATAAAAAATAATGTCTAAATAGAAGAATAAAGGTATATTCATGTAACATCTCCATAAGAACAGCTAAAATTCTGTAGACAGAAATTTTAAGCAGACAAAAAAATACCAAGTATTGCCAAGGATGTAGAGCAACTGGAACTCTCACACACCACTGGTGGGAGAACATTGGTACAACTACTTCAGAAAACTACCTAGTAACGCTGATGACATGCATAGTATGCCCCTGCAATTCTCCTCCAAGGTATATGCCCAACAGAAATGTATGTATATGACCAATGAAACACTGCAAGAATATTCATAGCAGCACTATGAGGGAAGGCCCAAAGTAGAAACCACACAAATGTCCATCAACAGCAAAATGAATAAGTAAATTATAGTATATTAAAACAGTGGTATGCTATTCATCAATGAGAATGAATAACCACTATTAGATGCAAAACCATGGTTGATGCAGCAACAATATATGGTGTGGACAAGATAACATTTTTTTATAAAAAGAACAATAAAATAGAAAAATGTAGAATTTGACTTCCCCAAGATTGCTCTTCAGTTAATAATTTAAAGATACGAAACTGGAAATTAGATCCTACATGATGCATGTAGGTTATACAAAAAGGTGAACCAATGGTTCAATTATTAGTAACATCTCAAAGAAAAACCTTTATACTTATGTCAAAAAACATTAAATAAATATAATCTGCTTTAAGTTAAAATAAGATGTTTAAGCTTAACCAATTTTTAAACTGGTAAAAGCTTCACCTATCCCAAAGAGGAACTGGTCTTGTTAATAGTCAAAGAAATTGGTTGCTACCCATCTAAAAGAGTTAAGTTTTCCTCAAACTGTTTTTCTGATATCATAGGTTCCTGAATTTCTACCATTACAATTTAATTACTTTCAGTTCTTAAAATTCAAATAGCCAAAATATGGAAACAACTTAAATGTCCATTAATAGATGAGGAGATAAAATAGATGTGACACATATTTGCAATGGAATAATACTCAGCCCTAAAAGAGAATGAAATCTTGCCATTTGCAAAACATGGATGGACCTAAAGGGAATTACACTAAATGAAATAAGTCAGATAAAGACAAATACCATGAGATTTCACTTATATGCAGATTCTAAAAAAACAAAATAAATGAACAAACAAAACTGAAAGAGACTCACAGACACAAAGAACAGACTGGCAGTTGCCATAGGGGAGGGAGTGAGGAATGAGTGAAATCAATGAAGGGGGAAAATTGGAATATTAGATATTTTGACATGGGTGATGTAAATACATGAGAGTATAAACATGTCAAAATTCATCAAGCTATATAAGATTTGTGCATTTTATTGTATGTATCTCAAAATAACTTTTAAAAAGTGCATGAGCAGCACTTTCTTCTAATAACAAAATATTTTTTAATTAAAAAGATAAAAATGCAACTCTTTCTACAAACAATCTTTTAAATTTTATGACTCATTACCACCTTCTGAGGTCAGAATTTTTTAGATGTGCAGAAGAACTCTAGGAAATTGGTAAAGGAGGATACAAAACTCAGAGTAGTGCAGGATCCAGTGCCTGGGCATTTCAAAAGTTAAACTATTCCAATTATTTCTGCTTGTCCAATATAAATGGCAGGAAAACATCCAAAGTCATCTTGAAAAGGAACACACAGTCTTACAAGCAGAGTCTAGTCATTAGGGGAAGTCATTACTATTTTTTCTTTTTTATTTTTAGGAAAGTATGAATTTCTTAAATTACCATATAGGTCAAGAAAAATGTTCAGTAGTGTCCTGAACAGTTAGGCCCAGCACTTAGACATATTTAGTTCCCTAAATCTAAGTGCATTAAATGGCCTTATGAATCTAAAATTTTAAACTATTTGACAATTTTTTGCAATTTTGTCATGTGCAGAAGGACAATGGTAATGTTGTCTAGTCCATTACAAGCACAGTGCAAAGGGAACATGGATGTGACATGCAAATTTCCCATATTTTTTAGAGTCATGATTTCTTTTCATGCTGGAATAGAATTAAGTGCAATTTTGAATCTGAGCTTATTAATTATAATCCTATTAAGCATTTTTCACTGCTCAAAACAGAACAAATTTGTGCATTTTTACCTTCCAAGGTACAAAGGTGAATAAAGTGAAAGCAATTAGTTAAACAAGAAGTAACAGCTTAGTTACCTTTTCCACTTTGACAGACTTTCAAAATTCATTTCCCCCAACTCACACAAAATCATTAATGGAGCTTGAAAAGAGTCTGAAGGCAAAGACTCAATGAACTAACTAAAACTCCCAAGTTCTTCACATGTCTCCTTTGACTTCAACACAGAAACAAGGCTAATAATATGCTACAAATGAAACAAGCTATTGTCATTAACATGATGTATTCCATTGAAATTACCTTTGTCTGATAAATGGGGTCTTGAAACGTTCAACTGCAATTTCAATGCCTACTATGATACTAGGATTAAAAGATGGTGTGTATTAAATTCAATTTTGCAGGAAATACCTTGTGCTGGATTATGTAGAGTTATTACAATTTTATAGTTGAAAAGAAAGTTGATCTGACTTGCTGAAATACATGGTCTGTGCTACAACAATAAAGGAGTTTAGCAAAGTTGTATAATCAGGTTAGTGTCATGGCAAGCAAACCCAACAGGATGTTGAAAACATGAAATGTAAAGCAATGCCAAATAGGTTAAAATAAAAACAACCAAAATCAGAAAGGCAAATGGAAAAGCTATAGTCCTTCTAAAATCTTCTTTTCTAGAAGACTAGGTAAACATTTCTTTTACCTAAAGGTAGAAAATTAAGTGATTTTTAAGATTCCTACCCACACAATGCTTCAGTATTTGTAGATTGGTTAGTTAGCTTCACTTCTTACCTTCTACTAGTATTCTTCAACCAGACCTAACACAGAGCCATGACAAACACATGAAGTGGTCTTGTTCATTTCATCCATTACAACCATTGATTAAAGATTCTACACACTGTTCACCTGAGTGTATAACTTTGCAAGATGATTGAAAGTTTCTCTCTTCAACAGTAATGTGCCTTGGCCAGCTGGGTTTCCAGTGTTACAAATGTCTGATTTTTTTTTTTTAATGTACTCAGGATCTCAACTTCTTGAACTGGTGTGAAACTTGAAGACAATAATGTAAAAATTCTATGTGATTGTCATGCTTACTTTCTCTCTAAATTGCTTTACTGTGTAAATTAAACACACTCATCAAGATTGTGGAGGTTCCTCAAAAAAATTAAAAATTGAAATACCATACAATTCATAATTCCACTTCTGGGAATTTACTTGAAGAAAACAAGATCACTAATTTGTAAAGATACATGCACCCCTGTGTTTACTACACCATTATTTACAACAGACAAGATATGGAAGCAACTTAAAGTGTCCATCAATAGATGAATAAATAAATGTTGCCGGGCAGCTGTGTCTGGGGAGGTCTCTCCCTGCACATGAGGGGAAGCACTAGGAGAAACCTCAACCTGGATGGGGAAGGGTTCTTGACCCTGAACAAGAAAGAATTCCCGAACAGGTTGGATGAGTGTAGGTAAGGAAGTAATTCATTAAAGCAAGAGTAGCAGGAAATGAAAGCTTCCTTGCAGGCAGCAGAGAGCAAGGAAGAAGAGAGGAAGGAAAAGGAAAGCTCACTGAACTCCTCTTGGCAGAGGGCAGATCCCTTGCCAACTCCTGAAGCCAGAGTCCCCTGGCATCCAGTGTCCACTTAAATCTGGCTAGGATGGAAACTAAGCCCCTACCATCCCAGGATTTGGGGGAACCACAGAGCACTGGATGGAGTGAGATTATATTCTGAGAACTTCCCAAAGAAAGGAGATTTTGGGGCAGGCTGCTAAAGAACATGATCATCCAGCTACAGGATCATACAAGTACCCAGATGATGGGGACTTGCAAGCCCAAGTCAGAGATCTCAGCAGCCCATCCCTACTTGTCTGAAGTAAGACAGAGAGAGTGAAGACTTGTGCTTAAGTCTAAAAAATAGAATGAAATACCAAAGTAACAAAGACACTCATCACTGGAAGAGTACAGAGACAAAATGCAGTAAGTTGTGCAGTGAGAAGGCTTTATTTAAAAAGTACACACTCAAAGAAAGAGAATGCAGGCAACCTCGGAGAATAGGCACACTTAAGGGCTTAGGATTCTGTCTTTTAAGGCCAAGGGCAGCATGAGGTCTGGGTTGTTGGTCATAGGCTTGACTTGTGCTCTCATGATGTCCCTCTCCAGTGAGAGACATCATGTCACTATCTACAGTCAGTCCTGTAGATAATTCTGTAAGATAAACTTAATGCAAGGAATTTGTTGATCCTGTTCTTCTCCAAGATAGTGATTTCCCTCAAGAACTGTGACTGCCTGTCCTGCTTAAGAAAATTATTGGCTGATTATTAAAAAATATGTAAGTTATCCTACCTCTTAATTCCCTGGGCTTTTTAAATGGAATCTTAAGCTTAAGATGGGATCCCTCCTGTTCTTACTATACTGTTTATATCTTGGCATTTCTCATCACAGGCAGGAAAAGTTAATCATGATGCTTGTCCCCTGTCCCTGTCCAACTTCATAAAGAAGATGTGTTCAACAGAATATTACTCAGCCATAAAAGAATGAAATCTTGCCATTTGTGACATCATGGATGGATCTAGAAAGTACTATGCTAAGTGAAGTAAGTCAGATAAGAACCAAATACCCTATTATTTCACTTATATGTGGAATCTAAAAATGTAAACAAAGATAGACTCATAAATACAGAGAAAAAACTGGTGGTTGCTATAGGGGAAAAAGGTGAGGACACAGGCAAAATAGGTGAAGGGGATAAAGATGTACAATCTTCCAATTATAAAATTAATAAGTCTCAAGGATGAAAAGTACAGCATAGGTAATATAGTCAATAATATTGTAATAACTTTATGTTGTGACAGATGTTAACTATACTTACTGTTGTGAGCACTTTGCAATGTATATAATTGTTGAATCACTGTCTTGTACACCTGAAACTAATATAATACTATATATCAAATATACTTTGATTTGTAAAAATAGTTCTAAGTGTTACCAATTTATTCACATAGTATTCATAAGTGTCCCTGGAAGTCCAAGGGATATGTTGAGAATAAATGAAAAAAGAAAAACAGTGAAAGTACAAAAGGCAAAGTAGACTCGAAGAAACTTAAAACTAATAACAATAGTATTGAAATGGTTAACACTTTTTAAGCACTGACTATGAGCCAGGCATGATTTCTCTACATGCATTAATTCACTTAATTCTTACAATAATTCCATTTTACAGATGAGGAAACAGACAAAAAAGACTAAGTAAATTGCTTAAGATTCTACAGCTAGAAAGCAGCAGACCTTAGACTTCAACCCAAGGACTCTAGCTCGAGAGCACATGCACTTCGCCATTATGTCAGTATGTGCAGGAAAGCACAAAAGGGAAGAAACAGTTATAATAACTGCCTGATAGGGATTGTCTCCTTTGTGCCAAGCACTGTGCTAAGTGTCCTGAATGAGAGCAACAATCTTCTCAGAATCTCTGTGAAGTAGAAATACTCTCATTTTGCAGATAAAAAAACAGGGACTCACACAGGATCGTAATATAACCCAATTATTCAACCTTTAAGTCACAGCATTGTGATGAACCTCCAGTCTGCCTGACCTCTCCACAGTATCAGCAACAATAATCAACAAGTAATGAGTATTTTTATTAACATATCATTGATATACAATCTTATGAAGGTTTCACAGAAACAACATTGTGGTTTTAACATTCACCCATATTATCAAGTCCTCATTCCCCTATTGCAGTCACTATCAGCATAGTAAGATGCTATAGAGTCATTAAGAAGTAATATTCATTGAGTAAATAATGAATGTAACCAAGCCCATCACAGAGCAGTGCTAAGCACATGCTTATCTCAGTTCATCCTCTCAGCTGTATTGAAGATGAAAAACCTGCAGTTTAGGCAACCTAAGCAACCTTCCCAGGATGTACAAGCTATAGTTGATGGGAACCTGATTACAATTCTGTCTGACTCTTGAGCCTAGGGACATAAGCATGGCACCGTATTTTTAGTATATTCCACCATTTTAATCATTATACGACTAATACAATTTCACTTTGAAGAAACATAACTGTTGCTATTAAAATAATGGGCTGTCAGTGTTGGTTAAGGAATTTAAGTCAGAAGAAATGGTTATGAGGTTCTCTGTTTTCTTAGGAATTCTCTTAGCCAGTATGTTCTCCCTTACAGGGGAGCTGTGGAAATCCAGTGAATTAAAATGAGTAAAGCATTTTGCTCAGTGCCTGGCACATTCTTAGTTCCTTTCCCTCCTGCTCAAGACAAGTGACTTCCAGAAATTGCTGAAAATTTATTTTTTCTGTATCTCTGTAATATGTGAACTTACAAATTCTGGGCCAGCACTATCCTAAAGAAATATAATTCAAATCTCACAAGTAACATGAAATTTTCTAGTATTCACAGGTGAAATTATTTTTAATAATGTATTTTATTTAATGTAATATATCTAAAATGCTATCATTCAATATGTGATCAATACAAAAATCTCAGTTTTTTTTGTACTAAGCCTTTGAAAACAAGAGAGCGTTTATGTTTACAGCATAACTCAACAAAGGTTAGCCATGTTTTGAGTGCTCAATAGGCACATGAACTATTGGACAACACAGTTCTAGATTTATACACCCCATAAAATACCATCTCAATAATTGTGAAGGACTTCAAAAACCACCCAGTAAAAATATACACATACTAAATAACCAATGGATCAATGACCAAATAAAAACAGAGATCAAGCAATATATGGAGACAAATAACAACAATAATTCAACACCACAAAATCTGTGGGACACAGCTAAGGCCATGCTAAGAGGAAAATATATTGCAATATAGACCTACCTCAGGAAAGAAGAACAATCCCATCTAAGCAGTCTAAACTCACAATTAATAAAACTAGAAAAAGAACAACAAATGAGGCCAAAAGTCAGTGGAAGGAGGGACATAATAAAGATTAGAGCAGAAATAAAGAAAATTGAGAAGAATAAAATAATAGAAAGAATCAATGAAAGCAAGAGATGGTTCTTCAAGAAAATAAACAAAATAGATAAACTCTAGCCAGACTTATCAAAAAAAAAAGAGAGTCTACTCACATAAACAGAATCAGAAGTGAGAAAGGAAAAATCACTATGGATACCACAGAAATACAAAGAATTATTAGAGAATACTATGAAAAATTATATGCTAACAAACTGGATAACCTAGAAGAAATGGACAACTTTCAAGAAAAATACCATCTTCCAACGCTAACCAAGGAAGAAACAGAAAATCTGAACAGACCAATTACCAGCAATGAAATTGAACTGGTAATCAAAAACCCACCTAAGAACAAAACTTCTGGACCAGACAGCTTCACCGCTGAATTTTATCAAACATTTAGTGAAGACTTAATACCTATTCTCCTTAAAGTTTTCCAAAAAATAGAAGAGGAGGGAATACTTCCAAACTCATTCTATGAAGCCAGCATCACTTTAATACCAAAACCAGGCAAAGACACCACAAAAAAGAAAATTGCAGACCAATATCCCTGATGAACATAGATGCAAAAATACTCAACAAAATATTAGCAAACCAAAGTCAAAAATACATCAAAAGGATCATCCATCATGATCAAGTAGGATTTATACCAGGGATGCAAGGATGGTACAACATTTGACAATCCATCAACATCATACACCACATAAACAAAAAGAAGGACAAAAACCACATGATCATCTCCATAGATGCTGAAAAAGCATTTGACAAAATTCAACATCCATTCTCTCAACTAAATGGGTATAGAGGGCAAGTACCTCAAAATAATAAAGGCCATATATGACAAACACACAGCCAACATTACACTTAACAGCGAGAAGCTGAAAGCTTTTCCTTTAAGATCAGGAACAAGACAAGGATGCCCACTCTCCCCACTTCTATTCAACATAGTACTGGAGGTCCTAGCCACAAGGAGACAACACAAAGAAATAAAAGGCATCCAGATTGGCAAATAAGAAGTTAAACTGTCCCTGTTTGCAGATGACATGATATTGTACATTAAAAACCCTAAAGAATCCACTCCAAAACTACTATATATAATATCTGAATGCAGTAAACTTGTGGGATACAAAATCAATACATGGAAATCTGTGTCATTCCTATACACTAACAATGAACTAGCAGAGAGAGAAATCAGGAAAACAATTCCATTCACAATTGCATCAAAAAGAATAAAATACCTAGGAATAAATCTAACCAAGGAAGTGAAAGACCTATACTCTGAAAACTACAAAACACTCATGAGAGAAATTAAAGAAGACACCAATAAGTGGAAACACATCCCGTGCTCATGGATAGGAAGAATCAGTATTGTCAAAATGGCCATCCTGCCTAAAGCAGTCTATAGATTCAATGTAATTCCTATCAAAATACCAACAGCATTCTTCAAGGAACTAGAGAAAATTATCCTGAAATTCATATGGAACCACAAAAGACCTCAAATAGCCAAAGCAATCCTGAGAAGGAAGAATAAAGCAGGGGGAATTATGCTCCCCAACTTCAAGCTCTACTACAAAGCCACAGTAATCAAGACAATTTGGTACTGGCACAAGAACAGACCACAGACCAATGGAACAGACTAAAGAGCCCTGATATAAACCCAACCATATATGGTCGATTAATATATGATAAAGGAGCCATGGACATACAATGGGGAAATGACCATCTCTTCAACAGCTGGTGTTGGCAAAACTCACAGCTACATGCAAGAGAATGAAACCGATTTATTGTTTAACCCCATACACAAAAGTAAACTTGAAATGGATTAAAGACTTGAATGTAAGTCATGAAACCATAAAACTCTTAGAAGACAACACAGGCAAACATCTCCTGAATATAAGCATGAGCAACTTCTTCCTGAACGCATCTCCTCGAGAAACGGAAACAAAAGCAAAAATGAACTCATGGGACTACATCAAACTAAAAAGTTTTTGTACAGCAAAGGACATCATCAACAAAACAAAAAGGCATCCTATAGTATGGGAGAATATATTTGTAAATGACATATCCAACAAGGGGTTAACATCCAAAATATATAAAAAACTTACATGCCTCAACACACAAAAAGCAAATAACCCAATTAACAAATGGGCAGAGGATATGAAGAGACAATTCTCCAAAGAAGAAATTCAGATGGCCAACAGACACATGAAAAGATGCTGCACATCACTAATCATCAGGGAAATGCAAATTAAAACCACAATGAGATATCACCTCACACCAGTAAGGATGGCCAGCATCAAAAAGACTAAGAACAACAAATGCTGGTGAGGATGCGAAGAAGGGGAACCCTCCTACACTGCTGGTGGAAATGTAAGCTAGTTCAACCATTGTGGAAAGCAATATGGAGGTTCCTCAAAAAACTAAAAATAGAAATACCATTTGACTTGGGAATCCCACTCCTTGGAATTTACCCAAAGAAAACAAGTTCTCAGATTCAAAAAGACATATGCACCCCTATGTTTATTGCAGCATTTTTTACAATAGCCAAGATATGGAAGCAACCTAAGTGTCCATCAGTAGATGAGTGGATAAAGAAGATGTGGTATATATACACAATGGAATACTATTCAGCCATAAGAAAGAAACAAATCCTATCATTTGCAACAACATGGATGGAGCTGTAGGACATCATGCTCAGTGAAATAAGACAGGCGGAGAAAGACAAATGCCAAATGATTTCCATCATTTGTGGAGTAAAACAATGAAGCAAAACTGAAGGAACAAAATGGCAGCAAACTCAGAGAGCCCAAGAATGAACTAGTGGTTACCAAAGGGGAGGGGTGTGGGAGGGCAGCTGGGGAGGGAAGGAGAAGGGGATTGAGGGGTATTATGGTTAGTACACGTGGTGTGGGGGATCACGGGGGGAACAGTGTAGTAGAGAGAAGGCACATAGTGGATCTGTGGCATCTTGCTGCACTGATGGACAGTGACTGCATTGGGGTCTGGGTGGGGACTTGATAATATGGGTAAATGTAGTAGCCACATTGTTTTTTTATGTGCAGTAAAAAAGTACACAATTCAAAAAAAAATTATATATATATGTATGTATATATATACATACACACACACACACACACACAGGGGGTTTTAAGCAGGTAGTGTTTGGGGTAGGGGATTTAGTTAATAGTTCAAAACCCCTGGGAGGTTCTATGTCCTCTCCCCAGAAGAGAAGCATAGCTATACACAACGCCCAGACATCTGCATACAAGATCAGGACGTCCATGACCCCAGCCTAAAGAATCGTCTCTTAAGGGATTTGTTTGAGCAAGAACTCAAGATTGAATCAACTCTAGAAAGTGAAGAAGGAGGAATTGGCCCACATCCTCTGAGGTAACTCCCGGCTTTGCATCATGTCACTTGGGTAAGGAGCAGTTGTGGTCTGCTGTCCCTGGGAGCTCATTCTTGTATCCAGTTGGCTGTGTGGAATTCATCCAGCTTGGCTAACCTAAAAGGTTCTCACCACAGAGACCTGCAGGTGTCCCTGAAAGAGAAATTACAAGGCAGCACAAGAAAACTGGGGACTTTCCTACCTAAAGTTCTATATCAAGCCAAGAGAGCCAACCACAGATAAAACATTCTTCTACATTTGTTAAAGAGTCATTATCTCCACACCAGCATCCTCTGAAAACAGAAGGGCCATCCTATTTTATTGCTCTTTTACTTGAGGCATAAGGGCCTATGGTCTGACATTTAACCTTAAAGTATTCTAAATTCTATCAGCAATATTCATAAATGGCCTGAACTGATTTAATTAGGCATCCAAATGTTTGGTTCAGTGTATGTCTTATGTAAGAAAGAGTCACAGAATCTGACTTTTCCTTTGGGCTCCTATTCCCACTCTTCCTAGTCATTTATAATATTGTGTCTCTCTTCCCCAATTTTGGAACGAAATAACTCAAAATTCAAAATACTCTGGACCCATATTTTATGCTTCTGCTTATCTTTTTAAAAAGGTAGGTACACAAAGTGTTCTTTATTTCTATTTGTCAAACTAGCTCTCAAATATTTACTTATTCTTTCTCAGTAGCATCTGCCCTCCATCAATTTCATATTAATTTGACAGAATAAATGATTATTTCTAAGTGTGGTGGCACCTTTGAGACTGTCACTGTTTACAAAGGACTTTGTACTAACTGTGGCCATGCATTTTTCAGTAACTTAATGAGCATATAACTCAGGCACAATGTTTATTACTTTGGAGAGAAAAATAAAAATATTTAAGCCATCCAGTCTATTCTTTTATATTTTAGTCTATTAAAGCCTGTGTTTTTGTGCCAGAGAGAAAGAGATTTCTCTTTCCATCTGCAATATTTGTAAATAGCCCCAAAGCAAGAGTCTTTGGCTTTCTTTTTCTTATTAAGGTATCATTGCTATACAATCTTATGAAGGTTTCATATGAGTAACATTGTGGTTACTACATTCACCCATATTATCAATTCCCCTCACACACACCCCATTGAAGTCACTGTCCATCAGTGTAGTAAGATGCTATAGAGTCACTACTTATCTTCTCTGTGCTGTACCAGAGTCTCTGGCTTACTTTTAAAAAATTATAAAATCTACATTTGAAAAATCAATCATTTCCTTCACTATTTCCCTTAGTTTTTTTCCAGATATATTTAATTCCCTTGGCCCTAGGATGTCTCTCTCCTGGCTCTAGGAGTTTACAGCTGAACTTTTATATGGAGTTCTAAAAACAATTAACAGCAATCTCAACAAAAGAGAGAGTCTTTACTTTTAGAAAGAATTATATGGAGATGTGTGCATTTGTGTATGTGTGTGTGTGTGTGTGCATCAGTGTGTGTCTCAGCCCAAAAACGTGCAATGCATGTTACATACCATTTAAAAGTTTGGTTAAGGGTGGTGTCTCAGACATCGCACCCACCCACTTTCAAGCCCCTCTTTCCTCTCTTAAGGGCTTATTATGTTTCAAGACAAACAATGTAATTTGAGAACAGATTAGAACAACCCATGAGGAAGTCAGAGCCAAAAAAGCTCCAGGAATTCCTAACTTTTCAATTGCATTCTAGTGTTTTACCAGAATAGATCCATCAGCTACGACTTTCCTTTGGACTGACCTGAGAAATCATGAGACCTTTACATTCTGCTTTCTTTGAGTCCCTTGCTGCCTGGACTCTCAAACTTGGGGATACTCCAGAATTTGTCCTGTCTTTGGAGAAAGTGGTAACTTGAGGGTTGTCTATGTTGATGGATTAGAGGAGTCTGGAGAGCTCTTCCCTGAGTATTCTTGGTTCCATGGACGCCTGGATTCCATCATGACTGGTACCCAATGCTGTTCTCCGGATGATAAAATCGTGTACCACTTCTCCTCACAGCAGACGTGCCCTATGGTACTTATTACTTCTCTCCTAAACAAAGTGCCTGGAATGATAAAGCCTTTTCTTCTAGCTACAAAAGACAATGAAGCATAGATTTTTGCATTAAAAAATATGATAACCCTGTTGACAATTATATACTAGAAATCTTCTCTTAAATTCATAAAGTTTCTGAGCAAAATACTCCCACCAAGAGAACAGCACTAAGTGATCTGGTGCTACAGTTGATCAAGTTTTCCTTTGTAAGCTTTCCTTTTAGAAATGACAAAATTTTCCTAGGCGATCTTTCCATGGGCTACCACATTTTTTTTTTTTTCAAGAAGAACATGCTCAAGAGAAGCCAAGAAGAGTTTTACCTTTGTATCAGGTCTTGTCTTTGAAAAGGAATTGCTTTATGCCAGGGAAAAAAATGAACAAAAAAGATTAAGACTAAAAAGCAAGATCGGAGGGTCAGATGATCTGCGTTCAAACCACAGCCCTATCTGCTGTGATTTGGGGCAAATATCTTCATTTATCTAATGCACAGTTTCCTTGATGTGCAGCATGGTATAATATGGGCATAATAACACCCATCTAGCAGGAATGTTTTAGTAATTATGAAACACCAAGTACTATGCTAGCATATAAAAGGTAGCTAAATGATATATTATTTCCCAATTTCATTATAATTACTTCTAGATGCACTATTTTCACAGTTTATATATACTTTTGTTATTGTTTGGAAAGACTCAATGATTTCATAGCTATTATTCTTCTCTGTTCCATGAATAAACAAACCCTTTTCCCCTTAAAAATATTTCTATTATTTTACCAAGGAATGTATTTGCTTTTTATTTGTGGTCTGAAAAATTCATAGAACTGGAATACATTAAGAACTAAAGCATCTTTTTCTAAGTGAAAAGGTCATAGTGACTTCATAGTCACAAAACTGCTTTCTGTATCCTGCTTCTACAAAAGGGTTTTGCAATTATATTGCTTGTATCACAACACTAACTGCAAAAATAACAGGAAGGAAATAATACAAGTTGGAGGTACACCAAACATACACACACACACACACACACACACACACACACACACATACACACACACCATTAATGAAAAAAGAAAAGGCAGTTAAACCTTTTTAGAAAAGTAACCACAGAAATCTAAAACATCAAGGACCTATAACACAAACATCAAGTTTAGAAGGCCAAAGAAAATCACTATAATGTTTGTCACATAATTTCAACAGTGTGTGGTAAGGGAGAAAAACAATTACAGGTTTAGGTTGGTGGATTTAAGTAGGAATTAAATAACCTGTATTTTTGAGGTTCTGTCAGAAGGAAGGATCTAAAACTCCCATCTGTTTAACCTTGAGGGGAATTATATGTGACAGAGAATGACTGAAGCCCAAGAAAGCTATTGCAACATTGTGCAATAGGAAACTTGAAGTGTCCACTCTTCTTCAGACATCTCACCAGGAAATTCTGTCGGGATTCCTTCACCTCCTTGGACTGAAATACAATCCAAGAGCTATCATGTCTCTCGAAGTTCTCTGCTGCTTCCCTGCCAAGCCCCTACTTTTTGCCAAGGACTGAAAGCCTGAGCCTTGGACTTAGTCTTGCTTACTCCCTCATCAATCCCTTTCCTTGTCAGTTTGTCACCTCCCTGGGGCTTTGCTACGATTAGGTGTTCAGATCCCCCTTGTTCTGGAGCCCCATGCCCTTGACTTCTGTCCCCTCTATTCACTCTCCTCTACCTGCTGCCCTCCAAAGCATTCGCAACTTCCCTCCCACTGTGGGACACCTAGAATCTTCTACTCAATAAGCTTTGGCCCTTTCAACAAAGAGAAACTGCCTTTGACTTCAAGCAGCTCCTGTTCTAGACCCTACAAAATTCCCCCAAGGAAAAGAAATATCAAAATTCAGACTCCTGTTTGAAAGTGAAACAAGAGTGAAACCAAATTAGTATCATAAAACATTGTGTTGCCTCAAAAAGAGATTTTCAGTAAATTTTCTATAGTATTGGGGTGTAAGGAGCATTGCTTTGAGGTACTGCTGAAAGAAAATAATGTGAGTGTGCAGTGAAGTGATTTGAAAGTCTTGTGGAGTTGTTTAATGTCTTCTGTTTCTTTGTAGGTGCAAAAGAGTTTAGGGGAAGGGATAGCCGGCAAAGCCTAAGGATCCTCCCCCCTACAAATAATCCCACTTACCATTTTATAAGTTGGATTTCATAAATGATTGTTTTTATTCTTATTACCTCTGCTGTTTTTCAACTGACTTGGCAGTAGGGTTATGGAGAATGTCACTCTCTATGTCCATACACACACACACACACACACACACACACACACACACACACAATTTTTTTTCCTAGGATCATTTTAATATGACAGCTCAACTTACACAAATTTTCAAGAGTGAGACTGGAAAAATGGTATAGTCTACCATTTATATCAGTTTCATATATGTTATATATTTCTCTAAATAACTGTATAGTATCAAACCACATAAAACCTATGATTAAAACCTTTGTCACCAGAGTCTTGTGGTGCCAGCTGACAACCTTGAGTGTGGTGGTGGTTATACAAAGCTACACATGGGATAAACTTGCAGAGAGCTACAAACACACACACAGATGAGTTCAGACATAACTGATAACATTTGAATAAGCTCTATGGATTGTTCAAATGTCAATATACTGATTTTGATTTTGTGCTTTAGTTGTGTAAGATGTTAACACTGGGAGGCTGCTGAAAGGGTACAAGGGACTTTCTTGTATGCTTCTTTGCAACTTCCTGAGCATCTATAATTATTTCAAGAGTAAAAGTATTTAAAAATCATCACCTCCTAGCTAAACAATTTAACCTACATCTTGTGAAAATGTTTTATTCTTTTAACATAGTTACCCTCAGTAATAGCAAAATAACTTATTGATGCTGATTTCAACACCAAAAAAAATCCATGCTGAACAAATTCAATATGTAAGACATGCTGCTATGTCTGAAAATAAACATGGAGCTTGTTTTTCCTTTTGGGGGAAAAAGGGAGGGTTTCCTTTATTAAACTAACTTTAAAATCCCTATTCTTAATTTATCAACATATAGTATTTACTCAACTTTTATTTTAATAAGATAAGCATTTTATGTTAAGTGTAGAATGGAAAAGTTGTAAATTCTTTGCACCTGAAAATTTGAACTGTCCATTTTACTAGAACCATCACTGATAGAGATAATTTTCTTTAGAACAAACTGGAGAAAATATGACAAATACACATTTTAAAATAATGTTTGGCACTTCTAGATTGTTTCCCAATTTTAGACCGTCTGAATACCCCTGTGAGGGTGGAAAGGCAAATAGTATTGAATGATATAAATAAACTCTAAGCTGCTCAATGTCAAAGGCTGACAATTTATTCAGTCTTTAGTAGAGAAAAGCCACACAGTTCTCGATTTCTGATCTCCAGTACAATGGTGGTGATGGGGCTGGGGATTATGAATGATAATGACAATGATATATTTTTTTGCATAAGGTTCTACTACTTTCTCCACAGTTTGCTTCTGGCCTAATCCTGGATGATGCCATTAAGTATTCTAGTGCTTCAGGAAACACTTCCCACCAGCCGATTTCTAGCAAAACTTTTCAGCTCACAACTGCACACTCCATAAGGTCTATCACCCAGCCACCCCCGTCCCTGCTCCCGAGGCTGATGAAGAATGGGCCATGAGTCATGGAGGCAGTTGGTGGGGAGGTGGCAGCTCTACCCACCAATGATTTTTTTTTTTTAATAATCGAGGGCTCTTATATCTCCAACCCACAATTCCCTTGCCTCTTCTACAACCAAGCCGATGTGGTGGGGCACACATCATTAGTTTTCAACTTCTTTCCCTTTTTTAAATTTGTTTCAGCTGGATATTTTTTCAACAGTCTGATATCGAAGTGCCAGGGAAGGGAAAATGTACAGGATAAATTAGCCCTAGTTTTTTATCTCTCTAGCAAATGCCAAGGTCTCTGAATTGTATGACCTTCTGTGCCAAATATCCTGAAACCGAGAATTATCCTTTGCTAGGTAACGGTGTATTGAAGCTTATATTGCTTATATGCTGGTTACGTTAAGTTCCAAGATCTAGCCTAACACTCTTGGCTTTCCCTTGACAAAAGGGAATCAAACAGAGCTTCTTGCACAAACCATCTTTTTGAAATTGGTAACACGTAGCAGGTAACTCGTATATATTCATGGAGTTCTTGATAGATAAACCACTCAATCTGGTTATGATATTCAATTCCCATCCATATCCCAGTTTTATCTACTCATTAAAAGTAATGCACTGCAAATCTATGACACTATCCTTTAATCTTCATGCCTACTTGCTCCCCCTCAGACGTATCAATCTGCCACTTTGCTCAGAGGTGCAGAACTCCAGGAAGCATTTGTCATCATTGTAACAGGTACATATTTAATGAATATAATGAAATACACAAATTATTATGTTTTTCATATGTGCTGCCTTCTTCTGTGGGAATAAAAATGAACTTAAACTTTCTATCAACTTTTCTGTGAAGGAAAGGCTGCTTATTTATAAGTGAGTTTGTTTTTTTGTTTTAACTCTTCCCACTGTCTTAATCATTGCTTTTATTTTTCCTTTTGTCAGCAAGAGATCCCACCTTCTGTCTGATTTAACTATAATTAGCCTCTCTGTTTGGTAAGGTTATTATATTTTAGATCTCTGGTTTAGCCTCTTGTAATTGATTAAAAGTGCTACATATAAAGTTTTAAAATATGACACATCTTTTGTTCCTTTATTCTCTCATATATCCTACTCAATCTTCTAATGTCCAAATTCACTCTACTTTGCACATAGGTTGTACTAAGTAAACACATGCTTACTTTCTAGTCTCTAAATTGACAAAAACATGAAGGATGCTAGTCAACATCAAAGACACACTTAAATGGGAGACAAAGTTACAAGACTGAATTATATACATCCTGACTTTCCAGAGAGGATGGATGAAGGAGCAGTCCTTGAGACAGAACAGGATCCAAATAATTGTTTCCATTTACCATACAATGATGGCTTTAGAAGTTAATGTGTATGAATTCTTGGAAGACCATGAGATAAAATAAGAGAAATTAATTGTGGGAAGAAAATATCCTATATAGGAAATACGAAGGCTTCTATTAGCCAGGCAAGGAAATAGGTGAAATTTGCCTCCCCTCCATCCCACCCTCGTCCATCTTTCACACACACACACACACACACACACACACACACACACAGACACATACCATAAGTATTTCTTTAATCATTGCATCATCCTTACTTTTTTAAACTTAACTGTAAATAATTGTGGATTTACAGGATTTCAAATATAGTATAGAGTGGTCCCACATATTTTTCACCCAATTTCCCCAAGTGGCTACATCTTGTGTACCTAAACAATATCAAAGTCAGGAAACTGATATTGGTAAAATGTATGTGTATCATTCTGTGCCATTTTATTACATGTGTAGATTCCTGTAACTACCACAGGAATCAAAGTACAGAATTATTCCAAAAATCTACTTGTGTTGAGATTTTACTAGAGCAAAAACTTACTTTCTTTAAGTCCCTTTACATTCCTCCATTTATAATACAACTGTCTTAAATAGTTCCTCTACACACTTTTGGGATCCACATTCAGACAATGTTTTACTTTTTGCTTAGACCATAATTTGGAAAACTCAAAAGGAAAAGTGTATTTATCATATTTTGGCTCTTTCTATTGTTCTTTCTTCCTTTCTAATGTTCCAAGATATTCTTCCTCTTTCAAAACTTCTTTTAGCTATTCTTTTAGGAAAGGTGTGCTGGTGAAAATGTAACAGCTTTACTGAGATATAATTCACATACCATAAAATTCACTCATTTAAAGTGTAAAATCAAAGGTTCTAAATATATTCAAAGACTTGTGCAAATATCATCACAATCTAATGTTAGAATGATTTCAGCACCTCAAAAGGAAACCCCAGGCCCATTAGCAATCACTCCCCATACTGTTTCCCTTCCCCCCAACCCAGGCAACCATTAATCTACTTTGTTTCTATAGATGTGTTTTTTCTGAACATTTCCTATAAATAGAATCGTATACTATGTTGTCTTTCGTACCTATCTTCCTTTCTTCAGCAGAATGCTTTCAGGATTCATCCCTCCTGTAGCATATACCATACTTCATTTCATCGTACTGCCAAATAATATTCCATGATACGGATATACCACAAGTTATTTATCCATTCATCAGCTGATGGGCATTTGGTTTGCTACCATTTTTTAACGTAGTGTGAACAAGGCTGCCAGAAACACTTGTGAACAAGTTTTTGTACACATGCATGCTTTTATTTCTCTTGTGTATATACTTGGAGTGGAATTTATGGGTCATAAAGTATGTCTAACATTTTGAGGAACTGACAAATGGTTATCTAAAGCACCTGTACCATTTTACATTTCCACCAGCAATATAGGAAGGTCCAATTTCTCCACATCTATGCCAACTACTTGTTATTATCTGTCTTTTTTTATCATAACCAGCCTAGTGGGACTTAAGTGATATCTCAACGTGGTCTTAAATTACATTTCCTTGATGACTAATGATGTTGAGCATTTTCACATGTGGTTATTGTCCATTATATATCTCCTTTGGAGAAACATCTATTCTAAGCCTTTGCCCAATTTAAATGGATTTTTATGTCTTTTATAATTGATTTGTAAGAGTTATTTATGCATTCTAGATACAAGTCTCTTACCCGATATGTGATTTGCAAATATTTTCTCCCATTGTGTGGGTTGTCATCAATTTTTGTATGGTACCCTTCAAAGCATAAAAGTTTTAATTATGATGAAGTTCAATTTCTTTTTCTTTGTTTTTTTGTGCTTCTGATGCCATATCTTAAAAAAAATTGCCTAATTCATGGTCTTGAAGATTACACCTACGTTTTCATCTATTTAGAGCTATATTGTAAGTTTGTACATTATGTTGATGATACAGTTTGAGATAATTTCTGTGTGCGGTATGAAGGGGGACAAAACTTTGTTATTTTGCAAGGGGGTATGCAGTTGTCCTAGGACCATTTGTTAAAAAGATGATTCTGTCCCGCATTGAATTTTCTTAATAACTATGTGAGGGTTTACTTCTGGACTCTCAATTCTAGTCCATTGTTCTATTTATCCATTCTCATGTCAGTCTTTTTTTTTCTTTCACGATTGTTTTGGCTAGTCAGGGCCTCTTGCAATTCTGTATGAATTTTAGGATCAGCTTTTGCACTTCTGAGAAATAAGGCCATTAGAATTTTGACAGAGATTGCATCAAGTCTGTAGATCAATTTGAGAGATATTGCTATCATAATGATAATACTCTCATAAGACTATCAATCCACAAACCTGAGATTTCTTTCCATTTACTTAGGTCTTCCTTAATTTCTTTCAACAGTGTTTTATAGTATCTAGTGGACACATGTTTTATTGTTTTTTATACATTATCTTAACATTTATTACATTTTCTTGGATTTTTGGATTAATCTTTAATATTTGAAATTGGTGAGATAAAAAGTCTCATTGTTATAACCAAACCAGGCTGGGAACCTAAGTAATTTTTTCTTCTTTCTTTTCCTGATACAAAGTGTGGTCCTCAGTGAAGATGTCAGATGGGTAATGCTGGATGGTCTTGGCTGCAGGATCTTCTAGCATATAAGTTTTGAATGTCCTTGGCTAAATTTATTCATAAGTATTTTTATTCTTTTTGACGTTATTTTAAATGGCATTATTTTCTTAACTTTACTCCTAGTGTATAGAAATACAACTAATTTTATATATTGAGCTTATAGTCCATATCCATGTTTATATGTACTTAGCAGTTCTAGTAATTTTTTAAATTGGATTCCTTATAATTTTCTACATACAACACCATGTCATCTGCAAATGCAGATAGTTTTACTCATTCCTTTCCAATTTCAATGACTTCTATTTCATTTTCTTGCCTAATTGCCCTGGTTAGAACATCCAGAACAATGATAAATAGCAGTAATAAGAGTGGACATCCTTTTATTATTCCTGATCTTAGGGGGAAAGCATCCAGTCTTTCACCATTCAGTATGATGTAAGCTGTGGGTTTTTTAAGATGCCCTTTATCATACTGAGAAAGTTCCCATCTATTCCTCGTTTGTTGAGTGTTTCTAATCACAAAAGGGTTTTAATTTTGTCAAATGCTTTTTCTTCATCTATTGCTTTCATTGCTGCTATGACCAAAAAAAAACGGATGGTGATATTCCTTTCATGTTTTCTAAGCCCTCCCTACTCCAAAGGACCCCCTTCATCTATGTCTGTAAACATTTCTGCCAGGCCTGCTGGGTAATAGCTGACTGTCTGAGCTTGTATACCATGTCTATCTATAGGTGACTGCTCCTCACTCTTGTCTCTGTGTTTATGAATACAGGTTGTGGCCCCAGAGGTAAAAATATAAGAACATGAAAGATAGGAGGATGTGGCCATCAACCTAATTAAAATTAAATCAAGTAGTTTGACAACTGTAGTCGAAGAACAAATAAAGGAAATTTCATTTTTATACATACTCTGAGGATATAATCAACTTTATGAGGTGAAATGTAATATCTTCTCAACCTCATAACCATACACAATCCCCAGCAGACTGTAAGCACAAACTTACCCTTTTCAGTGTGAATGAAGAGAAATATAACAAGGGAAAGTGAAAGAACATAAATGCTGCTACAGGAACGGATTATGGATAAAGTCAGTTTTTGGAAAAAATAGCCTGGTTTAAATCTTCCTTTTTTTCCCTTCATCTATGCATGTGATTTTTCCTAAAGTGAGATACGCATTTTTTAATTCCAAAAATGTATCTTGTCAGTTCTACAAATAATTGTTACCATGGAGTCCTAAGTATCCCATAGCAAGCTAATACGTTCTTGGGGCTAATGCTATTTTGGTATTTAATGTGCTTGCTACTTAAATAGAGAAACCTGGAAGGAGAAAAAGAAACCTGCCTCCATTCCCAACTATTCTCTTTTAAACACATTGTTTTTCCTACCTGTTCTACAAAACTGTATTTAAAGAAAGGAACATAGATGAGCAAAAAATGAAGAAATTTCTTTTTTTGGGCTTTATTTAAATCTATGCTATGCAAATCTGAATGTGATAATAAAATAAAACATATATATACTAAAGAGATAAGTAGTTAGTTAAAAGAACTCTCTGTTGTGCAATTTGTTGTTGAATATCTCCAGAAATAAAAACAAAAACAATGTAAGAGAACATACTGTTATTAAATTGCTTATAACACCTTTCATCTGAAGCTTTTAAAGCATGTTACAAATTTATCTACCCCACAAATAATCATGGGTGGGAGGAGAAATAAAGAGAAAAATAGATGTAGATTATGGACATTTGCCCTTTTTCAATAACATTATCATTTCTTGGATGATAAAGCAATAATCTGATCAGCCTCAAGAAAAAAATCCCCAAAATATTGTCATAAAAGATTATTTTAGCTATTTTACAATGAGAACGTAAGGGCAAAGAACATGTTAATTTTTAAAGGAGTTATCAGAAAGTTAACTACTCAAAAAAATATCTGTACTTGTATTATTCATACTGTTACTGATAATGTTGGGGCTTTTTTTACTGTAATACCTTGCTTTACAGTTAAAAAAGAATTTTCAAATATGTGCTTACCCAACACTTAGAATACTCTTATATGGTATATGGCATGTAGGCAGATATTAATCTTCATTTGGATGGATGGAAAAATTGGAGGTGAAAGAAGTTGCATCACTCACCTAGAAGCACACACCTAATAGTAAGAAATGGAATTTAAACCTAGACAGTAGAACACAGTGGTTCTGTGCATGGGTTTGGGAGCCAGGCTCCCAAATCTCCACTCTGTTCCTGCTGTCTGAATAAACATGGGCAAGTTACTGAATATTGCTGTGCCAGTTTTCTCATATATAAAGTGAGTGTGATGTTACCTGCCTGAAGGATGGCTATTAGGGTTAGGTAAATTTCAAATGTATAGAGCAGTATGCAGCATACAGCAAATACTCAAAAAAGTTACCTCTATTTATATTCTAACAACTCACTGTTATTCTAGATTTTTCAGTCTTCATGCCTGCAGTGTCTCAAATCCCTTCTAAAAGGAACAACCATGGCCCCAGATTTGTGCAGCCATTAATAGATAATGGATTTAACTGGGATATAGGCATTAGACATCAATATAGTCAATCCACTGTGAACAGCTGAGTGGGGTCTACCTTACTGTCATGGAATTCGTATTCTTGAAATGAGGAACAAAGGAAGTCATCTGAAGATGGGCCAGAACTGAGATGTCATGATGAAGAGAAGTGACCATGAGGGGAAGAAGCAGAGCTGGACTTAGAGGGAGAACAACACCTTCACGGAAGGAAAGAATATATGGGCTTAACATGTCCTTGGCTCCTAATTTCCCACTTCCACTCCTTTTAGAATTTTAAAATGTTTTCCACTATGTTTTTCCGAAGGCGTGAGGATCAGGTAGAGCCTGGATCTCAGCCCTTTCAGGACATCGGAGACCAGCTATTCTTCCTGAAAGTGTCTATGTTTCTATGAGTCAGTTCCACTCATCTCTCTTATCTACTGATTCCATCATTTCCATTTTACTTACTATGTACCTTTCAATAGGTATATAACGTATATCTTTTCTGTTACTTCCTAACTCCACCTTGCTTCATACATTCCAAGAACTTTATAAATCTTATTGACCATTCAATTGTTGAAGGAATAAATTAATAAATTAATTTATTATAAAAGTTGATTCAGAGTGACCCACTCTTGTGAACACCGAAGGCATTATGTGGTCTGACTACAGAGATACTGAGAAGGATCTCCTACCCTTCCTCTCATGACCCCGACCTGAACCCTAAGACATATAATATCTTTATTAGGTTACAGAATATTTTCTTTCACAATAAGAATTAAGCCTTAAAATTTAAGAGCCACTGGGAGAATAATGTATTTTTAAGATTTTCTATAAAGTTGCAGATGCTGTCCTGAGAGCACATTTTGAAAAGTGAATGGCATTAGAGACCCAGAGAAGAAGGTACAGTTAGGAGAAGACAAAGATAAGATAAACTGAAGGCCCGTCAAGTCACCACACATTTGCTGATCATCCTCCTCCATCTGTGACTAAATGAAAAAATTGTCTTCCATTCAGCTGTGCATATCCAATTTCTGAATTTTTTATTAAATTATGTCAGAAATGTGTTACTCTTTGGCAAATAATTTAGCAAGGAATCATTTTGGTATTAGAACTTCACTGGAGTAATAGCTGTGGTTATAGAGAATAATCTATACTGCCAAATTTACAGGTTTTATATGAACTATCCATATAAAATTTCTTACCCAAAGTATTCCCTTTTGCATAGGGAAATTGATTCCCAAGTGCAGAGGTTGCTACAGGAAACCAGAGAAGTCAAGTCAGGCAGTATGGATTATAAATTGTTATTTATTTATTATTTGATTTATTTATTGACTGAATACCTCCTATAAGCAGGTCACCATGCTAGTTGCTCAGTTACTAGGAATGGCATGAAGAGAATGCCCCCACTGACAGACTATAAACTTCGTAAGGCCAGAACCTGTATCTTGATCCCCAGCACCTAGCATAGTGGCTAGTTAGAGGGTTAGAATTCTTTATGTATTTTCCAAAAAGGAGGGGTATGTAATAAAAGCATACCACACCCCTCTGAGAATTACCTGAACAACACAGTCCATCTGTTTACTCAAAACGGTAGAAGGGAGAATTATCTTACCATTTGGTTGATGAGGCTAACTTTCCCATAGGCTGGATCTTTTCCTACTATCCCACCCTGCGGGCGAGCAGAGGTAGCCTCTCAGCACTGGTCGCCCATCAATCTTAGCTCAGTGAAGCTTGCCAGTGTATTGATTACTGCCCTGAATGAACATCCAGAAGTCTCATATTCTATACTGGTGCTTTGCAAAAATAATGGTAAACATTGTAATATTTACAAGTCCAGAATTGGGCTGCAAATGCAACGAGCCCCTTTGATGAATATTACATGTGAATTCAGCTAAGTGAAAAAAAACCCTCCCTGAAAAACCATGCTAAGTTGAAGTTCCACCTATCCTTCATGTATATGAACCATACATGGCTTTTCCTTGCCTCTATATTCTGTAAGGCTTTACAGTTGAACTATTTCCAAATTACTGTGTTTGTTACAAAAAATTCTTAGGTATAGGTAGCAACTCCTACTGTACTGTCGCTAATAAATTAGTACTTTATTTAAATAGTGCACCCATTCTTTATTTCAGAGATATGAAATGATAAAGTGAGAGTGCTGTATAGCTTTTAAGGTTTTTTTAAAATAATAAATTTTGATCTTATGAAATGGTTTAAAAATCTTCTCTTATGTAAACATTGGCTAAATAAATGAGGCATTGACTGAAAAACTCAGTATGCATATAGGCTGTCAAATAATGATCTAGAAAACTACAAATGAATTATAAAAATTGTTTCCTCATTATTTTCTAAATCTACATGGATTCTTACAGATAACCTTAAAATATCCATAAATCTGATGAAAGATTAATTTCCTGATTTCCATTCTATTGTGACCATTGACAAGTCTCTGGTCTGGTCTGTTGTAATACCTCCCTAACTGATATGACACCACACATATGTATGTATGCACCCAGGCACTGCGTACTTTCTCCCCAGTCATATTTCAGTAACTTCTTCTATCCCCATGACTCATGGGCACAATTTAGAAAGCTGAAAATCATTTCTGACCCTCCCTTTTCTCTACCCCACACATCCTATCAATCTCCAAGTCCTGACAATCTCATCAACATACTTTAATCCACTCACCCCCACCTGCAACTGGATTATTACAACAGCCCCTGAAGAGTTCTCTTCCCTTCCATTTTTGTTCCATTCCAATCCATTCTGCTCACTGAAGCAAGATTAAGGCTTCTAAAATGTACATCTGATCATAACATTTCCCTTCCTGAAACCCACAATGGCACCCCTTTGCCCTTGTGATAAAGTTTAAACTCTTGCTATGCATAAAAAATGCTTCATGCCCTGACTTCTGCTCACTCCTCCCACATCTCACCTTTCTACCCTCTCTTTTCCATTCTATACCCAGATACACTGAACTTTCTCCTGGGTCTGGAGGGCTCAGAGAAAGGTGTTGGTCACTTCTGGTTCTCCATACATGTCCCTCCCTCGCCTGGAACACTGTTCACCCTCCCATTTGCCCTGGGAACACTTACACAACCCTCAAGTCTCAGCTGAAATACAACTTCCTCTAGAAAATATTCTCTGACCCTTTCCCAGATAGGTTATTCTCCCTTGCCAGGGTTCTATGTCTCCTTTCATTGCATATCTTTCACTGGGTTGTGGTGGCTTATTCAGTTAGCTGCCATCTCTCCAGACTGCAAACTCTAAAGATAGAAGCACTCTCCATCTCTGCTTCCATGTTAACTCCTTCATCAAACACACAGCAGGACTTGATAAATATTGTTACATAAATGGACACATGCCTGCCAGAATGGCTCTCCCAAAGCATAGTTTTACCATCAACCAATGCTTTCAATAGATTCAGAATAAAGATCCAGCAGATTTACCCAAGCTATTGCCTTTATGTTACTTCATACACTGTTTTCTAGAAAATACCATGCTCCCCACACCTAATCTTCACTTTCCTGCTTATTTCCTTTGCCTATGCTGAAATGCAGGTCCTTAGCATCTCTACCTGTTAAATCCTATCCATCATTCAGTAACTAAAATGTGGACTATTCACATTTTCAATGAGTATTATTTCCTTCTACAAACTCAGTCTCTTGTCAGTTCACATGGGGGCTTGCTTTCTCTCCTGTGCCACTTAGTGCATTTCTGATATTATATGCCACACTCTGCTTTGCAGTGTAGCCTCACAGTCTATATGTTTGCCTTAGCAGTTGACTGCAAGTTCCTTCCAAGATAGTTATTTTTTTCTGTATGCCTGTCTTCTCTGACAGATGAGCCCCTTGGAGAGGGAACCATGCCTCTTTCACTTTGTATCCTCAAAATACCTGGTATAGTGCCTGGGGCACTATATACATAGAGAGGAGAAAGTAAAGGCAAATTTGGATGTTTGATCTTGATCGTGTTACTTTTAACTGTCAGCTTTGGTTTTCTCATTTGTAAAATAGGGATCAAAGGGCTGCTCTGAGTTAAGTGAAGTTTAACATTTCTCAATGTTTTCTCATTCAATAAATACTGAGAATTTACTAGGTGTCAAGCATTAATTTATTCAACAAATATTAACGGAGACCTACCATGTGACAGGCCCTGTTCTAGGTGCCTGGGCTGTATCAGGGAACAAAGCAGACAAAGCCTCCCACTCTTGTGAAGCTTACATTCTAGTGGTGGAAAAGAGACAATAAACATAATAACTAAATACATTTCATAGTATGTAATATGGTGATAAATGCTATAGGAAAAAAGTAGCATGGGGGAGGGAAGGAGGAGTTCAGAAATGCAAGGGGTGGGTGGGAGGTAGGTCATTACAGTATTAAATAGGGCAGAAAAGACAGCCCTCCCTGAGAAGATAACAAAGACACATTTGAGCAAAAACTCAAAGACATGAAGAAGGTGAGGGAGTGAGCTATGTGGCTGCATGGGGAAACAGTGCCCCAGGGAAAGCAAACAGCCAATATGAAGGCCAAGTGTACTGCAGGGAGAACCAGAGATCACATGGATGAGGAGAAGAAAGGAGAGTGGCAACACATGAGGCCAGAGACGCAATGAGAAGTCACTTCTTGCAGAGTGTTGCAGTCCGCTGTAAGTACTCTGGCTTTTATTCCGAGTAACATGCGGAGACACAGGAAGCGTGGAATCAAGGAGTCACAGCACCTGATTTGTATTTAGGAGGATCTCTCTGGCTGCTATGTTGAAAACAGACTGAAGGGGGCTGGGGTTGGGCGGGTGGGGAAGCATGGAGATCATTCAAGAGACAACTAGCTGTCACTCCTGAGAGATTAAATACAGTGTGTTGAATCAGGGTGGTAAGAGTGGAGATGGCCTGATAATGGATATAGTGTATAGACACAGGTGACAGATTTCGAACAGACCTGGATAAGGGGTATGAGAGAAAGAAAGGGGTCAAAGATGGCCCCAAGATTTCTCATTTGAACAATTAGGTGTGTTGGCCATCAGTTGAGATGGGAATACTGAAAGCAGAATAGGTCTAAGGGAAGATTAGCAGTTCAGTTTCCACGTGTTAAGTTTGAGATGTCTGTTAGGCATCCGAATGGAGGTGCTGAGTGGGTATATGAGTTTAGAGTTAGGATTGTTGTCTGGGCTGAAGATATAGATTTGAAGTTCTGGGCATATTAAGGGATTAATGGCATTTAAAGCCATTAGGCTGAGTGATCTGGTAGTAAATGAAAATTCAGAGTTTCTGCTGGCAGGAAGTTTTAGCCTAGGGGCAGAACATAGTGACTGCTCACAAATATTTGTCCTTTTCTCCAAACAGTGTTACTCAGTGTATGCTTTGTAGGGCACAAGCATTAGCATCACTTGGGGACAATTGTTAAAAATACAAATGTCTGGTACTCCTTCCTCACCCAACAAGTTAGAAATCCTAGGGGTCATGGAACCACTTTAAATAAGCCTTTCAGGTGATTCTTGCATTTGTTATTTAAGAAGCACCCTAATGAATAGTTAATAAATGGGGCTTAATAAATATGTATTGAACCCATCCACATTTTCAGGTTTGGACTTCTATTTACTAACAAGGTGACACATACCAGTTCAACTTGATTTTACTTATAATCATAGAGGTGAGACTCGATTTCAATCCATATCTTCCAGATTAAGGCCAATATTTCCAAACTGTTCAGTACCTTACTGTGAAGCTCAAATGATGGCGGGCAGGAAGGAACCTCAGCAGGCTCCCTGGTCCTAACTTCCTCTGCTGATATGTGGAGGAAGCCCTGGAATCAGTGTGTCAGCAAGAGGGAAGAAAGTTGAGGATGGCTTTTTTTTTTTACCTTTCCCTTGTTTTCTCTGTCCGTCCTGGGCTCTCTGCAGGAGGCAAGGCCACATGATTTCTCAGAGGAACCTGCAGTTGTAGTATCGTTGCATGATTTCCTCCCATGGGGCTTCCACAAGGAACCCTGTGGAAAGCATCACCTGCAGCCCAGGTGATCCCCCAACCCAGGCGCACATTTCTGATTTCTAGCCCAGGGCCCTCAGACAACTTGCAGAGAAGTGGACAGTCCCAGGGGTTTCACGCAGCTGCCACCAGACACAGACAGCGTGGCCGTAGCCTGTTGCTGGCCTCAAAAAGAAAATGCTAAAACAAAGTAGAAAGTATTTTTCCATGACGCCTGTGAATCTGTCAGCCCAGAGCACAGAACAACAGGTCTACACAATGCAGGATCAGAGGTATTTTGAACTGAAACTGATTAGACTTTGCCAAAGAGTTCAAGTTAATATAACTGGCATCTCAGTCCACCTTGTAGAGATCTGTTCAGCTGGAAGAATGAAGACATTTTATCTTCAGCATCAGTTCCAACTGAATTGCAGAGCCTATTCGTACCTGATCAGGGGTAGGTTTGATTCCCAGGAAGGGAACCCTGGTTACCAACATGACACACAGGTACAGGTTTCCCTTACCTTCTGCTTAGCTTGCCCCAGTGTATCATGGGATTCTATTATGATTAGCATTCCCACTCCCTGAAGGGATGAGAACCCTGTCCTCAGTGCCAGTTGGCTGGGCTGGGATGGGGAAAGGAAGGATAAAGCAGAGCCCGCCACCCCTCCTATCTCTTATCAGCCTCCTTTCCTGGAAGGGTGGACTCCATCCCAGTCCCTTAGGCTAATGGCTGGAAGCCTCTGCTCCACCTGCCGGTCCCCAGGAACCACCCTACTATCACTCACCAGCTTTGAGCACCACTTTCTTGCTGAAAATGACACTATTATTACTAATGTTCCCATATTATCCTTGGGAATTTTAGCTTAGCAGGTTCACACAGGCAGTGGACGGTAGAGCTGGTCCTGACTCCTCAGATGCCATTTTTTTGTGAAAACTACAGGTTATGTTTGCCTATACATGGCACTTCTGCTGCTCCTCATCAGCAGCCACCATAGTCAGGAGCCAAGGCCTGCCCCTGGTCCTGCCCTCTCACCAGTTTCTTCCCTACCCTACCTTCAGCGCTCTCAAGGTCTAAGCATGCCCCTGAGACAGGCTCACCCCAGCAGTGACCACGCTCTACTCTCCAGGACTCTCAGGTCAATAAAATGATGACCAAACATGCCCACAATGCAAATCATTTAGTTTGGTGATCACACATTAAAGCATTGAATGAACCAGTGTAACTCAGTATAAGCCATAGCTAGCTGGATGCATGTAACAACTGCTCCCACTGACAGACCTCTGTCATGCCGCCAGTCTCGGGGTACGTACTTTGGTTCAACAACTGGAAGGGAACACGTCCTTCCTCCTCAATGCCCAGTTCCCTTGAGTGTTGAACACCTGGTCCCGTCCATTGTTAAGCTGCCATATTTAAACCTACTAAGCGAGAACACCCAATCAAATGAAAGGACAGGTGGCTAGAGAGGCATCATCCATGATGAGATGGAATTTCCAGGGCGAGGAAAATAGGATGGAGAGCAGGGGGCAGCTGCATCCTTCCCCAAAGAAATCTATCATAATACAAATGTATATTAAGTATCTGGGGTGAAATTATTATAATTTGTGCACACATGGATTTAAACTGTGAGACTTTGAACCCGTACTTGCTTAGGGACAGGAACTTCTCCCCCTACAATCTTGAATATTGTTGGTTTATACATGTTAGGGCCAAATAGAAATCTAGTGAATTGTGGAAAGGAAAGAGAAGGGAAGGAAAAGAAAGGGGAGAAGAAAATGGAAAGGAAGAAGGAAACTGCTGTGGCCACTGGCAAGACTCATTAAATCACCAAACCGAAAAACACAGTACCGTTTCTGAGCCATCCCGTCTCCTTTTGGCCTATGCTGATTAATTATATGCTCTCTTTTTCAGGATTTATATTACAAAAAAATGTTTTTCTTTTTTTTTGATACAAATAACTGACTTCTATTTTAGCCAATTCGACTGAAGTTGTATATGCAGAGTCTGTCTTTATCATTTTAATAAAAAGAGATAACACTCAACTGCAGATGGATTATAAAGCACCTGTTTTAACCTCTCCGTCGCCCTGCAGCCCACCTCTGCTCTATACCTTTTTCTATCATTACCATCTCTGGAAAATGTTCATTACACAGAACACCAAGTATAAGCCAACATAGTTCTCTGGGAAGAGAAGCAAAGAAAAAGAAACCTTACTTCTTATTAAATGCTTGTTAGTGTGAAAGCACAATTGACTTGATTTGATTTTTTTTTTTTTTTACCAACCAGCCTGCAGGTCAGGTCAGCCCTCAGTTGACGTGGATTTGCTTTCTGCCAAACAGTGAGTCATTCTAAATAGGAACATTAATTTATTTGCTCTTCCCAGGGTGAGAGGGTGGGGATGGTATATCCCCTAGAAGCAATGATCAAGAGGAATTTATATGAAAGGTCAATACAGGCAACTCTGCCTTATAATTTTGTCAGAAATAAAATCTCAGAAAATTTGAGTCAAACGTCAAGGAAGAAAAATACATGAAGCTCTCTTCTTGTTTTATTTATACCTAATACAATAAATGGCTCTCTTGATGATAGTGGCCCAGACCAGAAGCATCACCTGGGGACTTGTGAGAAAGGCAGATTCTCGGACCCCAGACCCACTCAGGTGAGACCCAGCACCCTGTTCTGACAAACCCTCCAGGGATCCTGATGCAGGCTAAAGTCTACAAAACACTGGCTAATGAGTTCTACATTTATAAGAATGGAGTCTCAACCTTGAGTTTCTGTCTGCTAGTGTTCATGGCTCTAGTGATTCTCAATAAAAGATGTACAGACCGCCAGGAGCTGATCTAGATGGAAAGCTCCATGTTGGAGCCACGGCCACTAAGCCCAACAATGTGACCGGCCACCAGGTGGCTGCTTTAAGCCTTCTGACTTCCTCCGCCAGCATCCATGGCCCATGTCTGAGGTGAAGAACATCTTCACGTGGCGGCTGCCTGCTAGCCACCTGGCTTTGATTTTGCTGTGGAATAAAATTGAAGCAATTAGCTTCCTGTTGCTAAATGGACTTCTCCTGATGCTTCTTACATATGAATTTTTCCCCTGTTGAGGCTTGCTGTGATGAATTTGGGGTTTTATTGTCCCATCCCACATTCCACACTCTTAATAAATACAAAGATGGCTCTGTTGGAAGGATCTGAAGCTACAAACACCACACCACCCTGTATCTCGACAACACAGAGCTGCCCAGATCTAATATCAACCGGCAAAACTCACAGAAATAAATCTTCCTCAAGTTCTCCTCTTTTTATTTATTTAGCTACTTCTTTCAGGTATTAATGCCTTCTGATCCATCTTATTTATGTTATGATAGACAAATCGCTTTTGCTGAAGAAAAGATTGGTGTTTAGTTTATTTCTTCAATAAGATAGAGAATTAGGCGAATTTGGACATGAGTTTTTTTACTCTTTCATATCTGTTTCTCTATTTTTAGCCATAACATGCAGAGGTAAAAATACTATCTCTCATTTTAAAATAGCTTATAAAAATATTAATTCCACAAAATATTACCCTTGATCCTCAAATATACATTAACTTCATTCACCCCTGGAATTTTTAGACATATCCCTTTTTGCCCAACTTCTTTACTCTTAGATTCTGACACTTCCTGCCTTTGCAGCATATTTCTGTGCAAAGTCGTTCATAACTCTAAAAAGATAAGAATAAATTTCATGATTGACTGTGAAATCAGCCTCTGTATTTCAGAGTCATAATTCCTGTGTTACGTACAACATCTATGTCTGTGTATGTCAACATTTCTCCAGGTAATGATTCCATCAGTCTCTCTGGAGTCTGTGCGTGTGTGTCTGTGTATGTGTGCACGCATGCACGTGACTATGCTTTCCCAAACAGCAAACCTAAGTAAGATGTCCCAATTCCAGCATGTTTCACAAGTGCTAAAAGAAATAACAACATAGCCCTACCCTTCTCCTCCTGGAGAATTCGTGTCATGGGCGCAATTCATGTACAAGCAGATTCTTTCCTGAGAGTGTTGGGCATCTAATTTCCTGAAAATGTGGGGCTGGGAATCATCCACAATTGGTAATAAGTATCTGATTAAACAGTTGACTAAATAAATGAATTAAGAATATATGAATGAATAACTGTTGAATGTTTGAAACCAATATAAGATTGTACATCAATGCCACCAATAAAAAATTAATTTTAATAAAAAGCATATATGAATGAAATGAGGAACAAATGGAATACTGGCAACTGAATTTGTTGCCATAGGTAGAGTCCTCCCAGAACAATATCTTGAAATAGTTGAGTATTTTCTTGCAACTTCTAACAGTCCTGTCCTGACTCATGATAGCCACCCAGAGGACCTCCAGGAACTCTTGCTTTCCCCTGAGCCCCCCTGCCCTGCTGCCGTGCTCTTCCACAGCCAGCCTTCCTAAGAGAAGACAATAGACACAAATATGAAATTATTTAGAAAGCTCAAAACATTCTATGAGAGCTAGCTCCAGACCAAAGCCAATCCTGCCTTTGAGCCACGGATGCCAAGGACCTGTCAGAATGAATGTCTTCTTCCCTAGAATGGTCAGGAAAACGTTACTTTCAAAAAAGCAACTTCCTTCACCCTCAGTGTTAGGTACAAAATGGAAACAGATCTGGGAGGAAGTGAAGGTAGAAAAAACACTGCCTTCATTCTGCCATGAGAGAATTAAAAGACTAAAAAGATGGGGAGGGGAAGGCTTAAGAATGACTCTTAACCTTGGAGGCCCATGAGAAACAGCATATAGGAAAGGCACTCAGAATTTGGCTATGGAAAGTCAAAGAAAACAATATAAAGATGGATTCCCATAAAAATCTCCTGTTTTCTGTGAATCAACAATACGAGAGAAAATATGCAACCTCACTAGCAATTATAACACTTCTTTAATGTGATACTTTTGGTACATAAAGTTAACAATGATTAAGTAAGTTAAACTATGAAGAGCTGGGGTGCGTATGGAGAAACAGGAACTCCCATGCACTCCTGAAATGTAAATGGCTGGAAATTTCTTTGGAGGTAATTTAGAAGTACATATCAAAAGCCTCAGTAACATGCAAGCCCCAAACCTGATAGTCAAACCACTTACTTGTCCTCAGTAAAAGAAGAAATAACAAGTAAAAATGTAGCTGCAGGAAACATTTATTTCAGGGCTGTCTAAAGAAAAAAAATGGAAAAACAATTTTGTATGGATGTGGAACATCCACAGCTAGGAATATTTTGCAGCTTTTAAGAACATCACAGAATATGCATGTTGGGATTCCAGTTTTCTAAGAAGAAAATACATATATACAGGAAGTATCTGAAGGGGTTAACAGTGGTTCAGAAGTTGAGACCATGGGTGTTTAAATGTTTTCTTAGTTTTTCCATTTTCTGATTTGTTTTATAATGGAGAAAGATCTAAGCTACTTTAAAATAAGATTAGAAAACTGCACCTATAAAAAAATCTGTTTTCATTTTTGTTCTTGGTCTACAAATCAGTATAACATTGACTTGATAACATTTACACATTATTACAGAGGTTCAAAATGAAAAAGTTTCAAATTATCAATTCCTTTAAGCAGAGGAAACCATTCTCTTGTGAGTTGAAAACAATTCAGCAAAATCTAGAATCTGCCAGAGCTTCCCCATTATATCAAGCGTCAAATTACTGAAACATTCACTTGGAGATGCTTTGAAATCTTTCAAAAGAGAAAAGGACAGAAACCCAGACTGAACGACAAAGTAAAAGATAAACATTTAGTTCCAAAGTAACAGAGTTGACACTCTTGCCGACAGTGGCCTTTTGACTCCAGCAGATCATAATTAAAGTTCTGTCACCTTCACCCTGTGCCCATAACTCCGTTGAAGTCAGGGAGCAAAGAAACCATGTAAAAAGTACATGAGAAAATTAGCCGAGAACATCAGCTTTGACATCTACCTGCCCCCCACTCCCCAGAATCTAGTCACGGCTTTCTCCCCCTAATTTCAACACAGGCCCAACGACCCAAAGAAGAGAGGCTTTTGACAACTTGCGACTTTTAAAATTAATCTGCCTTCAGGCAGAGAAGTTCCCATAAAAATATGTGTATGATTCTCATTTCTGGTTCCCAGCAAAAAATACAGCAAGACTGGATTTCTCTGCACAGTCTTTGAAAACACACAAGACATAAGAACTTTCACATGTTCTAGACTATGGCTTCTTCAAAGATACACACATAAATACCAACATGTTGTAGAGACAACATATAAAAGCAGAGAAAACACTGCTGCTGGAGACAGGAATCCTGGGTTTGGGTGCCAGCACTAATGCTTCCTGGGGGAGTAAATCTTCTGAGCTCTGAGAGCTTCACTTTCATATTTACAGGAATGCTTCTGCTTCTTTCTTCAGTTGGCAGTTGCAAGACTAATAGTGAGAAAAGGCCTGGGAAATGGCCTTATTATAGTCTATAAGAAGTATAGGAATAACAATATTCCCATGTGTCTCACTTGTGTTCATGTTTTGTTCACATTAAGAGTATCAGTCTTTTTTCTAGTACGTGTGACCTTGACATACGTCTTTTGATGTTGATTGAAACTTACATAAGATTTTCACATTAAAATATATTTCCAATTATAAAGCCCTTTGATAAATCCTTTATAAAACATTTGCTTGTCAAAAAAAAAAAACATTTTGTCTTTAAATCTAGATTTCTGTATACTCTGTTTACTTAATGCAGAACACTCCAAGATTTGTTATTCTAAGTGCCAAACAGGTTCCTCAACCCCAGCACTGTTGACATCTTGGGCTAGTTCATTCTCTAGCTTTCGTGCGTCTATTTACCGATTTCCTCCATGAACAGGTTTGTCTTTTCAAGAAATTGAGACTTTATGGCTTTTTTGTTACAAGGACAACTCCAATATTATTAATGTGTACTTGATAAAGGCTATTTATTTGGGTCATCATAATAATGTTTCCAAAATTCCGTATTTGTGTTCCACAATTCCAACAGCTGGCACTTCATACACTCCACAGCATTTCTGAAAAAAGAAGGGATCCATACAGATGGACCCGGAAGGAGACTGATTTCCTATACAACTATGTACTTCTTGCCTTGTTACTAATTACACTTCCTCTTATCTGTAACATCCATTTGCTGCTGGCTATGAGTCATGCTTCTTAAGGGAAGATAATATTCTGAAATCACTTTGAACCAATTCTTTTCTCCTAATCGATGAGCCACGAAAAGAAAATAACGAAAACCAACTTTGTTGGTTGACTTCAGGGGCAATATGAAAGATGTAATAAGTTTTTTTCCACTCAAAGATAATGGTTAAAAATGAAGGACAGGTAGACCCCATGTTAAAGGCATGAGAGTTGTGAATGACCCACAGTGATCCTAGTCCAGGGACAGTAGAACCCTTCCCAAGTCTGACCTCAGAATCTTCTGTTCATGGAGTCTAGGACCTTTTACGCACCCTTCCAACCTCAACTCCACGTCACGATGCCCCTATTCTCTGTAGGAACACTTACACAGCAAGGAATAGAAGGCCAAGAGATAATGAACCTTCAGCCCAAGGGGAGTCAGGATGGAAAGTTCTAGTCTCTGTGTAATACAGAGACCCAAAGACATGGAACACGGAGGTCAGGATTGATGTGCTCTGGGCTACCGTGTGGGTTGCAGCATATCCGATGAGCCTAACTGCCACTTCCATCATTTCGCCTATAGGTAGAGTTGTTCATAGTTCTAAACCATCTTTGATATTAAAGTGAAAAATCAATGAGGATTGAAAGAATGGACATTGATAAAATAATAGGATATATTTTTTAATTCATAAAGAAAATTGGACTTTAGCCTACAAATAGGTTTTAAAGATGTTTGTGTAAGCACAATGATCTTCTAGATTCTTTCAAAACAGCTTCTAAAAACATGCCATTGGTTTGTATTTAAGAAACAAGTAAAAGAAAATTATTTCCTCCCATTTTCCCTCCATGTAATTTTCCTTTCTGATGCATAATTGAAATGCTCTCAAGACCAGCTGCTTCATTGGACAATTTCCTTTTACAGTTAGGACCATTTCCTCAGGTTACTCTTAAGAAAGCTTGGCTTATTTCCATGTGCAATGAAAATTATACCTCACTATTCTTTTGAGATGTAGTTATTAAACAAAAAGTCTATGGTGAATGTCCATTTTCAAATTGAATAACATTTCCATTTGACCCAGGTTTTGCCAGAATATTAGGCACCAAGTCTACCAGCAGTCATAAAGCAGTATTTGCCATATTAACCAGGGACCAGTGACCTGAAGGCCATCATAATGACCTCTTCCTTATGTTCTGGAAAAAAATCCACTCCAGTTCTGTGAGTTCTCCCCGTGGAATAAGGCCTTGCTATGCACAAGTAATATAAGGGTCATCCGGGGAAGGAATTCACTCGAGGCTCTCATGGGGATAAGCTGCTGCCTAAAGACTTACACTCTTCTCTTCATGCTTCAGTTGTTCATTATGAGCTCCTCTGGCCCCTATTAAATATGTCTGCACTGCATGTGTGAATTTTACCAAAAGCATTCTTAGTATTAAACAGTTTTGTTTCTAGATTTCTTCTCTTATAATAAGAGCAGATCATGTGCCACCTCACAGAGAAAATAAAAACAATTTCATTTCATTCTACCCAAGTGTGGTAAATAAGAATAACCCTAAGTAAAAATTCTGAGATAGATAAATATCATTAATTCCAGCTATGCTTCCACACCCATGTTCCCTCTGCCCCTAAGATCTCAGGGTTCTCAATAAATACTGGTCCTTCTGCCACAAAGAAGAATGAGCTGATAAATACATGCTTGTTGAATTATTCTGTGAATTTTAGGATAGAACTATGCAAAACTGAAAGCTTTAAACACAAAAGGAATGAATTGGTAATCGTGAAATTCCAAACCTAAACTACATAATACTTGGGGAGATATTTTTTAGTGTGAGGCTTTGTTTTAGCTCATCAAGTCACACCATCTAGATGACTACTAATTTCATCTCCACAAAAGACTAGCAACGGTTCCAAGATGCAGGCAGGCTTCCCAGACAAGATCTAAGGCAGCTTACAAGATTTTTTTTCCCATTCTACTAAAGTCAGCAGCAAGAAACAGTCAGAAACCCATGTCAGTCCTGTTCTCGCCTATGCAGACCTAAAAACTGAGTGGGATCTGAGATTGACGGGCAAGGTGATAAGATTCCATCCGGTGTCATGTTTTCAACTGCACAGACTGCATACCTCATCCTCCCTTGAATGGAGTAGGATAATTCAGCGAGCCACCAGCATCTGGCTGAAAGGTCTCCTGGCTGAAGGCAGCACACATGCAGGGCTCTGACTCCTGGAGGAACATGATCCCATGGCAGGAGAGCAGACTATTCTAAGTGGCCGCTACCAGTAATGGAAGGAGTAAAGACAGGCATGAGGGTTAGAGAAGAATACCATGGATACTGATCTCCAGCTTCGACAGGAAATACACAGAAGATCTGGGCATTTGGGCCCAGATGGATGCCTCCTGTGTTCATACTACACTAACACATACCTCGTCTTGCACGAAGAGAGAGTTAACAGTGAAGTGGGGGATCCTGCCAATGAAGAAAGCAGCTGAGGACACGGCCTGCCCCAGCCCTCAGTGCCCTTCTACACCACGGCAACGTAGAAGCTTTGCTAAGGTCCAGCTATTTCCCCCTCATTTTGGGAACAAAATACTCACTGTAGAATTGACTGTATCTTCCCAACATTTCAGCTACCAGGAGAGTTTACTTTTAACAAATAATTAAGTTTATAGCCTGAACTCATACTATGTTCTCTTATTTTAATTTCTTACTGAAATTGTGTTTTTAAATCTTCCTTGTTTTTTATTATTTCTTTATGTTATTTTTAAATTTGTGTTTCTCTCAAGCCACTTCTATTTCAAGTCTTTTGTGTAATAAAATAGAAGAGGTGATGGGGGATACATTTAGATGCCAA
This sequence comes from Manis javanica, assembly GCF_040802235.1. NCBI lineage: Eukaryota > Metazoa > Chordata > Mammalia > Pholidota > Manidae > Manis > Manis javanica. The sequence goes on from NC_133157.1 coordinate 68,888,201, forward strand.
GATGTTAAGACATGTCAGCCCTTATCTCTGTGAGACAGAGCTGCTCTTATCACAAAGGTCTAATGAAGTGTGTATCAAAGCATAGGCTCATGCACGCTTTTAAAAGAATCCCTGGTGGTGTAAATTCAAAATGTTGATTTTCAGTCTTATCCAAGACATACTGAATCACAAACTTTGGGGTGGGTCCCAGGAATCTAAAGTTTTAATAAGCTTCCCTGGATATACTTACTATCATTCAAATTAGAGAACCAATGATAAAAGGAAAAGACCTCTTTCTCTTCTAAATAGCATGTCAGAGAGAGAAGTTAAAGCAACATTAGCCTTAGGGACTTGTATTTAAAATGTTTAATTGGAACTTCAGCTTCTACAAATTCTGTATTCCAGCTAGAGTTATGGCATTAATACGAATGTAAGGGTTGAATGTTTTACAAACTAAAAAAATTTAAATGACTCATTTTTTAAGCCTGTAAGCATAGAGCATCTGTATATTTTCAAAAAAGTCCAGAGACAGCAATGTTCCTGGCCAGAGTATCACCCTTTCCATTGTTGGCAAGTATAGATCATTTACTAATATTCTACCTACCTCCAAAAGCATTTCTTCCTTAGGGATGAACACCCATGTTTCATTTGCATGATGCCACATAAAATTAGTTCCAATGATAGTGAGGGTTTGGTCCTATTTTGTGCTATCCAAGTGGTTCCATCCCACCTGTTCTGACAGGACAATGAATTTCTGAAATTTGAATTGACAGACTGGGACACCCTACCAAGATCTCAGTGTTTATACCAATTATGTTGTCATTTTCATTTGGCATTTAGGTAAAATGAGTGAGAAAAACATCTGTTTGCTCCCAAATAGAGACACAAACACTGAAAAGGAAAAGGTGAAATGTTACTCCAGTCAAAGGCTGATTTAGTCAAATAACACTTAGAGCATTTGTAGCTAATGGAACTATCTCAGAGTAACAATGCTATTATCATTTAAAAATCACATAGAGCTTTTATCTGACAATCATTAATCCATTTCCACTGTGTTATCATCAACTTGATGATCTTATTCAAAGCCATCTGGATTTGTGCCTTGCACATTCTGCCAGCAAATTCATTGCAATCCACAATGCTTACCTTATTCTCATACTGCTACATCACTAGTCTGTTAAAAGTCAAACCTTAAGTGAACTGGCAGATTAGAGTTTACAACTTGATGAGTATCCTTTATAAGCTATCAAGGTTGTTTTTCCGGCTTTTCTCAAGTAGCAGAGTGAACACAGTTTTCTAGGTGCAATTTGATGTGCTAAATGGAATCATTTGACCCCTAATTTCTCCAATATTTCTTAAGTGAACATGTCAGCCTCTTCACAAATTGGATGGTGAAAAATAACTGTGATGTCTGTTAAAGGTATCCTACTTGTAAAAAATTTATCTGTGTTCTCACAGTGCTGCAGAATTGCAACCAACATGATTGTTTATCAATGATATTTTAATTAAAAAAAAGGAATGTTAACTACTTTATGAAATCTCTCTTGTGGAATTAGATTAGATCAAACTTAAAATTATGTAAGAAATAATGAGAACATACAGTTAAAGTGTCTCAAAATAGTCTGCATAACAATTGTAATAATAAAGTGCATATCTTAATTTTAAAAAATGTACCTGTGTTCTTCTGTCTCTATCCCTCCTTAATGCAATCTCTGTTCCACCACTCTAGTAAATCTAACCTGTACTTGGCAATTTCATTCTAGAAAATTCAGCAAGCCATTTTTTCTCATGAAGCATGATTGTAATACAAAATAACTAATATTTGGCTCCAGGATGAAGACAAATGGAGCTGACCTGAGCCCAGCACACAATGAAAACGCCAAGTTCAGACAGACCTACAGCTGGAAGCAGTTATCCAGACAAGTTCAGCCTGGACCATCTGACTCCAGGTGAACTCATGGAATGTAGGAAGAAATACAAACTTCTAGGTTGAGCTTGTAGCTTATTACACAGCAGTGGCTGACTATTACAGACATCTTCTATGAAGCGTGACCATTTGCCTAACAGCAGACTTCCCAACAGCTGTGATGGAAGCCAAAAAAATATTTTCAGTGTGCTGATAAAAAGTAATAGCTGACCTAGAATTCTATAACCCAAAAAACTATTCTTAAGTAGTTGGATGAACAAAAAAAAATGCATGTACAGCCAACAGATGTTAGCCAAAGAAACTTCAAGAAGGAAGCATATGATTCCTAGAAGGAAAGCCTGAGACAGAAGAATAGTGAGCAAAGAAATTAGAAAGTATGTAGGTATATTTAAACAAACATGGTTGTTTAAAAAAAAAAGTATTTCTTTACAAGGCGTTTTTTAATAGAATTAAATACTGGGTAATAACCTGATGAGAGTAAAGTCTCTGATATTCTTGTAATATTTAGAAGAATGATCCAGATAGGAATTATATATTTTATTAGGTTAAATGCACATGATAAAATTTCAAAAGTAACCAAAAAAACCATAGAAACAAAGCATATAACTTCTAAACCAGTAAGAAGAAAAATCAAATTTGAAAAACCAAACAAGCAAATAAAAACCTCAAATAATTTTTTAAAGGCAAGAAAGAATCATAGAAAAAAGGGCAAAATAAAGGATATAGAAATTCCAGAAAAAGACCTATGCATATATATGGAAATTTGATATATGATACAGTGCCTAGTCAATTGGTTATCCATAAGGCAAAAATGGAACCTGAATGACTACCTCACATCATTCACAAAAATCAATTCCCAATGCCTTGAAGATAATATAAAAGTAAAATATATGAGAATACCCTTATTACTTTAGGTAGAAAAGAATTTCTTAAACACAAAGCAAGAAGCACTACTCATTTTAAAAAGTCAAAAATTTAACTACACTGAAAATAAGAACTTCTATTCCTCAAAACTACCAACAAGTTATAACACATACACACATACACACATACACACACACCCATGCAAGCCATAATGGGAAAGTGTATCTGTAGTGCACACATACAACAAAGGATCAATACCAAAATAAAGAACTCCAAGACAGCAATAAGAAAAAGACAATACAATATTTTAAATATGTGTAAGACTTTAAACTTTTCAAAAGAGGGAACACAGTGATTAAAAACATAAAATATTGTCCAGACTAATTTGTAACCAAAGCAATATAAAGTAAGATCACACTGATATCCAAGTTTATAGTCATCAAGCTGGCAACATCAGATGTTGCTAAAGATTTAGAAAAGACAACTCGTGCACAGTGCTGGTGGGAATGTAAGCTGGTTACACCCCTTTGGAAAACATAGTGGCAATAATCTTGTAAAGTTGAACATTCACATATCCTGCTACCATCAATCAGATTCCAAAGCACATCCCCAAATCTCTTGTTCAGTGCAACGGGAGAACTGTACAAGAATACTCATAACAGCATCAATTGTGATAAAAGGAACATTCTAGAGCAATGAAAAGTAGATGAATTAAAGTTCTGCACAGCAGTGAGATTAAGCCTTAGAAATACACTCTTGAATGAGAAAAGCAATTTCCAGATGATGATTATACTGTGCCACTTTTAAAATCCATAAACAGTTAAACTAGTATGTGTAGAGAAGCATATTCGTGAAGTAAAAACTTAGATTTTTAAAGCAAGATAATAATAAATACAAAATTTTAATACTATCTACATCTGGTGAGGGCAGGCAGGAGAGAGAGGAACTAAGAGATGCAAGAGGATTAGTAAGATTCTAGCCATTAGATTAGTGGTGGGTCTGTCAATGTTCATTATGCTGTGTAACCTATACATATTTCATTCCTATTGTGGTTTATGTATCTAAGAGAACATAATAAACTTGTTAAATTAATAGTATTGATGTCACAGTAAGACAGAGTTCTTTTATGGACTCAAGTTCAGGACTACAGCAAATTAACTGAAGTGAGACAGACATGTGAGGTTGAGTAACTGTTCAGCAGGTAATTATTAATAATTATAGGTTGAATAAAGTCCTTGTGCTAAGATATGAGTTACATGCTAGACAAAGGCAAGAGCCAGGAAATGCCTGCATTCTTCACAAATACACTACAGATATAGAACATGGTTAGCTCACAAAGTGGTATATGGCTATGGGCTTTGACCAGATAGTGGGTCACAGTGGGATTTGAGTGCAGTCAGCATCATCTGCTAGTTCCCTGGCCAGAGGGAAAAGGAGCTTGCTGAATATGTAAGGACCCTCCTTGGATCACAGGGTTTGAGTCATGTCTGGCTGAGATGCCAGCTGTGGGCCCCCAATTGTAATAATAGCTATAATGTAAATAACCAAGAACATGTGAAAATTTTGTCATCACTGAGGTATCACAATAAAGAGTAGGGAAAATATCTCACAATAGGCAATGTAATCACTTAACTTCTCTGGATCTTTTTTCCAACTATAAAATAAGATCAATAGTCACACCTACCTTAGGGGATGGTTGGGAGAAGTTGAATATACACCTACTGTATAAACTAGACATTCCATTCCTAGGTATTTACACCTAAGAAAATGAAAGACATACATGGAAGTTGATGGCAGCTGCACTTATAAAAACAAAATCTAGAAACAACCCAAGTTTCCATCAACAAGTGAATAAATTATGTAACATAATACAACAGAAAGCTACTCGGAAATGAAAAAGAATGACTATCTATACACACAGCAACACAGATGAATCGCACAATAATTACACTGGATGAGAGAAGCCAGACCAAAGAAAGGACCTTCTATACGACTGCATGTGCATAGAGCCCTAGAAAATGCACCCACCTATAGTGATAGAAAGCAGAGCAATGGTTGCATGGAGAGGAGTTGAAGGAAGGGCTGAAGGGAGAAGTGGGAAAAGGGTGTCACAAAAAGGCAGGAGCAAAGTTTTGGTGATGATGGCTCTGTTCACTGTCTTGATTGTAGTGATGGCTCCACAGTTGTACAGATATGTCAAAATTCATCAGATTGCACATTATAAATATATAAATATTACTGGATATCAATACCTCCACAAAACTACTTTTAAAAGGCAAAAAATGCTGATGGGAAAGTATGATGGAGCAAGGGTAAACCAGGACTAGTGCTTCTCAGTCCTTAAGAATGCATGTAAGTCCCCTGGGGATCTTGTTAAAATGCAGATTCTGATACAGTAGGCCTGGGGTGGGGCTGCCCATGTTGCTAGCAAGGTGGGTGGATGGATGGCTGGGTGGCTGGGTGGATGGATGGCTGGGTGGATGGGTGGGTGGATGGGTGGATGGACTGATGGGTGGATGGGTGGATGAATGGATGGGTGGGTGGGTGGATGAATGGGTTGATGGGTGGGTGGATGGATGGATGGGTGGGTGGGTGGACTTAGGGAATGAATAGATGGGTGGATAAATGGATGGGTAGGTGGGTGGATGGATGGGTGGATGGATGGGTGGAACCTCATGTTGCTATCAGCAGATTAGAGTTTGAGTAGTAAGGCTCTAGAACCACTTCTCAATGTGGTTGTCCATAAGAATCATCTGTGGAGTTTCCAAAAAGAAATTATTGATGGCTGAAGGTTCTGATTTAACTGACCTTGGGTGAGTCCTCGGAACTGGGATGTTTTTAAAGCTCCCCAGGTGATTCTAATAATGTGGCCAAAGTCAAAAACCATTGGTATAGGCTATGATTGATCCTGTACCAGATGGCATCTCCATGAGCTAAACTGTGTGCAAAAGAGGCACATGTCATTTTTCAAAGTGGTTAATAGCCCTGCTAATTATAATAACAGTATGCTTGAAACAACAGACTATTGTTTACAAAAGCAAATCTGTCATTTATCTATTAGGTATCCTATAGTACCACCCAACTCCATGGTTACAAATGAATTCTTCCTCATAGCTACCCCAGGGAACTCCACAGCACAGCATGACTTCATTTTCCTTCCTGAACACAAATCCTTCCCTTTTTCCCCACCTTTATGCATTCCTGGAGCCTCCTGTTATCTCAACATGCTTAAGGCCTCATAGCAGTGACAAGATGATCATCTGTCCCAGTATTCCTTCTTCAAATAAAGTGAGAATTTCAGGCACCTCAGCAGAGACTGTACCATGTATCAGCCACGATTCAGTCCAGAAAACTGCATCCACTCTACATTTTCCAGATTTGGAAGTAGAGACACACATACTGGAAGTGTTGAGAGAGTAATGTCACAAATGAGCTCAAACTATGGTCCATGTGTTGGAAAGTAGTTATGAATCTCCAAAACTTCAGAGCTGCTCCCACCAGCTAGCTCACTTTTTCAAGGATTTGCTTAGAGGCTGCTTGAAACCTCTTATTCAGGCACACATCTATTCATCACTGGCTAGGGAAAATAACGGTCTCTCCTCCTCTTCTAATCTCCCACAGGGCTTTCATTGGCAGACCCTAACAATGAACCCAGTGGGAAGGGGATTCTGGGTAACATGGCTCCTCACATCTAGAAGGAAGTGGTGCGGATACAGAGTTGACAACAGACAATACAGCACATGCTGCATATTCTCCATCTGTTTCTTCAGATCCAACCTCCATACTTTTCTACTTTTCCTAAGCCTTTGGAGGCTCCCTTGCCTCTGGCTACTGGTTAGATTTAGCTAATTCCAAGTACCAGAAAATATGGGAAGAGAGTGAGACTAGGGAATTTCTTGCCCTGTGTCCCTCCCTACCAGGTTGTCACAGGTTGGGTGTATCCCTCTCCTGGAGGTTGCAGCTCCTGTCAGGAGACCCTCTCTATATAACTATATTATCTAGGTAACAGGTAAATGCTCTGTCACATTACCACTTCAGTCTTAGAGAAAATAAAGACAGTCATTGGTTTCCCTAAACCCTGGCCACACCTGCAATTGTTCAGTTTGAGCCTACTCTGTGTTTCCTGCTAGGTCTCTGACTCAACAGACTAAGGACTTTAAAAAAACGAATAAGGAAGGAAAGTAACAGGTGGAGTGTAGGGGTCCTTCCCAACACGAGCATACTTTGAGAGGAGGGATATCAAAACATCCTTCCTTCAGAAATAAAGGCATCAAGATTGGAAGTACCAAATCTTACATGACAGCAAATTTCTCCAGGACAGAGTGCTGATTGTTTATCTTTTGGTTTTCCATCTTGTCAAAAGAATCATGATCAAAAAACAAAAAGGACTGTGACTTATGCTCCCCAGTGTAGGTAGCTATATTTATGTTTCAGCTTCTATCAGATATCTGACAGCTAATAATTCATTTATTCCTTGGTTTCATGAAGACTATATGTGCACTGTGATATAGGAGGACCATAATCCAGGTAATGCAGAAGTTTATTCAAATATAATAAATTATGACTTTTACATCATTCAATTAAAATAACACTCTATTAAACAGCATTTCTATTCAAATATATAACGTGTACATGTGTATTTTACACACTGAAAGCACTCAACAAATGGGCGGTAGAAAAATTAACATATGAATCGATATATAAGTAAGAGAATGATGTTCATAATCGTAATGACTCCAGAGAACAATGAAATACTGAATTATCTTATGAATCAACATGTTTCACTAACAAAAATATTTATTGTCAGAGCATCGAGTTTTCTAACCATGGCTGTTACAGAGAAAGTGCTATACATAGAATTTCACATTAATGAATAAAATATATTTTGGAGGAGAAAACATGAGACAAATATTAGTGCTGACAACAAAAGTAGCTCATTTTTACAAAATACCCATTTTGGTTGTCCTGAATCACCACCTGGTTATAGGAAATAGAGCAAACTAAACTGACTTAGACAAAAGGTGACATCAAAAACCCCTCTACTTAGTCATATTCTACTTAGTCACATTCACCACCTCTGACTCCAGTGCAGAGTAGTCATCTCCCCAGATTTATTGGCTCATTAGAAACCCTCAGCAATGCTTCCAGAGCTGAATCCCTTTCATTTATTATTCAGTGTTGGCATATTTTGGTATAAAGGATTATATGCATTAGAAACCTCTCTTTGAAATGAAAATACCCACTGTTTTTACAAGTGTTCAGCCATCTTCTGTTCATGTATTTCCTTCTTAAGAGATTTAAAAGTAGCACATGTGGATGAAAAATCATCTTTTTTACATTTTTTTTCTCTCTGGATTGTATGTTTTTTAGCAAGATCCTTGGACACTGAATCTCTCCTACTGGTCTATTGTGTACTTTGTCCCAACTACTTAGATGGCTTAAAAAGAACTTGCTCTAACTTAAAAAAACAACTGGTAAATTTGATCATGGAAGTTCTAAAACCTGGAAATAATACTATTTCTACTAAAATTGCTACTATATTTTTCAATGGATTAAAATAGTAAGGCATATAGGGTTTGTGAGTCAGTTAACATCAAATGCCAATAAATAAACAATGTTATAGGACAAAGTGGGAAAATGGACAATGCAGTTTTGTCTCCAGCAAGTTGACATTTATTTTCATGAAAATCAGATTGTTTCTTTAAATAATATATATATGGACTATACCTTTGACTCATTCTCTACCAGTAAGATATATTTTTGGGTATGTAAAATTTTTAGGAGATCAAGCAAATCATTTTGTAGATAAGCACAAAAGGGGAAAAAGATCAGCTCAAGAAGCCAGAGTTTGATTATTATTTTTCCTTTTGGTTGAAAATTTTAAATAAGATGAAGTTCTATTTGCCCAACTGAAAATGAGCAATATTCATGCCCAAGGAATAGAAAAGGTATACTAAAACAATCATTAACAGCAATATGCTAGTAAAGAACCCATTAGTTATGTTTATATGTGACCAAAATCAGTCATCTTCTGGGGCAGGGGTGAGTGTGGACATTTGGAAGAAGGGAATGGCACCGAGTTTCCTTCCACTGAGTTTTTAAGGCACTTAGTTTCTAAGTGGGTCCCTTGGTCATCATGCTGATAAAAATCTGCAGTTTTGCTGGTTTATAAAAAGATATATTTCAGGGCAGCCACAGCAACTGGACATCGAATAAAGAAGTCCCAGAAACAAGAGAGCCAGAAAAGTGATAGCCCCAAATTCAGTGTAAAAATTCTGCTCCAATCTCTGGCTGACCTATAAAATATGAATAAACTGGGAAGACTCCAAGCACCTCTGCTAAGGCTCACAAAATTGACCTGAAATTTTTTAGCTTCTGCCCACACAGGGGAAACTGAGTTGAAAGTCTGAGTTTAATCCATTTAACTGCCTTCAGGGACAAAATGGAAAAACAAAAACTGCAGAGAAATATAGCAGAATGTAGAGTCCATACAATATACAATCACAATGTGTTGGATATAATCCATAATTACTAGATTTATCAGGAATCCAAAAACTATGGCTTATATTCAAAGGAAAAAGTAATTCTTGGAGCTGGATTTCCAAATAATCCAGACATTAAGGATTTTTCAAGCAGCTCTTATAACTCAAAAACTAAATATTTGAAAGTTATAAATCTTGGAAGCAACCTAAATATCCATCAATAGATGAATTGATAAAGATGTGGTACATATCTATAATGGAATATTATTCAGCCATAAAAAAAGATATCCTGCCATTTGTATCAACATGGATGGACCTAGAGGGCATTATGCTAAGTAAAATAAGCCAGGCAAAGAGACACAAATATCATATGACTTCATTATTTTTGGAATATAAAAACAAAGCAAAACAGAATGAACAAACAGCAGCAGACTCAAGAGAGACTGAGAAGGGACTGGTGGTCATGGGGCAGGGGATGGGATGGGATGGGTGGTGGGAGGTTGGGGGAGATAACGAGGCACAAAAATTGTCAATCATGATATAAGTTGGTCACAGGGATGGTAGTATAGCATGGAGAATAGAGTCAATGATTCTGTAACATCTTTCTATGTTGACAAATAGTAACTGCACTGGGGCAGTGAGGATTTAGTAATACAGGCAACTGTTGAAGCACTGTGTTGTACATCTGAAACCAATATAAGATTGTATATCAATGATACTTCAATTTTAAAAAAGTTATAAATCAAGGTACTCCATATGTCCACTGCTGGACCCTCTGCTTGGGGTGTGCACACCATGAATAGTCCTTGCTCAGAGGACATGCTGAGGATAGATCTAAGCAAGTTGGGAAGCTGGCTGGGGACTTTCAGTGCACAGAATTCCAAGACCCTAAGTACCCATATGGTAGTACAGACAAATGTTCTGGGTGAACATGTCCCTCTGGCTGCTCAGGCTTTTGCCTCTTGGGAAAGAACACAGAGGAGGGTCAGAATAAACCCTTTTAAGTGTGGGATGCAGGTTGATAGCCCATTTGCTTAGGCCTTGAAATGGTACTGGTTATAGAAGAACTTGAGTTTTGGATTAAGACAGAAAAAATATTCAGTCCTGGGTCTTCTACTTACCAGTTAAATGACCCTGAGCAACTAATTTAATCTCCGCCTGAGTACACACATCCATAAAATGATAATAATAAAAGCCAAAATGTTTTGTAAAGATTAAATGAGATCTTGTTCTCTGTGCACAAAATAAGCTTTCAGTTAATTTTAGGTACTATCATTATTTTTGCTTTTCTTATGGTTATTGGTATTATCTCACTATTATTGTGTCTCCAATGATCTCTATGATTTACATATCTAAAGGATTTCAAAGTATAAGCTGTTAATTTTTTTTAAGAACCACTGTGCTATCTAAGCTGCAAGCCTTTCAAATTCTTCTTAGCTTTCAGATCCTGAATAATGCACAAGTCTTTGCAAACATCCATAATGAATGAGAGTGCTTACATTCATTGAATGTCTACTAAATGCCAGGTTTGGGGCATAAAACTCCATATACAGTATTTCATTTAATGTCTTTAATGAAACTGTAAAGCAGGAATTTTCCCCATCTAATGGATGAACAAACTGAGTACAGAGAGTTTTAAACATGCCTATGGCCACATTGTTAATGAGCAGCCACTGGCAGCCACTGAGCACACTAAGTTAAAAAGTTAATAATTCAGACCAAACAGCCTCCATGATTGTTGATTCAAGTCATTTCAAAGTTGCAACTTGTAGTTAGAAATGTCCCTTATCATTCACACAATTTAAGGAAAGTAAAGCTATACTGCTTTTAGATCTTTTCCAGTCACGATCTAAAGATCATAGATTATGAGTAATTTCATGTTATATTATATATTTTGTAAAGATACTAATTATCTTTAAAGGCATAACAGCTCTATTTCTTTCTATGTGCACATGGGTAAGATCCAAAAACAAACTTCAAAAATTAGAAAATCAGGGAGGCGGAGCCAGGATGGCGGCGTGAGTAGAGCAGTGGAAATCTCCTCCCAAAAACACATAGAGCTATGAAAACATAACAAAGAAAATTCTTCCTAAAATAGAGACCAGAGGACACAGGACAACATCCAGACCACATCCACACCTGCAAGAACCCAGTGCCTCGCGAAAGGAGTAAGATACAAGCCCCGGCCTGGCGGGACCCGAGCGCCCCTCCCCCCGGCTCCCAGCAGGTGGAAAGAAACCAGAGCAGTTTTTTTTTTTTGGCGAGTGCTTTTTGGAAGCCTTAAAGGGACAGGGACCCCGTTGCTAGGGAGGCAGGGTGGCGGGACCGGTGAGCAGGTGCCTGGGACCGGCGACTGAGGACAAAGATTATCACGTGTTTTTCCCTATGGGGACCTGTGGGCGGGTGCCTGAGACCGGTGCCTGAGGATGGAGGAAATCGTGCGTTTTCCCCCCCTTTTTTTTTTCTCTTTTTGGCGAGTGCTTTTAGGAAGCCTTAAAGGGACAGGGACCCCGTTGCTAGGGAGGCAGGGCGGCGCGACCAGTGAGCAGGTGCCTGGGAGCGGCGCCTGAGGACAAAGATTATCACGTGTTTTTCCCTACGGGGACCTGTGGGCGGATGCCTGAGACCGGCGCCTAAGGACGGAGGAAATTGCGTGTTTTTCCCCTTTTTTTCCCTCTTTTTGGCAGTGCTTTTTGGAAGCCTTAAAGGGACAGGGACCCCGTTACTAGGGAGGCAGGGCGGCGGGACTGGTGAGCGGGTGTCTGAGACCTGCACCTGAGGACGGAGGAAATCGCACGTTTTTCCCTGCGGGACCGGTGGGCGGGTGCCTGAGACTGGGGCCTGAGGACGGAGGAAATTGCGCGTTTTTCCCCTTTTTTTTTTCACTTTTTGGCAAGTGCTTTTTGGAAGCCTTAAAGGGACAGGGACCCCGGTGCTAGGGAGACAGAGCAGCAGGACCGGTGAGCGGGTGCCTGGGACCGGCGCCTGAAGACAAAGAATATCGCGCATTTTTCCCTGCAGGACCGGTGGGCAGGTGCTTTTTGGAAGCCTTGAAGGGACAGGGACCCCGGTACTAGGGAGGCAGGGCAGCAGGAACAGTGAGCGGGTGCCTGGGACCGGCACCTGAGGAAAAAAAAAATCGCGTGTTTTTTCCTTTTTATTTTTATTTTTTCCTGTTCCCTCTCTCATTGTTGCTGTTGTTGTTTTGGTTTGGAGAGTGCTTTTTGGAAGTCTTAAAGGGGCAGGACAGGACACTTAGACCAGAGGCAGGGAATCTGGGGATCTCTGGGCACTCTAACCCCCTAGGCAACAGGGAGCACAGAGGCCCCTTATGGAGATAAATAGCCTCAGGCCGCTCCCCCTCCAATGGGGCTCCACCACTTTGGAGGTGCAGCCCCAGCCAGGCCACGCCCATAGCAACAGCAGAGATAAACTCCATAGTAAACGGGCAGGTAGCAGAAGCCCTGCCTGCGCACAGCTGACAAGCATAAGCCACTAGAGGTCGCTATTCTCCCAGGAGAGGAAGGCCACAAACCAACAAGAAGGGAAGTTCTTCCAGCCGTCACTTGTACCAGCTCTGCAAACTATCTCTATCACCATGAAAAGGTAAAACTACAGGCAGACAAAGATCACAGAGACAACACCTGAGAAGGAGACAGACCTAACCAGTCCTCCTGAAAAAGAATTCAAAATAAAAATCATGAACATGCTGACAGACATGCAGAGAAAAATGCAAGAGCAATGGGATGAGATGCAGAGAAAAATGCAAGAGCAATGGGATGAAGTCCGGAGGGACATCACAGATGTCAGGAAGGAGATCACAGAAGTGAAACACTCCCTGGAAGGATTTATAAACAGAATGGATAAGATGCAAGAGGCCATTGAAGGAATAGAAGCCAGAGAACAGGAACGTATAGAAGCTGACATAGAGAGAGATAAAAGGATCTCCAGGAATGAAACAACACTAAGAGAACTATGTGACCAAGCCAAAAGGAATAATATTCGTATTATAGGGGTACCAGAAGAAGAAGAAAGAGGAAAAGGGATAGAAAGTCTCTTTGAAGAAATAATTGCTGAAAACTTCTCCAAACTGGGGGAGGAAATAATCGAACAGACCATGGAATTACACAGAACCCCCAACAGAAAGGATCCAAGGAGGACAACACCAAGACACATAGTAATTAAAATGGCAAGGATCAAGGACAAGGAAAGAGTTTTAAAGGCAGCTAGAGAGAAAAAGGTCACCTATAAAGGAAAACCCATCAGGCTAACATCAGACTTCTCGACAGAAAACCTACAGGCCAGAAGAGAATGGCATGATATACTTAATGCAATGAAACAGAAGGGCCTTGAACCAGGGATACTGTATCCAGCACGACTATCATTTAAATATGATGGCAGGATTAAACAATTCCCAGACAAGCAAAAGCTGAGGGATTTTGCTTCCCGCAAACCACCTCTACAGGGCATCCTACAGGGACTGCTCTAGATAGGAGCACTCCTAAAAAGAGCACAGAACAAAACACACAACATATGAAGAAGGGAGGAGGAGGAATAAGAAGGGAGAGAAGAAAAGAATCTCCAGACAGTGTATATAACAGCTCAATAAGCAAGCTAAGTTAGGCAGTAAGATACTAAAGAAGCTAACCTAGAACCTTTGGTAACCACAAATATAAAGCCTGCAATGGCAATAAGTACATATCTCTCAATAGTCACCCTAAATATAAATGGACTTAATGCACCAATCAAAAGACACAGAATAATAGAATGGATAAAAAAGCAAGACCCATCTATATGCTGCTTACAAGAAACTCACCTTAAACCCAAAGACAAGCATAGACTAAAAGTCAAGGGATGGAAAAACATATTTCAGGCAAACAACAGTGAGAAGAAAGCAGGGGTTGCAGTACTAATATCAGACAAAATAGTCTTCAAAACAAAGAAAGTAACAAGAGATAAAGAAGGACACTACATAATGATAAAGGGCTCAGTCCAACAAGAGGATATAACCATTCTAAATATATATGCACCCAATACAGGAGCGCCAGCATATGTGAAGCAAATACTAACATAACTAAAGAGGGAAATAGACTGCAATGCATTCATTGTAGGAGACTTCAACATACCACTCACCCCAAAGGATAGATCCACTGGGCAGAAAATAAGTAAGGACGCACAGGCACTGAACAACACACTAGAACAGATGGACCTAATAGACATCTATAGAACTCTACATCCAAAAGCAACAGGATATACATTCTTCTCAAGTGCACATGGAACATTCTCCAGAATAGACCACATACTAGCTCACAAAAAGAGCCTCAGTAAATTCCAAAATATTGAAATTCTACCAACCAATTTTTCAGACCACAAAGGTATAAAAGTAGAAATAAATTCTACAAAGAAAAAAAAAAGGCTCACAAACACATGGAGGCTTCACAACATGCTACTAAATAATCAATGAATCAATGAACAAATCAAAATAGAGATCAAGGAATATATAGAAACAAATGACAACAACAACACTAAGCCCCAACTTTTGTGGGACGCAGCAAAAGCAGTCTTAAGAGGAAAGTATATAGCAATCCAGGCACACTTGAAGAAGGAAGAACAATACCAAATGAATAGTCTAACATCACAATTATTGAAACTGGAAAAAGAAGAACAAATGAGGCCTAAAGTCAGCAGAAGGAGGGACATAATAAAGATCAGAGAAGAAATAAACAAAATTGAGAAGAATAAAACAATAGCAAAAATCAACGAAACCAAGAGCTGGTTCTTTGAGAAAATAAAGAAAATGGATAAGCCTCTAGCCAAACTTATTAAGAGAAAAAGAGAATCAACACAAATCAACATAATCAGAAATGAGAATGGAAAAATCACGAAAGACACCACAGAAATACAAAGAATTATTAAAGACTACTATGAAAAGCTATATGCCAACAAGCTGGAAAACCTAGAAGAAATGGGCAACTTCCTAGAAAAATACAACCTCCCAAGACTGACCAAGGAAGAAACACAAAAGTTAAACAAACCAATTATGAGCAAAGAAATTGAAACGGTAATCAAAAAACTACCCAAGAACAAAACCCCGGGGCCGGACGGATTTACCTCGGAATTTTATTAGACACACAGAGAAGACATAATACCCATTCTCCTTAAAGTGTTCCAAAAAATAGAAGAAGAGGGAATACTCCCAAACTCATTCTATGAAGCCAACATCACCCTAATACCAAAACCAGGCAAAGACCCCACCAAAAAAGAAAATTACAGACCAATATCCCTGATGAATGTAGATGCCAAAATACTCAATAAAATATTAGCAAACAGAATTCAACAGTATATCAAAAGGATCATACACCATGACCAAGTGGGGTTCATCCCAGGGATGCAAGGATGGTACAACATTCGAAAATCCATCAACATCATCCACCACATCAACAAAAAGAAAGACAAAAACCACATGATCATATCCATAGATGCTGAAAAAGCATTTGACAAAATTCAACATCCATTCATGATAAAAACTCTCAGCAAAATGGGAATAGAGGGCAAGTACCTCAACATAATAAAGGTCATATATGATAAACCCACAGTCAGCATTATACTGAACAGCAAGAAGCTGAAAGCATTTCCTCTGAGATCGGGAACAAGACAGGGATGCCCACTCTCCCCACTGTTATTTAACATAGTACTGGAGGTCCTAGTCACGACAATCAGACAAAACAAAGAAATACAAGGAATTCAGATTGGTAAAGAAGAAGTTAAACTATCACTATTTGCAGATGATATGATACTGTACATAAAAAACCCTAAAGACTCCACTCCAAAACTACTAGAACTGCTTTTGGAATACAACAAAGTTGCAGGATACAAAGCTAAGACACACAAATCTGTAGCTTTCCTATACACTAACAATGAATCAATAGAAAGAGAAATCAGGAAAACAATTCCATTCACCATTGCATCAAAAAGAATAAAATAACTAGGAATAAACCTAACCAAAGAAGTGAAAGACTTATACTCTGAAAACTACAAGTCACTCTTAAGAGAAATTAAAGGGGACAGTAATAAATGGAAACTCATCCCATGCTCAAGGCTGGGAAGAATTAATATCGTCAAAACGGCCATCCTGCCCAAAGCAATATACAGATTTGATGCAATCCCTATCAAATTACCAGCAACATTCTTCAATGAACTGGAACAAATAATTCCAAAATTCATATGGAAACACCAAAGACCCCGAATAGCCAAAGCAATCCTGAAAAAGAAGAATAAAGTAGGGGGGATCTCACTCCCCAACTTCAAGCTCTACTACAAAGCCATAGTAATCAAGACAATTTGGTACTGGCACAAGAACAGAGCCACAGACCAGTGGAACAGATTAGAAACTCCAGAAATTAACCCAAACAAATATGGTCAATTAATATTTGATAAAGGAGCCATGGACACACAATGGGGAAATGACAGTCTCTTCAACAGATGGTGTTGGCAAAACTGGACAGCTACGTGTAGGAGAATGAAACTGGACCATTGTCTAACCCCATATACAAAGGTAAACTCAAAATGGATCAAAGACCTGAATGTAAGTCATGAAACCATTAAACTCTTGGAAAAAAACATAGGCAAAAACCTCTTAGACATAAACATGAGTGACCTCTTCTTGAACATATCTCCCCAGGCAAGGAAAACAACAGCAAAAATGAGCAAGTGGGACTACATTAAGCTGAAAAGCTTCTGTACAGCAAAAGACACCATCAATAGAACAAAAAGGAACCCTACAGTATGGGAGAATATATTTGAAAATGACAGATCCGATAAAGGCCTGACGTCCAGAATATATAAAGAGCTCACACACCTCAACAAACAAAAAACAAATAACCCAATTAAAAAATGGGCAGAGGAACTGAACAGACAGTTCTCTAAAAAAGAAATACAGATGGCCAACAGACACATGAAAAGATGCTCCACATCGCTAATCATCAGAGAATTGCAAATTAAAACTACAATGAGGTATCACCTCACACCAGTAAGGATAGCTGCCATCCAAAAGACAAACAACAACAAATGTTGGCGAGGCTGTGGAGAAACGGGAACCCTCCTACACTGCTGGTGGGAATGTAAATTAGTTCAACCATTGTGGAAAGCAGTTTGGAGGTTCATCAAAATGCTCAAAACAGACCTTCCATTTGACCCAGGAATTCCACTCCTAGGAATTTACCCTAAGAACGCAGCAATCAAGTTTGAGAAAGACAGATGCACCCCTATGTTTATCGCAGCACTATTTACAATAGCCAAGAATTGGAAGCAACCTAAATGTCCATCGGTAGATGAATGGATAAAGAAGATGTGGTACATATACACAATGGAATACTACTCAGCCATAAGAAGTGGAAAAATCCAACCATTTGCAGCAACATGGATGGAGCTGGAGAGTATTCTGCTCAGTGAAATAAGCCAAGCGGAGAAAGAGAAATACCAAATGATTTCACTCATCTGAGGAGTATAAGAACAAAGGAAAAACTGAAGGAACAAAACAGCAGCAGAATTACAGAACCCAAGAATGGACTAACAGGTACCAAAGGGAAAGGAACTGGGGAGGATGGGTGGGCAGGGAGGGATAAGGTGGGGGAAGAAGAAGAGGGGTATTAAGATTAGCATGCATGGGGGGGGAGGGATAAAGGAGAGGGTGGGCTGCACAACACAGAGAGGACAAGTAGGGATTCTACAACATTTTGCTAAACTGATGGACAGTAACCATAATGTGGTTGTTAGGGGGGACCTGATATAGGGGAGAGCATAGTAAACATAGTACTCTTCATCTAAGTGTGGATTAAAGATTAAAAAAAAAAAAAAGAAAGAAAGAAAGAAAAGGGGGATTACTCCTTGATAGGATAAAACTATTGGTAAATCAAAGATCAATGCATGCTTTAAATATCCTTAATGTTGATCACTTAAAAGGTGTCAGATGATCAGCTATGGAGGTACTCTTTTCTGATAATATTCCTTTCTCTTAATAAAAAAAAAAAAAAAGGCAGTCCCTGTGTGCTGACCTCCAATGAGTTCTGCACAGTGGTATAGAGAGCATGTCAAAGTGTGGGCAAAGGGTCTGTTTGTTTCTATGCAGAAGATCAAGGCCTAGCTTGGATACCCAGAAAATGAAGTAAGATACCATATGAGGAGGAGCTTCCGGCATCAGCACTCTCTGGAGGACTCGTGCGGGGGGATGATCATCAAAAAGCCTCCACAGGGATCCAGGCGATGCTGCGGTTGTGGCTGCATCCACCCCACCGTTTCCTGGACTTGCCATTGGAATGAGGAGGGAGATGTCTAGGCTGGCATGTGCATACAGTGAGACAACGAATTTGACCAGATCTGTACTGTTGGAACTCAACCAGGAGTTGGGAAGGGTGCAAGTTGTAGCACTCCAAAATCTCATGACTATAGACTATCTATGGTTAAAAGAACATATGGGATGTGAACAGATCCCAGAAATGGGCTGCTTTAATTTGTCTGATTTTTCTCAGACTGTTCATGTACAGTAGGACAATATCCATCATATCATAGACAAATTTTCACAAATGCCTAGGGTGCCTAAATGGTTTTCTTGGCTTCACTGGAGATGGATGGTAATTATAGATTTGCTTTGTTTATGTCACCGTATTCCTATTATGTTAATATGTGTGTGCAAATTAGTTAGTAGTTTAAAATCTATACATACTTAAGGTACTCTACAAGAAGATATGTCAAAGAAATAATCAATCCTCCCATGTTTTCTTCCATATGCTACCTCTATAGCTTTTCTTCTTCCTTCCTAATTACAACCCTTAAATAGAATTCGTGCCTCATATCGAATTTACCGAGTATCATAATTCCTCCAGGTGGTAAAGATACCTCGAGACAAGTGCTGGGCATAGAAGCCACAGGGCATAAATCTGCAAAGAAGTAAAAAGCTAACCTTTTCAAACAATATGGCTTCTCTCTCACTTACCAACTTTACATCTCCCTGTGTGGCCCTGGAAGGTGACTGGTTAGCCAGAGACGAGTAAGATTCCTGAAGGGAGGAATAACCTAAGACAGGCACAGTTGCAGGGGGGCCATCAGGTGAGAAATTGGGGATCAACAGAGGTGAGGCTTAGAACCTCACCCCCCCTGTTTTGAGAGAAATCTTCTGCATCGTGGATGTTTTGTTGCCCTTGTCTAGCTTGGATTAATACTTAGTCCATAGGCACACACCGATCATCTACATTTGCCCTCTTACAGCACTAAACTATGTTTTCTACCTTTATCTTGCATCTACCTACCACTTCAGCATTTTATTAAAAATAAAAATAATAATAATAATAAAGGGAGAAATGTGGGATCAACATATAAATCAAGTATAAAAATCGAATGAATATTCATATTTGACCTGATTGTTTATAGTTCATAATGCGTGATCAAAACCGAAAGTTTCTGTGATGAATGCCCTTGTACTGTTCACCATGTAAGAATTTATTCACTATGTAAGAATTCGTTCACTATGTAAGAACTTGTTCGTTATGCTTCAGAAGATTGGAGACTGACGAGAATTGGGCTTGAGATGGATTAATGATTGTACATTGAGCATTGACCCCCCATACTGAATTTTATTGTTGTTAACAACCATTTGATCAATAAATATGAGAGATGCCCTCTCAAAAAAAAAACAAAAAGGGGGGCGGTATCTGTATGTCTTTCCAAAAAAAAAGAACATATATATATATATATATATATATATATATATATATATATATACAGATATATGTATTTATATTTTACTTCTTTGAAAACATGGTGACATACTATGTATACTTTCCTCCAATTCTCTTTCCTTCCCTTTAACACCGTATTCTAGAGATTACTACATACTATTATAAAGAGATATTTTTATTCCTTTTTACAGCCACATAATAGTACATTATCTCAATGTACCATAGTTTATTCAAGCAGTCTTCTCCTGATGAACATTTCCCTATCCCTTTTGTTATTACAAATAGGGTAGTAAAGAATAGACTTGTATGTATGTCTTCTTATATTTTTGCCCGCCTTTCTCTGAGAGAGATTTCTAGAAGTGGTTGTTGGGTCAAAGGGTTAAGTGTATCTGTAATTTTGTTTTATATTGCCAAATTCCCCTTCATAAGGATTGTACCATTTTTCATTCTAACACTTGATGAGAGTGCCCATTTCCCCATAGCCTCACCAAAAGAATAGGTTGCTGTGGAAGAGCATGATTTTTAAAGGGGGCTACAACAATATTCCCCATCCCTCTTCTAAAACTACTCCTTCATCAAGAGGTGAAGTCCAAGTTCCTTTCCCTTGAAACTCTGAGGGCTTTTTTACTACCATAGCCACAGAGAATGCTAGAAATGATGCTGTACAACTTCTGTGGCTAGTTCATAAAAATGCCATGATATCCTATAAGAGTGTTTCTTTATATTTTTTCTTGAAAATTATATAGTTTTTTCTTTATGAAAGTGATTGCTATATATTGATAACTTTGTATCTTCATGGTGAATTATAGACTTTATCATTGTAAAATGCCCTTCTTTGTTCCTTTTACTGTCACTCGTTCTTTCAATGTCATTATTGTTATTTTTTGGATTTACGTATTTCTGGTATACCTTTGTCCATTTAAAAATTATTAACCTATCTAAATCTCCATCTAGGTTTCCTGTATGTGGCAGAGGTTTTCATTTTGCTTTTCTGGTTAATCTAAAAACCTTTTCTTTTTAGTAAGTGAGTTAAACATATTTACACTATAGATATGATGGATACATTTGGCTCAGTTCTGTCATAGTATTATGATATATGTCATATACCTATTTTATCTTTCATAAAAAAAAATTAGAAAATCATGAAGAGGAGTGATGTTGTCAAAACAGCAACATAAACTGTTGCTAACTCGGTCTCTTGTTACTAGAAGATCAGCTACTAACTACCCATGGACAAGACATTACTGTGAAAAGCTCAGAACATGCAGATGGGGCCGAAGCACCCCCTGGACCACAGAGATGAACAAGGGCTGCAGCAGAAGGGGAAGAGGAGTGGCTTCACTTTGGCGGCATTGCCCCTCACCCAGCCCAGCCCAGCGCCGCAGCAGGAGAGCCCCACCCATGCCCACGGCTTCTCCAGTGGGGAAGGAGAACCCAAGGTGGACCACCAGGCTATGGGAGGCTTTCTGGGAGATCCACTCCAGACTCACCTCACAGGGTTCAATGGGGGAACCCTGCAGGGCTCAGCCACTGGTGATCAGAGGGGTCAAGGTTTACATACGGCAGCCAGTGCTCAGATCCATGTTGCCACTTGCAGCGGGACAAAAGCAGAGATCCCAGCCAGTGGCTCTGCCAATCTCCAGAGCTCAACCAGTGACCCCATCAGGCCAGAGAGCTCAGTTGCCAATTTTGCCTGACTTAGATTCCAGCAAATGAGCTGTAAAGCAGTGGAACCCATTCCCACCCAAGCAAGGGAGTAAAGTCACAGCCCCATCAAAGGCTGAGCACAGCCTCCAGCCCAGCCCTTCTGAGAAGTCTGGCCACAGACACTAGCAGCCGTAGAGCACATCCTAGGACCTACCTAGGCAGGGAGCCAAGGCAGTAGCCCTGTGTAACTGCTGAGCATAGCCTCTAGCAGCTCATAATGAGCAAGTGTGGACAGTGGCCCTGAACAGCCCATGGAGCCCAGCCTTCAACCACACCTAGCAGCAGAGCCCTGCCTGATTACTGAACACAGCCTGTGGCTTGAGCACAGTCTCCAGCCCCAGCCAGCTGCAGGGTAGAGCTGGAGGCCCTACCTGGCCACAGAACCCACCCAGCAACCTTGTCCAGCAGTGGAGCATAGTCAACAGCCTACCCAATCGTGAAGCCCAGCCTGCGGCCCCACCCAAATTTAGGGCACAGCCTATGGACTTGCCTAATCACAGAGCACAGCCCAAGGCCCTGTCCAACTCTGAAGCCCAGATTGTGACCCCAAAAGAACATGGAGCACTGCCAGAAGCACCATCTGCATGAGCCTGGTGGCCCACTCAACCAGGAATGAGTGTGGAGCACAGGCTGCAGCCCTGATGAATTGCAGAATCCAACCAGTGGCCTTGCCCTGCTAGGGAACACAGCCTGCAACCCTGCCTGACCAGAACTGATTGCAGAGCCCAGCCAGCAGCCCCACCTGACCATGAAACATAGCCAGCAGCACCACCCGATGAGGGAGCCCAGAAGTAGCCCTACTTGAACACAGAGCCCAGTCACTAGGCCCACCCAGCCAGCAGCAGCCTCCACCAACCTCCAAGCATGGGCAGTGACCTTGCCCAATTAGAGATCCTGATAGCAAGCCCCACCTGTAAGCACCATGGGCTGCCCTATCTAGCAAGTCAAGCTGAGCTGAAGGTGAAGGTCTTTCCCTGCTGAAGTGAATCTGCAAAATCCAGAACAGGAGACTGAGAATATTCAACCAGGAATATCATAAAGCTATCCTTCAGGTATGAAGGAGACAGAAAGAATTTCTAAAACAAACAAAAACTGAGGGAATTCATCACCACTAGACCAGCCTCACCAGATTACTAAAAGGCAATCTCAAACTCAAAGAAAAAGATGATATTTAAAACATGAATGTGCAAAAATCAACAGTAAAGGGAAATATATTGTAAAAGTCACAGTCTCTAACATTATAGTGGTGGCAAGTAACTCTAGTTTAAAAGTTTAAAAAACAATCATATTAAATACAACTATAAATTAATTATTTATTGGATATACAAGGTAAATAAGAGGAAAACTATAACACCAATAATCTAAAATGTGAGGAGGGGAGAAGCAAACATATAGTTTCTGTATGCTGCTGAAGGTAAATTATCATGAGCTTAAAACAGGTTTTATAACTATAAACAGTATTTTATAAGCCTTTATGGTAGCCACAAAGGAAAAACCTGTAATAGATACACAAAAAGATTATGATAAAGAAGTTAAAGTCGCAAAGGGTCATCAGATCACCCAAGAAAACAGCAAGAAGCAGCAAGGAATAAAGGATCTACAAACCACTTAGAAAACAATGGACAAAATGGCAATAGCAAGTTCTTAACTGTCAGTAATTACTTTAAAGATAAATCAATTAAATTCTCTAATCCAAATACACAGAATGGCTGAATAGCTTTAAAAAAACAAATAACAAAATTCAGTGATTTGCTGCCTACAAAAGACTCACTTTAGCTTTAAGAACACATATAGTCTGAGAGTGAAGGGATGGAAAATTATATTCCAGATGATATACAACCAATAGAAAGCAGGGATAGCCATACTTACATCAGAAAAAAGATAAGCTAAGCTGAAAATGGTTACAAGAAACAAAAAGGTTCATAATAGAATGAGAAAGGAGTCAATTCATCAAGAAGATACCATTTTAAGTATGTATGCAGTTGACATTACAGCACCTAAATATATAAAACAAATGTAAACAACTAAGAGGAGAAATAAACAGCAATACAGTAATAGCTGAGAACTTTAACATCCCACTGTCTGCAATGGACAGATGATCCAGACAGAAAACAAGGGAACAGTGGATCTGAACAACACTATACTAAATGGATCTAACATACCTATACAGACGATTCCATCCAATGGCAGCAGAATACATAGTCCTCTCAAACTCATGCAGAATATTTTCTAAGATTGATTACATAGTTAGGCCACAAAACAAGTGTCAGTAAATTCAAGAAGATAGAAATTATACCAGGTATGTGTTCTATAACAATAGTATGAAACTAGAAAACAGTAACAGGAAGAAAGCTAGAAAGTTCAAACAGACATGGAAATTAAAAACACGCTCCTCAACATCCAATAATCAAAGAAGAAATCAAAAGAAAAATTTAAAAAGATCTTGGGACAAATGAAAGTGGAAACACAGCATACCTAAACTTATGGAATCCAGCAAAAACAATTCTAAGAGGCAAATTTATAGTTAGAATACATACATCAAGAAAAAAGAAAGATCTCAAATAAGCAACCTAAACACCTCAAGGAATTAAAAAAGAAGCACAGACCGAGCCCAAAGTTAGCAGAAGGAAGGAGATAAAGATTAGAGCAGAAATAAAAGAAATAGAGAACAGGAAAACAATAAAAAAATATTAACAAAACCAAGATTGTTTCTTTCAAGTGATAAAATTGATAAAAGTTTAGGTAGACTAACCAAGGAAAAAAGAGGGACCCATATCAACAAAAGTATAAACAAAAGAGGAGACATTACAACTGACACCACATTACAAAATACACCATACAAGGACCATAAGAGACTGCTATGAGCCACCATGTGCCCAAAGATCAAACAACACAGAAGAAATGGGTAAATTCCTGGAAACGTACAAACTACCAGGACTGAATCATGAAGAAACAGAAAAACCAAATAGATTAATAAAAAGTAAGGAGACTGAATAAGTATCAAAAACCTCCCAATGATGAAAATCACAGGACCAGTGAATCCTACCAAACACTTAAAGAATTAATGTCAGTCTTTCTCAAATGCTTCCCAAAACCTGAAGAAGAAGGAATACTCTCAAACTAATTTTACAAGGCCAGCATTACCCTGATACCAAAGCCAGATAAGGATACTAGAAGGACAGAATACTATAGGTCAAAATCCCTGATGAATACAGATGTAAAAATTCTCAACAAAATACTAGCAAGCTAAATTCAACAGTACATTTAAAGGATCAGACACCATGATCAAGTACGATTCACCCCCAGGATGCAAACTTGTTTCAACATACACAAATCAATAAATGTGTGATACATCGCATTAAGACTGAGAAATAAAAATTATATGACTACCTCAGTAGATAGAGAAAGAGTACCTGACAAAATTCAACAACTTTTCATGATAAAAACTCTCAAGAAATTGTTACAGAAAGAAAGCATCTCAACATAACAATAAAAGCCTTGTATGGCAAGCCCTCAGAACATCATACTCAATGGTGAGAGGTTGTTAAGTTTTCCTCTTAGCTCAGGAAAAAGACAAGGGTACCACTTTCACAACTCCTATTCAACAAAGTACTAGAAGTATTAGCCAGAGCAATTAGCCAAGAGAAGGAAATAAAAGGAATCCAAAAAGAACTAAAACTGTCTCTGTTTGCAGATGACATGATTTTATATATAGAAGACCCTAAAGAGTCCACAAAATAAAAAAAATTATTATGGAACCACAAAATACCCAGAATATCCAAAACAATCTTGAGAAAGAACAACAAAACTGTAGGAATCACATGTCCTGGTTTCAAACTATACTACACAGCTATAGTAATCAAAACAGTATGGTACTGGCATAAAAATGCACACATAGATCAATAGAATAGAATCAAAAGGCCAGAAATAAACCCATTCATATATGGTCAACTAATATTTGAGTAGGATTCAAAGAATACTCAATGGGGAAAATATGGTCTTTTCAATTGATAATGTTAGGAAATCTGCATATTCACATGCAAAAAATGAAACAGGACCCTTATTTTATACCACTCTTAAAAATTAACTCAAAATAGATTAAAGATTTAAATGTCAGGTAGAAACCATAAAACTCCAAAGAAAACATAGGAATAGCTCTGTGACATTGGTCTTGGCAATGATGTTTTGGATATAACACCAAAGCACAGGCAACAAAATAAAAAATAAACAAGTGGGACTCTATCAAACTAAAAAACTTCTGCACAACGTAAGAAATGTTCCACAAAATGAAGAGCCAGCTTACAGAATGGGAGAAAATATTTGCAAATCATATCTCTGATATTGGGTTAATATCCCAAATAAGGATGTCACAGAAAAACACAGAAAAGTTAAGTCTCAGAAAAGGGAAATCTTGTGCACTTTGACAGGATTATAAATTGGTACATCTACTATAGAAAACAATATAGAGGTTCCTCAAAAAATTAAAAATATAACCTACATTTGCCCTCTTACAGCACTAAATTATGTTTTCTACCTTTATCTTGCATCTACCTACCACTTCAGCATTTTATTAAAAAAATAATAATTATAATAATAAGGGAGAAATGTGGGATTCACATATAAATCAAGTATAAAAATCAAACGAATAATCATATCTGACTTGATTGTTTATAGTTCATGATGCGTGATCAAAACCAAAAGTTTCTGTGATATGACTGCCCTTGCACTGTTCACCATGTAAGAACTTATTCACTATGTAAGAACTTGTTCACCAAGTAAGAACTTGTTCATTATGCTTCAGAAGATTGGAGACTGTTGAGAAATAGGCTTGGGGTTGATTAATGACTGTGCATTGAGTCCCCTATACAGAATTTTATTGTTGTTAACAACGATTTGATCAATAAATATGAGAGATGCCCTCACAAAAAAAAAAAATCAAAAATAGAACTACCGTATGATTCAGAAATTCCACTTCTGGGAATGTATCTGAGGGAAATGAAAATACTATGTTGAAGATATCTGTACCCTCTTGTTGATAATAACATTGTTTATGATATACCAAGACATAGAAACAACCTAAGTGTCCATGAACAGATAAACAGATAAAGAAGTTGTGGTAAATCTATTCACGGGAATATTATTCAGTCATAAAAAGAACGAAATCCTACCATTAGTAACAAGATGGATGGCCCTTGAGGGAACTATGCTAAGTGATGTAGGTCAGACAAACACTGTATGATCTCACTTACATATGGAATCTAAAAAAATGATAAACAAACAAACTGAGGGGAAAGGAGATTAGACTGTGGTTATGGGGCTGGGGAGAACAGGATGAATGTAGTCTACAGACTTTCAGTCACAAGATAAATAAATACTAGGGATGTAATGTATAACATGATGACTATAGTTAACACTGCTATATGGTATATTTGAAAGTTATTAAGATAGTAAATCCTGAAAGTTCTCATTACAAGAAAAGAACATTTTTTTCTTTTTCTTTTTTCCTTTTTCATATCCATATGAGGTGACGGATGTTAACTAAACTTATTGTGGTAATCATTCCACAATATACATAAATCAAGTCATTATGCTATATACCTTAAACTTACACAGTACTGCATGTCAATTATATCTCAGTAAAACTGAGGGGAAAGGGATAAATTTTAAAAAATAAGGAATTCATACAAGTCAATAGCATAAATAAATAATCTCACTTAAAAATGGGCAAAGCACACAAATAGGTATTTATCCAAAGATACACAAATGGCCAACAGGTATATGTAAACATGAAAAGGTTCTCAAGAATACTAATTATTAGTGAAATGCAAATCAAAACCACAATGAGATATCACCCCACATCTGTTAGAATAGCTGTTGTCAAGAAGACAAGGGATAACAAGTGCTGGCAAGAATACACCAAAAAGGGAACCCCTGTGCACTGAGTAGGTATGTAAATTGGTGCAGCCACTATGGAAAACAGTACGGAGGTTCCTCAAAAAATTAAAACTAGAACTACCTCATGATCCAGCAATTCCACTTGGATATATATCCAAAGGAAATTAAATCACTATCTTGAAGTGCTACCTGCACCCCCATGTTCATCTCAGCATTATTTACAATAGCCAAGACATAGAAACAATCTAAGTCCCCACTGACAAATAAATAGATAAGAAAATGTGGTGTCTATAAATACAATGGAATATTATTCACCCACAAAAATATGGAAACCCTGCCACTTGCAACAACATGGATGGACTTTGAGGGCATTATGCTAAATGAAATAAACCAAACAGAGAAAGACAAATACTGTATGATCTCCCTTATACATGGAATCTAGAACTACCAAACTGATAGACACAGTGAGTAGATTGGTGGATGCCAGGTTCAGGGAGGTAAGAAAGATTGGTGAAGGGGATCAGAGGGTACAAACTTCCATTTTTAAGGCAAATAAGTTCTGGGGATCTAAATGTACAACATGGGGACTATAGTTAACAGTATTGTATTGCATACTTGAAAGTTGCTGAGAGAGTAAATCTTCCATGTTCTTATCCCCAAAAAATAAAACAACATGGTAACTATGTAAGCACGGATGTGTTAATTAATCTTATTATGGTAATCATTTTGTAATATATACACATATCAAATCATCTTGTGGTAAGTGTAAACTTACATAATATTATATGTCAATTATATCTCTATAAAGTTGGAAAAAATTTAAACTACAATTAAAACTAAAAATAGAAAATCATGAAGAAACTACTCAAATAAAAACAAAGAGGTATGAAAAGCAGCAGAGAGAGACCAGAATCCAATTGTCTCTATATATAGTTGCCTGTGCAACTACAGCACAACACAGAGTGGCTGTCATCTGGTTGGGAAAGAAAATGACAAATCAAGGCAGTATCACTCCTCACCATCCCAGCCCTCCCTTCCAGCAGTACAGGCATTATTCAGTCACCATCTCCCTATTAACAATCTCATCCTGTAATAATATTTGAAGAAATTACTAGAAGATGAAGAGAGGGAGAGAATCCGAATCCAAAGTTCTGACTGGCCAGAAGTACAGAGCACACTCAGAGCCTGCACTAAAGTTCCCTTCTTCTGCATCCCTCTTTGTCTCTGCAACACAATAGGCAACCGTATTATGTCTACTTCTTCTTACGACTTCCGTGATACATACCCAGTCTAACAATCTAATACAGGTTGTCTTGTTTCTTTTTAGTTTTTTGGTTTGCATAACTTGCTAGTGTAACTAGCATGCAGGCTTCCTATCATAAATATTTGCATCAAAGCTCCCTAGGACCTGTAAATAGTTTCTGGGCATGCCTACTGAATAGTGGAGCTGATACTCAAAAAATCCAAGTGAGAAAAGCAGCAGCCAAATAAGAAATCAAAAGCAACTACATCTGATCCACTTTTGTATTCCTCTTGGCTTGCTGATTTTCTTAGAATTCTATTTACTCACATCCTCTCTTACTTGTTTATTTCCTTCCTCTCCCACAATATTTTATGCTCCAGGAGGAAAGAGATCTGGTCTATTTTGTTCACCATTGTTTTCTCAGAATATAACAGAGTGACCCCGTTCATAGTGAGCAGTGATCACACCCTGGTTGAATTAAGTGAATGATGGACAGCTGAAAAGATGGGTAAAAGAGTTCTGGTGTCATTTTCTGTATGCAGATTTCTGAATTCCCTTAAACTTAACAATAGGGGCATTACCAGAAGGAATGTGAAGTCTCACTCAGCCAGCTGTGATCGTGGGTGTGGCAGATGGGAAGTTTTCAGATGGAAGAGCATTTAAGAACTATTTTTAGGGTTATAGGGAGTGAGAAAGAGTGGGCTGGACTAAGGACCTGACAGCTGGCCACCAGCATAGTCAATACCAGCCTTACTTCAAACTACACATTTACTAAATGCTGATATTTGGCTTGTGAAGCCCTGAGTGAATTTTTCTTCTTCCTACATTTTGTTAAAGTTGTTTATTAAAGGTGCTTTTTGAACTAAGGGGAAAAATGGTTCATAATTGTTCAGAGTATTTAATGAGCACCTACTATACGCTCAGTTCTGTGATAAGCAGAACTGGGAAGTCAGAAAGAAAGAGGCATGAACCCTGCCAAACAGGACTCCATTCGGTTCTAGCCTTAGAAGAGTCCACGGCTATTTTTATTTGTGTAGATTGCTGAGCCCTCTGCAAGGCCTTTCCTCTCCTATCAGCGTTGGTCTAAAACTGACTCAAAGTCAGTTTGGTAGTGTATAAGCTGCAGAACTCAAGAAATAGCCAGTAAGTCTCTCTCATATTTGCAAAACTGAAAGACAGACTAGTCAGATTTGTAAAGAAAATCTGGGGCATAGTCTTTGTAGACCCTAGAGGTGAACAGAGTTCTTAAAAGCTGATTATGGTGATTGATGGTTTTTTAAAAGATGAGACTGATTTTTGGTTTAAAAACTGTTCTTTGAGTGATAGTCTCATTTTTCAAGCAAAACTTTACGTTAATTCATGTTGAACTGGCAGTTTAAAAAATTCATCCATGGCTCATTTCATAAGAAAGCTGTTCTGTCTGTAGCTGCTCTGTCTTAGGGTAACAGAAACCCAAGGACTTCTAGGGAGTGACAGGATAATACATTGTTACTTTGAGAGAAGGAAATACATTGGAAAAAGAGCGGTGCAGCCAGGATGATGAGCTTTCTGCTTGCCAGTGGTGAGTGAAGAATTAGATGCCAGCAACTTTAAGCTGTTGTTATTACAGGGGACAGAACATGTCTCCTACAGCAGCCGCTAACTAATGCCTCAGAAGGCTACATTGATTTGATTGGATAATATTTGCTAAAAATTAGAAAGATATGAAGTATCATAAATGATCACAACAGCAGCTACAGAGAATCCTACCAAGTTAAGAGGTGATATTGACATTTGTATCTACCAAAATTGGTAAATAAAAGTCTTCTGTTTAAAATAAAAAGATCTATAGAGGTAGACCAGTAGGAAATATAGACCTTTCTTTCCTTAGCAATGGGAGAGTCTGTTTTATACAACTCTGTCTCAGGATCCTCAAGGAAGCTGAGCAGAGGTTAGTCTGTGGTATATGTGAAGAATGAAGGATATTGAGAAATGGAGTATCCCTTACCCTACACATCTTTATGGGACATGTTAAGCCAGTTTCTCCTATTATTCTTGAGACTGACTATGACAAAACCACTTGGATTCAAATACTTGCAGACTCCAGTAATGAAAGCCAACAATTGAACTGAAATACCTTTAAATAATACAAAGCATGAGAGCATGGACATCTAAAGATGTTTTCAATATAATATAGCAAATTATGAAAGCAAAACCATGCCCTTATCACAGAGGAGAAATCATGCCTTCTTGTTTGCAATGACAATACGACCCATCTGTGCTTCAAAAAGCAAAATCAGTTCACTTAGGTATACTTGTAGAAAACCTTTCTATCTGGCATGCCAAGAATTCCATCTATTTTGATTCTCCTAATGCTGTTAAAATGCAGGTTTTCATAAGCATTCATAGCTAGGCATTCTTATCAAGCTCAAAATTACGGTCAGTTTCAGTTAAAATTAAAAAGCTACGCTAGATATATAAAACTTGTAAACAGAATTGTGTTTCATTTTGCTTTTTCGTCTCATAAAATTGGGGAATAATAGTTAATGATAGAATGGTTTCACCTAAAATATATTCTCTCCATTTCTACAATATTAGACCCAATTAGAGACAAGGAAAGATTGTTTTTGATTTGTTTTGCTCAGTTGCTCAGTGTCTTGATTTAGTTTAATTTGAAAAGAGGTTAAGAGGGGCAGATAAGACAGTTCTGGATCCCGATAAACACACGAATGCTGCTTTGTTTAGTCGGTGCCAGGAGGATCTCTGATCACCCTAATCATTGGAAATAAATCAGCGCTTGTCAAAACAAAAATGGAGGCCTTCCTATCCCCAGAGCATTTGACCACACAGCCTCTTTCAGCCCTTGTTTCTAGAAATGATATATCTATTTTTATGGGTGCAAATCTCCACTGAGAGCCTCAGGCCAAGTAATTCAGATATTCCAATGTCAGCTCTTGGGGAATGTAGAAAGGAGCAGTTTTCATTTTCAGTTTCCATTGTATATTCCCCAACTCAATCTTTTTGAGATCAGTAGGCAGTCTGCAGGGTACAATCAGAAATGAATACTCATCCAAAATGTGGAGATATGCATGTTAGATTAAGGAAACAGCACTGGGAGTATCTATTGATTCAGCATGTGTAATTTTTCAGTAAAGAACATACACTAGGGGAGATGGAAAGCCAGAATTTCTCCCCCAACACTTTTTTTTTAAACCATAAACTGAGTTCCCTTCGACTGACTTCAGAGGCGCTTCATGAACACAGGCCAAAGGAGGTCGATACTGATTCCAAATTCTAACCATAAGGATTGTCCACCATTTACATTTACTCAGCCTCACTTGAAAATCTCTGGTTCTGGAAGGAATAAAGAACCTGACAATCTGGTTAACATCTGGTTTTTTGGCAGCAACTTAAAATTTTGCTGCAGTTCTCAGTTTAAAGACATTGTGGAACTCCCTGTAGATGGTGCCTGATCTTGGAAAGTTTAATGAAGCAGATGGCTCTCTTAAATAGAAAAATCTAACTGCAGGAGGCAAGCACCCAACAAGCTCTCTCAAAGGAGCAGTTGTTCTCCTCCCCAACACCCACTCTGCCAACACCATAGGAAATCACTTTAAGATTTGTTACTAACTTTTTTTTAAAAAATGAAATAATATTTAAAAACCGAAGTAGTCAGTTGTAACCCTTTATCTCATTTCCCAATCCCTTGGTTGGTCAGCATCTTCTATAACTCATTCTTCAAGAAATTCAGATTTCTTCCCCATTCAGTCTTTACCAGGATAGATTTTATTTAGTTTTATTTTCCTTCAAAACAAGAGTGCACCCCTTTAAATTTAGGCTCCTCAGAACAACCTTCTACACTAAGATTTTCTATTTCTGAATCAATTATTTTCATTAATACAGCAACAAATCCCTCGTGGTTTACAATGCACACATCAGGAAATGCCTCATAATTAGATTTTCTCTAGTAAATAAATGCCTCTCTGTCACAACTCCCTCTAGAACCTCAAAGGAACAGCTTAGCAACTGTGACTAATACCTTAAAAATCAACCGTGAATACTCTGACCATCATAGTTTTCTCCTAGATGAAGGTAAAGAGAAGACATATCCCTTTCCACTTGTTCTAAGAATGAAATCCTAGTATCTATTCCATGAGCAAAATGATCTGTAATTCTTTAGAATGTCAAGTTCTGGCTATTTCAGTACTTACTGAGAACCCATGTGGCAGGAAATGTGCTAGTTGCTAGACAGATGATAGTGAATGAGAAGCCATGGATCCTGCCACTCATAGCCTATATTTAATGATTTCCCAATTCCTCAGCCATACTCTGCCATGACACAGGTGGTAGATGAAGCACACAGATGTCACACACCCCGAGAGGTGGGATCAAAATGATAGGCAATTCTTACCATGCTTTCCCAAACTCTACCTGTTCTGTTCCCACTAAGGAAAACGTTGGAATGCAAATCAATGAGAATTACATTACTTAGACATAATTGTGACTATATTCTTAATTTTTAAAAGGCCTTCATAATGATTAGGAACAAATTACTGGGAAAAAATCATTTACCCCTCACAAATTTATGACATTTCAGGATATCTCCTTTGGGGTTGAGAACCACAGCTCTGGTTACTGTTTCTTTGGAACTGCTCTGTAGGTTACAAATGAGTTTTACTCCCAATAGCTCTTTCAACTTTATAATCATCTTGTAATATAAGTGGGGCATAATAGGAAATTATGTTCAAGTCACTCAGTTAGATAGTGGCTAATGCTCTTCCATGGTATTCTGGCTCTAGACCTCATTTCTTACCTGTAATATGGGAGTTAGCAATATGTAGCTTCTGGATAGCAAAAAAAAAAAATACATGGTGATGACTTCACATGCATTCATGACAGCTAAGACACTAGCATCAGAAAAGTAGAGACCAGAACTCTAAGGAACCTGATAGTTCAGTGTGCATGCTGTCCAAACCAGGTCTGGGGCATGTATATGGTGCCCAGCTTGGTCCAGACTAATAATATAAAAAGCAAGTCAATCACTTCCTCTCTTTTACCCAGTTCATTGTTAGAGAATGTGCCCATATCTTCCTCGCAGGTCATCCGCTAGCCAGCAGCTTGCTGAATGGAGAGCAAGATTCTCTGAGTGCAGCTCGTTGGGCCAGAATGGACACAGGACCCAAGCTAGGCCAATCAGATTCTCATTCTCTGAAACTTGAGTGCTGGATGTGTAAGGACATGCAAATCAGGCTGAGGTAGTCATATTCAAGACATAAATGATGATGAACAAATAAAGAAAACCAGACTATGAAAAGCAGCAAAGAAGGATAAAAACTGTATAGAAACACAGACAAAAAGAAAAGAGAAGTTCCAGAGAGAGAAAAAAGATGGCAAGAAAATCAAAGCTCTCACTCCTTGGGTATTGCCATCTGAGGCGAGAGCCCTCAGTGGAGCCTAACTGTGTCTTGTCCGTGAATTCTCTTAGATACTCCTGCGTGCTTCCAGTAAATTTCCTTTTCCTCTTCTTATACTGCTCCACATCCTTCCCCTCCTCTTCCTTCTCCCCCTCTTTTTTTATCTTACTCAGTTGTAGTAGATTTCTGCTTCTTGTAACCAAGAAATAGTTAAGGCTATATAGAAATGCTTGCTTTCCACACACCAGCTAGGCTAGAACACTTTCTTGTAATCTCAGCTTTCAGACTTTGGGGAAGACCAAGCCATCTGTAAGCAGAGTCCATACCCACTTTGATGATCTAAGACAAATCTGCTCTCCCAGAAAATTCTGCTCCCAACAGAAAATTTGTTGTTCTGCATTCCAAAATCCCAGACCTCTACCTATTAGACATACTTTTTAAGTTTACAGCCTAGGTCAACCTCCTTGACAAACATCTGTGATGAACCCAAATCGTTCCTTCTGATAGTTCATTACTGTCTCTTTACCTTCTTAGTTTCAATCCTTCTCAGTTTCATTTTCTCACTCTTCCATAGTGCCAATTTCAGTAAGAAATATAGGGCACCATTTACTCTGTCTTAAATCACTGCATTTCTTCTCATTTCATTATAACAGCCTTTAGAACTGTAGGGCTCAATATAGACTCTTGGTCAATATAAGGCAGAATTTGCCTAGGGCATAAAGTAGGTATGACTCTGACACTGTATTAGGAGTGACACTTGCTGTGAAAAATAGAGGTCCTACTCAAACTGATCATAGAAAGAGGAATCCCACATGACTGCAGGAAGGACACTGAAGCAGCTACCACGAGGGCTCTCTCATTTCTAATCTCTACTTCATTCTACCTGGTGGCTTCATTTTCTCCTCTCATAGAAGCATCTTCTCCACATGACATGGCACCTGAGCACTGACAGCATCTCAGCTCACAGCTTCCACCGCAGAGAAGACTGAATGATTTTCTTCAGTTCTACCCTGAAAACTCCCAGGAAAGAACTCTTACTGGTTTTGCTTGGATCAGGTGTTTACCTATCAACCAGTCAAGAAAAGGCATTGATTGGACTAGCAGCCTCCACCAGGACCATGGTTGGAATAGGGATAGGAGTACTACTCTTCAAAGAAGAGGAAGTTCACCAGCAATTCCATTTCTATGTACATATCCTGAAGAATGAAAAGCAGGGTCCTGAAGTGACCTGTACACCCATGTTCACAACAGCATTACTGACAATAATCAAAAGGTGGAAGAAACCAAGTATCCATTGATGGAAGAACAGATAAACAGAATGTAGCATATGCACACAAAGGAATATTATTCCACTAAAAAGGAAGGAAATTCTCACATCTGCTACAACACAGATGAAACTTGATGCCATTAGGCTGAGTGATATAAGCTAGTCACAAAAAGACAAATATTGTGTGATTCCACTTATATGAAGTAGGTAGAGTAATCAGATTTATAGAGACACAAAACAGAATGGTAGATGCCAGGGGCAGCAGGGATGGGGAAATGGGAAGTTGTTTAATAGGTATAGAGTTTCAGCATCTGAGTTCTGGAGACTGGTTGCACAACAACGTAAATGTACTTAAAGTACTGGACTATACTTTTTTAAGTGGTTAAGATGGTAAATTTTATGTTGGGAGCATTCTATGATTAAAAAATTATTTTTAATTTTTTCAAAAAAAAGAGGAAGTACTATCTTCAGAAGAA
This sequence comes from Manis javanica, assembly GCF_040802235.1. Lineage (NCBI taxonomy): Eukaryota > Metazoa > Chordata > Mammalia > Pholidota > Manidae > Manis > Manis javanica. The sequence goes on from NC_133157.1 coordinate 68,924,167, forward strand.
GAACAAGGCAATAGTCAGAGGTAACAATCTATGATGACTACAGTTACAGATGGGAAGGAAAATTATTCATCCTATTACTAATGGGTAAGATTTTAGGGATGGGTGAACAGAGAGACCGGGATGTCACACTATGGAATGGGAGGAACCTTGTCTAGACTCACTGTGCACAATGAGAGAGGGCAGGAAAGAAAAACACTGCAGTTACAATAACAGCATCATGCAGATCTGTGGCTCATAACTATAAGCCAGAGACCATTGTTTTAGCATGTGGGGGAACAAAAGAGAAATACATCAAACTGAAATTTTATTCAAAAGCTTGATTTCCTTAGAACACATTTTTAAAAAATTGAATAAAAACCAAATGCAGGATAGCAATATCAAGTAAATTTGAAGAGGTCCATACTCTATTACTCAGTAATTCCAGTCCTAAATATGTATCTTAGAGAAATTCTTACTCATAACAACATGGCAACATGGACAGGAACCTCTCTAGCAATGTTACTTGAAATAAGCAAAAAATGCCCCTACACAGGAGAACAGCTAAATAAATAGTGCAAGGGTTTTGTTTTTCCACACAATGGAGTACTATGCAGTAGTGAAAATTAATGAATTAATAAACTACAGCTACCGACACTAACATGGATGGTTCTTATAAGCATAATGTTAAGCAAAATAAACATAGAGTATATGGAAGTCCAAATCCTGCATGCTCAAAAGTTATTTATGGAAACCTGAAGATAAAGTAAAGCTTTAAGGAATGCAAGAGATGGTAACAACTTTCAGGATAGACGTTATCAAATGACAGATCCGAGAAAGGATTGACATCCAAAATATATAAAGAGCTCACACACCTCAACAAACAAAAAGCAAATAATCCAATTAAAAAATGGGCAGAGGAGCTGAATAGACAGTTCTCTAAAGAAGAAATCCAGATGGCCAACAGACACATGAAAAGATGCTCCACATTGCTAATCATCAGAGAAATGCAAATTAAAACCACAATGAGATATCATCTCACACCAGTAAGGATCGCCATCATCGAAAAGACAAACAACAACAAATGTTGGCAAGGTTGTGGAGAAAGGGGAACCCTCCTACACTGCTGGTGGGAATGTAAATTAGTTCAACCATTGTGGAAAGCAGTATGGAGGTTCCTCAGAATGCTCAAAATAGAAATACCATTTGACCCAGGAATTCCACTTCTAGGAATTTACCCTAAGAATGCAGCAGCCCAGTTGGAAAAAGACAGATGCACCCCTATGTTTATCGCTGCACTATTTACAATAGCCAAGATATGGAAGCAACCTAAATGTCCATCAGTAGATGAATGGATAAAGAAGATGTGGTACATATACACAACAGAATATTACTCAGCCATAAGAAAAAGACAGATCCTACCATTTGCAACAACATGGATGGAGCTAGAGGGTATTATGCTCAGTGAAATAAGCCAGGCGGAGAAATACAAGTACCAAATGATTTCACTCATATGTGGAGTATAAGAACAAAGGAAAACTGAAGGAACAACACAGCAGCAGAATCACAGAACTCAAGAATGGACTAACAGTTACCAAAGGGAAAGGGACTGGGGAGTATGGGTGGGAAGGAAGGGATAAGGGCGGGGAAAAAGAAAGAGGGCATTATAATTACCATGTATAGTGTGTGGGAGGGCTGTGCAACACAGAGAAGACAAGTAGTGATTTTACAGCATCTTACTATGCAGATGGACAGTGACTGTGAAGAGGTATGTGGGGGGGTACTTGGTGACGGGGGAGCCTAGTAAACATAATGTTCTTCATGTAATTGTAGATTAATGATACCAAAATAAAAAAAAAGGATAGACGTTATCTCTGAGTAGATGGATGGGGGGGACAATAAGAAGGAATACACAAAGGGCTTAGAAGACAGTACTGATAGTCTTCTATTTCTTAAGCTGGTTGGGGAATACACACGTGTTCCATTTATTATTAGTCTGAACTCTACCTAAGTATTACACATATATACCTAAAATCTTTTCAGGATACAGTTGATAACAAAATACATTTTTAGGAAGCTAAATACAGAAATCTTTTTCACACATCTCACTGTGTTGATACCAGAAAACCAAATTTTTATTTAGAAGACCCTAGATTCCAGTGTGAGTTAGAAGTCAGCTACCCAATATTGAAATGTGCAATGCACAAGGGTAGACTTTATTTTGTCTTTTCAATGCACTTATGTTTTTTTATTACCTTCTAACACTTGGAAAACGGAAGAAGGAAAAACATAATGGAAAAGATTAACTGGGAATAGAAGTTGGCATTTGAATGTACTGCCCAATAGGAAGGTAGAATGATTCATTTGTACAGTTCACAGTGAAGTTTCACATGAGCAGCTGAGAAAAAAAATAAGTAAATATAGATCTGCAGATCTGATAAAATACAACCTCATTTCAATGCTTTATTGCTTGCAATGGGTGGCTCAAATCACAGCTCCTAGTGAGTTACATAAAGCCTTACCCCATGAGTGAAAATATTTCTGATTAGAACACTCCCCAGGTTACCTACTGTGTTCTGTTTATTCAGCTTATTTCAAACATTTGCAGGGGAGGGGGCACAAAATTTACACAGAGAGAAAGGATGAAAGCTGTGACATGGATTTCTGGTTTGACTTGGCAAACTGTAACAGGCCCGTGGACATAATATCCAGTTATTAATGTTCACAGATGCTAAAATTGCCTTTGTGTTTCAACCAAGCAGGGTGGTAAGTCACTGGTGAAATTTTTGACATTTGGTCCTAGACTTGCTGACCTTCGCATGAACTTAATAAGTGTTTTAAAGGGCATGTTAAAACATGTTTAAAAAATAAGTAAACTAGCCCTAGCTTATATATGCTCTCAAGAATGATAGGTATGTTTAGAAAATGTCCTTTATCAACCTCTCCGAGCAGCTAGGGCACTTTACTTGTCCAGTACAGGAGCATTCTCCCCAACAATAGAGGTAAAATAGATTTAATAAATAGTATCTGGGCATTAGCAACAAAAAAAAGCTTCCATACACAGAGAGCTATTCTCTGTTTTTTTTCTTTCAAAGGGAGAATATAAGTAAGGAAACATGTGGGGTATACAGTTTATACAACATCTGTTCCCTCCGAGACTCTCTGAGGCCACAGAAAATTGTACAAGAATATTGGATACCAAAGGAAAAACAAAATTGGTGACCTCACAACAACCAAAAATAAAGACAGAACAAGCACAAGATAGTATGCGTGGGAAAAATTAATTTGAAGACTATGTTCTTTTTGGCAAGGCCACAAACATGAACAATAGAACAGGAAAAAATTACTCTGAAGAATTATATAAATGAGCTTCACTATATAAAACTTTTTTAAAAAGGCCCAACAGTTGCAAAACAAAACAAAAAGCAATGCAAATATTGTCCAAGACCCAGTCCCTATTCACCAGGTCAGTCCAAACAGAAGAGGCCAATGTGGAAATGCTGTGTGTGGGCTGACGTCCAGGATTCCTTTGGAATATCTCAATCCCTATTTGACACCCATGCAACATTTATTTATCTCTCCTAAGCAGAGTTTTCCAAAGCTAAGCTCTCTAAAGAGCTGTCTAGTCAAACCACCCAGACAGACATCTGTACACAAGGGAAAGGATCTTTTCAGTTTAGTGAGATGTATTTCTTATCTTTGCACATTACACCTTCCCCAAGAGAGGGGAAGCTGAAATCAGATTCTACTTAACAGAACCTTTGGATGAAATGAGATTATTCATTTGGAAACTCTGATCAAGAAGGTAAAAACAGTAAGTGATGCCCTTTAAAATATATTAGAAATGATTATAAAGAACAATGATCAAGAAGATCAGAAAAGTTTTCCTAATCAAAAAGTAATTTTAGAAATTATGATATTAACAGGGTTCCAGTGTGATTTGTGTTTTTTTTCACAGCAGTGTTCTACCCAGCAGAGAACTTCCCCAGAGCCTAACAGCACTACGGAAATGGCAGAAACTAATGGAGTGGATATTTTTAATTAATGTTTTTATACAACCTCTCAGCTCTCCTGCCTGTTGTTATTAGAGCATAGGGAAATACAAGGCACCTGAGCAGAGGTAGTTTAGAGAGAAATTGTGAAGCCTATCACTGGCTCAACACTCACTCTTGTTTTATCCAATTTTTCTTTAACACTCAACTCTTCTACAATCAGGGAAACATCCTCTTTTCCCAACTCCCTCCACTTCCCTAAAGATAAGTGTTCTAACAACCCACTAGTAGATGATAGCCCTCTGTTACATCCGTTTGTAAACTACTCAGTCCACGCACTGAGTGCAAATTGATTTTATCCCAAATACCAACCCTAACTGATTAGTAATGTCTCCTGGGCATTTATTGGCAAGGATTCTGAGGCCCTATTGAGATTAGTGGCAACGAGTGCCATGGTTGATGTGCGATGTCTGCCACAGGGCAGGGGTAGAGGAGGAGGACACGCACGCCATGCATTTGTCATCCTTAGGCCAACATGTTACTCCTTCTAGATGCTACAGCTGTACAGCTCTCCTTTAACATAGTTTCATAAGACCTGTTCTTTTTCCAAAAGCATAATTCTGAAAGGATAGAGCTCAGCCCCGCAGCCACTTGATGGAAGAAAATATAAGGGGTGGGCTCTACTTTGCAGAACCCCACAGTTCAGCCTAGAAAGCAACTGCAATGAGTTAACAAACAAGGAAGTATAAAAAACATATTTCTTATGTTTGTTGTAAAAATGTTTTTCCTGCTAATGGCATCCTGGAAGGAAACCAGCAGCAGCTTAGACAGCGCTCCAATGTGGCAAATGACAGCCATGCTGACCTTACATGTGTGTAAAGGTGGGAGAAAATGAAGGCCTGGAGCATGGGATGTGGTCATATGGTCTAGTGCCCATCAACACATGCATACATATAACTTCATTTCTCTTTCTGTAAAAGTATTTTGAAGATAAGATGATTTCACCTTTTGGAAATGAGACCTCTCTAACAAAACAAAGATAGAGACAGGCCAAATCATTGCCATGAGTTTAGAAGTAAAGGGGCTCAGAACCAAGGAACAGCCGCATTACCACAGAATTGTACAGTGCTTTCGGAGAGCTCCTTGCTCCTCCCTCCATCCCACCTCCCTCCCCTACTCTGTGCAATACAAAGCGTTTACAGAGACAAGTGAAAACATGGATTTGCTTCCACCAGAATGTGGTGGAAATAGGACCAGCCTGGCCAAGCAAATTCCTCATCCCTCTAAGCAAAGTGGTTGTTCAAGGATGGGCACAAGATCAAGGTAAGGCTGCTCAGAGTTCCCCCATGAGATTCTGCTTAAGTTCCTAGCAGAAACAATAATGTAAGCCTAGACCAGATCAACCTGTGGCCAACCATCTCTTCATGGAAAGAGTCTTCTTGAACAGGAAGCCAATACACAGGAAAGCAGAGCTGAGAGAGACCAGTTTTCATTGATATCGACTACATCCCCACATCTAGTAGTGCCTCCGTCTTGGATTTCTCACTAATATTAGAAAATACAGTTTCTTTTTGCTTGATCTAAGCTGTTTTGGGTTCTTGTTACCTGCTAGAAGAAAATTCTATCAAATAATCTCTAATAAAATAACATTTCAAACATCTAGCAGAGGGTCTGGCCACAGAGGCCCTTATATTAGTTCCCTCTCCCTGATCCACACCATCCTGATGCCCACTTTTCTTCCTTCAGCTTAAATGTATCCTTTCATTAACAATGTATCTGTGTTCAGAACTCTCTTCTGCATGGGAAAATAAAAAGGTTATCAGAAAGGAAGTCCCAACTCTTTCCAGGAATTTGTGTTTTCTTAGACCATGAAGATCTCCATAGTCAGAGTTTACCCTAGGCACCTAGATTTCATTAGGAAAAGATAAGAAACTAATTATTCTCATTGAATGAAATGTTCCTCCAACACTTTATCACTTCTATGCAAACATTTTCCTGAACCTTTCAAATGTTTCAAGTATTTGTTTCACTCAAAAAGGGATAATTTCCTGATCAGATTATTTTTATAACTGCTGTCTGAAATGGATGTGTTAAGTAAGAACTCCAAAGTGTAGTAACAACTTCAAGATCCAGAGTTTAATTACAATTAATAGACTCAGGTGTAAAAGATTTTACTAATGTATTCTACAAGCCAGTCTTCATTTTTAAGATAAATTTATTATATATAAGTAAATATTTAGGAAATTGGATTTATTTATATTGCTAAGTGAAAGATAAAAACATAAATAAGATATAGCTAAATCATAACAGTAACCCAATATTTGGATTACAACACACTCTTCACCTTAAAATGTGACCCTGTTAGGAATAAGAATAATGCTAAAGTTTCTTCTGACAGTAAATTCTCTTATAAAGAAAAAATAATCAGAATAAAATTAGAGCAGCATGAAGAACTCTGGTGTCACATAAATAAATCTACACTTCTAAAATAATAATATAAGAGGCATGTAACACTATATACATACACACCAGAAATGCCACAGGATTCTTTACAAATAAACTGTAGAATAAAAATAGAATAATACTATTAGCTAACAGTACTTAATATGGGTCAGGAACTGTTTTGAGCACTCTATACAAGTAAATTCATTTAATCCATACAATAACTATATAGGATAGATACTATTATTATCCCCACCTCACAGATAAGGACACGAAGGCGCAGAAAACTTAAATAACTTTCCCAAAGTCACACAGCTACTACTGCTAGAATGAGCCATTGAGCCATTAAAGGGGTGTAAAGAATGAAAGAGGCCCTCAAAGAAGATTAAAGAGGCAGAAAGAAGTCAAGGGGGGACACAGGGAGGAGAGACTGCTTAATGTGCTATTACAAGAGTCCAACCATAAAATAAATGACTGAATTTAGACAGTGGCACCAGAAATAGGAGGAAAAGCCGGAACAAGACTCATGGATTTTATGTAATTTCCCCTCTGTTGTGTATTGGGCTAACATTGCAGTTAAGTAAGGATTTCCATAATAAATAAATTTCCATAAGAAATAAAACCTCAACACAACCATTAAGTGTTAAATTGCTACCCAAAACAAAATAGATGGAAATCAACAAGCAAGGAGAAATTCTACACAGATATTAATTAATGTGCAACTCTATCTTTTTCCTTTGCAGGCTCATCTATTTCAATCAAATTACGCTATTTACACCCAATCCTTCACCTTCGTTCATGCAAAATTGTGGCAATTTGAGTCTTCTAACATGAATTCATTGTACTGTTTGCCTCCTGATGATATATTATCTTAGAAGGTTTTATGGACTTTTGTGAAAAATTACCAATTTGAGAGCAAAAGAAAGAAAACCTCTGAAGCCTGGAACTGTGGGTTAAATCTGTTCCAGTTGAGTTATAATTATAACGCAGTTACTTTTGGGTTACCTACAGTAGCAGTGTCGGCATAATTAGCTCTGTCAAATGTTAAAAAATAATTTTGTAAATTACTCATTTAATTGTTTTCATCTTGGATATAGAGACATTCTTTAATTAGGCATGAGTCAACTGACTGTTTCACGGGCTAATCTGCTGCTATGAGGAGAGTTTACCCAAGAAGCAGAGTGCCCCCCTGGAAGATGTTTTTATAGACCTCCCAGCCTTGCAAGGATGCTCTGAGTCCTGCCTTCTTCAGCGTGAGCACCATTCCACATGTAGTGACCTCCCCTTATCAAAGTCAAACAATAATAATATTTGAGAGGGTGCCATTTTCTAAGACTCTGCAAAAATCGAAGCCACTTTTTGCACAGCGTCCTGTCAAGTACCAAAGGTACATTAATATTGCTGATCTGTTCAGAGGTAATCAATTGTTTCAGAACCCTCCAGAGATGCAGATTAAAAATTAGGATAAGAATTTCTATTTGCCACCAACAAGCTTGTCTCCTTATTTCTGTAATTACAATGTTTATGAGTGGCCCTTTGTACCGGTGAGCAAGCCACCCCATTAAGTAGTCCTGCCTGGCCATCTGTACACTCTCCTGCTCCAAAGCAATAGGCCCTTTTCCTGAACCTAGTCCTTTTGTTCTTACCTTCATGCTCCAAGCCCTGGGAAAAATTACCTTTAGCAAGTTTGGTTTGGAGCCTTACAAAGGACAGCAAACAGGTCATTCCCAACACCATTTTTTCCTGTATAAACCTGATTTTATTCCTCTGTGCATTGACCCGTACGACTGATGTTCAATTTCCTCAAAGGATCTTTCAGTCACCTTCCTTTCAGTTCTATTTCTATCATTGTATTAAGATTTGCTGAGGAATAAAATAAAACAACAATCGGCTAGGAGCAAGGAGAGATCTATGTAGACTGACCACCATGGCTAATGTATAAACTTTGGTATTCTGTGAATAGAAATCTGCCTCATGATTGCCAAATATGGAGAAAGGGGGGAAAGGTGTAAACGTTTTGGAATAAATTGGCCTTAGCAAGTTTCCCAGACACGTATTCTCTGACCCTGACAGACCGAATCACAACTGAAGTGTCCAGGCCAGGACATGTGAGTCGGCAGAATAGATGAGATGACAGGGTCTTCTTTGCAGGCATCTTCCCCAGCATTGGGTTTATTATACTTGAGGAGTTACTTGACCCACAGCGGTTCCACATGTGGGGGGAGAGTGGCATTTGGAAATACGTGGCAGCTGTTGTGGTAGACACAGGGACTGTGAGGCAGGAGTCCAGAACAAATGTGAATGCTTCAATGCAAACATTTCAAAAGATCTTCAAAGAGTTTTGCTAAAAGAATCATGAAAACTCTGTACTGCTTATATTTCCAAGTTAACATTTAAAAACTGTTCTATGTTTAATAGTTGCCACAGGTGTAATTTGTGGCATATGGTAAAGTGCATATGGGCATATGGTAAAGTGCATATTTTTTTCAAAACCTTGGAGCAAAAGATTTAGCTCATTTGATTTAAGGAAAATATTTGTCATACTATAGGCAATACTGGTTCTCATGTCAGACCCATCAGCCAAATTAAATTTATGTACTACTCTAAAGAGCCAGGTTTCATTTTCACTCTAACTGTGTTGCTACAGATCGCATTTCTGAATTCCAATTCTAAGAGAGGAAGAAGTCACAGAGACTCATCATGTGTTTATTGCATGGATGATGGAAGGTGCAGGCCCTTCACTGTTTCTTATTGAAACCTTCATTGCCTTGTTATTCCTATGGAGTCAGCATTCTCAACTGTTCCTTTGTTTGACATCTAAAAGCTTACCTGGCTCAGAGTCATACACCGTAGTAATAATCAGGAGAGGGGAGAGGTCTGTATTCCTTTTATTAGATGGGAGAAGCATAAGTGAAAATACAACGCAGTTTGTCCAAACTGATCCTTGTTCACACTTGCTGCCTTGACATAATGATTAAAATGCCCCCATTCACACTCAGAAGTGTTCCAGTTTGAATGATGAACTACATGGTAACCAAGAAAGGACCATAGTCAGTGGATGGGGGGACCAGAAAACCTCAGGTGCACCAGGATCAGGGAAAAACACACGTGAATGCTGAGAATCAGGGGAGTGTTGATGCACCCGCCAGTGTGTGCAAACCCCAGTGTGAAGACAGTTGTCTTGGAATCCTATTTTACCTGATTAGAACTTCTGTTCTGCCATCTTTCTACACAGGGCCTAAAATTACAGACAGGGCACATGTAACCAAAGCAAACACCAAGGCCAATCATTTACTTAGAACCACTCGAAAGGCACTCTGCTCTCATCTCTGAGATGAAAAAATACCCAAGGTCTTTTGCCAGAACCCAAGGATGACACAGTCATTCAAGACCCGAATACCACCCACTCAATACTACTACCTGCAATTATAGACTAAGTAGGCATTCCCTACATGTTTGTTTTTCAAGTGCTTCTAGACAAAATCCCCTGCCGAAATCCACATGGATCCACCTCCCTAGAGAACAGGCTCCTCACCAGCACTTAGTGCAGGAGCCTAAGTCTCCTGTGTGTGGGGAGAACACTCAGCATGCCAAGCACTGGTGCCAAAGGGCAGAAGGAGAACAAACAGGCAGAACAGAAATGTTGAGAAGTCCAAACCAAAGTTAACATACCTTGGCATGGAATGTCTTCACTTTTGCCACAGAGCAAAATGGCCCCACAGATGACATGAGGGTAATAAGAAAAGTGACTTCGGATCCAGAATGGTCTTACATGACCCTACAAGACAGACAACCGGCACACACATTGCCACAGGCCACATGCTCACCCAGAACATCCATCCTGCCCCTGACTACAGAGCCATCAACAGGTCAGTCACATCAGCATCCCCTACACACACACACACACACACACACACAGACACACATTGTTATAAAGAGCGGCTGCGGGACTGTCAAAAGTACGTCATGCTGGAATCCCAGAGAATGGAAAGTACACTCTAGCCATGCCCTTTGCTGGCTGTGTGTTTGTGAAATTGAGTTCACCTCCCTGACAGGCTCCCTATAAGCCTAGGCATAGTCATGCCCATTTTGTGGAGTGTTGTGTGGCTTCCATGAAGTGTCTGTGGGCAAGTACTCTGCGGCCTGAGCAGGGTGGCAGAAATCCAGATCTTCTTAACCATACGCATGACTCCCTTTCTGCTCCATCAAAGCATGCCCTCCCTCCCTTTGAAGACTGGTGGATACTGCTAGTCAGTAAGAGACTTCTTTGTTAGCTTGAATATGACTGACTCCCTGATTTGGAACAGCTCTAAAGTCAAATAGGTAGACTTAAGAACATTATGTAATAGAGTAATTTGCAAAAGGCACCGTGAGGATCTTCACTGAGTGTGCATATATGCAGACTCTGTAAGAAGTCCCTGGGATACTCCTGACCTACCACTTTGGGGGACAGCATGGGCTTTGGCTGCGGACACATTCTGTGGGAGATACCCCACTACAGCAACATCTGATGATAAGAAAATTCTATATCATAAGAAATACGATACCCCAGAGCAGAACAAAAATCCTCAGGCCCTACTTTAGAACTTCTGATTCCACAAACGTAAAATGGAAATTAGGGGCCTGTATTATTTACAGACACTGTCTACAATTCCTAACATTAGGCAAATTGGAGATGTCCTGCCCCAGGAAATGGCAAATTAAAATAGTCACCCTGAAACCTATACCTCACACCCAGGACTGAGATTGTCTAGTTTAAGACAACAAACGTAAAAGAGAAAATTGAGCCACTGACTGGTCCTCAGTGAAAGGTCTGAGATCATTTAACACAAGTAGTTAGCCAGGAAGAAGATACAGAAGAACTGGGGATGGCAAGCCAGTTATTGCTTCCCCTAATGGCAACTGAGCATACTGCTCTGGAGTGGTATTGAATTTTCTTAAATCTTCATATAAATGATTATCATAACTGTATTTCATGAACTCCAAGTATTGTTTGAGAAAAGCTAAGTCATATATGCTGGGCCAACAGGTACAGTTGTCCAAATTATGCACTGTACAATTCTAGGGGTTCCCATTCACTTTTATAAGGCTAGTGTCTCCCTAGAGTCATGTGGCACAGTCTGTAGAAGCCTACACGTTAACCTGCATGGAGTGGGAAGTACCACAAAACCCACACATTTCTAGAGCCTTCAGACAAAATTGTCGCTCTCATTTTGTACTAGTTTTTATGAAGACTACTTAAAATGCCATTTTTTAATTTTTTAATTTTCTTTCAAACTGATAGTTCAAAGCTAATAATATAAAGAGGAGCAAGTAAAACTTGAAAAAATTCTCAAGCCATGTATTTGCTTTTTTGAATAGTGAACTAAAAGGAAATTCTGAACCTGAGTTCCCTAGTTGAACACTGCAGCGATTGGAGAAAGGTGTCTAGGTATGTTCCAGGTCAGAGAGCTATAGATGTAAGAATTTGTAGTGGTGTTTGGCACATGGTGGGGGCTCTGTGTATTCTTGCAAATATTTATTGTCTCAATAAACTGGATTGCATGTATTTTTTACTGTTATTTTTAATTAAGATATAATTGATATACAATCACATGAGCAACATTGTGCTTACTAGATTCCCCCCATTATCAAGTCCCCACCACATACCCCACTACAGTCACTATCCATCAGCATAGTAACATGCTATAGAGTCACTACTTGTCTTCTCTGTGCTATACTTTCTTCCCCGTGCCCCTCCTACATTATGTGTGCTAATCATAATGCCCCTTTTGCCCCCTTATCCCTCCCTTCCCACCCACCTTCCCCAGTCCCTTTCCCTTTGGTAACTGTTAGTCCATTTTTGGGTTCTATGAGACTGCTGCTGTTTTGTTCCTTCAGTTTTTGCTTCATTGTTATACTCCACAGGTGAGTGAAATCATTTGGTAATTGTCTTTCTCCACCTGGCTTATTTCACTGAGAATAATACCCTCTAGCTCCATCCATGTTGTTGCAAATGGTAGGATTTGTTTTCTTCTTATAGCTGAATAATATTTCATCCGTGTATATGTACCACATCTTCTTTATCCATTCATCTACTGATGGACACTTAGGCTGCTTCCATTTCTTGGCTATTGTCAATAGTGCTGTGATAAACATAGGGATGAATATGTCTTTTTGAAACTGGGCTCCTGCATTCTTAGGGTAAACTCCTAGAAGTGGAATTCCTGGGTCAAATGGTATTTCTATTTTTAGTTTTTTGAGGAACCTCCATATTCTGCAATGGTTGAACTAATTTACATTTCCACCAGCAGTGTTGGAGGGTTCCCCTTTCTCCACATCCTTGCCAGCATTTGTTGTTGTTTGTCTTTTGGATGGTGGCCATCCTAACTGGTGTGAGGTGATACTCATTGTGGTTTTAATTTGCATTTCTCTGATGATGAATTGCATGTATTTTGTGCTGTTGGCTTTCTTTCCCTTTAGCTGCTCATCCTTGGTCTGAAGCATGCACAGAATATACCTTCAGCCTTAACTCAAACCCTTCTTACTTTCAACTTTAAAGGCGCCTTCCTGCCTGTCCTGGTTTCACAGGCAGAAGCCCAAGTGAGTCATTACAGAACCAGACTTGAAGCATAAAAGAAAAATAACCTCCCAAAAAGGAGTGTTGGTTACATTATAAAATTATTTGAAACAAGTACACAGGTGCAGCCATTAGAAGCAGAAGCCCATGAAATTTTAGAAGGTTGATTCTTCACTCCTATTTGCAAGACTCCATTGCAGTAGTACCTTTTTCCATCTGCTCTTAGCATCACAGTGTGAAGCTTCTAGGACAACAAGGTACAGTTCCTAGATATAATCAAAGCTAAATCTGAGCTCAGAGGAAAAAAGGCCACTGTAACTGATTTCACATTAGAAGGAAGTCATAAATAAAAACTGTCCACTGATAATTCTTGGCAGACTCTCTGAATTTGTGCATGCATTTATACAATTATATGGCCTCTGATTATTAATGAAAAAATGTGTCTTACATGAAAATGCTATTGTATCTTCATGTTAGTTTAAAATGATGGTTCTACTTGGGATTGAGCAAATATTTCAAAGCATATTTCGAAATGCCTTTAATTTAACTCTGCAGTTTACTCATTGAACTATCAAGTAGATCAACTGATTCTACATAATTGTTTTCAAGTCTACATTAGCAACTCTGTGTCACTCTGAAATCAGGAAAATATAGTCTATAATCAACATTTAACTATGCAGAGAGCTGTGTAAGGGCTAGCATATATTTAAGTTGGGATTGGGGACAATGAAAAGAAGGTTGGGAATAACCAGACTCCTGACAAAAATGTGAAGTCTAGTTCTAAACCCAGATCACTTTTGCAATACATCCATAACTACTAGTATTATCAATGTCATATAGAAGGGAGGCGGGGATGCATGACCAGTAAGGTATGAACAGTAACAACAGGAAGCAAGCCCTGTTTACATGTGGTGACTGACTTCACCTTAACCTGCATTATATAGTTAAAGAAATAAAAGCTCAGAAAGTCAAGCATCAATGTGTATATGGTTGAGTTAGAACTTCAAATCTGCTTGACTTCACTGCTCATGCTCTATCCAGTAGGCAGTACTACCTACCCTAATGATGACAGTATTTTAACAAAGTATTAAAGGAATTAATGCACATGAGGAGCCAACAGAAGGCAGAAAAACAGACATACCTTGGTGGGACTGGCTTATATGATCCAGAAGCTGAATGCATCCATCTATCCAACATCTATTCACAGCCTTTCCCAGTATGATATCTGTAGCCTTGGGCTGTACACTTGGAATCACTGGGAAAACTTTTTAAAGCTACAAATGCCTGAACAAAACACCCAAAAATTCTCAATAAATCTGGGGTGGGTGCCAAATATTGGTGTGATTTTTAAAAGTTCTTCAGGTGATTCTAATACACATCCAGGGTTGAGACACACTAACCTTAGCATAATATTTTTTAAATTATGGTTCAAAACACTGGTATGTACAAGAGACAATGGGATAGTTTTCAACCAATATAATTTTTTTCCAATTTTCAAAGGGAAACAATGGGTTAATAAGCAAAGCGTGACCAAGTCAATCTCATAAGTTTTCTTCAACCTTCAGTTGTTGCTGCCACTTGTATATAATAAATCTAGTATGAGGCAATGCATGAATCAGTTCCAAATACCTATTTAGAAGTTCTAAGCTTGTTTTATCATTACTATGCTTATGCCACAAAGAATTTCCCAGTGTCCAGGTTCTCAACCACCTGAACAAGTTTGGAAGTCACCACTGCAGCATATCTGGGTAGCACCTTGTAGGGTATAATTTTTCTAACAGAAGACAGAATTGTGGAAATGGTGGGAGGGATTGTCTGTTTGTAAAACACAAACAAAAAGGATACAAAGCCAGACTAGCATACCTTATCACTCTCAAGAAATCACTGATAATATATCAAAAGTTCAGAGTGACATTCGGTTGCTCACCTCTTAAAAGAAATTTCTGTGCAAGATGCCTAAAGGACACCACTCAATTCATCAAGGGTCGTCAGCTCTTCTGGAAGGGAATTCTCCCAATGAGGTGAATGAAAAAGAGGAGAGGCTTGTGTGATTTTATGGCCTGATGACTAAAATACGTGAAGATTTATGCAAAGAACAATGTTTGAAAGGATATATATTTGCTTTTGCTCTTACTATCCTGAAGTCCATTACAGGAAATTTAGTTTCTGTAAGCATGATGCCAAAGCAGTCATTTATCTATAGATTGTGATGGTATGTCTGGATGATCTGAAACCTCATTCTTCATGTTAAAAACTACGTAGATGGGAAAAGGGTGCTAAAAGTAGTAACAGCTACAAAGGCCAAGCAAAGGAATAGAGAAAGCAACCATTGAGTTACTCATTTCTTACTAAAAATATTAGACTTATTTTTGCCTTGAGAATATCGGCCTGCTTTTGAGGGTCTGTGTGCTGCATATCATTGACTTAATAAATCTTGCAAGTACTGTCCCAATGAGTGAAAGACAAGAGATTGACAGTCTCTTCTTTCTTCTTTAACTTGACAGATGTCACATGTAATGCTCTGACAATGTTCTACTCACTTACCTATCAAGGAAGATATTGTTTTCTTACTATTCAGTGCTCTGCTTTTAATAAGAAAGATCCCGTCAGTGCAGGAGATTTTTGCCAATTAAAGGATTCTTTTCTAGCTTCTGCTTTCCAGAGATTTTATGGTTTTTTTAACCATATGTTTCAAAGAATCTGATCTTTTAAGAAAAAGTTAAATAATATTTCCTGTCACTTTTCTATTGTGCTATTTAGTATTTATCATTTATTTAAAAGTGCTTACCTCAACTGAAATTGAACTTAAACTTGCGATTTTAATATACCCCCACCAGATGGCAAGGCCGCCTCCATTAGGGTGCCCTGCCACACAAATGTGGGTGATGTCAGTCAGATCTTCCTCATAGAAGAATAGGTTTTTCTACTTGTTCACATATAAAATTTGGCAAATGAAAACAAAACTTCTCATTAAATGAGCATCACTTTAAAAGTTGGTATTAGAAAGCAATTTTTAAAGAAGTCAAATAAGTTTCTCATTGGTACATTAGATTTCCTTTAACCACGCTCCAAACTTTTCTTAGCATGTAAGGTAATGTTCTTCCAGGAAGTTCATCCTAAATGTTCAGTGTGTCTTTTAACATCCAGTTGGCCTCAAGCTGCTTCTCATTCTTAGCCAGGTTTCTCTTCAATTAGCAGCTAAAAGTCTAAGCACCTCACCAGGGTTACTTAAAATCTAAGACCTTAACTTACCTTTCTCCTGTTGTGAATTCTGTTTTTTTCTTCATTCTCCTTTTCTAGCTACTGAAGAAGAAATTGCTATGGGGGATATAATTTAAGAGAACCCAGTGAACCAGTCCCCTCAGCATCACCAGCTTTCCCAAGAAAAACACACAGCATTGGCAGCAGCCACGTCTACCACCTATTCAGTTTTTTTTTTTAATCTCAAACTATCCTTTAAGGCCAATACATGTACTTCTGTGACATCCATTCCCATTTGCAAAAGCTACAATTCAATGCCCTTCAGCATCATTTTCAGGGCTATTTGCTTAAAAGCACTGAATTTCTAAAGCAGAAATGCATGTGGAACAGCATTATTTTACAGGCATTTTATCAAAGCCCCAAATTGGTTTAGATTCTACTTGTATACAATTTACAGACACAAAGGACGTGAGAAAACCACAAACTCCAAAGCCACAGACTAAAGTTGAACTACACATGTGAAAAAATAATCCAAGAAATACCTGATTTCCAAGTCAACTGACACCAGGATTAACAATAATGATGTTATGCAAACTTTTCTTGAGCAAACATTTCTTAACAGTATCTATAAGCAGCTCTAGGATCTTCTTTTAGAACTCTACCTATCTTTTCTCCTGACATTTGTATGTTTAAAATGGTCTTTATCATATCATGCTATAATTATAGGGTTACTAATAGTTGTGAGCTACTTGATATTAGGAACCTCCAAAATCACAAAAATTTGCTTTACCTGCCCTTCTGGAACATGATTAAATACACTGTTTCTCTCACAAATTACTCCCTTCTATATATACATATGTGTTAATTCATATAGTTTATTTTATTCATAAATTTAAGTATTTTTTAAAGTCTCAAATCAGCAGATTTTAATAGCTTATGCCTCTCCTGGCTGTTATTTATCTCATTCTATTGTTTTCAGTAGCATATCAAGATGGGATGTGCTATGTTTACTTTTGGTGTGTTAAGCCATTCTTGTGGCTTGTGAAGAGCCAAAATTTGAGCTCAAAAACATCAACATGAGTACAAATGACTGAATTATATATTATTAGATTTTAACATTGACTTATTTACATATGGATATGTCTTTGCTATAAATTATCAGCTCTAGGTCAATTTCTTCCCCATGGTCTGGAAACCATTTAAACCTCTTAGCTCAACTTTAAAAGCATGGTGTTGTAAATGGCCATTGTAAATAATGACAGTAATGACAGTGATTGACAATGATAGTGAAGAACTGACTTCTTATTTTGAAAACTCAGGAAATGCCCTGAAATGTTCCCTCCATAGCTATTATACTTAGATTCATCATTTGGGATTATTAGACCAGTCATACAATATGTCAGTTCTGCATTAATCTGTGGTGCATTGGATAAACTAAACACCTAGATAATCCAGGCTTAACCATCCAGGTAATTTCTTCCATGTGAAAATGTATATCAAAGTGCCAAGTAAAAAATCTACTGTGCGGGGGTGTGGAGTGGAGGGAAGGTTTCCCTGGAATGCTTGTTGAAAATGCAGATTCCAAGGCCCCATTATTTTGCTCCCACTATGATAAACACTGATAGAGACAAGCTGCAAAATGAGATTTGAGCAGGAGGAGCCTACATAAATCACAAACTAAAACAGCCACGTTTAAAAAAAGAGAGAGGATGTTCCAACCTCATATTCAATTTTAATTGTCCTATGCGGTATAAATTCTATAAAAGGTGAAATCATGACAAAAGGTGAGAAATGAAAGTTTGGCTTAAAGAAAACAGTTGCCATAGTTGGGCAGATTATGCAACACCTATTCAACAGCTTTTGCTGAAAGTTAATAATCTCAAAGGCATTTTCTCTTCAAATGCCACGAGATCAAATGGCACCCACAAAACAGTTTGCCTGTGAAATTTTAGCCTTTATTCTGCAATAGTACGGATTTCCACAGATGCCAAATTGTCAATTTAGAATTGGCAAGGTCTCCCAATCTTTACATTACTCCCCACTTCCCCGTGGGGGATACGTTCCAAGACCCCCAGTGGATGCCTGAAACCACAGATAATAACGAACACTCTACATACTGTGTTATTTCCTATACATACATATCCATGGTAAAGTTCATTTACAAATTTGGCTCAGTAAAAGATTAACAATAACTAATAATAAAATAGAATAATTATAACAATATTCTATAATACGTGAATGGGGTCTGCCACAAAACATCTTATTGTACTGTACTCACCCCTCTTTGTGATGATGTGAGAGGATAAAATGCCGGCATGAGGAGATGAAGTGAGATGAACAACACAGGCAGAGGGACATAGCCCTGGCCTACTACTGACCGGACGTGTCTGAGGAGGATCATCTGCTTCCAGACTGAGGTGGACCACAGGCGACTGAACCCATAGGAAGCAAAACCAGGGATAAGGGGGCTACCTCACAGAGAAATGTTCTGCAAGTGAATGTTCGCACATCATCATTTTTCCGTGTTCAAAGAAGCTAAGAGAAATGGAACTGGCCAAAACAAAGAATAGAAGGAATGAGAAAATAATTTGGCCCTTTCTCCCAAATCTGTACATAGCCTGAGATTCTACAAAATTCAAGTCCTTTCAGCTATACAAGTCAGGGATTTTGCTCCAGTCCTTCAGAGACTTATTTAAAAGAAAAAGATATCCTTGGCAGATGTTTTATTTCCTGTACTAAAACCCAACAACATTGTTATTTTAGCAATTGTACTCAGATTGAACGAACAGCTTAAAACAGCTCCTATTCTATTTGCTTCCTGAATCATCACCAATTTCAAATATCTGTTCTCTGAGTAACCACCTACCTGAAAATTCTGCTTTCAGAGTGATGCCTAGGAACCTCCAGGTGAAGAAACAGCATACCCAGCCCCTCGTGTCTGTAAGGCGTGAATGTGGCTCTTAAAACAATTGTTACGATAGTGCTGAGGCTGAAAAGATTCCTAGTTTTCCACACCTGCTCCAGGCCACTGTCAACAAATCTTTCTCCTAATGTGATCAGCTTTAAAAATGAAGGAACTACCCCAACTAGGCTCAAATAGTATGGTATTTAACCAAAGATGCTCATGCTATGTTATCTTTATGTGATTTTAACTCTATACAGAAATCTAAATTGGAAGCAAGTTCTCAATAGTAGTGATCATGGCCTAAACATTTGAAAAGGGTTTATATTATTCTTTTTGTTTTAGAAACTATGGAGTCTCTAGTAGGAAGAATTTCATGGCAAACTGCTTCACTGATTTACCTAAGTGAGGCTTGAGGTACCAATGCAGAGAGGCCTGCTGTAAACTGAGGTTTATTAGTGTGCATAGTTTAAAAATATTATTTTGTAACTTCCTTAAGTTTTCATCTCGTATGGGTGTGTAAATTTTCCCCATGGTCTGATCCAGAACAAAGACTGCATCTCCTAGTTCATGCTCGACACAATTAATTTTCAATTTTCTGGGTGATGATTTAACATGAAATAGACTACCTAAACAGTTTTATTCCTCAAACACCTAACACCCTCTTCTCTAAACTGTAAGATACATCAAAGGATGTTTTTACTTTTCTAAGCCAACCTAAATCCAAAAAGGAAAGTTACATTATTCCAAAACCAAAGAGAAGTAATACCCTAGGATACTCTGGGGATAAATCTTAAGACTCCTCAACAATACAACAATCCAAATCACATTACATATGGAGTAATATCTTAATCCACAAAGTATTTCCTTCAGCTGTCAGTTGTTAGAACTAGTTTTTGGCTAAGAGCAACAAGATAAAACTAGTCACTTTGTAAACCTAATGTGTGTGTGTGTGTGTGTGTGAAGTCTTGACTGATCTAAATCCTAATTAATTTACTTTCAAAAATACCCTCCCCCCAAATTTTTTTTGTTTGCAGACTGTAAGAGCCAATTTCAAATATTATTTCTTCCTACCATATAGGATGTATGTCAAATAAGGAATCTTAATACCTTTAGAAATTACCACATGATTGAATTCCCTTCTTCAGTGTCTTTAAATATCCCAATAACTTGTGAATTTACACACACACAAAAACAGTCAAATGTATGCCTCATTAGTTTTTATATAATGGTCTGCTCTATTACATATAATTTCCATATTTTAAATTGATATTTTCTAAACAAAGTTTTTGTATTCTATTTGACCTTTTAAAGTATGCACATTTACACACAAACACATGCTGAAATTTTTATGCACTAAGAGAAATATTGCATATGTCATATAAAATACTCTTAAGATTCACAATTATCCATAGTATGGCTTTTATATCTTTTTTCTGATACTTTTTTTAATATAATGAGTGAGTTCAGCAATAATAGAGAAAAAAGCTACACAGGAAAATGCCTTTAATACTCAAAATTACTTCAAATAACTGGAAAGGCACAATGATGTAGAGAATGCCTTCAGCCCTTCTTCCAATGATTTAAAACCTGCTGATGCCTCCAAGAAATATCCAGAACAATATTGTGCTTGGAGGGGGTTTTATTTTATTTTTCATTTTGTACTGCATCCATCTGGAACAAATCTCCCTGGGTGTGTAACATCTTGAAAACACAATTAAAAACATTAATCGGATCTGGCCCACCAGATCACATAACCTCAGTTTCCCAGCACACTGACATTCTCTAACCAGAGCAAGGAGGGAAAACTGTTGAGGTTAAAATAGTTGTTTCAGGTGCACCTCGTGGTGTTGCTAAGCCAGGAGAGGAGAATATCTGGGTGATCAAGCAATGCTTCTCCTCTTACCACTGTACCTAACCAAACTGTGTGATAAACCAAAAGGTGACTATCATTAAGACTTCAACTCAAAAGCAAAATAGAATTACTGGCGTCTCATTAGACATCTTCACTAATTAAGAAAAACATAAATTGAAAAGAGGCGAGAAAGAGCCCAAATATTTTGTTAGAACACTAACGAATATAAAACTTATTTTAGTCATCATCTCTTCTTAGCTAAGGATAACTTTCATTTTTCTGATTATTCAAATATTACATGCAGGTTATTTTTAAGAAAAATCACAATCTTTCATAATCCCATAATCTCACCATTCCAGAGGATGGCCATTTTGTCTTCCTCCTAGTACTTTTTTAATGCATCTGTTACCTAACAGATTTGCAACCAATCTCAATAAAAGAGTTCAGCCCAGTATCTGCTAACAGACAAGAAGGTATTGAGAATTTCCCTTGGCCTCAATCTTGACCCAGCTGGGCACTGGTCAGAACCTCTTCTCAGACTTCTTGTTTCGAGGTAGGCTGATTACACAGATTTACTAGACAATTTGCAGGGTCTAGTAGCATTTGCCCCATGATTCCACTGGCCTTGTGGGTATTCTTCCTACCTATGCAGTCTGATGATCTGAAGGCAAGGTGACCACTAGGACATGTAGGGTGAAGCATGCACAGCTATAAGCACAAGCACGTGCACACACAAGCACACACATGCACAAATTTCAAAAAGGCACTGCTCCTTCCTGAGACAGCCTCCACTGACTTGTTCATTTGGGCAGAGCACAAACTGCACAGCCCTGCTCAGGCAGCTCTGGCTGAAGAGATGGAAGACATCAAAACCCTCAATGCCATGTGCACTGCTTCCAGGCTTCTGGTCTCCCCGCCTGCCTGCTGAGCTCACCCAGGGTGCAGGTCACCATCACCACGGTTCATCTTCCACCCTTCCGCACGGTTGTTCACATGGTCTGCCATCTCCAACAGCTTTAGAAAGAGAAATACTAATATCTAGTAGAAGGATGAACACAGTACTTTGGTTTCTCAAAAGCAATACCCAGTAAAGGGATGGAAACCCAGTGCCCTCTTTGGCATAGACCGTGAGGTTGTGAATTAGGAGGCAAACACAAGAAATGGCATAAAGTGGATTTCTTTCTATTTTCTGGTCACACTGAACCTTAAGTCACTGATATTTTTAAGTCCAGTGAAATATTTCTCCCAGATGCTGGCAATAGGTTGACTGTCAATACTGGTCTTTGGAAGTATTATGCATTCATCTTTTAAAATGACTTCCTAAGCATTTTAGTGTAAAGTGGGTAACTGTTAAGTCAGGTACTGCTAGCCAGGTGCTATTTTAAGCTAGTAGCTGATAAAAATCCATCACCCCTTACCCCCCAAATAAAAGCACCCACCCAAGCTGACACTTCTATTGTTGTATTAGAGGAAGTAGTATGAAAAGTACCTTGAGAATGTTAATAAAGCCAAATATCCTATTTGCTCGCAAACATACAAGTGTAATGGGACCTTCCAGGGAGAAATGTTCTAAATGGCTTGTAAAGGAGCCTCTTCACAAGGTGTTTCTCTGAATCTATTAATGGCCTTTTAAGTCTTTTTAAATGAATCTTTGTAGAATTCACTTAGTCAATATTAGCTATAATAGGTGTCTGTGATGCTTAAAATTAAAACAGAAGTACAGAAATAAAGAACCTCTTTTATACATTCCCATAATGAAGTATTCCATTTTGGAGATGTTAAAACATCCACATTTTCAGAACAGAGAAGAACCTGTTTTTTCAGTATCTAAAATTCACTGTTACCAAGCTAATCTTTTGATACCTGCCTACTATAAAATGGAATTTTAACTGCCAACAAAGGAATGTTTTAAAGAAGTATGGTTTATCTATTTAATAGGATATTATGTAGCTACTTAAAAATAGCCAAGTGCTTGAAATAATTAATGATTTATGGGAATAGGCAGAACACAGTTTGTACCCAGTATGATTCCACTTTAAAAAAATATCCATGCTCCATATTAATAAATACAGCATGATAGTTAATAGTTTCCTCTGCCTAGGGAGACTCAGTGGTTTTTATAGCTGTTTTTGTACTTTTCTGTATCTTCTAATTTATCTATAATGAACATGTACCATGTTTAAGATATTTTTTTTCAAAAAGTAACATGTATTTTACTGGGAATTAAAAAGGAACTACCTTGATAAAGTTTTCAATGCCCGTGTACCTTGTGAAGCACATATCCAAGTCAAATTCTAATGAAATTTATTTCCAAATATTAGAGGCTTTCTCTTAGAAACTGAATAGCTTTACTTCTAAAATGTAAACTAGTAAATGAAAACTGCAACCTACATCACTGGCTACCAAAATCAGAAGAATGGTGGCATTTCACATTGAAAGCAGAAGATGGACAATCCCAGTTCCTTTCCAAGAGTCAAACCGGACTCTAATCACCAAATTAAAATGTCTGTGGATTAATCCTAGTATTTTAGGAGGAAATACATAAAAATGGCTTTTTTTGTTGAGTGGCTAGAACCTGTTTTTGAAGTTTCATTTCCAGAAATGCCACATACATCATTTAAAAACTAGAGTTTCCCTTGCAGTTAGATGCATACATGTATTCACTTGCCTTCCACTGGAGAACCAGCCAATGCTACGCTTCGTTCTTGGATGAGACCACCTTGGGTACCTCCAGGACCTCCAACTGGGAGGAAGTTGGACCTGCCAATTGGGACCTCCTTTGGAATTCCTCAGGTAGGCTGGTATGAATCCAAAATGAAAACCTACCTTTGGGGGGTCCTGTTCCCAAACCTACCTTTTATACGAAGCTACATCCCAGAGACTGAGAAAATGAAAATCAAGTCAACAGAAGAAGAACTACACCAAGGAGGTCAGAATTTATTGGAGGAAGAGATCAATATCATGGTCAGCTGTGATTTAGAATTATGAAGATGACAGTCACAAGTGTTTGATGTTTAGCCTTTATACATTATTTAATTCAAAGGCCTCTTCAACACTCACTTTCTCTTTCTCCCTCACCAGCAAGCCCCTTAAAGCTGTCATGATAAGATTCAAACTTGACTTAAATGCTTAGGTATTGAACAGTTCTCAATTAAACTTGTGGATTAAAACAATCCCAGGGGGAAAATTGTTTAGATACATTATTTTAACCAGAAAAAAAAAGTTAACCAAAAGCAACTAAATGAATTTTGAAAGCAAAGAGAATAACCAAGACAGATTTTATCACCCAAACACATATTATCAACCATAACAACTAAGATGTATTATAAGACACATTTGCTGTTAGGTTATCCATATAGTAGAGTTTTTTAATTCTCTGCTGCTAAATAAAGGAGTTGCATGATCAAATCATTTAAAGAATGTCAAATCAAAGAAAAATGACTTTGAAGACAAACCATTTACAAACCAGCTATTGAACCAATTCTGGCCAAAATAAAATGGAAACTAACATTTTAAAAAAACATAAGATTTTATGTTTAGAAGATCTGAATACTCAAATCTATTGCTTTTTCTATTGCAATCTGTCATGACAAAGTAATTTTACATGCTTTTACAAACAGAACTTTTTTTAATTAACAACTGCTAAGGTACTGATAAAAAAATTATACACATCTTTTGCTCCAATCATTTGGAGCCCAAGCTCCAATTAAATATTAAATACTTAAAATACTGCAATGTACACTGAAAACAATATGCCACTTATTTTACCTCCATAATATTTTTATATTTTAAGACACAACTTCAAACTTGGGGGCTAAAATTCAACTTCATTTTCATTCAAAGGCCTCAAATTACTGAATTCAGAATACCTGTTTGCTTCTTAGAAACTGCAAATTAACAGGCATTCAATCATATTACTCTATTAAATAAATATAAATGGTTTTCAAATGCAGGCTTGACTCACCACCCAAAATACAACGTTGGGGTTTGCTACACTATCACATTCTGCACACGCATCAGCAACGAGGACCCCTAAGCAGCTTTAGAAAGAACTTTTCACAATTCAGACCAGTTCAATAGACCTAATCCTCTTCCGCAACTTCCTTCTAAAGTTTTCTAACAAATCTCCACCAGAGATCAAGCCAGTTAGGACTCCTTGGTGTCCTGAATTTTAAAGGCTTCTTTGATCTCCTCTGACCATTTAGCTGCTGCATTTCTTTCTGTACACTTAAAAGAAACACGAAACTCACCAGATTTGTTTGTTTGTTTTTCATTTGGGCAACCTTCAAACAGAGGAGCTATACTGACTCCAGCTGTCTCATTTCGTTCTGCCAAGGCCTGGGAGGTGCGACAGGTGCGGGCCGAGTGGACGCGGGCGCCGTCGGGAGGGCTGAGGGGAGGGCTGAGGGGAGGCGCCCGCCGCAGGGTGGAGGGAGCGCCGGCCGCCGCGCGGCCACAGGTTAGTTAGCCGGCTGGCTTCGGCAGCTCCCTCTTTCAGCTTGGCTTCCAGTCGCGTAGGGCGTTTGCAGATGACCGCCAACTCTGGTGCTCCAAAGGCTGTTTCTCAGAGGAAGCCCCAGTACTCCTGTGTCAGCTGTGGAGCTAAATCAGTGCAAAGAGGGAAAATCAAATTAATAAAAGAATCCTTTCATCTGGTCACACCAACCCCCACCTAAACTAAGGAAGTCATGTCTTCGTTTCCTCAAGATTTCACTGGTTTTTTCTAACTGGATGGTAATTACTGCAGCCCTCACCTTACACTGTCTGTGTAGTGCATTGATTATTAATACTTGCATGAAACGTTTCCTGACCCAGGTCCTATTTATAGCAGAAGTCTCCTTTGTTTACTGCCCTGTGGGATCAGGAGGGAATATACCATTTACCCTGTACAGCATGGGGCTTTGTCTCTCCAAAGCTCATTATTTATGCTAAATATGAACTGTGACGCCTCACAATAGTGACAAGGTACAATAAAAAGGTTGGTGGCTCCATCGTTGCTCACTCTTCTCTTTTATGCATGAGTGAGTGCACACCCCTAAGATGGACCTCCCAACCACCAGCACCCGGATGGGGATGAGAAGGCTCTGCCTTCTGACCTGCAAGTCTCACCTGGGGAATGCGCACTGTTCTCTCCTGAGATGCACAGATTGCTGTTTTCCTCCATTGTGCAATACTCCAGAAATAGAGAGAGGAATCACATCTACCCATCTTTCACATTCTTGGAAGGTTTCCTGAAAGTAAATTTCCCATTGCCTCTTTTTTGACCTTGTGTTATGTCTTGCTTCTTGATTTTACAATGTGAAGTTCTGAAAGGTAATAAGGATCATCACACAATTTTTCTCAAGTTCCTTTCTGAATTGGTTCTTAGACCTCTTCCTGCATTTCTAAATCAGAATCTGAAAAGGCTGATTTTAATAGATGTTGGTGAGGGGTGGTGAGGGGGATGACAATGACAGTAAATAAAATAAGTGGACCAGATTAAAATATCTGATGATAAAATGCAGCATATCTGACATGGCTAAAAATCCTACAGCAATTAATGTCACCATTAGCCAGGAGGTGTTAGCAGCAAGACCTTAAAGAGGTCTGGAAAAGGTTGTCATATTACATATCAGGTCACTGAAGCCCCCAAAGGTTGTGTGATTTGCTTGATGCCCCATAGCAAGTTCACTGGAACATGAAGAATGAACCCAAGTCTCCTATGTTCCAGAGCTGTGTGCTTTCTATTACATCATGGTTTGTACTTAAGTCCTGTATTCTATTTTTATTGCTGTATTCCAGATGACCACAAACTTAGTGGCTTCAAGCAAAACACATTTCTTATCTCACAGTTTCCATGGTTCAGGAATCCAGGCAGAGTGTAGCAGGATCCCTGCTTAGGGTCGCACAAGGCCTCCATCAATGTGTCAGCCAGACTGCATTCCCTTCTCGAGTTCAGGGTCTTCTTCCAAGTTCATGTGGCTGTTGGTGGAATTTAGCTCCTTGCATCCATAGGTCTGATGTCCATTTTTTAACCTGGCAGTTAGCTCAGAACCACGCATAGCTCCTACAGGCTGCTCATAGTTCCTTGCCACATGGCCCTCTCACAACATAGCGCTTACTCCTTCTCATAGACCAGCAGAAACTCTTTTCAGTCTGTTAAGATAATCTTATATGACGTACAATCATGGGACTATCCCATCACCTTTGCTATATTTTATTGGTTAGAAGCAAGTCCCAAGTTTTGCCTGAATTCAAGGGGATGGGATAATACAAGGCCATGACTCAATGACTGTCCTCATAGAATCCTGCCAACCTAAGTATAACTTAAGAAATAAAAACAGAAATATATGCACAACAGTCTGGACACTTGCTAATAGCTAATGTTAAAGACTAATCGCATCAACAATTTCTATTCAATGATTGCACCTTTGTTTTAGTCTACTCAGGCTACACAACAAAATACCAGTCTGGGTGGCCTAAAGAACACACATCCATTTCTCATAGTTCTGGAGGCTGGAAGTCCAAGATCTAGGTGCCAGCAGATTCGGTGTCTGGCGAGAACACTTCTGGCTTATAGAAGCTGCCTTCTAACTGAATCCTCACATGCTAAAGACAGAAAGAGTCTCCTGTCTCTTCTTTTTATAAGGCTATTAATTCCATCCGAGGGTCCTACTTTCACAACCTCACCTAACTCTAGTCACCTCCCCAAGGGCCCCACCTCCAAACAGCATCACATTGGCAGGCAGGCCTTCAACAGGAATTTTGGGAGGACACAAACATTTAATCCATAACAACCTTATATTTTGGTTCTGTTTCTTTCACTGTACCAGCCTGAGGCTCTGAGGTTTTTTTAGTAGTGTTGTTCATATTATTTCTTTACCACACAGGCTGAAAAAATCTTGATCACATATTATCTGAAGGACCAGGCTATTTTATTTGAAAACAGACAGAAGTTAACAGGGCTATGTCTTATTTTGATGCCATGCTCTTGGTAGGTACCAAATGATTTCACAAATGGAGAGGATTTAGCCAAGAGGAAAGGAGGGTACCAGAGATTGGGAAAAATAGATGGTACCTTACAATAGAGGGAAATTGTCATTATGTGGCATGAGTAACTTTACAGCGCTCCAAGGCCAGAACATGGACAAGTGTTGGGTTTGGGGAAAGAGAAGGAAGACACTTACTCAGCAGCACTGGAATTTGAGATTTGTATTCAGGTCCTATTTAACTCTGTGACCTTTGGTAAGTCATGGAAGCCCTCTGATTTCTTCTTCCATATATACAAATATAGGTCTGGCTTCCCAGACAACTGATGAAATGTAGATGAGATGAGTGGAGGAATGGCATCCTAGCAATCAGCCTATGAGAATAAATTTCACTTTGGGATAAGATCAGAGTTTGGCTTAGGTAGTATTGGCCACAGCCAGGGTTGGTGGGTGATTTGATTGAGTCAACAGATTTGTAGAATCTAGAAAATATATATATATATGTATATATATATATATATATATATGTATGTATTATTACTTAAATATGGTATGTTATAAATTATTCAAGCTTAGTATAACAAGTAAAACTATACAATGAAAAAAATAAAGGTGTAATCATGTCTTTACTCCATTCCCACCTCCTGAAGTGTGCAATGAGTTTAGTGTGGACTATTTCATGACTTTTCCTTGTACAATGTATGTGCATAAGTACATATACATGTATAGAAACATATATATACATACATAGGTGATTATTTACTTTTTTTAACAAAAGTAGAATCATACTATACAAATTACTCTGCAAATTGAAACTTGACAGAATATCATGCATGGGCCATTCATGTAAGCCACTATATAGAGAACTAAATTTATCCTTTTTTCTGCTGATTTGTCTATGTGTGTGTGAGATTTTTATTTGGAGACTATACATTGCTTTTTAATCTAGATGTTTTTTCCTTGCTTTCCATCCATTATCTTTCCTTTGCCCCTACCCCTGCAGGTAACCAATGTTAAAATATGTGTATCTCTCTAATCACACACACACACATACACACAGCCACTCACATAGGAGAACTTTTAGTGGTTTATAAGACTTGGATCATATCATATACATTTCTCCAAGTCTTTGCTTAGTCAACAGTAGTTCACAGAAATCCTTCCAAGACTAATACAGCTCTAATTCTTTGCTTTTAATAAACCCATAATTTTCCATGCTGAGTTTATAATATTTTATTTAGCTATTATGAACAATATGACAATATTCTTATATATATTTCCTTTTGTAGTTGATTTTTTATTTCCATGGAATACATTTCTGTAAGTGGAATTGCTAGGTCAATAGATACACATATTTATTTTAATTTTTGTAGGCATTGTCATGTCCCCTCCCAAAAGGATATCACAAATCCTATCACTGGTATATGAATGTCCTCTTCTATGTGTATGTTCACCAAAACAGATGTTTACCTTTCCGTGTTTAATTCCATCAGTCTAATGTCTGCAAATTGATACATCATGTCAACTTGTCATGTGGTTTTTTTCAGCACATACTTTTTCCATTTTTCTACTAGCTTGTCTTTTTCAAGTTTTAAGTATTCTATGCATGCTTATGTATCTAAACCCTTTGTCTTTTGTATTACCAATAGTTTCTCCAAATCTATCATTTTATTCTTTTTGGTTTATGGTATCACATATCTTAACTATTTTTAAATTTTAATAAATATGTCCATATTTTTCTCTTATAAATCTGAGTTTTCAATGTTAGTTAACTTCTCTCCCACTTTTCTATATAGTCTAGATTTTCTTGCAGTTTTCTTTGTTTCATTATATATATATATATATATATTTGCATTCTCATCTTAACCATCCTAGAGATCTAATTACAGATTTCCAAATCCATTCCAATTACTAAGACAGATTCCTAAACCATTCAAATACTTGTTGTTGGACTGATTCCATTTTCTACTTTCTATAAGCCTGCTATAAATCTTACAATTAAGACTGATGATCTATCTTTATTTTCAATATTATCAAAATATTCATTCTTAAAACTCTTTTTTATTGGATTTAGGTGTTTAATACAGGAGGTGCCCCAGGGAAAGTAGAAACGTTCTGACATAGTCATTATTCCTAGTTTCTGTTCCTAAAATGTGAACTTCTTGAGATTACGTTAGTTTGGCCCAGAGGGGGAAAGAGAGAAAGATGTGTCACTGCATATGAAAGGGGTGGCATGGAGACATCTGCAGGGCTGCAGACTCCCAAGTGGGACTTGGAACTGCTCGCTGCCCCTGCCTCCCAGGAGGGAAGCTGGGCTGAGGCTCCCAAGTTCCCGTGTCAGTTGACAAAATCCCCAAGCCCTGCCTAGCCAAGTGGCAGCATAGGGTCATGACCATACAGATAGTGGCACATAGGAACACTGGATATTTTAAGGACTTCCATTTCCTTTGCCCAACTCTAAACAAAGAAAAGGAAATCCATGACCCAGGTTGGAGTTTGAACAAATCTGGTGGAAGAAGGAAGCTCCAAAGAGATGAATAGTGGTTTAAAAAACAGCGGTGTAACTCTTACTTACATTCTTCACTTTCTTCAAGTAGAAGTCATGCCAGTTATAAATAATGTATAATAGATGTTATGTGAGTTCTTTACATAGATGAGGTCTTGAAGCTGGTAGCCTTATAAGTACGGTTCTGTTATGATCCCCTTTGTCTTCATTTACAGATGAAGAAAGTTAAATGAGCTTTTCCAGCATCATGTTGCTCATGAGTGGCTGAACCATGGTCAAAACCCACGTCTAAGGTTTGGGTTTTTAGTCATTATTCTATACTACTTCAACATGACATGCATGAAAGCATTTTGTAAACCACAGGGCTTTATACAAACATAACGTAAATACAATATAAGTTGTAGCCACAAATGTAGTACGATAATATTTTTTGATATTAAGTTTCCTTCCCTGCCTGCCCTCACCCACCTCTCTTCTTTGAACTTGTTATCTTTCTACCAGCAAAGCTGAGCCACGAACTTGAAGCTAAGTTCCCTGGAGAAAGGGAGGGGAGATACCTATAACAAAGAAGTCATTGCTTCGCTTTGAGTTTCAAATAAAATGTTTTTACACCCAGAGGAAAAATAATCCTTCAAAAGCCCAAATGCTTTTGATTAGTCAGAGCTAGGCACTAAGGTGAAAGAAGGTTATATTTTGAATTGCAAAAAAGACCAAGTTTAAAGGAGTGCACTTAGAGAGTTTATAAAAGTCATAGAGAAGGAAGAGAAGGATCTAGAGGATGTGAGATCAGAGCTTACATGCTCTGTGGTGGGTCACTGAGGCTGTTTCCAACACCCTATTTCTCCGAGCCTTGGCTGTGGGGAGAGTGCAATAATGGGACCTCCAAGGAGGTTTGGCGGGATAATGGAGAAACTTCAGCTAGGCCTGGCTTTTCAGGGATTATCCTGGAAAAAGTGTAAGCTGCCTTGAAGGAGCCTGGCGTTCAGCCTGGCCGCACAGGGACATGGTGCTTAGGTGGTAAAAATAATACTTGAAGTAATGACTCTATAGCATCCTACTACATTGATGGACAGTGATGGCAGTGGGGGGAGAACTTGATAATATGGGTGAATGTTAAAACCACAATGTTGCTCATGTGAAACCTTCATAAGATTGTATATCAATGATACCTTAATTTTTTAAAAAAATAAATAAATAACACTGGGGGTGGACTCAGAAGAGTCTGAGGGATGCACATACTCCAAGGCAGTACAGGGAAGGCAGCTAAAGTTTCCTGGGCTTCCTGGGGACCTAGGTGTCCTGTGAATCAGAAGAGACCCAAGTCTGAAATGAGGGAGATGCAAAAATGTAAGGGCCTCAAGGTCACAGGCATGGCTGGACCTGGACATCATCAAGGGTACCAGTTGACACCCAGTAACCAGACAGACACCAAACAAGATGCCATGGCCAGCGAGGACAAGCTGCACTACAGGGAACGCCAGGGGTCAGAAGATGGCTGCAGAGCAGATAGCCCCCACCTCAGAGCAAAAAACACGTAAATGACCCAACATTAGACTACCTTCTCTATGAAAAAAAGCTTTTCTTTCCCCAAAATGACTGAGTTAAGATGGAAGAGACTAAGTCATAAACTGGAAATTGCTGAGTGACCTTGAAAAGACAAGGAAGGCCATAAGACACCACTGCAAAGTGTCATTTATGCATGATGTGAACATCTGGATCTGTCTACACTTGGTTTCCTATTAAAGAACCACTTCCTGATATTGCATCTTTGAAGACCAAGACAGAAGATGCTCTGTCAACAGTGGAAGTATCTGCTTGGGCTCTCTGGAATGAGAACTGTGACCTTGCTTTTTAAATCTGGTTTCAAAATAATAATTCTTTTAATATTTACAGAGAACCTATATGCCAGGCTCTGTAGGAGGTACTAGAGACTCAGTGGTAACATAACACAAATGATTCCTTTCTTCATGGGCCTGATAACCAGCAAAGAGGAAAGGCACAGAGACGCTTTCTGGTCCACTGTGGCAACTGTTGTAAGGGGGAAGTCACCAGCAGCTACGGAAGGACAGAAGGGCCACCTAGCCCATCTGGGGGATGAAGGGAACCCTCCTGGAATTAAGTGAGCCCTTGGCTGAGCCCTTATGGGAGAATCAGCCCCTTGGAGAAAAGGGAGACAGGTAGAGAGCAAAGGAAGCCTGCTGTGGCAGGAAGAACAGCAGGTGCAAGGGCTGGAACTATACATGGACGTGCAATCTATAAGGAACTGACAACTATTTGCTTTGGCTAGAATGTATATATATACTTCTCCAGATTTTTCATCCTTTCAAACAGCATCCTTCATGAATGAATCACTAAAATCCGAGTTGCCTCACTCTCCAGGATCCACAAATGTTACCTTGAGTTTCTTACAAAGGTGTCTCCATTTCTCTGACACTATCCCAGCTACACAATTCTCAAAGCCCAACCTTGAATTCAGTAATTCTCTGGTCAAAATGGAGTGATTGTGGGCAGGAAGTTAGTTACCAAAACATAGAAAAATTAACCTCCCCATGTATGCTCTGTAAGTATGGCCATGAGGAATATAATATAAACAATGCCTAATGTCAGAAGTTCCTAAACTTCCTCAATTCACAAGCCCTTAGTGTGTTAGGAATTTTATTCACGGCTCCTTTTTTCATAGATATACCTAAAAATACCATTTACCAAAATAGTTAGGTCACCACAACTGAGAAAGTATCAAAAAGGAATGTAGCACAATCTAAAGTTGAACCTGTGAACTACTTGAGCTACTATTCCATTTGGTGTCCAATGGCTATCATGTATTGCTGTGTTAACCGCAAACATTTTTTTAATATCCTGCAATGTCTCTGTGCGTTTGCTGCAAGTATTCAGGGATGCCTTGCTGCAGATCCAATGTGACACATATATGCCAGTCCTGGGACCATTGCCCTCTGACCCATGGCTTGCTGCTCTCAGCTCTGCTCAGTCTGATAGCAGGGCTGACCTCTGCAGGTGCCCTTGTGAACACACCCTCAGCAAGGAACACTGGACTGTCTACTTTGGGGTGAGGCAGAGTGGGGAAGAAAACACACTATTCTCCCGTTCCCTCTCTGCTTGTGTAGCCTTGCTGGCAAAAATGAAGTCTTCTCTGTGGCTCCAACTCTGGCCAGACAGTGTACCCGAGCTTCCCTCCGGGGGCTGCTGCCCCACTAGGCTCTTGTCACACTGCCTCCTTCATCTTCCAAACTAAGGGGGTGTGGTAGGCAGCCTCTAAAGTGTCATTCAATGATGCTCACTGCTATGGGTCAAATTGTGTCCCCCCAGAACAGATATATTGAAGTCTTAACCCCCAGTGCCTGTGAACATGACCTTACTTGAAGATAGGGTCTTAGCAGATGTTGTCAAGTTAGAATGAGGACATTGGGGTGGACCCTAACACAGTATGACTGCCCTCTTATAAAGGGGGAAAATTTGGACTGGGACAAACACACACAGGGATAACACCATGTGAAGATAAAGGCAGGGATCAGGGTGATGGATCTACATGCCAAAGAAGGCCAAAGATTGCTGACAAACCACACAACCTAGGAGAGAGGCATAGAACAGATTGTTCCCCACAGTGCTCAGAAAGAAACCCTGCTGACATCTTGGTCTCAGATTCTAGCCTCCAGAACTGAGACAATCAATTTCTACTGAGTCACCCAGTTGGTGGTCCTTTGTTACAGCAGTGGCCAGACAGTGTACCCGAGCTTCCCTCCGGGGGCTGCTGCCCCACTAGGCTCTTGTCACACTCCCTCCTAGCCAATTAACATACCTACCTTCTGGTATTCACACCTTTGTGTAATCCTCTCACTTTGAGTGTGGACCAGACTTAGTGACTCATTTACAATAAATTGAAAACAGCAGAAGTGATGGGATATTATTTCATATATAAAAAGACTAGGAACTAGCGGAAAGAGAAATCGGGAAAATAATTCCATTTACAGTTGCATCAAAAAGAATAAAATACCTAGGAATAAACCTAACCAAGTAGATGAAAGACCCATACCCTGAAAACTACAAGACACCCTTGAGAGACATTAAAGAAGACACAAATAAATGGAAATACATCCCATGCTCATGAATAGGAAGAATTAATATTGTCAAAATGGCCATCCTCCCTAGAGCAATCTACAGATTCAATGCAATCCCTATCAAAATACTGACAGCATTCTTCAATGAACTAGAACAAATAGTTCCAAAATTCATATGGAACCACAAAAGACCCCGAATAGCCAAAGCAACCCTGAGAAGGAAGAATAAAGAGGGGTGAATTATGCTCCCTGACTTCAAGCTCTACTACAAGGCCATAGTAATCAAGACAATTTGGTACTGGCACTAGAACAGACCCATAGATCAATAGAGATAGAATAGACAGTCCAGATATAAACCCACACATATATGGCCAATTAATATACAATAAAGGAGCCATAGATACACAAGGGAGAAACGACAGCCTCTTCAACAACTGGTGTTTGCAAAACTGGACAGCTACATGTAAGAGAATGAAAGTAGATTACTAACTCCATACATAAAAGTAAACTCAAAGTGGATAAAAGACCTGAATGTAAGTCATGAAACCATAAAACTCTTGGAAGAAAACATAGGCAAAAATCTCTTGAATATAAACACGAGTAACTTTTTCCTGAACACATCTCCTTGGGCAAGGGAAACAAAAGCAAAAATGAACAAATGGGACTGCATCAAACTAAAAAGCTTCTGCACAGCAAAAAACAACATCAGTAGGAAAAAACACAGATCCTCAGTATGGGAGAAAATATTCACAAATGACATATCTGATAAGGAGTTAACATCATAAAGAGCTCACATGCCTCAACTCCCAAAGAGCAAATAACCCAATTAAAAGATGGGCAGAGATCTGAACAGTAACTTCTCTAAAGAACTTCAGATGGCCAACAGGCACATGAAAAGAGCTCCACATTGCTAATCATCAGAGAAATGTAAATTAAAACCACAATGAGCTACCACCTTACATCAGTTAGGATGGCCAACATCCAAAAGACAAGGAACAACAATTGCTGGCGAGGATGTGGAGAAAGGGGAACCGTCCTACACTGCTGGTGGGAATGTAAATTCAAGACTCACAGAACCCAAGAAGGGACTAGCAGTTACCAAAGGGAAAGGGGGTGGGGTGGGAAGGGTGGGTGGGAAGGGAGGGAGAAGGAGATTAAGGGGTATTATGATTAGCTCAACCATTGTGGAAAGCAATGTGGAGGTTCCTCAAAAAACTAAAAATAGAAAGACCATTTGACCCAGGAATTCCACTCCTCCGAATTTACCTGAAGAAAACAAGATCACAGATTCAAAAAGACATATGCACCCCTATGTTTATCACAGCACTATTTACAATAGCCAAGATATGGAACCAACCTAAGTGTCCATCAGTAGATGAATGGATACAGAAGATGTGGTACATATACACAATGGAATATTATTCAGCCATATGAAGAAAACAAATCCTACCATTTGCAACACTATGGATGGAGCTAGAGGGTATTATGCTCAGTGAAATAAGCCAGGTGGAGAAAGACAAGTACCAAATGATTTCACTCATTTGTGGAGTATAAGAACAAAGCAAAAACTGAAGGAACAAAACAGCAGCAGAATCACAGAACCTAAGAATGGACTAACAGTTACCAAAGGGAAAGGGCCTGGGGAGGGTGGGTGGGAAGGGAGGGAGAAGGGGATAAAAGAGTATTATTATTAGCACACATAATGTAGGGGGGGCACGGGGAAGGCAGTATAGCAGAGAAGATGAGCAGTGACTCTATAGCATCTTACTACACCGATGAACAGTGACTGCAATGGGGTATGCAGTGGGGACTTGATAATAGGGGGGAATGTAGTAACCACAATGTTGCTCATGTGAAACCTTCATAAGATTGTATATCAGTAATACCTTAATAGAAAAAAAAAAAAGACTAGGGTTCTATCTTGAGCCACTCCCTGTCATGTACCACTTACTTGCTCTAGGGAAAGCCAGATGCCGTGACATGAGGCTATCCTGCGGAGAGGCCCACCTGGCAAAGGACCAAGGGCTAGTTACCACCATTTGACTGAGCTTGGAAACAATCTCAGCCTAGTCAAGCATCCATGCTGAGATTGCAATTCCTACCAATAACTTCACTACCACCTCATGAGAGACTCTGGGCCAGAGGTAGCCATCTAAGCCATACCAATATTCCTGACCCTTAGAAACTGTGTGAGGCACTGTTTCGCTGTTTTATGCCAGTAAGTTTAGGTGTAATTTCTTACACAGCAATAGATAACCAATATAGGATAGTAATGACTTCCTGCTGCTATTAATCCCAAGATGACCTAATTATCCCCCATTTGGTATCTCAGCTTTTCCGTCACCTATGTAGCCAAGCTGGCATTAAATATTTCCTATTTTAAACTCAAAGTTGTTTCTATTTGGAGCCTGGCTGATACTTTTACACAATTATCATATACTCTGGGGTACAGTAATAAAAGAGCTGGTAAACAGGATCTGCACTTATTTTATGTATACAAAAATACGCTTCATCTGAGAATTTTAAGAATTCTGAGACCCCTTCAAATAAATCAGAACACAACCTAGTTTTTGCAGCCAAGCACATGAGCAAAGTGTTTCATGGGGAGGAACAGTGGTCTCCATCTTGGTTGGTCAGAAAAGTCTTCAAATAACTGCCAGTGAGAAAGAGGCAACATTTCTAAGGTCATTCCTGCATCCCAGGCTCTTGGATATAAGATGAAGCGAGCACTTATTATTTATTGATGTACTTTCACAGCTATGTATGGTCATAAACAACAGCTGACATTCTACTATGTTAATTCATAATTCCAAGGAGCTTCATAGAAAAATCACATCTTAATGCCAACTCGAATTCCTTTATTTTCTAGGCTAGTAGTTCCTAACTAGCAAGCTTCACACTTTATATAAATAAGGAAAGAAAATCACTGAAATAAATAAAGAAAAAAAGTTTGTTTTGTTTTTATTATTTATCTGTAAAGGTATTGAGGGACATTTATCTCCTCTTCAAAATTCTCAGGTCTGGCATTTGCATGGCGACTCTGGGACTACGTATCAATACATTGCTTTCTGAAATATTTCTGTAGACATTCATCTTCTCATTATGACTCTTGTTCATTTTCTTAGACCTTTACGCTGTGGGCATCAATCCCCAGGGAGTATACTTACAAACCTGAATATTGCATTATACATACAGGGGCTACATTTATAAAGTTTCCTCAATTTTTCCTTTCTATCACAGAGCACTTAAACTTCTGTGGTTTTCTAATAATTTTTTTAAGTACGTTGTTTTGTGACTCATTTCTCAGGAAAGACAGCCTGAAAAAATTATACTTTGCCCAAAAGGTTATATCAGCAGTCAGTGCATTAAGAGATGATTTTTGCATTAGGACCTAATTCTGTTATAATTATGTTTGCACTTCAAAGAAGCCACCACACCACATTTTTTATTCTATAGGACTAATATAGTAGTTAGTTGAAACTGTGAGTTTGGGGAGGGCAGACAGAACTGAAAGATTTTGAAGAGTAGGTGGTGGTTGCAGTGATGATGTTTCAGGACAATTAACATGTCCCAGGAGTTTGAGAATATCTTCAGGTGTAGCGTATTTGTGGAGAAACCTCAGATGCAAAGAACTGCCTAGTAGTTCCTGCTTTACATAAAA
Source organism: Manis javanica (assembly GCF_040802235.1). Lineage (NCBI taxonomy): Eukaryota > Metazoa > Chordata > Mammalia > Pholidota > Manidae > Manis > Manis javanica. Next base: position 68,962,302 of record NC_133157.1, read on the forward strand.
AATACGCCTTCTTACTGAGTCACAGTGAGTGCAAAGTGATTATCTGATCTGTCCAAATGGTGAGCCATCTAAGAATGAAATAAGATGTGGGCAAAATAGCCTCTGGTGAAAAGATGAACAAGACTCCCCAGAAAAATCTGTGAAGAAAAATGAGCTCTTCCCATCCCTCTGTTTTCACACATTCTTCACTGAGAGTTGTGTGGGGAAAACGGAATTTCCTATGGCCAGGATCCTCACCTGACCCTAAACTTCTTTATGGTGTAACTGGCCTACTGCTAGGCTACTGCTTCCACACACGTAGGCAATGAGCTATTATTGACTGAGTCACTAAATAAAGAGCCCTGCTCAGTTCTCAGGACAGAGGCAGAGACGGAGGTGGGTTATGGACCTACAGACTGCTGGATGCAGATGTGATCCTAGTGCTTGACCTACTGCCATGAGAATAAAGCCGGATATAAGCCCTTTTACCCCAAGAATGTTCCACTGCCATTGCTTGGCCTTACCGAATCCACAGTGAACTTGCCCAGGGCTGAAACCCTCAGGCAAGACAGTTGGCATCTGTGTGCCTTTGGCCCCTTGGCATTCAGAACTGCCCTCAACACCATAAAGCCTATAGCTAGCAGCACCACAGCAAAAGTGAAGTTACTAGCTTATGCTGCTTGTTCATGAGACCTTAGGCATCTCTTTTGTGAGCATCAAAGAGAGGGAAGCACATTAGCATACTCAGTCTGTTTGGCCACATGCCCAACCCAGGCTGGCTCTCAGGGATACTGGGGAACAATTTGGTCACTCTTCCCAGGCATTCACACAAACAAGCAAACAAAAATGAAATAAATTTTAGCAAATAAATAATTTCCTATATATCTGAGGTATCACTCAGATTTAAAATATGCTTTCCAAGTATAGAACCTAAATGTGCTGTCTTTAAGAGAGAATCATAGGTTGGGGATAAATAAATGAAATTCAAGGATAGTGTATGATGTCTTTGTTTTTCTCAGAGCTTTTCTACTAATGAGGAAAATTATCATTGCTTTCATATTCTTTGAGGAGTATCATATCATCATGTATTCTGTATCATCATGTATTCTGCATATAATAAAGGAAATAGAAAACATTGAATTTAGAACACCATTTTGTTTAATGCATCAGGATTAAAAGTTGTGAATTTTAAAGACACTAGCTTTAATAAAAACCTATGTTTTTCTAATACTTGGAAGCCCAATGGAACACTACCTATATTTAAATAACTGTATAGCAATTGTGCTTATGAATTTTGTTGTCTCAGAAAAAGCAACTATCAGATAAGGTTTATAAAAGCAATTACCACCATGCCCTAGGGAAGAAGAGGCTGGAAACTGTAAGTGTACTCTTTTTATCAGTTTCAGAAGCAATGCTAAAAGTTCAGCAGAAAAGGAAGATAAGGAAATGAAAAAGGTCTCACCCCTAAAATTCATATTACCCCCAGTTGGAAAGAATACTTTGACTTCCACATCACATGGCTATGTATTATACAAACAAGGTTTTGGGAGTCAGACCAAATGGGTTTCTCATCTGCATTATAGCAATTTTTATATGTCTATCCTTGAGCAAGTACCTCACTTCTCTCAGCCACAATTTCCACTTCCTTAAAATGATGATAGTGTAATAATCACCTCAAAGAAATGTAACACTGAATTAAAAAATACATGTAAAGTGTTTAACCCTGGTCACTAAAAGCTGTTGTTTGTGTGATAAATAAAACTATTCTGTGCTAGAAATACAAAAAAAAAATACATGCAGCAGCATATATAATTTTCATATTGCCCAATATTTGGATATTATCAAACTTTTGCTCATCTTCACTAACACTGATAATTAGGAGTTAAAACTTATAAAACTGCCTGATTTTTAAATCTTGTTTGAAATAAGGGACTTAACAATGTGCATCCCACTCATCAGTATTTTTATGTAGCTAATAACCTAGTCACACCACCTATACAAATAGTGTCACAGTTACTATGACACAGATCACCTACATGTGATAAGAAAATAGTTAAATCTTTAAGTTTCTGCTATTTTTACATAAATGGTATTTTACATTATCAAAGTATCATATCTGATGTGATGCTCCTAAAAAGAGGGAAATATAGGCCTGAGGAAGTGGATCCTTCCCCCTGTGGCCATAAACTAGATGTGCAAATAAAATAAGGCTTCAGCATCACTCATCCTTTAAAAATATAAAATTGGCTTTGAGAGCATAAAGAGTTAAAAAATCCTCCCATTCACTCCATAAAAAAGTGCATTTACACCTCATTTCATTTTACTTTCTTTATTGTGCTTGTCAGATAACGTGTTTTTTACAAAAAGGTTTGTGGCAACTCTGACCCAAGCTAGTCTATTGGTGTCATGTTCCAACAGCATTTGCTCACTTTGTGTGTGTCACATTTTGGTAATTCTCACAATATTTCAAACTTTCTCCTTATTACATATTTATAGAGTGATCTGTGAGCAGTGGTCTTTGAAGTTACTACTGTAATTGTTTTGAAGCTTTATGAACTATGCCCATGTAAGATGGTAAACTTAATTGATAAATGTGCATGTGTGGACTGCTCCACCTAGCAGCCATACCCCTGTCTCTTTCCCTCTCCTGGGGCCTCCCTAATCTCTGAGACAGAGCAGTATTGAAAATAGGTCAATTAATAATCCTGCAATGGCTGCTAAGTGTTCAAGTTGCATGTTAAATCAAATGCTATAAATGATTACATTTAGTGAGGAAGTCATGTTGAAAGTCATGATAAGCTGAGAGCTAAGCCTCTTGCACCCAACAGTTAGCTAAGTTGTGAGTGCAAAGGAAAGGTTCTTCAAGGAATTAAAACTGCTACTCCAGTGAACACAGGGGTGATAAGAAAGTAAAACATCCTTATTGCGAATATGGAGAAGGTTTGAGTGACCTGGATAGAAGATCAAACCAGCCACAGCATTCCTGGAAGCCAAAGCCTAATCCAGAGCAAGGCCCTAACTAACTCTCTTCAATTCTAGGAAGTCTGAGAGAGGTGAGGGAGCGGCAGAAGGAAAGTTGGAAGCTAGCAGAGGTTGGTTCATGAGGTTTACAGAGCGAATCTGTCTTCATAACATAAAAATGCAAGGTGAAGCAGCAAGTGCACAGGCAGATAATTCATGAAGGTGGATGTGCTAAACAATAGTTTACTGTAGATGTAACAGCCTTCTATTGGAAGGAGATGCCATCTAGAACTTTCGTAGCTAAAGATGTCAATGCCAGGCTTCAAAGCTCCCAAGTACAGGCTGAATCTGTTTTTAGGGGCTAACACAGCTGTTGACTTTACATTGAAACCAATGCTCATTTACCATTTTGGAATTCTGAGAGCCCTTAAGAATTATGCTAAATCTACTCTGCCTGTGCTCTATAATTGGAACAACAAAGCCTGGATGACAGCACGTCTGTTTACAACACAGTTTACTGAATATTTTAAGCCCCCTGTTGAGACCTACCTCTCAGAAAAAAAAAAGACTCCTTCCAAAATATTACTACTCACTGATGATGAACCCAATCACCCAAGGGCTCTGATGGAGATGTAAAATGAGATTAATGTTTTCATACCTATGAACACAACATCCATTCTTCAGCCTGTGGGTCAAGAAATCATTTTGACATTCAAGTCTTATTATTTAAGAAATACATTTTGTAAGGCTATAGCTGCCATACATAATGAATCGTCTGATGGATCCTGGCAAAGTAAATCGAAAACCATCTGGAAAAGGTTTGCCATTCCAGATGCCATTAAGAACATTTGTCATTCATGGGACTAGGTCAAAATATTGACATGAACAGGAGTTTTAAGAGGTCAGTATTTTATTCTATTCAGTTTGTTTAACCACTCATCTATTGTAGGTCATCTTGTTTGTTTCCACTTTTGTGCTACTACAAATAAACCTGACATGAACCCTTAAACACAGTTTTTTCTGTGGACAAAAGCTTTCATTTACTTGGAATAAATATGACTACCAGATTGTATGGTAAGGGTATATTTCATTTTTTTTAACAAACTACCAAACTATTTCCAGAGTGACTGTATCATTTTACATCCCCATCAGAAGTGCAGCTTGTTAGCATCCTTGCCAGTATTTGGTATCCTCACTATCCTTTATTTTAGCTGTTCTAACAGGTTTGGAGTAATACGTCATTGTGGTTTTAATTCCCATTTCCTTAATGGCCAGCATCTTTTCATCAGCTGATTTATCTTTTTTTTTTTAATCCTCTGGTGAAATGACTTCTTGTGTCTTTTGTCTACTAAACCGTTTCTCTTCTTTTAGTGCTGAATTTTGAGAGTTCATTTCAAATTCCAGCTATGACTCCCTTAGCAGATATGTGGTTTGTAAATATTTAAGTGTAAAATACAAAACTATACAACTTTGGTAAAAAAACATGGGAGAAAATCTTTGAAATCTAGCGCTTGGCCAAGACTTCTTAAACATGATACCAACAGCATAATTAATAAAAGAAAAAAGTCAAAAATTTTTCATCAAAAATTTTTAAATGTTCTTTTATGAAAGTCCCTGTTAAGCTAAATGTTAAGAAAATGAAATGGGGATGCTGTGAGAAGCAGAGATAAGATGCCAAGTGCTGTGGGTTGAATGGTGTACATTTAAATCTATGACCCATTTGGAGTCAATCTTTGCATAACATATAAGGATTAAGTTGAGTTTTGGGTTGAGCTTTTTTTCCCCTTGCCTATGGACATCCAACTGTTCTAAAACCATTTGATTATCATTCCTCCATTAAACTGCTTTCGTACGCTTGTTAAAACTCAGTGGGGCTCATTTGAGTGCATTTCTGGGTTCTTTGTTCCATCTCATTGGTCTATGTGTCTATCCCTTTGCCTACACCACACAACATTGATTACTACAGGTTTATAATAAGCCATGAAATAAAATAGAATGATTCCCCCTGCTTTGTGCTTATTTCTCAAAATTATTTTAGCTATTCTAATTCCTTTGCCTTTCCATATAAAGTTTAAGATAATCTTGTCTATTTCTATAAAGTATCGATTGGTTAACAGAATTATAGGGGCTTCTTTTCATCAAGTGTATATAGGACTCATTCAGAACGTCTGTCTAAGCAGTCATGCCTGTGTGACCCTAACCCCAAATGTTTGTACCACAAGTGAACATATGACTCAGAAGTGACCCCTATATTGACTGACTATAAGTTAAAGCCTAGCACAGAAAAATATCTGGCAAGTTGAGATAATCTTCCGGGTATCTGAACTGAGAAATAAAGATGCTGTGGTCAATTGAGAAGAGAGCATGAGGGAGAATATGACCTGGAGTTGGCATGATGCAAGCCGAAACCACAGACAAGACAATGTTATGGTGGAAGAAGGTGGCACAACTCTCAGTAACCAGAGAAAGCTACTTGGAGAAGACTGAGAGGGGGAAAAATGCAATGGGAATGATGTGAAAGGTGAGGATGAGACACCAAATGTTGTAGGCTGAATGGTGTACCCCAAAAAGATATGTTCAAATCTTAACCCCTAGTACCTCCAAATGTGACCTTATTTGAAAATGGGGTCTTTGCAGATGTAATCAAGTTAAAATAAAGTCATACTGGATTAGGGTGAGTCCTAATCCAAAATGTAGCATTCTTGTAAATAGAAGTAAAGTTGGACACAAAGAAACACAGGGAAGAAGGGAGAGGCCACAAGCGATGGAACACGTTTGCCAGCAATCACCAGAAACTAGAAAAATCAAGGAAAGATTCCTTCCTAGAGTCTTTAGAGGGAGCATGGTTCTGCTGGTACTTTGATGTCAGCCTTCTGGTCTCCAGAACTGTGAGAAAACAAATTCCTAGGCTTTTTAAGCCACAGACTTTGTAGTTACAACTAAAAACTTAGTTACTTTGTTACAGCAGCCCTAGGAAACTAACCTGCCAGGAAATGCTTCAGAGATGGAGACAGCAACGTCCACTCTTCAACCGTCTCCAGTTCCCATGCAGACTGGCTGAGGCTGCTCACCTGTGCTCCTGATAGATATGCTTTCACATGAATGCATGTAAGTGGGCCTCTGCTTCTTGCAGCTAAAAGAAATGAAAGGCAACACAATAAGAAAGAAGCTTGTTTTTCCAAGTCTAGTAGTACCCATGATGATGTCTGCCATGATTAGTACCCTGTTAAAGACGGGAAGTGGTTTAGAGGATGGAGGTGGCTCTAGGAAACATGGGAAAAAAAGAAACTCTCTTACAGCAAGAAAGCACACAAGCCCCAAATACAATCCAACTGTGCGTTTTCATTGCTGAGGGAAAAATTCTGTAAGAAGCAAGACACTAGGAGATCAATGAAGAAATGCTCTATTTTCGTTTTCTCTTTCTGCTTCTATAAAAGACTGGTTATTGACAACAAATTGAGTCTGGGTTTATGCTCTGGTAATGGATGGTTCTGTAATGATTCACTTCTGAGTAGGGATCATATGAATGAGTTCATCCCAATTTATTAGGCACTAAGATGGTTAATTGTATGTGTCAAATTGGATGAGCCACTGTGCCCAGATATTTGGTCAAACATTATTCTGTCTGCTTCTGTGAGGGTGTTTTTGGATGAGATTTTCATTTAAATCAGTGGACTTTGAGTAAGGCAGATTGCCTTCCATGCTGAGGGTAGGCCTCTTCCACTTAGATGAAGGCTTGAATAGAATAAAGGATAGACATACCCTGAAAAAAGGGGATCTGCCAGCTAACAGCCTTCAGATTTGAACTTTAATATTGGCTGTCTCCTGGGTCTCCAGCCTGCTAGCCTACTGGTTCCATAATTATGTGAGCCAATTCCTTGAAATAAATATCTTTCTCTCTGTTTCTCTCTCTGGAGAATCTTGACTAATACAGGCACCTTCTATATGCAAATCACTTTCACTTTAAGATTCACTAATTTCTATTTTAACAAATATTAACTGAGCACCTGCTATGTGCTAGACATGGTTCTAGGTGTTGGGTATTTACAAAAACAAAAAAGCAAAGTCCCTGCCCTCAAAAAACATGATCTTACCAAAATCTCACAATTGCTGTAACAAAACTTAACCTCAGAGAGACTACAAATTTGGCTCAGATCTGTTGTCCCTCCGTGGCCAGTCTGGGCTTCCAAACCAGCACTGTGAAGCCGAACCTTGGAATCGTTAACTATTCTTCGCAGCTTCTCTTGGATGACTTGAACAAAAAAAAAACCATAAACTTCTTGCCAGCATTCATTTCAAACTTCCCCATAATGATAGCCATGATTGTATTTTTGGAGGACCTGATAACAAATATTCCCTGTCCTTGATCTCATTTGTGGTGAAAATACTAGTGCAGAAGGAAAAGGGAGAAAAACACGAGATGATACAGAGCACCAGGCTGCTGTGACTGGGCCCGTCAGCCCCCAACACACTGTGAGCAATGGGTATGCTCTACTGCTGTCTGTCCATAAAGGAAAGAAGAATTTGAGTTAAATGTTCTTAAGAGCTATTACAACCTCACAGTCAATTTATGATTTCCAGTCACAGGAATTCCCCTTTGCCACAGTTACTCATTTTCCCTTCACTGCCTTTGACTTAACAGAAACATAACTATGAAAACTATAAACAGAGAATCCAACTAATTGTGCTCCTTTTTTAATTTTTTTGTCATTTTGGGTGTTTTGCCACAGAAATGAATGTTCCTTTTCAGTCAAAAATGAACCTCTTAGGTTTAGGGATTTAAAAAAAAACCTCTGTTAAATGGAAAAGCTGTTAAAACGAGGGCAAAATATTTCACCCTAGGTTTCAGCTTGATGGTATTCAAAGAAACTTTATCCTGCACATCTTATAGTTAATATTAATCAGAGCCTCTTAAACCTTCAGGGACGTGCTCAGAAACTTTGGAAATTCCATCTCTTCCTTAAAGCCTTTCTTGCCCAAAAATTCTCTCCTATCTACTGCAGATGTTATTGAAACACACTACAGGGCAGAGTATATGCACTCTGACGAGCAGTTGAAAACTGTATTGACTGACAACATGTAAGGAATGTCTTGTCCCACTGATTTCTTCTTCTAAATTTTTATTTATTTACTTCATGTTTCCTGAAATACCTATTCTATTATATATCTCCTGATGATCTTTCCACATACATGGCCTTTAACTATCAACTCCTAGAATGTAAATCAGAGCACCAATGGAGAAAGATATTGACTATCCACAGTCTACTGATTATATATTTTCTATCTATATGGATTTATCAAAGCCTACCTCAAATCCTAGATCCTAATAGACTCTTTCTCTGACAACTCTAGCTCAGACCTAATCTTTATTCTCTCTGAACACTTACCTACAACTTCTGTTTTATTTGTAACTTGCTCTGGCTATTAATTATGTTTGTAGAGACTCCAAAATGGAAATCCAAGCTATGCGTGGCCATTGAGCACTGTGGGGCTTACGAGGTTTGCCTGGCCTGGAATCTAGCTGAGCGAGTGAGTGAGAATGCTTAGGGGAAGAAATTCATGCTAAAGGAAAACAGATTGAGGTGCATATGTTTGGTATAAACTCAAGATCACTGAGTTTTTATGGAAGAGATGACTATACCTTGGTGTCTAAGCCTCAAAGTATTCACAGTATAATCTTCAAATCAGTTCTTGAGTCCTGAGGTGGGGAGTGGAGCTGCAAGAAGCATGAAATAGAAATATTACAGCTGTGTTCTCTGATAAGAATCTTTGAGCAGATATGGCAGTGCTTTGCAGCAGAAGGTAAGATGAATGGACGAAAGACATTTTTACCACACCAGTAACAAGTCTTGCAGAGCGCCCAGCTGGAAACAACAGAGGGTAACAGCCAGGCCCTCCCAGGTGTGGGGCACTGTCCACATGGGGAACTCAGGCTGGCAAGAATCATCAGTGCAGTGACCTTGAACAAACTCAACAAGTTGTAGCACAAACCCCACATGACATTAAATTCAAACTACAAAAGGGAGCATGTGTGAGAAATCTTCCAGAACGCAGGAGGCTAGGAAGGACTTCAGGGGGGCTAAAACTTTCTCAATAGTGCAGCACCAGGAGGAAGAAGGTAAAGAAACCATATGGAATATTTTTGTTTTCCAATGCTGTTAACCTCTTGGCCAGGTTGGATGGCATAGTTACCATTCCTTATTTTTATTTAAACATATTCAAAAGTACCTTTTGACTGCACACTCCCTGAGGGTATATAATCTACTGCATGAGCTTTCAGCATCTCCCACTCTGCTCAGTACTATATATGGAAAAACGCATGCTCACACCCTCATTATTGGTTATACTGAATTAATAAATGCTTTTTTTACTGTACTAGGGAGACTGGCTGAGTTCTTTCTACTTATCTGGCTCAAATATGCTGTTGCTTTTGCATCTAGAGGATGTCTAATATTTGTAAGAAAATAAGCAACTGGCAGAAAATTAATAGAGCGGACAAAGCTGAGGGAAATTAGTTGGACATCTTATGCAAAGCCTGTATTTTGGCTGATGTCCAACTCCATTTACCTTTTCTTTTTCTCTTATTCATCTGGGACTAAATTGTGTGCTCCCCATTTCAAGAGTATAAAACAGGAGCAAACCGAGGGATTGTCTGAGTCACAGAAAATATCTTTTCCAAAGAAGATTACATATCTTACTTACAAATTAGATTTGAAGGGAAAAGTGAAGGAAAGGGATTAGGAATTGTTACAAAGTTGGGGAAAGAGCACATGAATTAATGTGAAAGAGAGTAGTTAAATACTGAATCTATAAACTCCTGATTGCTCTTTATTGACATTATAAATTGAGGATATCAACACCTAAGTGGGGAAGGGGGATGAGAGGTTGGATTACAGTATTTTAAAACAAAAGCCTCCTGAAAATATACTTAATCCTAATTAGTTTGTAAGCCATGAGAGAAGAAAAAGGCTGTTTTTGTATGGCCCACAAATGTAGGAATAGTTTTTACATTTTTTAATGGCTGAAAAAAATCAAAAGAAGAATAATGTTTTATGGTGCATGAAATTTAAATTTCAGTGCCCACAAATAAAATGTTATAGGAACACAGCTACACTTATTCATTTACATATTAACTACAGATGCTTTTATGCTCTAACAGCAGAGTTGACCAGTTGTGATAGAGAATGTGGGACCCACAAAACCAAAAATATTCACTATCTGGCCCTTTCTCGAGAGTTGGCCAACTCCTACTTTAGAGAACTCGGATGGATATTAAGTTTGCTTGATTTTAATCTTTAACATAATGAGGGTTTTCTCCATCCATCCTTTTGTTCTATAGGAGTGGCTGCAGGAGAGTCTAATCCCAGCAGACTATTCTATAACATGTGGTCTTAAATTAGAGTCATGCCTGCTGTTATATGTATATTCACTCCTCGACAGAAAACTCCGTCCCCCTAAAGCCATAAAAGGTTATCTTACAGCAATTTGTCTTATGCCTACTGAGTATGCAAATTACTACTTTACATGTCATCATGGTTCTTCTTTTTAAAAATGGTATAAAAGAGCATGGCTTATTTGGATACATCTCACATACAACCATGTTGTCAAACAAAAGTGCCCATCAATCTGTTTTATGACAAACTGTGTCATCACTTCTGAAATACACATCTTTCTGGAATGCAGCAGACCTTCAGAACAAGCGATTACATGTGGATGTAGATCAGAAGGTGAATTAGTAATGAAATGAGAGAGTAAATCACTGATATTCATTATATGTTTGCCCATGTTTAAAATTGGGCATTTTCCTTACAAAGCCAAATATTTTCACTATATCTAATACAACAGCCTTGTACTTTTAAATCTGACTGTATGTAATTACGAACATCTTTCTACTACTCTTGCCCATCAATATGATGACATTTTTCATATAACATTCATTCTTACTTGGGTTTTGCTTCTTATAGGCACCTTTTACTACTGACCAACTTTGGTATTTTCCATGAGCTTTCTTTTGCCTCCTCCAAAGCTCAAATAACAGTAAACATTAATGACAATTGTTGCTCCTGGCACCATTTACCTAATTCAAAACAAATACCCAGTTGTATTTCTTAAAACTCAGGCCCTCAAACAAAAACTCCAGAAAAAATTCTTTAGTAAATGAAAAAAAATTTTAAACTCTCTTGAGGATGGACTGTAATATTGAGCTGAATTTCCAGTCTCCCTACACTTGAATCCCAAATATTCAAATTACTAAATTATCCAAATGAAAAGCTACATACAGCTTTTACTATGTCTGGCTATGTATGGCTCTTACTGGTTATTTATTTGGCTACAGCTGAAGAGAATTCTTTTATTTCAATTTACCGTGAGACTGCTCCTTATAAGAAAAGCTGACTTCAGTGAAGTTTGGCATGGTGCCTAACATATAACAGGCACCCAATATATATATATATATATTTTTTTAATGAGCAAAAGTAATTATAACAAATCATTATTGAGCAGTGTTTTATCTCTCCAAAACATTTTTCCCTTTTCACACTTGACCTATCTCTGAGAAATACACAGGTAGGTGTTCTCAAAGATTATACATGCCAGACCTTCATCACAGCCCCAAAGGGTTGTTTCATTAGACACAGTCTAGTGAATATTAGAAACTACAATTGCAAATGTCCAGCCAGAGAATAGGCTTGAATTTACCTAAGCAGGCAAAGAAATTGGACCTTCCGGAAGATGTCTGGGTCCATGAAACTACCTAATGCTCCAAAGTAACCATTCCTGTTCTAGGGAAGCTAAATAAACATGTAAACATATCAATGCAACTGATGGCAAGTTAGCAAGTAATATTACAAGTCACCTCAAGATACCTATCATGAACCAGTAGTGGAAATAAAGGTAGGCATGATTATCTAGCTATGATTTCACATCTACCTTCCTCCCCACCACTTCTCAGAGAAGAACTACCCAGCCACAGCCCTACAAAGTACAGCCATATGTATAAAGGCATCTTGCTTCACTGGCCACAGACAATTGGTCGAGGGATGGATATCTGGCCCAAAATATATTATTTGTATTCATTCAGATATGAGGGACTAGGACACTGAGTAAAGTGACCACTTGGTTTTATTTTGGGAGGCTACCCAGAATCTAAATTGTCTTCCTAGATTTGAGGAATTTCCCACCTTATGAGACACAATGGGAGGGATAGCCCTCTTTCTGTGACAGAGCCTGACAGTGCCTGATACTTGCTCTCCCACCTCCTTTGCAGCCAAGGAACTAGCATGTGACCTAGGCTTGACCAATCAGAAATACCCACCCTGACTGAATTGGAAGCTACTGATGCACAGGGACTCTAGAGACCGTACTTCAAGGGGACCAGGCTGGGCAGCAGTAGGATCAGGAACAGCAGAATCCAGTGCCCCAGCCTCAGTGGTCTCAGTAGGAGTCAGGCACAGTCTGTCCTCCCAGGTCCTCTTCTGTGGCGTGCTTGTGGGGTGTCCAGTTTCCTACCGATGTTCCAACCCTTCCCAACAGTTCTGTGAGCTTCCCACTACCTTCCCATAAGTTCTTATTCTGCTTAAATTAGCCATGGTGGTTTCTGTTTTTTACACCTAGGAAGACTGACTGATACACAGAGCCCAGCTCAGTTGGCTGCCAGCATGAAACCATAAAATAAGAGAAATTTGAGAGCAGGAGCTGTCATTTGAAGATGGCCATGGTAGGCCAGCAACAGAAGACAGTCCACAGATGGTCCAAGAAAAGCAGACACCAAACACAAGGATGTAAAAAGAAAGTGAGAGAGGGAGAGCTTGCACTCTGACTTCGTATTTCAAGTCCCCATCCCTTAAGAACTGGCCATACTTAATTTCCTACCTGTGGATTGCCTTAAAATTCCCATTGTATCCTTGAATGAACCCATCTTTTTTTTTTGTATCACTAATCCACAATTATATGAGGAACATTATGTTTACTAGACTCCCCCCTTCACCAAGTCCCCCCGACATACCCCATTAGTCACTGTCCATCGGCATAGTAAGATGCTGTAGAATCACTACTTGTCTTCCCTGTGTTGCACAGCCCTCCCCGTGCACCACCCCCACATTATACATGCTAATCATAATGCCCCCTTTCTTCTTACCAGTCCCTTCTCCCTCCCTTCCCATCCATCCTCCCCAGTCCCTTTCCCTTTGGTAACTGTTAGTCCATTCTTGTAACCCATCTTTTTTTAAAAAAGAGTTTTATTCTTGCAACGAAATGTGTCCAGATTAAGTCAGCCAGATAAGTAGCAAGTCATAATCATCTACAAATACGCAAAACAGCATGACTGGGACACAGGGACTTAGGGGACAAACCATGAAAGGACTCTCTCACCCTTTATATTCCTAGCTGTTTAGGATGACTCTACCTTTTGTTCAGGGGTCCTACAAACATCAAGTACTGTGTCATGGTATTGAGACTTACAATTTAGTAGCAAGCTATTTACACTACTCAGTAAATGTGTGAAAATCATAGGACATGTCTATATACTGCCCAAGAATACAGAAAAAGATTTAGCTAAAACATTAACAATATCACATAAGAACCATCTGTCAGGATAGGACCTGGACTACAGAGAAGACAGTGGTGAGGTCTACTGACAGATGGGGAACTGGATCCACCCCCTGGAGAAAGGTGGACAGTTGGCTCCTTATAGCCCAGGCTTCTGGCCATCCATCCCTTCACACATCACAACTCCATCCTGGCTAATCCCAAATGCGGACCAAAAACTGGTGAGCAAACCATCCCAAGATGGGCTGACTGCAGCTTGGAATTACGTGGAGGCCAGCACCACAGCCACAGTCTATTTATTGCCTGGGAACCCAGAAGGTGCTTGGTTCTGACCTATCCCAGGGAGGGTGTCATAAACCAAAAATAGGTCATCTGCTCTTCCCCTCTGCCTTCTGCACTTTTTCTGTCACTTGTCACATTTTTCACTTTCCAAGTTCAACACTGGGGAACAATGAAAATTCTATCAAACTCTAGAGAAGTTCTTCCTCTGCTCTTGTTTCTGGAGTGTTCCTAAGTGACCTTATGCAAAGCTGCCTCTTACCAAGGAATGCTAACGAATGATCATTCCAGTTTTGAAAATCAAAGCAAAAATTCCGATGTCATGGGAAATTCATAAGAATGACAGTGACAAGACCTAAAGCCTAAGCAAACCACAAATCAAATCTCTGTAAATCTGTTTCTTCACTAGTAAAAATCTAAAATACTTCCAGTAGGCAAACTGGGAATCCAAAATTATCTGTAGAGATTTTGTAAAATCCCATATCTCAGTACAATTAACATAAAAACAGCCCTATTAACTTCAATGGTTTGTGTCAAGAACCAAATGGATAAACATGAAAGTGGTTTGAAAAGTGTGTGGTACGAAAGAACCACAAAGCCTGTCCTCACAGGAGTAGTGCTAATACCTGTAGACATTGTTACCACAATTGATATCTTCAGCCAATTAATCAGAATCTAGGTCCTGATCTTTGTAGATCGTAGTTAAATGAGTCCATTTATGTGATGCATATAGAACAGTGTTCCATGGTAAGTACCCTCTAAGCATGAGCTATTTTATTAGGATGATGATTACCAGAAGTATGGTGGTGATGGTGACCTCGATTCTTATTCTTTTCTTTAATAGGAGGGGTCTTTGGCTTTACTGCACTATTTAACTTTCTCATAATAGAAACTCAAGTGGTTGGGAATTATCAGTCTCCTAGCAATGTCAGCTGGGATTACACTGACCAGCATTTTATACCCAAGAAGGCACTGTCTCACTACCACCCACAGACCCAGATTCAACATAGCTGCTGCCAACAGCCCGAGAATTACAGTTGTATTTAGTTATGACCCCTCCTCAAAGTTTACTTGTACATCAGTCCCTCCTAAAAGCCCCAAGTCCATATATTTATTTTTAACTAAAATGAAAGAAAATTCTGTTTGCAAAATTGCATGGCAGCCCTAAGGTACTACAAAACTCATTTGGGGGAATCACTGCCTAATACTTAAGTAATACTGAAGACAGTCAAAATGTATCTTAGAATGTCTCAAAGCATAGTCTAAATACCTAGCAGCTGATAAATTTGGCTATACCATTATAGCCAAAAAACCAACCCATATCATAGCCTGCTACAGTGAAATGTCACTTCATGGGTGTCCCAGGGCCCAGCATTGAGATGAGTCCCAAGTTAGTTTCACCCAATGGCAATACTAGCATTCGACTGTCACCTTCTTACATTAGCATGCTGTGATTATTCCCAGCAGTGGAGCTGGACCTCCATGGTAACGCTCTTCAGGGAGCTGGGGAGGCTCTTTAATTATTAAAATGAATAATTCTTACCAACACATTTAATTGGTAACTATTACATGTTAAAGGGGCACTAATGGAACAGCTCTGAGACTGAACGGTGTGATCGAGGATGCTTTTTGATGTGAATTTAGCAATACTCTCCTCATCCCATCACACCATGCATTATTTAGTTGTTTAAAAAAAAATCTATCATTTCATTTCTAAGTGGAGATGGAATTATTGAACCTACAAAAGCAAAGTTTTGAATTCATCCCACGTGTCTGAACCATTACCAACCCACAAAACCAACTACAGTGAATCGTCATGTTATCTCTGATTGCTAGGAAATTGACCAAAAAATACTCTGAACATTACATCAGCCAGTTAATACAAAGTTGGGTTAGCTTTACAGAGGAGTAGCTGTAGTATTTCTTTTCTTGAGAAACAAAAATTTGTATATCACAGCATGTTGTCTAACTTCACCCATGGAAATCTAACCTTATTTGCTGTATTTACACCTGGTCAAGTAGCTGTGTATTTCTGTGTTATGTATACATATTGTCATGTAGGTGTGTTTCTGTGTGTTATGTATTCTCAGGGAAACTTATTCCAGAGGCAGACAGAAGAACACAATCATACTAACTTGTTATGTGCAAATATCAATAATTTAAGCCCTCTGCCACGTTTCCCTTACTGTTCTTTATAAATAAAGTGTCCATCACTGAACAAGAAGGAAAAAAAAATCCAGGACCAGTGTTCTCATTCAATCTCTTCATTATTGAGTAGATTACACAGCTGTTTCTATGAGGAAGAAAATGATAGAAACGCAGGGGATAATAACACTGGAAAATTAAAGAAGGGAAGGCAAACCTATTTATCCATTGGCAAGACGCTGTGTAATCATCAGAAATTTCACCCTTCAACTTGTAAGCATTTTCTTTGAAAGTAGGATGTCGCTGGCACTAGGTTTAAGGGTTCCAAGAACTAATTTTTTTTTTAAGGCTAGAAAGAGCTACATTGGTTCAGGGACTATATTTAGGGCTTTTTGTACATTCAATTTAATTAACACAAGATTTCATAAGCTTTGAGTGACAATAAACATCTCACATGCTGCCTGCAAGAAAGATGATGCTAGACATCTTCCTAAATGTCTCCGACGGTCGCTGGTGCAGCACTTGAGGGCCTTAGAGAACTAGTGAGAGAGCTACAGAAGCGGCTGCGGGTTAGTTTTCCTCTGACCATGGCTGGTTCTCCCACCCACCTGTACAAATCCAAGAGTCCTGGCATTCTTCTTCCTCATCCCCATGTCTCAGCATCCCACACCAGTCTGCCCCCATTGAATGTCTGCTCAGCAATTAAAAAGCATGACCCAGTACACTCCACAGATGATGCAAATATCAAATTACACCGCTGTCTCCAAATTCCCTCGACAGCTTTCCAGATTCTCTAGCTTTCTAAATCATCCTTCTTGTTTCACTGTATCTGTCAGGCTGCCTGGTCTCCTAATGCTGGAGGAAAATCAAAGAGCTGCTTGACTGGAAAGGGGTAATTACTATCAGTGACATTTCCATTAGGAAGTTTCCTACTGAGCCGCTCTCATCTTAATACCAAATACTCATATGAATATCCCTCCCCAACTCAGCTCCCTACATTAATTTTTTTCAATTAAAATTCTAATGATTTATAATGAATGACTGCTCACCGTCAGGCTGTAAAACCAGAAACTCAAGGGCACATAAATGACATGTGCATCTATGCACCTAGACTTCCATGTGCCTTATCTTAACATAACATTGTTTGGCTTATATTATATGACAGGCTTCAGCCATTTTTAGTTTTCTAATAGCACATGGAACATAGAGTACATATAAACAAACAGGGCAGAGATTTTCAAACTTTCTTTATCAGCAACCGTCCTCTCAAATGAAATCTTACACTAAGAAAGTATAAAGGCACTATTTATTAACCTAAATTCATTAGCATAAACTTATATGTTCATATCTGGAACAATTTTAATAAGTCAATAAGGTTTGTTTTAGTGAAAGGGAAAAAAGGAGAAATCAGGATTGAAAGAAGTGGAGTATATATTTAACATTCAATTTATCTGCATAATTTTTTTTGCTTCTTTGCACAGATAAACTGCTTCTGACAGCTTATCCTACGTTCTGAAGCTATTTTTCAATTTGGCAGAAATGGCAGAGGTTTTTTTCCAAGGCCTTCAGGAAATCAGGATAATCTGGCACCCTACATTCTCATATAAGTGGTCCTGCATGTGTTAAAATTTGGTACATAGCACTAAGTTATTTCATGTAGCTTGCTTGCATGCATGTTGTTTAATAATTGGGTATATTTTTAATGTAATCTAAATCACACCTTTGTATCACTAAAACATGGCCAGGGAACACCAGGACTCTGTAAAACACAGTTTGAAAACACTGTTGACACAGATCCTATTGAGGTTTAGGGAGAAACAAGCAACTGAAGAGGTAAGGAAAGGTTAGCTTGGAGAAGGCTGTGGCCATTACTAATAGTAAACTCTCAACTCCTTCAGCACTTTGTTGCATACTTATCCCCGGGCTGATCTCATTCTCCTTGCACTGCAGGGACTTGAGCATGTCCGTCCCCTCCAGGAGAAGGTATATGACTGCAGGCACTGGACTGTAGATACAGACTGATTTGTGTCCCGCCAAAATTGTTATGTTGAAGCCCCAACCCCCGCATGTGACTGAATCTGAGATAGAGCCTTTAAGAAGTAAAGTTAAATGAGGTCACAAGGGTAGCACCCTAATCTAATATCCAATAAGAGTGTTGTCCTTTTAAGAGGAAGAGACAGCAGATTGTGTGTGTGTGTGTGTGTGTGTGTATGTGTGTGTGTGTGTGTACCCACAGAGAACAGGCATGTGAGGACACAGCTAGAAGCTGGCAGAAGCTAACTTACTGGCACCTTCGTCTTGAACTTCCAGCCTCCAGAACTTAGAGAAAATAAATCTCTGTTGTTTAAATTATCCAGTGGTATTTTGATGTAGCAGCCCAAGCAGACTAATATAATCATGAAACAAATATGCCAGAAGAATATTGTTAAAGTGAGTGCAATAAAAGAAATTTCCTTTTTACCTTCATGCAGTCATTTAAATTTGATACACTACAAAATGTTCAGTAGGATCACTTCATAAGGACTGCCAATATTATTTTGCCTGAAAAATAAGATAATAAATAAATTAAATTAAATAATAAAAACATTTAGTATTCAGGCTTGAAGCATGGGTGTCCAGTTGATTTGAACGGATCTTTTATCTGACAGCTCTCTGTCCTCAGAGCTCACAGTACAAGGTAAGCCATTAACATGTGAAACTGGGAAAAGACATCTGGGCCTTTTTTAAATGAATCCATTTAGTATTTTACATCATTGTTTATCCTAGTTTCTTTTTCTTACTCATGTTTTTCTCATATTTATACCAAGGATAGCAAAATTATGACACAGGTATTGCCACTCCTCCATCAGTGCCTATGACAATCATGAACAATTGATCCTGGCCCCCTGTCCCTCTGGGTTTAAATGTGGCTTCAGAATCCTTCTTAACACAGTACTTCAGGCAGTCACTATCCCATCCTTAGTTCAGAAAAGGAAAATTATTTGCCAAGCTTTTTTATATCTTTTTTTTAATCAAATAATGATTTTAGATCTCAGTATGTGATAAAATTTCTACTTTTAAATATTTGTATGGCATTTACTAAATGGTTGAGTTGATTTTACTCTGAGCTGAATTCCTCAACTCTAGAGCCATCATTCAGCCCCTGAGTTGTACAGTGCACAACCTACACAGACTCACATTATTCACATACTCATTTTACTTAGTGCTTTTAACAAATTTGAAAAAAATTACTTTTAAGGATATCTTTGACTATTTTCTATTAATGACTTGCTTAGAAAAACAACTCGTTTGTTTTTCAATATTTTAAATACCTTTAATGATTATTGAATAAAAATATTTATTTGCACTATTATTTAGTATTATTAAAAAAATAACTTACAATGGGACATCCAGTTTAGGATGGCAGCCCCAATGTCACCTCTCCATATTTTTGGACAAACTGTCACTGGAAATAGAAAAAAATGAAGACATAACCCATTTCCAAAATCTAAAGCTGATTTAACACACCACCAAGTCTAGGAGATACTTGCATTCTCCACATAGTTAACTAACAAATCATATTGGCATCTAGAAACAGAAAATTTTGGAGGCTGGGAAGGTAGGACCAAATGCATTAGTTAAACTGCCATCCAGCTGTGGCCCCAACAGCAATGTGACTGATTCTTAAGTGGACAGAATGCAGGCAGGTCCTCTGCATTTTCTCCTTCTTCCAGTGTAACTAAGTAGTAATTAGTGTAATTAAGTAGGGGACAGACACTATAAGGTCTCCTTTAAATTCATTCTACATGCACTCTTTCGAGGATGATGACGTTTCTGTTTTGAAGGCTACTGGAGGTGATTTTGCAAAGCTCCACCCTTCCTCTGAGTCTGCCAGCTGCAACTTCCTGCCCCTTACTCTGCAAGGCTTCCTCCTAGACCATGTGGAAGTTAATTTTCTCCACTCACCCTCAGTCCAGGGATGATTTGTGTGGGCTTGGTGTTCATCAGGGGACAAGCTGTGTACATGACCTCTTGTCCTGCTCTCTGTCCACTCCTGCCCAGCTGCAGTCTGGTCCCTGATTCATTCTAGCAAGCATAAGGGAATCGTATCTTGGTATTAACTGCTCTGGGTTTTTTACTCTCCCTTTTCAGGCTGCAGTCAGGCCCTTCAGGTTTATGTCTTGGAGAAAGAAGGCCACAGGAGAACAAGAGAACAGTCACGTCTCAGCTCTCTCCACACGGTTCAGAAACTCTCAGCACAGGTATTGAGTTGAGAGAGATATTTCTGAGTCTCAAAAACTGGGTTTTAAGTAGCAAGAAGCAAAGTTTATCTTGTAAATAATGGGTAATTTTAAAAAGCCTGTTCTCAGGCCTAAACTTGATTAAAACAACAAAGTAAAGGTAAGAAAATTAGACCCTGCTAAGTGCCCAGAACCAGTGGCTGCCTCTCTTGGAACAGATCTAAGGAAAAAGACAGTGAACTCCCAGAATGTGGTGGGGTTTCAAAAGTAGAAAGAACTCTACCTTATTTTTCTAGAAGGGCCTAAGGCTATACCCCAAGACTCTTGCACAGGTCTGTGGTGCTACGAGAGAAGAGCTACTGTTTTCCTGTATTTGTAAAAGGATGCACAAGTAGCTAAGAGGCCTGCAGACTGGCAGCTCCTTGCAAACAGAAACAAGTGTACCCTAAATGCCCAGACACCAAGACAGACTGCAAGTCAGTGGCACAGATGTGAAAAACCAAAGTCCAAATGGGATGAGTCAAATCTCCTACCTATCAAAGGGATAGCTGTCAATGACAGGGGACAGACTCCCTCCCTGCAGTAACATCATGTGATTCAAGCCCCTGGAACTGAGAAAAGAGGAGAGAAAATAAACTGTCATTTTAAGAGGGGAGAGCAGGAGGCTTCAAGACCTGAATTGTCTGAATGAAACCTGAAATAAGTGAAATCAGAAAAAAAAAAAAATACTGAGATTAAGTGTTCTGTCATTAGGCACTTACAATAAGTGCCTAAAGACAAAATGCGTTATGATAAAACTCAAGAGAAAATTCTGAATCATAATATAAGTTGATCACGAGAATGAAAGTACAGCATGGAAAATATAGCCAATGATTCTGTAACATCTTCCTATGTTGACAGACAAGAACTGCACTAGTTGGGGTAAGGATTTTAATAATGTGGGTAACTGTTGGACCACTGTGTTGTATACTTGAAACCAATATAAGATTGTATATCAACTATACTTCAGTTAAAAAAAAACAGAAGAGAGTTATCATTTGCACAGCTAAAGATTCAGAGCCACTGATAAATTTTAGGGGAAGCCCAGGATTTTATGGCACAGGGCTACCTTGCTGTGATCCCCATATTATGTTCCCTGACATACTAACCAGAAATAATACACGCAAACTGTAACTCCCAACATACAGGGCCAACTAGGGTCTGTCCATCTGTCCCACATCCTACCAGCCAGAGAGAACAGGACAGGACCATCTGATAGGGCCTACACCTGCCAGCATACATGGTACCTCTTTAGAGGCTCGGCTCTGCCTAAATACAGAAAGAAATATGGCACCTAGTGGGATTAGGAAAGCTGTGTCTGACCCACCGAGCACTTTTTTCTTTGCAAATTAAAAAAAGATGCCTGCTGTGCCAGCCACACCTGGGCAGTAAATAATTTGCCCAACTCTATACAGTAGCCTTTGGCTGGAAAATGAGAAACGGTCTGTTTTCTTCCCAAACAAGAGCTAGAAGGAGGGATGCTCATTCTCTGGTTGTATTAACCCTGGCACTACAAGTGTGGAGCAAATGTGGAGGAAAAATGACTTGTTTTTCTGCTTTTTTTTATCAGATATTCTTTATTTTAGGAAGCAACATGGTAGGAGCAACAAATACTAATGCTTGGGGTTTTTATTTAATTCAAATAATCCATCTGCAAGCACCTTTCAATGAATGGCAATTCCTGGTCAGATACAGGGATTAAGTTGTCTTTGATAAAGGCAGGTGTTTTGGCCACAGAAACACCATGTAGACAGCATTCAGCCTCAACGTATCCCTTACGTCCCTCCACAGAGCTTCTAGCTCCTACGCTAAATCAGCAGAGGCAAATAGAGGATAAATTCCCCCAGAAGTCCTTTGAGAGTTTTGCAGGGTCTATTTGTTCTGATTCTTAAAGCTGTTTTTAGTATTTTCTGGAGATTTAGCATGAATGTAGAATAGACCCAGGTGGCCATCCCTAACCAAATTATGTAAATTTACTAAGTCTCAGATGGCTCATAATAAGAATGGACTTCTCCACCACGTAAGATTTTGTGAGATTTTGTAACCTAGCACTGTGAGAACACCTAGCCCAGTGCATGGCACAGTAGCCATATGCACACTTGAGTTTCATGAGCCTGTGGTTACAGTGAGGTCACACTGCCAATGAGAATGCAAAATTCCTGGGCACATGCCACATCTGTATTGTGCAGGAGCTGCAGATTCATTTCAGAGACGCGTGTGCTTGATTCTAGGAGGTCATAGAGGTGTCCCTGATATTACATTTGACGTTCATATAGTTTCCCTTGGGGTTTCCTCACTTAAATCTGCTACTTGCAGAGGGACCCTGGAGGGCTGGACCTCACCACAGCCTCTATTGCAGGTCATCACAATCATATTGGTGTCAGTGCTCCTAAATCAACAAGCCATCCTGGGCCAAAGTAAGCACTGTATTCCAGCTGTCTACTGAGCAGAAGGCTATTTTATTACCCTTTTTCTTTGCATCCCTCTTCACAAAGAAACTCATGCCATTTATAGGGGGACCAACTGCTCTTGTTTTCTCAGCTCTATCCTGGTATTAGCTTTGAAATTTTCACATCCTGGGAAATCCTCAGTCCCAAGCAAACCAGAACAGTTAATCATATTAAGTTTCAGACGCCAGACCTATGAAGCCCTCAGGGAAACAGACATCATTCTCTCTTCTCCAACCTCCTTCCACCAGGCCCGACCCCATCTGTTTGCCCCCAGTTAGCAAACATAAACCTGTATTAGTTTCCTATTACTGCCTAAAAAAATCACCGTGAGCTCAGTGGCTTAAAACAAAACCCCATTCATTATCTCAGGTTGTCTGTAGATCAGAAGTCAGAGTGTATCTCAATTGGGGTCTCTGCTCAGGGTCTTCTGTGGTGAAAATCAAGACATTAGCTAGCTGAGCTCTCATCTTAAGGGTCTGGGGAAGAATTCACTTGCATACTCATTCATGTTGTTAGCCAAATTCAGTTCTTTGTGGCTGTAGGACTGAGGGCTCCATTTCCTTGCTGGCTGTCAGCTGCAGGCCACTCTCAGCTCCTGGAAGCCAGGTATATTCCTCGCCACATAGTCCCCTCCATCTTCAGTGCCACCCACAAGGAATCTCTCTTGCATTAAATTCCTTTCATACTTCCAAGCTCTTCAAGGACAGCCAGGCCCTTTCAAGGACTCATCTGAGCAAGTTGGGTCCACCAGGGATCATTTCCCTTTCTGAAAGCTATATAACATAACTTAATCATACAGTAATATCATATTTAAAGGTTCATCCATCTTTTGAAGAGAGATTATACAAGTGTGAGGGTCACTGGGGTCATCTAAGAATTCTACCTCCCACACCTCCTTTCTCCAAGTATATCAAAAGTTACAAAGAGATGCCTGATAAGACCAAGGCCCAGACACATTCAGAGTCACTTGAGGTGCTTTAACATCAACCAATGTCTTTGATACATTCATGTATTCTTTCTCAACAAATATTTATTGAAGTTCTATTATGAGCCTAGCACCGTGTCAAGTGCTAGAGATTCACGATGAACAAGAGACGTGACCCCTGCCCTGGTCTACTGGGGCAAAAATTAATCTAAAACCGTGAAATGTAAAAGTGTGTCTCTGACTAGTATGATGAATGTGAGATTCTTTAAAGGCAGAACTTGACGCCATCCAGTTTAAAAGAACAGAGGCCTAGACTGTTAGCTGCCCACCAAAATCCACTCTCAATTTCTAGAGAGAAGGCACAGGGCCCTCCAACCACACTGTGTTTGCCAGCTTCTTTCCCCTTTAATTGTGGCCAGGTAACAAAGTCCTTTCCAACAAGTGCATGTCAATGATGCCACTTCCAGGCCTGGGCCATTAAATTCACTGTCACTCCTGTGAGCAGCCATGGATCATGCTGAAGACAGCAGAGCCACAGTCGGTCTACGTCCTTGAATGACTACATGGAGAAAATCCACCCCCGCCACCTGACCGCCATTGTCACCACCAAAGCCAGCCTGGACTCTTAGGTGAGAAGGAAAGAAACTTGTCTTTCATTTGAGCCATTTCTTTCAGGTCTATTGTTTCAGCAGTTGGGCCTTCCCCAAAACCACATGCTGGCAGGCAAAACAAAACATAACACTTTCTTCTCTTGCATCTGTACAATGTGTCTCTGAAAAGCTTTCACATCTAGTAGGAGATGAAATTCTCTCCATAACCCTGTGAGACAAGTAATAGGACATCCACTATGACATCCACCCACCAGATGAGGCTCAGAGGAATTCAGTGACTCAAGGAGGCTCCCACAGCTCATTGGTCACTTCTGGGGTCATCAACTCACCATTTGGATCTGGGCATGTCATCCCTCTCTTTCTTCTTTTATAGGATATCGTCATTCCTGTCTTCCCACCTAAGAGGAATAAATTTGGCGGGGGGCTTGTCTATGAAATACTCTAGTGGAAAGAAAACATAAATGTGGACTCAGTTCTGTAAGTTATGTATGCAAAAGAGGTAAGATTTGACAATGGCCTCTTAATTATTTTCTCTTCAATATCTTGAGCTCATTGGAAACAGATTGAGATGCAAAGCTATAGGCTGCTAAGTAACTATGGTCTTGGATCTCTTAAATTTTAACACCACCACGGAGCTGCAACCGTGGGGGAACTCAGACCCAAAACATTTGAAGACAAAACATATGGCTTCCCTGCAGCAGAGTGGCACAGTGACATGGGTCTTTACAAACCTAACAGGCCATACTCTGCTATAGCTGCTACGGAATGGTCTGTCTTGGCATTCGACATCCTCTGTTCATAAATTAGCTTTTTAGCTGGGTGTAGGTATGGAGACCAGGCATCTTCTAAAGTGAAAGAGGTTTCTCAGGGAGAACCTAAATGCTTATTTTGATGCTGGGCTAAGTACTCATAATATTTAGCTATTTTGTGGATTAATAAACAGCCATTTCCTTATCAGTCATAGAAACATCAGCATACAACACGGAAGCATCAGAACTTTATATACAGTTACTGGGGAAAACGTTACTTTGTTGTCTAGGGAGGAATCTCCAGATGTACAGCTGCAGAAAGCTTAGGTCCCCAGCTGGATTATAATCTCACCTCTACCTGCACCACCAGCGTCACTACCACCACCTCCTTTATGTCTCACATGGTCCGTTCCAGATGCTTTCAGGCACTTCTGTAGCAATGGCCTATCACATCCAGCATCCTCGCTAACACAGAAGGTCAGCAAAGACAGAAATCACACTAATATCGCTGACCATTGTATTCCCAACACCTCACACAGAACTTGAACAGGCATGCAATGAGCATTTGCTGAATGGACATATAAATTCCTTCTACCCAAACACCAGATTCCTTCCTCCCTTTACACTCAGTTTCCCCAGCCTTGGCATGGGCTTCCTGGCCTCATGCTTTCTTGACCCCAGATGGTTCCTCACAAAAAGAGTTTTCTCACAATTCATATTTTGCTTCATGTTTGTGTCAATGGCAAAAGAAATACATTTATCACGTACATGCAATCAAGGAGCAGGTTGCTCATGGAAGCTGGAAATAGAAGGAAGATTCCTCTGCCCTTGAGACCATGGAGAGACAGCAATATTTTACAATCAGCCATCACCTTAGACCTTTATTATTCCAAGGGGTTATTATTCTTCTGCATAAATCACTCTGCTAAACTTCTTCGTATGATATTTTCCTAAGTTCTTTGTATTATAATTTAAGTAGCTACTGCTCCTTGTTCCAATGAAAAAGAATGCTACAAAAAGTGAAAATAGGAGAAGCACCAAAACCTCCCCTAGTACCAATGTCCTACAGGGTCACTATTAGCATGTTTCCATCTAACTGATTTTTTACTCTTGTTCCTTCACTTACAGAGCCACTGTCCACCCCTTGAATTGTTGTGGCTTTTTTTTCTAGGATTCTGTGATCTTTTTTCCTCATGTCTCATTTTGCGTACTGTCCCTGACTTATCTATTTACCACCAAGGCTTCAGGGGTCCTATATGTTATGGAAATTCCCTTCAATTTAATAACATATTTGAACTGAGTTGAATTGAACTGAATTGAATTGAATTGCCACTCTTTCCTCCTTCCTTTGAAGGCCTGACCAATGGGATATGCACACAAAGATGACCAGCCAAGTAAAACATGCTGTTCATTAAGGGTACTAGCAGAGCAGAGCTCTCAGAAAAGCTGGAATGGGAAACACAACTCAGGCTCTAGGTCACAGTGGGACCTGCTGTTTCCCAGCCTTGAGCCCTAAGACTCAACTCTGCCTGAAGTAAACAATAAAGGCCAGCGCTGCACAGGCCACCCCAAATCCACCTATGCATCTACTCATACAGACAAGAGCAGGCCTGCCTTGCCAGCCCAACACAGAGCAACAGACAGCCACAGCAAGCTCAGTTCTAAAACTCTGCTCTGAGCTGACCTGGCTTTGCAATCCCCACCCAGCAGGCCAGTCTGACCCACAAGGGAAGACAGAGCAGAGAAAGGGAATGGCCATACTTCACACAAAAGGAAAGTCCTTAACAGTCTAATCTGCCAGCAGCATGGATTGGGAAAGTGGATGAAAGAGAAGAACATGGCATTCACAACACTCACCATTGATACAGTGGTCTTGCCCACAGTGAATGTGGCCCATTAACTTCAAGTTGTGAGCTATCCATGAACTTTCTCTCTCTTCCTCAGCAAGGAGTAAATGAGGGGATGTGAGAAGAGACAAAGCACCCTCCTTGGTCATCCCCCAATTAGCCCAACTCTCCATGGACTACAGCAACAGTGAACAGGCAATATTACTCCCCAAAATGTGCCTGGCACATAGTAGGTACTCCATAGATATCTGTTGACTAAAAAAATAAGTGACTCCCAAATCTATACTTCCAGTCCAGATCTTTGTCATGAACTCCACACCTATATAAGTCGACTTTCCCTGAGCCTTCCTTCCTATATGCCATCTTAGTAAGTGAAACCATTATCTGTGGAATTACCTAAGTCATAATCATCAACTCTGCAGAATTCTCTCTCCACTGAGTATGGACCACCCCAAAAAGAAACTGATTTATTACCCAATAGTCTCTCTCTCATGTTTCTAAGGACAAGCAGACACAAAGAATGTATCTTAATCAACAGAATTTATCTAGACTCTTGATGGCCAAGAAACTTCCCTTGAAGACAACCAAAGTTGGTCTCACTTCTCTGTGTCCTCACTGCATTCCCCTTTCTTGATGGACACTGAGCATGCAAATTTTCATCTTCATATTTTATGAATTATATCTTTTAAATTATTATTCAAGTATATAAAAGTATCTTCATTTTTATATTTTTTACTGAAGTCCATACAATAAAATACACAAATCTTAGTTATCTTCTTTTTTGAAGATCACAACTCCAGCAAAAAAGAAACAAACTTTCTTGTTTCTTACACACACTGCATTTCTTAAGCAAATAAAAATTATTCTGCAACCCTCTGTAATATTACACTGGTTAGAACTCTCCCAGTGCCTTATTCCATTTATAATATTTGGATTTCAAATATTGGCAATCATCCTCAACCTCTGAATTATCAATCAAGACAAAGCACTATTTTCCCTGTGATACAAAATTTCAAAGGAATGTTAATAACCCTTTTTCCATGTATTTTTAAAACATCTCATTTCCTCTACAAATCATTCTGAAAGTAGCCAAAATTCAAAGTATCAACATGAAAGAGTCTTATCAACACCAATACCCTCATCATACTGTGCATTATTTTTAAATTTGCTAACCAGTTCTCATTTTAGCAAGAGCCTGAATAACCCATTTACAGAACATCTTGTAGTTCACTGGTCTGATTTCACTACCAGTGGCTCACAAATGTAAAACGTGACAAAAAATTCAAAGAAAACAATCATGTGTGGTATCTACAGCACTTGAATTGAAAGGGAACATATATGAAACCAAGGCATGACTTTGAAAGTAAATTAACATGTGAAATGTATTGAGAAGGTAGAAATAAAATGTTGCCCCTAGTACGCGACTATTGGGGAAGGAGTCATGCATAGCATCCATTTACTTCTTCCTGATTATAAAAGAAAAATACGATTTCTGCCCAGAAAGGACTTCAGAATGATCATCCACTGGCTCATGTGATACTTCCCTGCATTTCATTTTAACTAGAATATTTGAAAAACCAAAATATTCCATCCATCTACATTATGGAAATGAATACATTTAGAACTATAAACTAGTTCTTGGCATTCTCAGCCATTATCCCTACTTTTTTATTATCTGGCCTGCATAAAGCTATTAAAGTAATTCTTTTAGGATTAAGTATTTTTTCTAAGGAAAATATTTGTAATAGCTTCCTTTTAACCTATGAACATATTCAAAGTAATTATCTGCAGGCAGGGACATCTCTGGAATACTTGAAAAGTCTTTATTCTATGGAGTCAGAGATCTGACCTCCAGTTATGAATCTACCACTTCTCAGCTGGATGACTTTGAACAAATTATATATTCTGATCTGAATTTTTTCATTTGCAAATGGAGATGATAGTAACACCTGGCTCACAGAATTTTGGTGAAAATGTAATGAAAGTGCACATGTAATGAGACAAACACAGTTCCTAGCACATGTAGACATCCAATAAAAATGTTCTTTTCAGAGAAAACACAGATAATTAATAAGTTTACATCTTTAAATTAGGAAAGCCTTCCCGTGTATGATGTAGAGCAAGAAACCATAAATTAAAATGTTAATATATTTAAATAAAACATATTGTTTTTGTAATAACAAAAAGATTTCAATCAATGGTAAAAAACAACACTTGGAAATAAATATCTGCAACATATATACCAGGAAAATGGTACATATGCATTGTGTATCAAATATGTATAAATCAGCACAAAACAAAAAGAAAAATGTCTGAAGTATAAGAATAGACAACTCAAAAAAATAGGGCCAATAAATATATAAATTTATTTTTGTTATAGATGTTCAGCCTCACTAGTAATCAAAGAAATGCAAATAAAACAACAGATTGGCTATGACTAAAAAGATGGGCAAAACCTAGCATTTGTAATTGTGCAGGCAATAGGCTGCACTCACACATGCCTAGTAAGGTATATTGATTGATTGAATCTTTTTGAAGGGCTCTTTAGTAATATATATCAAAATTTAAAAGATGCATTCCCTTTTCCAGTTACCCAGATACAGTTATCTAAACTCTGTCAGTAGGTCTTGAAAGTTAGGGAATTTTTCTGAAATACATTCTAATGTTCTCTATGGGATCTGAAACCTCACCTGCAATTGTATGGCTGTTAATAGCTGATGTGAGCATTAACTTTACTTAGAATGCTCTGGAAAGCCTTAAGAGACTTAGAATTTTTTTAAAAGGCTTAGAAAAGAACATGCCAAGTACAGAGGTAGTAACTTTTTGGCCTGAAATAAGTGAAAGCAACTACTATGAGCTCTATTACAAAACAGCTCTATTAATGAAATATTTTAATTTCTATATCAACAAAGGAAGGTCAAGTAAATATAGTGGAAGAGCATGGAGTCAATAAGAATGACAATGTAGATTTATATCTGAGAATACAGAAAGCTGTACGTGATATATTTTTTAAGTGGGTTACAAAAAAGACTCACTTTTTAAATGTATATAACAGTATTTTATTTTCAAGGAGGAGGAAATAAATCAATGTATTTTCATTTTCCATAATCCATAATTCCAAGTCATCCTGTGGCTCCAATATCAAGATCCCTGTTTGATGGTTTCATCGGGTAGAAAGGACGCTCCTTCCAACAGTAGGAAGCCATCCTGAGGCTGCCCCTTCCAGAATAGTGGCCAAAGAAAGAACAAGGGAAATAAGGTAAAGGATGCAGACTTGCGCAGGCATCCTCTCTGGGGGCTGATGGCACAGGGATGGGGGCGGGGCCCATCTGGTGCACAGGTTAAAGAGAATGCGTAAGGCAGACAGAGTTTCTCCCTGCTTCCATGACTGGCCACTCCATTTTTCTCTGTGCTTGATAGGCATCACAGATGAAGTAAACACACTGCTGGAAACTCAAGAAGATATATGGTCCCCATTGTATACCCATATCATAATAAATACACAACTGTGTGTGTGAGGTGGGGGAATCATATCACTGGCCCAGCAGAGGTAAGATAATTAGGAGCTAGATAAATAATGAGGCATGTGACTTAGAGCCGGCGTTCTCCCAACGTGTTCTGGGTGCCAACCCTTCTCTCTCATGGTACTTGCACGCGTCAGTCCTCTCACTTCAATGCCTGGGTCACTTTTGGCCACCAGAAACTGAATCAATTCTCCAAACTAGACAATAGACCATCTATAGGCTCCAATTACCCATCAAACGTGCTCTGTTAAATAGAAAGAACACATTCAGTGACCAACCCAAAGAAAAATCTTCTCTAAGGAAATTCTAAGTGGGGTTCTCTAACAACACAGAGAAGTGTTGGACAAAGCAGGCTGTGATTAGCAAAAGGAAAAAAAGGAGGAAAATCTCATGGCTTGAGTTTCAAAACTGCCTATGTTGTGCCATTTAACACAGTAACATGTTGCCAAAAGGAGGCAGGCTATGGAAATCATAACCTGTAATCATTAAAAATAGAGCTATGTCTTCTCCATTCCCAACAATTTAAATTTAGGACAGATGACATGGCTAGCCTCATCCCAGCCAAGTTGGAGAGGGTTTTTTTTTTTCTTCTCATTATTCCCAGAGAAGGATTTTCCAAGAACTACAATCTTTACAAATGTAATTGACCCTTCCAACCATTTGGAGTTGCCAATTGGTTCTGAGCCGAAGGCCATGTTCAGGGAGTTCCATAAACTTTGCGTATGCCAAATTCATAATCCTGATCTCTAAACTTTCACAACACGCTCTCATAATGGCAAGACAAAGGGAAAATTGTTTTTCCATTTAAAGCGTGATTCAGTGGAGCCCAAGGTTTGTAGAAGAATGGCTGGGTTGAAACACTTAGGTCAGGACTGGTTGGGTATGACATGGACCCAGACACTACATGGGGAACAAGAGCTTCCAGGGCATTGTGCCTGATGAGCAAATAGAACAGCTATTCAACCACTCCGCTGGGAGCCAGGGCTCCTGACTTCAATTCTGCTATCATACTTGATTCACTCTTACCTAAATTTTGCTCACCATCCAATACCACTTAAATGTTTGGAAATCCTCTAATTAATTTGTTCTGTGACTGTATTTTCCCTTATTTTTGGAAATGTCAAAAGGGCTTAGTCACCTTTGCTGTTGGAGAGGCACAAAAGCTACAATGCTAACACAGAAAATACCTCAAATATTGCGTGGATGTTTAAGCCAAGCTTTGTCTTCTGTTTTATCCAAGTTAATACTGAAAGCTGTTTCTTTTTCTGAGCAATGGGGAGGCAATTTCAAACAAAAAGTATTAATTGAAAACCATGCAGCAACATAATACTATGCTACAGTACAAAGTAAGAACAGGCAAATGATTAACACCTACCCTTAAGAATCCATTCATTCATATAAATTCAGGTGGATTCACATATTCAAGTTAAACACAGCATCTTCTGTGGGACAAGAGAACCATGATCCCTACCTTTCAAAGAGTACAGAAAATGAGGGAATGATTGATAATTACATAAGCAATCACAATGTGGACTGTGGTGTGTGTCATACTGAGGAAGACTGGGATTATGTGGGGGCACAAATAAGCACCCACACCATGAGCTTGGAAAGTCAGGAAAGGCTTTGTAGAGGAGGCTGAAGACTAAGTGATGAATAGACTTTTTGAGATAAAACAGAAGAATAGTCCCAGTTTTACAGATTATGCTGGTGATGCTTGTTATTATTCATTCCCCAAGGCCATAAATATTTACTGAATGCACACTGTGGAGCAGGTATTTAGTAAAAGGGATTCCCTTCTTAATTTTATTATATTAGTAGTAATAGCGGTAGTGTCAAAAATTACATTAACGAGTTACAGATCATGTTTATTAGCATCATCTTTCATTCAACAAACACTGGACTGAATGCCTAAGAAGATAGTTGACATTCCTCAAGTTGCTGAGATGAAAAGAGTTAAAATGAGGCAAATTATCTGCCCACAATTCATGTCAATTCAACTGGTAAGATAAAGATTAATTTTACCTCAACCATTTTAATTCAATCATTAATTTTACTTCAAGCAAATACAGGGAAGTAAAATAATAAGAAATATTTAATTAATCAAAGAGAATGCCAAAAAAAGAGAGGAAAATGATGTAGAGTAAGTGGGACAAATAAAAAACTAATAATAAGATTGTAGACTAAACCAAAATATATCAGTAACTGTCTTAAGTATAAATGGACTATATACCTCAATTAAATGTCAACGTTGTCAGGGTGGATATAATACAAAACCTAACTGTATGCTACTTAACAACAAACACAGTTTAAATATAAAGATACAGAGTGAATAAAAGTAAAATGATGGCATGTCATAATATGTATGTATATCAAATCATCACTTTGTAGACCTTAAACTTACACAGTTATATGTCAATTATGTCTCAATAAAGCTGAAGGGAAAAAAAGAACATATATGCAAAAAATAAATAAATAAAATATATATGATGCAAATACTAACCAACAAAAGCTCATTTGACTGTACAAATATGATATAAAGGAATTTTAACACAGGACATGTATTAGAGATAAAGAGGGACATTTCATAATAATAATAGGTCAACCAACCAGAAAATATGAAATTTTTTAATTGTATTTAACCCTCCCCCCCAAAAAAATTAAATTAATAGGAGCAGTAGATAATCCACAATTATAGTGGGAGATTTCCCAGAAAATATGAAATTTTTTAATTGTATTTAACCCTCCCCCCAAAAAAAATTAAATTAATAGGAGCAGTAGATAATCCACAATTATAGTGGGAGATTTCAACAATTATTTCTCAGTAATTGATAGAACAAGAAGATAGAAAGTCAGTAACATTATAGAATATTTTTAACAACACTATTAAGCAACTTGACTAACATTGGTAAAACCCTCAGCAAACAAGTGCAGAGTAGTTATTCTTTTCAAGTATATGGATCATATACAAAAACTTGCCTATATGCTAGGCCATAAGGTCAGTTTCAACAAAATTTTAAATAACTGAAATCATAGAACAATCTCTAACCACAGTTTAGTTAAGCATGAAACCAATATATCAATATTAAAAGATACAAAGAAAACTAAATGTTTGGAAAGTAAGCAAAATACTTCTAAATGGATCAAAGTGGAAATACAATGGAAATCAGAAATATTTTAACTGAATGACATCAAAAATATAACATAACTAAACTTACAATTTGCTGCTGATGCAGCCCATATAGGGGAATGGAGCCCCTTAAACACACACGTAGGCAGTACCTCACTTCACAGAGCTTCCCTTTATGGCACTTCACAGATAGTGTGCTTTTTGCAAACTGAAGATTGGAGGCAACCCTGTAACAAGCAAGTCTATCTGCACCATTCTTCCAATGGCCTTTGCTCACTTCATGTCTGTGGCATATTTTGGTTAATTGTCACAATATTGCAAACTTTTTCACTATTATTATATTGTTATGGTGATCTGTGAACAGTGATTATGACTTGCTTAGAGTTCAGGTAACAGTTAATATTTTTGGCAAAAAAGTAGTTCTTAAATAAGGTATATACAGTGCAAATGTAACTTTTATATGCTCTGAGAAACCAAAAAAAAAAATCATTTGACCCACTTTATTGCAATATTCGCTTTATTGCAGTGGTCTGGACCCAAACCCACAATATCTCTAAGGTCTGCCTGTATTAGAAAACAAGTCTGAAAATCAACAACCTAAAAACACATTTCTAGAAGTTAGAAAAAGGAAGAGCAAATATTCCCAAAGAAACATGAAATAAGGAAATGATAATGATACAGAGACTAATTCATGAAGTGGAAAACAAATTATTCAGTAGAAAAAATTAATAAAGGCAAAAGTTTTGTTTAAAAAAGATAATTGATAACTCCTTGTAACTCTTATCAAGAAAAAAAGAGAAAGTGACAAATTACCCTTAATGGCAATAAAAAGGGTACATCACAGATTTAATAAACTTTTTAAAAGTAATAATATTGATAGTATAAACTATCTTATGCTAATTAATTTGAAAATTTAGGTTAAATGGAACAAATTTCTGGAAAAAACACAACTTAACCAAAACTAACATAAGAAAAATTTGAAAATCAGAGTAGATATAGCACTATATTGAATCTACAAAGATATCTATAGGTTCAGCAGGCTTTATCAGTGGCCCTCCAAATATTTAAAGTGAAATAATGATTATTTAATATTATTTAATTCCAGAAAATAAAAATGAAAGAACATTTCTAACTCATTTGATAAAGCCAGTATAACTTGATCCCAAAACCTGACAAGTACATAAGAAATTACAGTTTAAAAATCTTTTCTTACAAAAAGATCCAACATCCTTTTAAAATTTTAGAAAATCAAATCAGCAATACATTAAAAATTATGATACATCCTAATCAAGTAGGGTTTATTTCAGGTACATGGAGATGATTTAACACTCTGAAATCAGTCCAGCAAATTTTTCATATTAACAAGCGAAAAACCATGAAAAATCTCAATAGTTGCAAATGTATCACTTGATAAAATTAGAAACTCATTTATGCTTTAAAACAAAAAGCTGTTAGCAAAATGTGAACAGAAGTTTCCAAAGAAGACATACAGATGGGCAACAGGCACAGAAAAAAATGCTCCACATCACTAATCATCAGGGAAATGCAAATCAAACCACAATGAGATATCACCTCACACCAGTTCGAATGGCCACTATTCAAAAGACAAGAAATAACAAGTGTTAGTGAGGATGTAAAGACAAGGGAACCCTCCTACACTGCTGGTAGGAATGTAAATTGGTGCAGTCACTGTGAAAAGCAGTATGGAGGTTCCTCAAAAAACTAAAAATAGAAATAACATATGACCCAGTAATTCCACTTTCAAGAATTTACCTGAAGAAAACAAAATCTATGATTCAAAAGGATGAATACACTCCTATGTTTCTAGCTGCATTATTTACAACAGCTAACATATGGAAACAGCCAAAGGGTCCATCAGTAGATGAACAGATAAAGATGTGGTACATATATACAATGAATAGTATTCAGCCTTAAAAAAAAATGAGATCTTGCCATTTAGAAGAACATGGGTAGACCTAGAGGGTCTTATGCTAAGTGAAATAAGCCAGGCAAAGAAAGACAAATACCATATGATTTCACTTACATGTGGAATCTAAAAATCAAACCCAAAACAAACAAACAAACAAAACAGAAGTAAACTCACAGACACTGAGAAATGACTGGTGGTTACCATGGAAGAGGGGTTGGGGTGGGTGGGTGAAAAAGGTGAGGGGATAGAGATGAAAAAAGTCTCAATCATAATATAAATCAGTCATGCAGATTAAATTACAGCATAGCGAATACAGTTAATTATTTGGTAACATCTATGTTGATAGTAACTACCCTAGATGGAGTGAGCATTTAATAATGTAGATGACTGTCAAATGTATATATACTTGAATACAAATGTTGTATACTTGAAACTAATATAACATTGTGTATCAACTATACTTGAATTTAAAAACTTTTAAAAAACAGGAACAGACAGGAACTTCCTTAATCTTACAACTAGCATCTACAAAAAAGCTACAGAATAAACATTTAGAAGATCAGTCTAAGAGGTCAATACCTGAATTGTCTAGACAGGAGCTCTAGAAAAAGAGAACAGGAAATAAGAAGGAAGAAATTATCAAAGAAATCACAAAATCACAAAAGTGCTAGTAGCCAGACCAGTCAACAAACAGAAACTACTCTAGAAAGTTCAGAGGTTTCTCATTTGTCCATTTATTGGAAGAAAAATTTGCCTTGAAGAAAGGATTTTATGAAACCTCCTAGCTCATATTTGCAGGGAATCTGGACCAGAAACTGGAAGAATTTCATTTGCAATATCTTGGGGTCCTAGAATTATCCACTTCACATTAATCCTTGATCTCCAAGGAAATGGAAGCAAACACCTCAGCTTTAAGATATTGCAGCAAGTGTTTGCCGCCATGCCTACCTACCTACTCCTTTTATAAGAACCTCCACTAGGAATAGAAGGAAATCTTGAGCCACTGACACAGTAAAGCTATAAACACACAATATCTCAGGAGGAGCTCCTTCTTCATAAATATGTTAGTAACATACAGAAAAATCATTTATGAAACTCACAAAAGTATAGAGAAATTACAACAAAAGCAATAAGATATGTTCACCCTTGTAAGGCCCTTTGGTAAGAGAAGGACATCTTTGGCCTGAATGGTCTTTTTTAGAAATAGAAGTTTCACATAATTTTCTCTTGATAACACTGGGTTTCTCTAGAAACATGGAAAAATTTAGCACCATTTGGCTGCATTTTCACAAGGCAGTAATTGGCCAGTGTTACAAGAAGTAACCCCTTTAAAATGAAGCACTCACTTCCAGCTTGTCAGTTGCAACCCCTGCCTATTGTCTTACATGTGGCCCACTACAATCATTTAATTAGTTGGCTGATATCTCTGTGCATCTAAGTTTGTGACATATGTTCTACACCTAACCTATTCAAACTGTGGGTCACAGACAAGCAGAATCAGCAATACCTAGAAGCATGGAACAAGCGCAAACTCTCAGGTCATACTACAGACCTACTGAATCAGAATCCCTGAGGGTAGTGCCCAGGAATCTGTGCCTTAATACGGTTTGCTATTCAATCTATGTCCCATATGAAATCCTATGTTAGCAATTGTTTTTAGAATTTACTACTAGAAAAAGCTTTGTTTCCCATTAATATGGGTATGTTGTTTTTTCTCACACAGGAAAGTACCCTGCCTTCTTTCCTTGCCTACCAGGAAGCTCAGACATTAAGTTTGCAGACCTTCCCTAAGGTAAGTGTATGGTCCATACACCAGTATTCTATTCCCCCTACCACTGGCCCCTAGGTTTTTAACCTCATGTTGAAATTTATTATTTCCTGGACACCAACATTTTTCTTTTTTTAATACTGATATTTGTTTATTTTATTTATTTCTTGAAAGCAAACTGAAATCCACTGTAGAATGAAATAAAGGCCCAAATAGATAAACAATGGTTCTGAATTCTGACTACCTTGGTTAAAATCTTGGCTTGCCCATGCATTGGCTATGTGACTATAGATAAGCCACTTATGATTCTGAGCTTTCCTACTCTTTTAAATGGGGGTAATACTTGCACTTCAGAGGATAGGGCTGTTGTTAGGGTTAAATCAGATAATCCATGAAAAGCAAAGAGCATGCTGCCATAACACAAAGGATCACCAGTTAGCGATTACCAGGGGTCCAATGCAGCATGACCACAGGGTCCTAGGTTGTCCCAAATTACACCCTTCTCTCTGCTCTGCCAGCCTCAGCAAGTGGCCCTCATCCTCAGGGTCTCCTGGCCTCAGGATGGGAACTCTGCCTCTATGCCATTCTCAGCCTTCCAATCATACAGCAGAACAAGGCAGTGGCAAGAAGAAAGAGGAGGTCATGCTACTAGGCAAGAACAAGTTTCCCAGAAGTCACCTCAGACTTCTGATTTCTTTTCCTTGGTCAGCACTGTGTCACAACCACTTCTAATTTCAAAAATGCTTGCTTTTTAGCAGAGCACATTAGCAGTTTCTTAGTCAGGAAAATGGGAGAAGAGACAACCAGTATTATGTGCTGTATAAAGGTTCAGGATGTGTTAATTATTTTTATTTACGAACAAAACTAAGAGCTCAATTATATATACCTGAAAAAAGGTCATACACACACACACACACGTATATGTATAAGTACTTACGCATATATGTACATATAGTCCTGAAGCTCTCCAGTTGAATGTTCCCATGCAATCTTACATTATTCTGGATGCTTATAAAATCATCAGTAATGATAAAAGCAACCAGCTTTGTCCAGGCACTACATGTTTTTATACATTATTCAATTTAATTTTCATAATACTATTATAGAGAGCTGTTAATATTTATACCCATTTTACTGTTGTTTCAAAGAGATAATAACTTGCCCAAACTCACATAAATGGTAAGTGGAATAGTTAGAATGTGGATTCAAGTCTGACCCACTTTAAAACCCTCTGCTCTAAAATTCCTCTTTCTAAGGATCATTTCTTTTCCTTCCAAAAAGAATACATTGACTATTTCTTAACAAAGTGAGCCTGACTACCCTTACCCTCTTAGCAGGTTTTTGCCCAAACATTCCTCGCCTAGGCAGAATCCATTTCTCATTAAAATGTGGTCCATAGTTTTTCTTCACTGCCTGAACAGAGTTCCTGAGCATGTGTGTGTTTGTGTGTGTATTTTTAATGTTTCTTTTTTCAAGAAAGAAAGGAAGCAAGCAAGGTAGCTCTTTCAGGCACTGAAACACCCAGTCTCCCCTTAGTTCTTGTTCTTAGCAAAAGGCCATATCGCTCCTATTAGCAGCACTGACATTCTCAGAGACTCATTTTAATAGTATTTTTGTAGAAACATTGCACATCTTATTTCAACACTCAGGCCTAAGAGGAACGTGAGAAAGTGGCAAGTGGAAGGACAAGATTCCCTGCAAGTTTATTATTTGAGAAGATAAATTGCTTTTTCACAGATGAAAGATTACCAGAAAACAGCATTTGCTGCTAAACACACTTCACCTTTAGGGTAGTTAGAGACGAATCGGCATGCCACTGGAAGAACAAAATTCAGGAGGACCACAGAGGAAGCCAGTGGACCACTGCCTGTCTACCCGGGCTATGACTTTCTTCCTGATATGAAAGCAATAACAAAACCTGAACCATTCATCTAGATCTTAGAAAACTGAGAAACGTACCCAGGCTGGACTCCAAATGGGAAGCAATTGCATTACACAGAAAAAAAGAGCCAGTCTCAACCTAGTTTTCATTCCCCATGGCCAGTTTTCCCTCAAGCATCCTTACAAAGGATGGTTTATCCTTATAGTCAAGAAACGAGGCATCTAGGCCCAATAACATAGTTCTAATGGGCAGTTCATTAAAACAGAGAGATGATAACTTTTTTATCTCCCAGGGACTGGAGTTAGAATAATGGGTTGTTTCCCAGTAGAGATTTGGTTAATAACTTGAATTTCATTCCCAAAAGAGACGGTCCTTTTTTGAATATTCAAACTAGATAACAAAAGACCAGACTGAGAATCTTCCATATTTACATCTTCATAATTATATCTCATTAGACCCCATGGAGTTGCAGTAGCTACAACAGGTTGGCCACTCAGCACCCACTTCAGGCTCTTTCTAGTATATGAGTTCACATACTAAAAAGCCAGTATCTACATCACCCCAGTTCTCTTATAGAAATACCTTTTAGAGACTTGTAATGCATAAGCAAGCAATGGGAATTAGCTACTGCGTGAGGAGATCAGATCTTCCAACAAGGAGAAGAGGCATTCGGATCTCCTGGGACAATTGTTGCTGGGATTCTACTTTCATTCCACTGCTATCTTAGATGTCAAGTAGCAAGCAAGGGGAAAATTTTGGTCAAAACAATTCCAAGGTGGTCTGAAGTTTCTCTACACTATGGTGTTTGTGATTGTATAGTATCCAAACTTAGCTCCCTGGCCCTCCTGGAAATATAATATGCTACTTAATGCTCTAAAATTAGTCACTTCTCCTTCAACTATCTGGACTAGATTCTGTTATCAGCTCCTAGTAATACTGGCCCCATATGGGAATTTATACCAGAAATGCTTGCCAAAAATAGACCCTTTAAGGCAAGGGAAATTTAGTGTTGGTTACATTAACCTGCTCAGGCTGCCATAACAAAATACCAAGGACTGGGTACTGACTGAAAATAAATGACAGAATTTTAGTTTCCCACAGTGCTAGAGGCTAGAAAGTCCAAGATCATGGTGCCAGCTGACTTGGTTCCTTGGCAAGGGCCCTTTTCCTGGCTTGCAGAATGCCCCTTCTCCTTCGTCTTCACATGGTAAAGAGAGAGAGCACTGGTCTCCCTTCGTCTGCTTACAGGGACAGTAATCCCATCCTGGAGGTTTGGCGATCAAGTCAGTGCTATGAAAAGCTGTTTGGAACATGTGCATACAATGGTTATGGGGAAGGTGGTCTAGCTATTTCTAACTGTGCTGGAAAGATTTAATAAAGAAAATAACAGACTTGGGCTTTTAAATTCTTGGCCAAAGACACAGTTGGAGAACCATGATGTCGCTAATGTGGGCATTATCTCTCGGAGCTTCTGGGCAACTACAGCCAAATGGAACTTCAGGGAGAGATCCTGCAGGCTGCTAAAATACAAGGCGAGTACAGTTCCGGCCTCATGTAGAAGTCTTACAAGGGAGTTAGATTACTAATTTGGAAAAGAATGGGAACCTCAAGAATAGGAATATAGAAATTTGTGGAATTTGGAGGACTTCATGTTACCCATTATCTCAAACCCCACTGAGCCTCTCTTATCAACAAAAGTAGCTTTTGCCACCCTATCTGATAAGACTTTTGCTGTCTCACTTGAAGACCTTGTCACGTATAAAAGGAGTTGTCAACTCTCCTTATTCCTCACCTATCAGCTCCTTGTTACCTTTCAATGTATATTAAAGTTGGATCCCAGCATAATTCAGGAGGCCCATTACAGAAAGGCCTTAGACAGCAATAAAATGTCAAGGTTGTATGAATTTATACCAACATAATCTTGAAAGATATGCACAGAAATGGATTCTGAGGGTAATAAACAGAGGTGAGGGGAAAAAAACTAATTTAAGATTTAAGGCTATTTTTTTCTATATGAATGCACTTAGATTCTAGATTCACTGTGCTGGTTTGAGTAGGTGGCAATAGTTTTGATTGCTCAACTAACTGATAAAACTCAGCCTAATGGGGCCTGTGCTCACTACAGTTGAGATCTCAGAAATTCCTTGGCATGTCCCACTTACTTACACCAGTGAAGAAAGTACCAGGATTTTTCAAAATGCCCTAGTGTTTGTCTTCCATCGGCCAGAAATGGGGGTGGAAAAAGCTACTGCTGAAATATATTCCCTAATCACAATGGGAATGATGAGATTCTGGGGCGGCAGAAGCCAAATAACATCACGGAACTGTAAGAAGCGAGATGAGAGTGGTTACTGTAGCAGACAGCAAGTCTTAAGTGGTGATGAGAATGATTTAACCTACAAGGATCTCTACAGTGGCTTATAAATATTGAAGTCCCTTAGGTAGCACACTTATTTTCATTTATCTGTATAATAGAAAATTCTAGATCTGGGAATGGAGAGTCCGTCAATCAATTTCAGAGTAGGTTTGTAGCCCCAGGGCCCTCTGAATCAAAAGGAAGTTGGTACTTTTAACAAAGGACCCTCAGAGGTACCTTGGCTTGTGGCCATTTATCAAGGTAACTGATCACTGGGGAAATGAAAATACTCAAACCCCTCAGAGGTTAAAGGAAGATAATACTTATCATTGATGACCCTAAACACCTCCGTCATCTACCTGCCACAGTGGGAGTCTATATGGATCATATGATAAACTAGTTTTGTACTGAATATCACAATGGGCTCATAGGATCTTTAAATGAACTCTGTGGTTATTTCACTGCACCCTGAGTTTATAATGGAAATTAATATACTTGGTAATTAACATAATCTATCCCTCACTAGTTCCATGACCCATTAAATAAAGGCTTCTGCAATGAACTGAATGTTTGTGTCCCTGCAAAATTCCTATGTTGATGCATAAACCTCCAGTGTGACAGTATTATTTGGAGATGGAGCCTTTGGGAGTTACTTAGGTTTAGATGCCCTTATGACAGTGTTAGTGCCCTTAAAAAGAGACACAAGGGAGCCTGACCTCCCCTCCCATGCACTTGAACAAAAAAGAGGGCTTATGAGCCAACAAGACGGACATCATCTGCAAGCCGGGAAAAGGACCCTCCCCAGGAACCAAATCTACCCACACCCTGATCTCAGACTTCCTGGCTTCCAAAACTGTGAGAAACAAATATCTATTTTCAAGCCACCAAATCTATGCTATTTTGTTATAGCAACCTGAGCTGATTTAGACAACTTCTAAAACACTAACCTTAAAAAATGTTACATCTGTAAGAGAATCAGTGAACAAGACGGTAATACCATTATATCTCCATTTAACTTGC
Organism: Manis javanica; assembly: GCF_040802235.1. Taxonomy (NCBI): domain Eukaryota; kingdom Metazoa; phylum Chordata; class Mammalia; order Pholidota; family Manidae; genus Manis; species Manis javanica. Next base: position 69,004,659 of record NC_133157.1, read on the forward strand.
CTGTTTGACTTCTGTAGAATATAGCTGTTTCTTGAATAACAGCATCTTATCACAAATGTAATCAGATGTTAATTCCAGTTGCTGCTGCTGTTTCCATTTGAGACAATTTACTGGAGCAAATCAACCCAGCACTTGGCATGCCATCTGTAGTTATTTTATCTGGACCATCATGAAGCCCCAGAAGGAGTTTGTTTTCACCTAGTAGGGTCAGCAGATCGCCTATATTCTTCTGCCACAGGGGGTCTGTCTGATCTCTGGTTTTGTGCCACATTCATTCTGCAGGGACTTTGTCTCACCATTTCATAGGACGTCATGCTGGTCAGCTATGTGAATGACATGATAATGACAGAACTTTATAAACAGGGTAGCAGGTACACCGGATGTCATGATGACACATGCATGCTTGCATGTTGGAGATAAATTCCATGAATATTCAGATATCTGCCACCTCAGCAAAGCTGCTACAGGGATTAATGTTTTGGGACAAATGGTGGTAACATAGGAATCATTTTGGCATGTTTTTCCTACTCATTCATTGAACAAGTTGTAAAGTTGCCACAACTTTGAAGAGGGGACAGAGCAAGAGAAGGGGCTCAGGCAACTAGCACAGGGCAAACAATTCTGCCAGTCAGCTTTTATCAAACAACAAACTCAAAGGTATTTAAAATATCTGTCACAAGCCAGATGTTACATGGTAACGGTGGTAAGCCTGAAAACAAGGATCCAGTAGGAGCCCTTTGAATTTGGAAAAGAACCATGAATGTGTTAGCAAATCACTATTTTCCCCCTAAAACATAGTTTCTGACTTGGTCCTGGGTGCACCACACATCTGAGAGATCAGCCAGCCGCCCGGTGGAAAGGAGAAAGAAATTTGCCTTTTCGGGAACACACGTTTATGCTGCCTACGTATTTGCCTGCCCTATCAGTCATGCTTACGTCAATGTCACCACTCCTGGACTCCCCATTAAAGTAGACCAAAAAGTATTTCTTCTGACTAATGACTGAATTTTATAGCAAAGAACTGAAGCAACGGGTTCCCCTCACAGGAGTCACTGATCTTATGATATTCATCACTCAAAAGCCATTGATTTTACTGAGTAGTGTAATTGCCAATTGGAGAATAATAACATGAGCTGGGAGCTTGGGTTGCTCTCCTAACAGTGTGTTCCAAACAAGTAAGTAATACGTGGTGCTGTTTCTCTCATAGCCAAGATATATGAGTCCAGGATTCTATCTTTATACATGGGCTGCCATCATAAAGTACTACAGACGGGGAGGCTTAATCAACAGAAATGTATTTTCTTGCAGTTCTGGAAGCTCAAAGTCTGAAATCAAGTGTCAGCAGGCTGGCTCTCTCTGAGGGCCAGGAGGGAAGGACGTATCCCAGGCCTCGCTCCCTGGCTTGCAGAAGGAGTCTTCTCCCTGTGTCTTCACATCGCCTTCCCTCTGTCTGTCGCTGTGCCCACAGTTCCTCTTCTTATGAGGACGAGCCATACAGGATTAGGGCTGACCTTACTGACTTCATTTTAACTTGATTTCCTCTCTAGACTGAAATCAACACAGCTTTTATATTATTAAGAAAGATAAAGTTCATTCAGAGTCTTACTGAGGACTGTACCCAAAAACAGTAAATCAGAGAAAAGTTCTGATCAGACTGTTTCATCAACCTTTTGTCTAAGAATATTTTATATACCTTGTACAACAGAAAATACATTAATCAACACATCAAGCAGTGTGTCAAGGGTATATTTGGTGAATGTCCTAAAAGAACAAATTATGAACATTCTGGTGCTGTCTGTGTATGAGAGGAGGCAAGATTCAGCACGGCCACTCATTTTCCTAAAGAATTCTGTCAAGGAGCTGAGAACCAGGCTCCTGTTCAGCGTCACATGCTCAGAACAGTCAAGCTGTTTCTCTTCTCAGCCACAGAGGAGGAGCTGTGGCCACTTGCCAATACAGGCAAGAACGGCTGTACAGTATCTCCATACAGCGTGAGTTGTCCTGGCTGGCTTTGGGGCTCTGCACCTCGCAGAGCGTTCCCTGTCTGTGGGACCACCATGGGGGACCATAAAAATGCCATTTTCTTCCATATTCTGTGAAGATCCTATTTCTAAATACAGTCACATTCTGAGGTCCTGGGAATTAGGTGTTCAACAGATAAATTTTTGAGGGGAACACAATTCAACCCATAACAAGGACCAAACGGTTGGAAGTTGGAATGGCATTTCTCAAGGTTCCCTCTAGTAAACTCCTGACAAAATTCTTGTTTTCCATTTTGGTGTCTCAGCTGCTTGTTTGGAGATCATAGCACCAAAGGGGAAAGGACAACTTTAGCTGACAAACAATAGTCCCACTGATCTAGAAGGTAAGAATGCTACCTGATCATTTTGAGCTCCTCAATCCCCAGAATGTGTTGATGCAAGAGCTGCAGGAATACTTTGTTGGTTGAGGTGACAGATCCTGAAAATCAAGAGGAAAGAAGATTGCTACTCCACATCGTAAGCAGAGTATACATACATCCAGCATACATCCAGAAGGCAAAGATTCCTCTGGATCCTCTCCTAGCGAGGCCATGTCCAATGGTAATGGCCAATGAGCAAGTGCAGCAGTAACATCAAGACAGGACCACTGAGGTTCAGACTCACAGAAATCAAAGTGTGGGTTACTCTGCCTGGGGCACTGAGGGTAAAAGGAACATAGAATGGGGAGAGAGGAAAGGAAATTACTAATGTGTTGTAGAAGTGATCAATTATAGTATTGCTCATTTTCTTCCATGCTCAAATATAACTAGTCTTCTTAAAAGAGATTTTCCTTCATATATGGTACATTTTTGTTGATTAACTTAACAACTGAGTTATGGAATAGCAAGACAAGATTACAATTAGCTAGGGGTCAGAAACTTTTTTGTAAAGGGCCCAATTTTAGCAGGTATTTTAATGAATATTTTAGGCTTTAAGAATCGTACTATACCTGCAGCAATTACTCAACTCTGCCACTGGGGCACAAAAACAACTATAGATAATATGTAAACAAGTATGGGTGGCTGTGCTCCAATAAAACTTTATTTTTTTAAAATGGGGTAGAGAAATGGGAGCCCTCCTACACTGTTGGTGGGAATGTCAACTGATGCAGTCACTATGGAAAGTAGTATGGAGATTCCTCAAAAAACTAAAAATAGAAATAATATTCAACCCAGAAATTCCACTTGTAAGAATTAACCCAAAGAAAACAAAATCCCTGATTCAAAAAGGTACCTGCACCCCAATGTTTATCACAGCATTATTTACAACAGCCAAGATACAGAAGCAACCAAAATGCCCATCAATAAATGAATGGATAAAGATGTGGTACATATATACAATAGAATATAATTCAGCCATTAAAAAAAGAAATCTTGCATTTGCATCAACATGGATGGATCTAGAGGGTATTACGCTGAGTGAAATAAGCAGGTGGAGAAAGACAAATACCATATGATTTCAGTTATTTGTGAAATATGAAAACAAAGCAAAACAGAAGGAACAAAACATTAGACTCATAAACACTGAGGAGTGACTAGTGGTTACCAAGGGGAGGGAAGGAGAGGGGTGTGGTGGGTGGGTGGGAAGGATAAGGGGGATAAAGGGGCACAAAAATTCTCAATTACAATATAAGTTGGTCATGGGGATAGCAGCACAGCATGGAGAATATAGTCAATGATTCTGTAACATCTTCCTGTGTTGATAGATAATAACTGCACTGGGGGGGTGGGGATTTAATAATATCGGTAACTTTTGAACCACTGTGTTGAATTGGTTGAAACCAATATAAGATTGTATACAAAACAATACTTCAATTTAAAAAGATAGATTGTATATCAACAATACTTCAATAAAATAAATGATGGGCCAAATGCCAAACTAAAGGATAAATGTACATCAAGATGTTTGCCCCAAGTTGCGAGACTCTGATTCTCCCCTTTGGGAAGAGGGCAAGGCACAGCGGCATTTCGTTTTGCAGGAAAATGTTTTCGTTGCCACTGTTATTCTGAAGTTCTATTGTACGTCATGGTGGACCCAGCAACAGAGGCCAGCTGTGGAGGGTGTTACAGACCTGTTGACTCAATTCCTGATCCCAACCCCTTAAACCATGTTCTTCTGTACAGTAGAGGGAGGAAAGCTAACACTTTATTTCTAAGAATCCCTTTTAGCTGGGGCTTTACATGTGGTCTAAGCCCCACCAAGCAGACACCTTCACTGAAGACCTGAGAGTAGACAGGAACAAGGGCAAGTACAGCGGCGCTCAAGGAGCTTAGAGTCAGACAGGCAGAGAGGCAGGAGGGTTTAGTTCCCGGAGGGCTCAATGGTGAAGATTTTACTGTGTGCCCCTAAAATCATTGGAGTTGAACAGAGAGCTGCCTTGGAGGGAAACTGCACTCAAAACAGTTTTTGGCAAGATGGGAGGTTTCTTCAGGCTGCTTTGTTTCCAAATCTTAGCATCCAAGGTTGGCTTACTGCCCTCCAAAACAGTAAGACTACTAAAAACTAGTTTTTATTATATGAACTTCTCCTCTTCTGAATAAGGACTCCGTTTTATTAATTTTTTATAACCCAACAACTAGTGTAATGCCTAATACATAGTTGGCATGCACTAAATTGTAGTAAATTGAAATTAGTGCCTCACTATTATCCTAAATAGAAAGGGTTATTGCCTGAACTGTATACATCTGGAGAATGCTGTGGTGGTCATTCTTTTCCCATACCAGCCAACTTCTGGAATTTGGGCAAGAAAAACTAGTAACATAAAAATTTTGAAATCAAACTCAAAAATGGAAAGCACAGATTTCACTGGGTTGAAACTTCACCTTTCACAAACAAAATCAGATATCCAGCAGTGGCGCCGGATACCCACAATGGTTACTGTGTGTGTGTGTGTGTGTGTGTGTGTGTGTGTGTGTGTGTGTGTGTGTGTGTGTGTGTGTGTGTGTGTGTGTGTGGTGTGACATCACTAATTTAAATGTAAACCTAATAATTAATTAACTAATTTACATTCAACATCTCAGGGGCAAAGCTTAGATACTGGAGGGGAAAACATCTACCATATATCTATCATGTATTAAGTAGTATGCTTTCAATACATGGTCTTACTTAATCCACACAACACGGCACAGTGGGTATTATTCATCTTCACAGCCTTGATGAACTGGTTTGGTGAGAAAACCAGGAGTGGGGGTGGGTAAGCAACTAGTAATAGACATTTGCTGAAATGCCATTCCTAGAACAGGTCCTTCTCCCCATTGCCTCAGGCTTTGCACAAATTCTTCCCTCTGCCTACAATGTCCTGCACGCTCGTTTTCAACTAATCATTATTTATTCAACCTTCATATCTCAGCTTAAACAGGACTTACTCAGAAAAACCTTCCCCGATTCCCAGGCAGGTCAGGTACTCTCATTATTCCCTTTACCATTCTCACATGTATTACTTTTCAACTACTCACTAGGTCGCCATTAGATTTGTGTGTTCTCTGCTGGCCTGAAGGCTCACAGATGTCTCTTTGTAGTCCCAGCCCAGCACAGAGCCTGGCACATACAGGCACTCAGTGAATAATTCTTGAATGCATCAGTGGATGAATGAACACCATGTGCCAGAAGTATTACTAAACACTTTATCTTAATTGTCTCACCCAGTCCTCACAACAAACCTCTGAGTCATGTCTTATTTTTATCCCCATTTTGCAAATAAAGAAGCTAAAGAGCAGACATGTAATAACTTGCCAAGGTTCACATACATAGTGAATGACAAGGCTGAGATCCATATCTGGTATCTTTCCACTACACCATGTTGCTATTATATATCCCAATTACTATCTTCAGATTTTAATCCAGCCACACATGAAAGTGAAGAATAAGTCACTATATGACCAGCAAACCATCACATAGTTTTATCACCTGTCAATGCTGCCACAAATGGAAGAAAACACAGTATCAGGGTGAGACTTGAGACTCACTTCACACTTTTGTGGTAAGAAATGTAAGTGGAGGATTTCAGAAAACAAACTTACACTGTAAGAGTTTTAGAGATAGTTCAACAAGTCCTATACACACTGAATCATAATTTAAAAGAGTGGTCTCTTTAGGCTTTTGAAAAAAAAGGTCATTAAATAAAAAACTACAAATAGATGCATAAATTATCTTCCATGCAACTTCATTTTTCTGGGAAATGTTTTTCATAAATTCCATCATCAGAATTATTTTACTTGTAAATGAACTTTTCTTTTTGAATATATACATTCAGACATAATTTTACATTTATGCATAAAAATGGGGCTTTTCTTCTTTTTTTATTGACCTTTTGCAATCTCTTATCTTCCCTCTGCATACACCAGCCCTGACTCCCACTCCAGGGAATCTGTTTTTACCACCAAGTCTATATTCTTTCAAATATTATTTATGCTCACATAATTCTATTTAATCCTATGTATATACTTGTACAAACATCTATACATTATAGAGACAAGTATTTTTGGTCCTTATTTTATATGAGGGAGTTCACACCATTTATGTTTTTCTGCATCCTGCTTTTCTCCCTCAACTCCTCATGAAAACCCTTCAAGTTGACTGGGATTGCTCTAATTCATTATTTTAAAGTGACTGTGTAGCATTTCACAGTCTGCATATATTGGGCAATTTACAGTAATCCCCCTTAATGTTCCAAGACCTCCAGCGGATGCCTGAAACCATGGATACTATATACATGAAACTCTCTATATACTGTTTTTCCTCTATATACATACCTATGATAAAGTTCATTCATAAATTAGGCATAGTAGAAAATCAACAACACCTAAAAATAGAAAATTATAACAATATACTGTAATAAAAGTTCTATGAATGCAGTCTCAAAATATTTTATTGCACTGTACTCAACCGTCTTGTGTTGATGTGAGATGATAAAAGGCCTGCGTGATGAGATGATATAAGGTGAATGGACTTAGGATTCTGATAGAGCCCTAGGCTACTGCTGACCTCCTGACAACAGCTGACTGTGGGTAACTGAATGAAAAAAGTAAAACCACAGATAAGCGGGGACTAACTACTGCCTCAGTCCTGCTCCTAATGACAGGAAATGTTCTTTTCCTGTGGGCCACTAGAGAGCGCCATTGGAGCACTGTCAAGTTCAGCAGAGTCTAGTTTGGGATAGAGATTTGGAGACATAATTGTCATTAAATTTACCTCTTCATCCTTCCTGTCCTGATCTTTTTTTTTTTCATCCTTAGTTTAGGGAAGGAACCCAGAACTCTCTGGCTCTCTGCAATGGGTGTCTTACCATTCCAGCCCCAGTGAGAAGGAAATGGACTCCAGGGTTCTTTTTTCAGATTCCCTACAGTTGTTCTCAGGCCCAAAGGGAAAAGCCTCTGCAGAAATACTATAATCAGGAGACTAACAAGAACAGCCTCTGTTGCTTCTGTGGCTGCAATTGCTGCGTTATGAGAACAGACACTTGTCTGTAATCAGGTGAAGACCGTGTTATCTCACCCTACAGCCACAATAAACCTGTGAAAAAAACAACAGCTGTGTGTGATCCCATTGTACAGAGGAAGTGCGTGACATACCGACAGCACATACACACCCTCCTGCCTGCGTATTAAGCCTGTCACTGTGCGTGGCCCCTCCTGGATCTCTATCTTCAACTCCTGGCACCACCTATCTCACCAAATCCAATCCAATTTCCCTAGGTTTTCCCAAGACCACAGAGACCCTGCGCATTACATCTGCTCCTACTGCTGTCCTGTGCACCTTCCTCAGCCTCCCAGGAGCACCACCCTGACCCCAATATACCCTTTACCTGGTAAAGGAGAGACAAGTGCCTCCTTCTTCAAGGAGTCCAATTACATTTTTCCCTGTCTGTGGAGCTTATCTAGGTAGACTTGTACTTCAAGATAATGAAAAAGCTGCTTCCTTATCTAATTCCCCTACAAGAAAGAAAGTTCTAAAGCCAGGTCTTATTGTTCGTAGTGTCCCTGTGCCTAGCTCAGTGGTTGGCACATAGCAGATGTTCAATATATGTTCACAAATGAATGAACAACTGAATGAAGGAGCTGTAAGGACTCTTTCTTAAAAACTAGAGTCAACTAGATTCTTAGCAGCATTAAATAAATAAATAAATAAATAAAAGCCAGTAGACTTGGGCGACTTCCTTTCCGGGACAACTGCTGTGGCAAATCCATTTACCAAGCCAATCAGTAGCAAATAAAAACCCCTGACTTTTGTTCCGCAGCTGATCGGGCAGTGCTACTGGGCCTGTGGATCTAAATCATTAAAACTGAAGAAAGGGAGTGCGTGTCAGGCTATTCACGTATGTCAAGAGTCTACTATTAGTTGCTGCTGAGAGATAAGATGAAAATTTCTTTTGGAGCAGAGGTCCTTCAGGCTCCAGAATTATACAGCAACAGTTGGGGGAAAGAGAGGGAGAAAATTCACCTTTCATCAGAAAAAAAAATTGTGGTAAAAGTGGGTATTATTTTTCTCTTTAAAAATACACAGAGAACTGTTTGGCTTTGTTGGTCTTACTTATTATTTCCTCTTGCCAAAGGCTTATCAGTCCTCCTGGGGAAAGAAGCGATGACCCAGCAATGAGAAAGTCACTGGGGCTGCAATTAGAAATGCTCTTTCTCAAGTGGTGTTTTCTTTTCTGTAAGCTCCAGATTCCACTAATGAGGATGCCAAATTATTAACATCTATTGACCAGGGACAGAGCTCTTTACTGCCCAATAATAAGACATTCTCTGGCAGCTTATTCTAATAAGAAACTGGATTCTTGAGAGATCCTTCACCCAGGAATGTGATCAAGAAGTTATAGTTTAAGTTGAACTTGTAGCCACAAATGCACAGATTCAGAGGTATTGTGAGACATTTATGGTTCTTCCCCCTCTATTGACAGAAGTTGGCTTTCTACGTTTGTGCACATTTCAAGTCTAATCAAATACAAATACACATAAAGTATTTTTTTTCTTCATGTCCCCAAATTTTAAGTGCATTTTTAATATCACAGAATCAGAGATTTGGATGGATGCTCTAAACACTATCTGTCCCCACACACACAAAATTTGGCTTAACTCATCCCTGGAAGCAAACTACCCACCATTTTCTCAGAAATATCTGAAAGGGACATCATACACTGCTGCGTCCTGCTCTCTGTTGGCACATTTCTCTTCCTTAAGGCTCAAATACCATTGTCTTCATTTCCTCTAATGATCAAATAGGAGCTTAGCTTTTCCATTGCTTTTGTTTCCTCTGCTGCTCAAGCAGAAGCTTAGTTTTTTCCATTGTCTCCTGAGTCATCATGGGCTTTCAGACTGATGTCTATAAACAGGTCCCTGTACACTCTGTACTGTTCTGTGCCTCTGTGTTTTTGCACAGACTGTGCCATCTGCCTGGAAATCTTCTCTTTACCTATGAACCACCTCCACTCACTTTAAGAACTCCTATTGAAACTCCAACACTCAGGGCCTTTGGGAAGAGTTCCTCATTTCCACATTCTGTCACTCACCTATCTAAGATATTAATTACTAGCTCCTGAGTGCTACCAGCAACTCTTCTAAAATTGTTTTATACAAAATTAGTCCTTAGACCAGCAGCAGCAGAATGATTTGGAAAATTATTGAAACTGAGAATTCACAGGGTCCACTTCTGAACTACTGAATCATTATGCCTGGGCCTGGGAATCTGGGTATTAACAAACATCCTCATATTTAAGAAGCACTATTTTACATTAGTTTAATCTCAAATAACATTTGTCAATTGTGGATTTAATATTCTTGATAGACCAGAGGTACATGACATGGAGTTATTGTTTTATTAAACAAAATAGAAACAGAATCCCATGGAAGTTATTTAGTGAAAAAGAATCTGTAATGGCCCAGAGTCTACATTGTCACTGAAATTGACACTCTTCATTCTTGATTACAGACACATTTTGGGGGAGATATTACATGGCAAATTTGGAAACCCATTGATACCTCCCTGGAGAATGTCAAGGGTCAACACATTTGCACTTTTTATATTTAACTGAATCATTCCTTTGCATGTTTGTCTCATATTAGCCATAAAGTCTAGATCCACCTCTCATCTCAAAATGAATACACACAGAGCATGCATTCAAGATGGTAACTGAAACAATGAATGAATGAATGTCCACACAGAACATTTCCTTGTGAAAACTCATTGACTATTTTAGATAATACAGCCACCAAACTTAGTTTTAGTTTGGCCTCTGCAAAGAGCTTTGGCTTATGCTAATGTTTTTCAAACTGAGGTCCATGGCCCAACCAGCTACATCAGCATCAGCTGGGATGTGTATCCTGTACAGATTCCTAGATGCTCCTATACCACTATATCTGAATCTTTAGTTTGTGGGAACCAATAATCCCAGGTGATTCTTATTAGCCAAAGTTAGAGAACCACTAGAGTACACTCCACTTTAAACTTTAGCAGCACTCTAAAAGTGGCCACTGAGCACAGAAGAAAGAAAAAAAATTCCCCACCAGGATCATTAACTAAATTCAGTATAGGAGGAGTCCCATTGAGAGAGAGGAGAAAGCAAGGATCCCACAGAGAAATTTCATTATGCAAAGACCCAAACAGTCCCATGAGCTCTATTATGTGTTCAGATCGAAATCCATACCTTTGGGAAGTGGGAAAGAGGTTAAGAAGTGTCTTTTGCTAAATCACTCCTTTACATAAGAAACCAGTGAAATATACTCCCAGGAATTCAAATCAAGGGAAGGAAAACAAGTGGAAGAAGTAGGGGGATCGTTCTTTAAAAGGAAAAGAAAAACAGCCAAACATGGAGTTCTATATTCTTTTCAAGTCCCTTTTCTCAAAAGAGTCTGATGCAAAGACCCAGAAGATGCCAGTTCTCCATGGTACGGTTTCAAGGAGTTGAAAACTCAGTATCTGGTCCCTGAGAGCCCTTTAACTGGATGTAGGTTCTCCTGTTCATTAATTTCAGGTAGCACTTAAAATATAAACACCCTTAGGGAAAAAAAATACATTGGTATACATTCAAAAAATATGGGCAGATAGTGGTGAGGGTGTGCATTTTTGTAATCACTCTGAATCACCCCACAAAAACAGACAGAGCCAAGCCCCAAAGCCACACAAATATCTATACTGTTAAATAATATGTTATTCCCATGAATAACCCCAGAATAGAGGTAAGTGGGGATAAATCACCAAGACCCATGGCATATTATCATCTATACAGAAAGGCAGGAAGTAAGGGAGCACCGAACAGATTTGAGGAAGAGAAAACTCCAAACCTGCCAACATAAAGTGACTGGAAAACACAGGTAGTCAGTCTGAGGACTGCAGCTGAGCTGGGAAGTGGCTGGCCCTGGGATGGCAGTGAGATCCGAAGAGGCTGGGTTATTCTGGGACTTCGGGACTGTGGAAATGAATTTGCCAAGACAAAGCCCCACACTAGGGAGAAACTGCTGGGGACAGAACCTAAAGTTACCACGAAAGGGGAACAGGGAAGGTCCAAAGACAGTGGGGATGAAGAACAGAATCAGGAGCTCTCTAAAAATATGAGACTGTATTTTTTAACAAAAGCACTAAAACAATAGAAAGACATAACTCTGCAGCAATGAAGCTGGAAAAGCTATCCTGACCCTGACCCATCCTTTCCTTCTAAAAATTGAGGCAAACTAATCTCATACGAAAATGAGCAACAGGAAAAGGACCACAGTTGAATTCTACATGTCTTTATAAGAGAACAGAAAATTAGGTGCAGGAAAATATCCTTTTAGATAATGAAAGCTCTACAGAAAAATGTCCACAGAACAGATGACAATGTAACAACATTTCTCAAATATACTAGTGGAAAAGTTTTAAATGATAAATTATACAAAAGAACAACATGAATCAGAATTAGAAAAACTCAGAAATGAGGTGACAGTACTAAGAACAAAAAAATAATTTTAAAAAAAATACCATTTCAAAATGCAACATAAAACACACCATAAAAGAAGATACCCACATGGCCAATAATAATGTGAAACTAATGTGACAAAAAATGCTCAGTGTCACTAGTCATCAGAAAAGCAAATTTAAACCCCAATAAGATATCATTACATATGTATGAGAATGACTAAAACTGAAAAGACTGATAATACCAAACCCTAGCAAGGATGTGGAGCAACTGGAACTTTTATACAATGTTGGTGGGAACATAAAATGGTACAGCTACTTTGGACAACTCTACAGGTAAAAATACATCTGTACTATGAACCAACAATTTGGCCCCTAGATATTTTCTAAGAGAAGTGAATTAATACATTCTCACAAAGATTTATACAAAAATTTAATCACAGCTATAATTCATAATAGCCAAAGTCTGGAAACAACACAAATGTCCATCAAAAGAAGAAAGAATACAGTATATACATGAACTGCTCATGTCACTACAAAGGATTGGATATTTTGAATATATTGGATATTGCATTGGGTATTTTGCACAAAATGGATACTGTATTGGAGACTTTTTATAAATCTTAAAGAGCATTGCCTTGAGTGAAAGTAGTCAGACACGAGAGTCCATACAGTTATGATTCCATTGATTTGAACTTCAAGAACAAGGAAAACCAATCCATAGCAGCAGAAGTCAGAACAATAGCTACTGTTTGGGGAAGTAAAGGTTTTTACTGGAAAGAAGCATAAGGGAACTTTCTGGAATGATGGAAATGTTCTACATCTTGATGGTTCTACATCTGTACTTTGATGGTTACACAGGTGCACACATAAGTGAGCCAGGGGACCTCAAGACCACTCCCAAGTTCAATAATTTGCCTGGAGAATTCACAGGACACAGAATACAGTCACATTCATGGCTGAAATTAAATACAGAAAAAAAGCAGCAATGTGAAATCATCAAAGAACAGCCACATGAGACAAAGATCATACTAAACCAGGAGTCATCTGCTGAGAGTCCCCTCCCAGTGAAGTCAGACAGGATGTTGTTACCTCCGGCAGCAAAAACTTGTGATAGGTGTGAAGTTTTGTCTCCCAGGGAAACCCATTAGATACAGTGCCACACTTTTTACTGACAGCTAGTCACATAGGCAGCTTTTCTGCTTAGCATGTACCAAAATTTCAGAATTCCAGAAGGAAAGCAAGCGTTCAGCATAAACCACATTGTTATGAAAACAAAATGAGTCATTCTTAACAGGAAAATAACACAGCTCCTCCTGAAATTCAAGCTCCTAGATGCCAGCAAAGGGCCAGCCTTGTAAGCGGGATTTTCTAAGGATAGCAGTCAAGCCTGCTATGTTAACTCTTTTCTGCACAATTTGCAAAAAAAAAACTTTACCAAGCTGTACATTTAAGCTTTTGGTGTTTTAGTATATGTAGATTATATAACAAATTAAAAAATTTTTAAATATAAATAATATGAATGACAGGTCCACAGATTCTGTGAGTAGATTGTCTTGAGTAGCTAAATAAGAAAATCACAATGACTGTGGAGATCTGTACACGGGGCAAAGCAAAGGGGCTCTACTTCCACCAACTGGATGGGGCTCAGCCTCTCGGGGGCATAATGGTTCCTGCTCCTGAGCACCATAATGTAATAGAAAGAACATAGACTTCAGCATCTGACCAAGGGTTTTAAAAATTTGGCTCCATCAGTTACTAGCTGGGTGATGATAGTCAAGATATTTCACTTATCTAAACTCCAGTTCATCAGCAAGATGAGGATGGTCATGTCTACCACTGCGATGTTATAAGGATTAAATAAAACATGCAGCTGGCACCCAAAAGTATGTCAAATTTTTTACTAGAGGAGCTAAAACTCTTAAGGAAACAGAAGACATACATAGGAAATATTCTAAGACAAGAGAGAATTTGGTAAGGGCCATGAGGGTTGTTTAAAGGTTTGGCTTCTACAGAAGGCCAGATGGAGAGTTCCCAGTGGCCTGGAACACAGCTTAGGAAAGTGGTGGCCTTTGAGATAGTCACTGAATATTTAGTAGGATCTTGAGATTCAGAGATGCAGACAGGGCACATTTTAGGACCAGGGAAGGGTACATGCAAATAGCAAGTTGAATGTGTCTTAAGCTTTTGTCAGTCCACATTTTGCTGAGAGGAGCTAGCATTTATTTACCTACATGACTTGCCACCAGCAGGCCATTATGAGGCCAGACATAATGCCGTGCTGAATGGGGTAACACAGAGGGCTCTTCACCTCTTCATATATAGCACTATGGAGCACAGGTATGACCTCAACCAGGGACACCACTAAATCCATGAGGCAAAATGGGAGCAGAAACATCAAGTACATGCACAACTTCCCCTTGTTACACCCCAGTCAGTCTCTACCTTTTTTTCTTTTTCATTTGTTCAGTAGGTATTTATTGCATGTGCAGTCTGTGCCAGGCATTGTATTGCACCCTAAGGGCGAACTATATGGGTCCTAGCACCAAGGAGTGCAAATGGGTCAGAAAGCCGAAACACATGGACTACATTACAGAAGAGATGGGGCTTCAAGGAGTGACAAACAAAGGACTTCAGGACCACACAGGGGAGGACCAATGCACCCTAGTTTAATGCATCTGGTTTCTACTGTGACAACACTCTCACTGCTGACTGTTAAGCTACAGAATAGATATGATAATTTAACTACTTTCCAAAACTAGTCAAATGAAAAAATGCTGGGCTCTAGGTAAGGTTGGAGTGCCCTCTACTGAACCAGGAAGTTAGAATCAAGACAAACAGTTCTGTCTCTATAAAAACACCTCTGCATACCCTTTTATTTCTAGACATGAATATCCTCCTCTCCTAACAATAATCCATCTTGAGCCTCATTGGATTCTTAGGTTTATTAGATTGGGAGGCTATAAAAGAGGACCGAGAAACGTCAAACAGATGTGAACATCACATGGTGAAACAGGCCTTGGCTAACCAGCATATAAAAATGTTCCGGGTTGATTGGTGGACTATAAAAATCCAAGGAGTGTTAGTCTGAGGCCTTCTCACAGCATGATCACAATACCGGAGCCCCAACTCCTGACAAGCTACTGTATTTTCATTCTCCCACCCCAGCATCCTATACATATAAACAGACATTCAGCCATGAATGACATGGATGAAACTTAAATGCATATTACTAAGTGAAAGCAACCAATCCATAAAATTGACATACCATCTAATTCCAACTGTACAATGTTCTGAAAATGATAAAACTGTGGAAGCAAAAAAAGATCAGTGGTCTCCACTGATCAGGCGTTAAGAGGAAGGGATGAACAGGGCAGTGTCTGATACTATAATGGTGGATCCATGTCATTACACATTTGCCCAAATCCATAGAGTGTATAACACCAAGAGTGAACCGTAACATCAGCTATGGACTTTGGGTAATAATGGTGTGTCAGTTAGGTTTATCAGTTATAACAAATGCACCGCTCTGGTGCAGGATGTTGACAGTCAGGGAGGTTGCCTAGGGGAGGGGAAGGCAGGGGCAATATATGGGAACTCTCATCATTTCTGCTCAGTTTTGTTGTGAACCTGAAACTGTCCTAAAAAATAAGTCTATCAAGAAATAGGAAACATTAATTCAGGCTTAATTCATCATCAGGGTAGGCCTCAGAAGGCAAAAGAAGTTCATAAAAAGGTAATTTGACTTGCCATCTAAAGGGGTTGTAGATAGGAAGAAAGGACGGTTGTGTGATGGATTAGATGTCAGCCTGAGCTTCAAAGAATGTCATCTTATTTCTTCCCCCTCTCCCAGCCTCTGCCAAGCAGCAAGGCCCAGAGACAATGACCATTATTACATGCAATTTAAATTCCAACTGGTGTAACAGAGATCAAAGCATTCACTCCAAAGTAGCAATGATTGTAATCTTTACTTTTAACCAACATCCCAAATTGTGGAGTTCAAACTGATATTCAGATTAGTGTGACATCAAAGGGCAAAGTGACTTGCTTTAAGACCCACCTCCAACTGTCTGGGAGTGCCCAGCTCTGATGATTGGCAATGTGCTGAGGACACAATGTTCATTTTCTCCATATAATAGAAAAGACAGAGGCAATCCTGTGGCTTGTAAAAGAAGACGTTTTGCAGTAAGTGACTCTAGCAAATGGGTAACCTTATGGCAGTAATTGGGGCTGCTAATGTCAGTATCTTTCCTAGGATTTGGATTATTTGATCTGAAGTCCTTTTTTGCACACTGAATTAGTTTACCAAAATGAATCCTGTATTTTAAAACAATGTGGTTAATTGTTTTACCAGAAACATCCCAGAAGGAATACTGTAGTCATTTATTTAACTAGTATTTAGAGTAAAATGCTTAGCAGTTTTAGAAATTTTCCTAGCCTCTTGAATTATGGAGTTAGGTTAAACATTGCATCACCCCCTGATGATTAACATGCTAGTTCACGGGAAAAGGTAAACGGGAGGTCTCTTTGGACAGGTGCTGAATGCCTTAATTGTAATAAACATCTCCAGTCACCAGGAGTTTGGACATCAATAGAGATTTTGTAGTGATGAACATTTGGAACTTAATTTGCCTCATGGAGTAGAAACTCCTTCCATTAAGAAAAAAATCTCTTCTTTATTCAAAGTAATTTGCAGTCTCTTATAATTCACTCACAACCCCTACCCAGAACCCATTGAGTAAATCTCCATAATGCCTATTGTGAAGACCCTTGGAATTTCTTGGTTTAGCAAGATGGAAACCTAATGCAATTCAAGCAAGGTTATTCCAGTTCCTTCTCCCTTGTTTCAGTCTGTTGATGAGCTCTGGCTTTATAATTACAGTGGCCTCTTTCAGTAGTGCTTCAGCTTAATTAGTCAGTGTTCTCATCTATTTCATGGCCTTTGGATTCAACAGTAAGTATGAAGGCATGGTCAGAGGTGGGGGGCTGGGGAGGAAGGAGAGGCGGCAGGGGGTTCATTTGTATTTATTTGCATATAATGTACTTTTCCTGTGGAAACAGGCTTTAGCGACTGCTCTTTTCATAAGTCAGTTTAGATTGCCTGCTCCACTGCAAATGACTGCTATCGATAAACACCCTGACTCTGATTTGTGAGACCCAGCCACCGTTTCCTGGAGATAGAGGTGGCTTAGATTTCAGCACAATATAAAACATATTCCAAGACATTTCTTGAATGGAATCTGGATATTTAAAGAAAACCCTAATAGACAAACCTTAGATGATGGATCTTGTGCTTTTATTTTTCGCTATCCTCAAATATGGGGTCAAGCCACCTCCAGAAAGCAAGAAGGAGCCCTTAGATAACATCAACCCCTTTTTCAGTGTCAGGGGTGGCAATTGCCCCACAGGGTGAAAGGCTGGAAGCTGACATTTATATCCTGAGTGTCTTTCCCAATCCTTTCTAAAATTGGCCTACGGGCAGTTTCATGTGTAATATAAGCCAGTAAGTACTTCTCAGAATGACTTCCTCCTCCACTGAAACAGATCCCGAAAGGAAATGTGGGCTCTGATTGTTCCCTCAATCATTCACATTCAGCATTTCCTACCATCACTAACACCCATCTCATTAAAGGAAAACTGTCCGCAAACAGTTATGGCTGTTCCAAAAATTTTATGTTCCTTTCTTTCATCTATTTTTTCTTATAACAAATTTTCCCTTCGGATCTAATATATCAGACTCAATCTGCTGAAGCACTTATCGTTTTTCTAATAATTGTAACGTGAATTGATGGCTTGTGGAAAAACATGTTCAGTCGGGGAAACCACATCCCTATAGCCGGGACCTTTTAAAATGGGAAAGTTACCTATGGGAAATAGACAATACAGGAACAGTTTAAGTGGTTCCTCTAAGTCGGTACCAGATGATCTTCCAGCGGTCTTTGGCTTTAGACAAAATGAAACCTAAAATTGACTGAGTAAAGGACTTGTGATGGTCAGCTTTCTGTATAGATTAGACTGGGAACGTATGTTTTTCTAAAGAAAGGAAGCTTGACACATTGAAACCTTTTGACACAACAAAGGAAGGAAACTGCTCTGAGTGTCCGTCTGTAAAGTACCGTTTGCTGTGATCAGTCTCTCATCCAACCCTGATCTCTGGCGTCTCTGTTTGTACTGGAACCATTTCCTGCAGGATAGTACGTTCCTGTTGGACGCGCCACGCCTGGGAAAAGGCCCTATCACGCATCCCCACCCAGGCAGGCACAAGCTGTCAGACGTCATCAGACCCTCCGTTTCCGTTGCGGGATGTTGACTATTCTGCAGAGTTTGCATCTTTCTCTATTTCCTTCCTGCTCAGTTAAGGGAAAACTGTAGAAGTGTCCAAAGCCTTGGTTTCAAGATGAATCGGCAAAGTTCAGAAAAGGAAGATGAGAAGAAGGAGAAAATATGTTTCAAGGTCTAAGATTTTGTAATCAGAATTTTGAAAGCCATAGAATTGATCTGTTTGTTGCTACTCTGAGTGTGATCCGTGGACCAAGAACATTAGAATCACATGGTTGCTTATTCTGATGCAAAACCTACTAAATCAGAATCTGCATTTTAACAAGAAACTCAAGTAACTTGGGCGAAGTTTGAGATACACTGATCTAGTTCAACCCATTTATTTACAGATAAATAAACTGAGTCTCCAATACATAGCCTGTGCCAAACCACCAAGCTACACATCAGAGCAGACGGGATGACAGCCGTAATGTGAACATTCTGGCTAGTCTGCTTTCAGCGTGTATGAAAGGAACGCAAACAGCTCAACATTCAGTCAAGCTTATCACCGTCTTTCATCCCACAGGCCAAACCACTGTCTCCTTATCCATCGGAGCCTCTTCACTTCTCTCCTCATCCATCTTGGAATCTATTCCAATGCTCCTCCTACAAATTCCTGAACTTCCCTTGGACCTTTCTCAAAGCACCCACCGTGACCAAACCCAACCACCCATTTGCTCCATACCTGCCCCCAAACAGCTGAGCAATGCGGGAGAAAAATCCCTCCTCTGAACACACTGCTGTCACTGTACATCTATCACCAGCCACCTTAACTGAGCCCTCAGCAGTACCCACTCCTCTCACTGGTTTTTATCTAGCAGTAGCTTTCACACCATTACCATGTTCCCCAACTTTCCACCACCCATTCCAACTTACGGTTTATCTTCAACTTCACTGCCACATTAAAAATAGTCATCAAACCCCTAAACCTGCCACCACTGATTCTAAATCTACATACCTACCCTCCTGCATCTACCTGCACCCCTTCTCTGCTCTTCCTCTTCCATTTCATCTGCATTCAGATATATTCTAGTACCTCTTTTTTAAACAAGAAGCAAACTAGTTTTAGAGAAAACCTCTCTAATTGGATCCCTATTTCAGTTCTCTCCTTCATAGTTAGCTTCTTGAAAGAGTGTGTTATCTATACATGTAGTCGGTACTTTTTCATCTCCCACTTACTGTTTTTCAGAATGACTTTATTGATGTGTCATCATTTTTTTAATAGGGGAAAATGAAAAAAAACAAAAATTAAAAAATCACCAGAACTCTCACATCTCAAAAATAATCATCTCTTTTCTCTTTATAATATTTCTTTTCTATTATTATATACCAACAAGAGAATAGATAGGTAGGGGGGGAATGTATAATGGAATTGTATTCTATATGCTCTTTTTAAAGTAAACTTTAATGGTTCTTGAATTTAACAGAAGAAATGAAGTTTAGAAAATGAAATTAAAAGACTGACTCTTCGAACAGTAAGGAAAGTAGCCTCTTACAATCCCTTTACATTCTTAGTTTTATAAATTATATTATTTTAACTTCATCAAGACTTTTAATGTTTAAAATGTTTTGTAATTATAACCCTCCAAGTATTCAGCCCTAGTTCCCTATTTAAATGTATCTAATCCTGAACACTGATCATTTTTACCATAGGTTTTCTATTCCTTAGTATATTGAATAAATATATTTGGGGCCTCTAGACACTGAGGAGA
Organism: Manis javanica; assembly: GCF_040802235.1. NCBI lineage: Eukaryota > Metazoa > Chordata > Mammalia > Pholidota > Manidae > Manis > Manis javanica. Next base: position 69,024,598 of record NC_133157.1, read on the forward strand.
TCAGAGTGAAAAATGGATAAGAGCCTCGCCCTCACGGAATTTACAGGCTAACGGGGGAGAAAGAAAGACAATACAAAACAAGATACTTTTCCTTATGTGTGCTATGTATGTAGAGACACATGGTGAATAAATGGGGAAAAGGCTATTTTAGCCAAGAAAGACTTGTCTTTATATGTGATGCCTGAGCTAAGTCCTGGGTGATCCATAAGAGCCCATCAAGAAAAGGTCTTAGAAGGGAAACATTCTGCATGGAAGAAACAGAAAATGCTTAAGGCAAAAAATAATAACAATGATAAGCATGGCTTGTTTGAGTACCAGGAAGAAGGCCAATGCAGCTAGAGCTTAGTGGGAGAGTAGAAGAAGGTGTAGCTGGAGCAATAATCAGGTGTCATTTCACACAGGGGATTTCAGGCCAATATATGAAGCTGCGATTTCATTCAAAATGCAATGTAAAGCCTTTAGAAGACGTAATCAAGAGGCGGAGGGAGGCAATTTTAGAAGACAAACTTGACTTCTGTGTAGAATGAATTGAGATTGGAGGTGGGGTTGAAAAAGTAGAAACACAAAGCCAGTTAATCATCCAGGCAAGAGGTGAAGGTGACTTAGGCTGGAGTGGTAACAGCAAAGATACAGAAGAGCAGCATATTTGGGATTTACTTTACAAGTAGGGCAGATGGGCTGTCCTGGAGTGCGCTGGATTAGAGGAAGAGGAAGAAGCAAAATGGAACGGAGGACAAATTCTAGTATTTGCTTGGTGGTTGGTTGGTTTTGCTTTACTTGAGCAACTGCATTAAAATGAGTATCACTTATTGAAAGGGGAAAACCTGGAGAAGTAATAGGTTGGCTTGGGAACAGGGTTCTGAGAGTGTCACATCTGAGATACCTATTAGAAATCCCATAGACAGGGGTATCTATATCTAGCCTAAAGGTCAGTGGAAAGAAAAGTTTAGAAGGGGTAAACTTGTGGGTGGAATTAATGCTAAGGGAAAAATCATCTTGGGTAGATCGTGGTCCTTAGTCTTCACTGTGCAACAAAGTTACCTGATAATCTTTAAGAAATACCTGTACCCAGTTTTCTACTCCAGAATAATTTAGCATGTATCAGGATGGGTTGTGGCATCAACATAGACAGAGAAGTGGACCCAGGCCTAAGCCTTTGGATACACTCATATCTGGAGGTTGGAAAGAGGGCAGTCTGGTAAAGAAGGCTGAGAAGGAGTAGCCAGGGCGGGAGAAGGAGAACTAGGAAAGGGGTGCTGTCCTAGGAGCCAACAGAAAAGAGTGGTGCATGAAGGAGAGCCAAGCCACTTGGCTGCTGAGACGCTGAGAAGGATGGGGAGCAAGTAAACATGGGTGAGCAAGTCAAGCAACCATCTGCTTGCTTTTGCTTTATCCGTCCTGGAAAGGGGGACCATAACTAAGAGAGTGTAAGGACAGAGTGATGCCAAAGGTTGGAGGAAGGAAGTGTGTAAAGGTCATTTTGAAGAATCAAAGAGCAAAGAGAAATCACAAAGAGAGGCAGGCAGTATCAAGTGCTCGTTTGAAAATCATGGTCATGAATTTAAATCCCTTTGTAGTAGTTACACTCCAGTCCCAAACTGCTCAGTGTAGCAGACAGTTGGGTTTCATCACAGCAGGGATTTTGTTTTAATTTTTGCTTGTCTGTTTTGCCAAGGCAATATAATAAAGGGAGAGAGAGAGGCAAGGGTGTTAACTTAAACTCCTGGGGGTTGACTGCAGTGACAGACATTTAAGTATGGCAAGTCTCTTGTCTTGCTCTAAACCAAGCACCAGCCAAATCAGAAAGGCTACTGTTTTGCCAAAAAAAAAAAAAATAGAAAGTATTATCCAGACTTTCAGAGGAGTGTGTTTTTAAGTAAATCTAAGATGGATACAGAGGGAGCGAGGCTAGAAAACTTGATGAATAATAAGAAGTGGTAGGATAGATGGGCTGGGATCCCGACAAAACAAAGCTGGTGGAGGGTGGACAGGAGACTGAGCCGGGGGACCAGTGGTGGTGAAGCTCTGTTCTAATTGCTTTCAACTCTTACATTTTTCTTCTGTGTTCACTGTAATTATCTTCAACATTTTGTCTCTGTAAATAATCTGGCTTTCAGCTGTGTGTACTCTGTTCTTTGTTGTCTCTAATTTATGTATAATTTTGTAATGACGTTGTTTTGGTTCTTAATTTGTTCCCTTAGCTCTGAAATCTCCTTTTGCATTTCATGCTGTTGTTTTTTACTGTTCTATCCCTGACTTCTTTTTTTTATATTGCCATTCTTAATAAGGAATTTCTGTTCATCATTATTTTATAACCCAAAGCACCCATGGAGTTGGAACTGAACATTCATCTGTGTCCGCCCAGTATGCTTCTCCTTTCCTCCCTCACCCTGGCCTGCTCCTGCCCTCCCGCCCTCCCTTCCTCCTCTTCATTCTTTGGTTCCTTCTGTTCAGCCTTAGTTCCTCCTTCCTTCCTCCCTTACTTCTCTCCACCCCTCTTCTTCTCTCCCTCCTTCTCTTTCTCCCTTCCTTCCTACTCTTGATCTGTCTAAGCACCATGGCTTTTATTTTTATAAGCTTAAGGTATAAAAATATTGAACCAAACTTCTAAACAAACTTTCTCTCCTCTGATAGACTGCAAGTCAGCTCTCACCGACACCCTTTGCAGCTCCTCTGAGAGTGCACGGTCTTCTCCGAGCTGTAGGTTAAAGAATGAATATTGTATTAGGCTCATGTTTGCTATAGTCTGTGGTGCAAGGGAACAGCTCCACTGGGACTCTGGGCAACCTGAATTTGAACATGTGAGTGCTTCTATTTCTTCAAAGATTTTCTTAATAGCCTGTCTGAGAATTTACATCACCTAGCCACGGGTGCTAGTCTCCTCCAACTCTTCCCCATGGGGCAGGCGTGCCCAGACTTTTTCCTAAGCTGCCTACTCAACTTTCTCAGTTGGCTTCTCCACAAACCTGGAAATATTTCCAAGAATTATCAGGACGTTTTGGACCTACCATCCTGTGCTGCCTCTGGAAGGTGGGAGTGGGACAGGAGCCGTGCTACACCTAGCCATGGTCATCTTCTGATTTTCCTTTGGCTGCCAGGTCTTCACAACTAGAGAATGAGACCATAACCATTCCCCTGCCTGACTGCTTCTGAAGATCTCACTGCTGGTTTCCACTGTATTTGTTTTTTGAAGGACAGAGATTTGGGGGATCCTCACTCACACTAGTGTCTAATAGGGGAGCAACGAAGCGCCTGCCCTCGTGCAGCTCCTGTGCTAGTGCAGGGAAGACAGGTATTCAATGAACACACAAAAGAACAGAGAAGTTTCAAAGTATTTCAACAGAAACAAAATGCAGGTAAAATGCCTCATGAATTTCACCTATTCTTCACTGGATCTATTAATCAAAGGGATCTTGCCCTACAAAAGGGAGTTCCTCTGGCTGGAGGCATTGAACCTTTAAATGAGGATGCTCTTAAATAGCTTGTGCTGTAAATTTAATAGAAATGTTGTTATTTGGGACAGTTGTGGGAGCAACAGCAGGTGAGATGCACCAAAACAGTTTGGTCAACTGGTTCTCAGCAGGGAGAGGGAGGGAAACCCTGATTTTCAGGGTTTGGAAGTACCAGTGCTATAAATACTTCCACCAAGCTACTAACACTTTAATAGCCAGCTTGAAAAGTTTTGAGCATTTAAAAAGGGCTCCGGGCATCAATACAAGACAGCAAAAGGCAAGCCTTTCAGCCTGCGACCACAGGGCTGCTGCTCTGGAATGTGAGCCCCAGTGCCCATTTCTGGAGTGGCCTTGAACAAGTTATTTACATAGAACTTATCTTAGTCTCCAGATTCTCATCTTTAGAGAGGAGTCAATAGTATCGAACTAATGGATATTTGTGACAGTTAAATCAGATCATGATTAGTCTGTAAAATCTTCCTAATTCATCTGCAGGGTCTCTTACGAATTTAGCTCTGAATTAGAAGAGTTCGAAGTGCCTCAGAAAAGTGAAGACAGGTCTCTGTAAACTCCTGGCAAAGCTGCGTTCCTTTTCTCAGGCAAGTGAATGTTGAGTGGCAACAGCTCGGCCTCCTGGTTTAGTCCTATCTTCCTTGGGAGCTTCTCGCTCTTGGCCCCACCACTTCCTCATTTGGAAGAGGAAGCTCATTCTCAGCACTCACACCCACAGGCCTCACAGGAAACTCTCTGTAGTAGTGGGATTAAGTAAAAATGTTTACCTCCCTCCATAGCCTCTGACCCATTATTCTGTGCGGCTGTACAAATTCCTCTCAAAGACTCCCAAATAGGGAAATCTGCAAAAGGCAACCAGCTGGACAGGACGGGAATGTTCCTGGGCTGGTGGTGTGAGGAGGACCAAATCCTGCCTGTGCATTGCCCGGAGAGCAGAGCTCTCTCCTCTGAGGAAAAGCCTCCTTGCGGAAGGCAGAAAGCAGTAGACTTGGACCCTGCTGACCTGGTTTATACCAAGGCCTCAGTTTTCTTATCAATATAACCTGGGCATAATAATTGCACATACTTCATAGTGTTATGTAAATGTTAATTGGGCACATATATGTATATCTCTTGGTGCAGTTCCTAGCACACAGAACATGCTCATAAATGGTAGCTACAGTTATTATTGAGTATATCTGTTCATTATTAAGGATATCTTTACAGTCTTTGAAAAGCTTCACCTATGACTTCCTTAAAACACGTGCCCCTCCCTAATCTCAGACTCACTATTTCAGGACTTGTTTTGCTGGGTTGTTGTTTTCTCATTTATCCAAAAAAACCTTTGTGATCCTTTCTACCATTTGGGCTGACATGAATGTTTCTGTGTAGCTTTGTTTTAGCTGTCAGTATTGACTGTTTTAAAAACCTTATTCAAGATTCATTTGTTCAGCATTTATTTCATTATTTTCTGAGAAATCTTTTTAATTTATTTCTATCACTTCCCTTTTTTCATTATCTTAGAGAAAGCTGGATCCATTTATTTATCCCACACACATCTTTTGAGTACATGTCCTATGCCTACGTGCCAGGCACTACTCCAGGAACTGACACCACAGAAAACACACACACAGTCCATGGCCTCTAGGACCTCAGACTAAGTAGAAGATACAGACACATCAACTGATAATAAATGTATGATGTGCTAAGTGCCAAATACAAAAATCCCTATGATGCTGCGGAGCCTGTGGGTCAGAGTAAGCTAAACCGGGAAAGGAGGAGACAGGGAAAAGTTTGTAGTTTGGAAATAACAACTCAATGACTGAGGTTAAGAGAGGGGATAAGGAAATCCCAGGCAGAGGGAACAACAGATGCATATGTACAAAAATGTCAGAGGCTGGTCTGCTCAGGGAACCATGTATACTTTGATTTGTTAGAAATTAGGAACAAGGAGGGTGAAGTTGCAGAGATGAGGCCTCATGAGCCAGGTCAACCAGTTGATACTGTGTCCTGATGTCAATGGGAAGTGATCAAAGAACCCTCACCAGGGAAATGAAGAGACCAGATTTGTACTCTGAGAGGTCATGGTGGTCATTGTATGGAAGCGACTTAAAGAGAAGCCTGAAGATGAAGAGACCAGTTAGTGGATGAATGCAGCAGACAGAATGAGGAAGGGTCTAAGCTAAGACAAAAACTGTGGAATTCAGAGAAGTAGATGACTATAAGAAACACGAAGTGGCAAAATCAATGACTCTTCATCACCAAATAGACAAGGTCTATAGGGGGAAAGAGGGGTCAAAGATGACTCTTAAATGGTTGGTTCAGGCATCTATATAGATTATGGTGGTATTCACTGATAGGAAGCACAGGAGGAAGGATAGATTTAAGAGATTAAATAATTATCCAGGTTTCTCAAGTTAAATTGCCTACGAAATGCCCAGACCAGACAGAAAGAGGTGTTTAAGAGTGGTGCAGTAAATACTTTGCAATTTATATGTGTATAAAATCATTACATTGTACACCTTAAATTCACACAATGGGAGGGGGAAATAGTGGTACAACTTATCTAGTTTGGAGTTTAAAAGACAAGATCTAGGAAGGACAGAAGTGGTCATCAAGGCCACAGACACTATGTCATGAGTGAGTAGAATGAAAGAGAATAAAGGGTCAGGCAGGGAAGATTGAGGAACATAAAAACCAAGAAAGAAAAGAGGCAAAAAAGAAAAAACCAAAGACATAGAAAGGAAACCAGAAGAACTGGAAACCACATTAACACTCAAGTTTCAAGGCTCAGTTCAGTTACCACCTTTTGGAGAAAATCCTTCTCCCAGTCTCTCTTCACCTCACCACACAAAATGCTTTTGCTTTTGCTTTTGCTCTTATGCAGTTATAGACCAGCACCCATGACATTCTACTGAAGCAGCATTTACCTCTCTCCTTCCCAGCCCGAACCTCTGGTCACTAAAGCTCTCAAGGGCAGGGTCCACATCTCACTCGTCTCCACATCTTTAGCATCTACAATAGTTCCTGGAACATTGTATCTGGTCCATCAGTAAACGTTCATTCAATAAAACTGAAATCAAAGGAGGAAACATTCAAATAAGAGGAAAAAACAACTCTATGAACTACTTCCAAGAAACCAAGTCAAAATTGTCCTTGTAAACATGACCATGAATTGGCAAAGATCTTGGCAAGGGAACTTAGTAGAAGCAGAAACTTAACAACCATTGAAGTGGATTGAGACAGTGGATAAAGTAAAAGTGGATTCTCTTTCAAGAAGTTTGACACTGATGAGTTACGTTACCTTATGTAATACTGCTCAGGAAAGATTTTCACCATAATGGCTTTTCATTTAGCAACAGTTTTTGGAAATGAATTAATGTTGTTAAGGGAGGAAAAAACAGATGTAGTGGAAATTTGAGGGTAATAGAGGACCAAGGGTGATTTTTTTTTAAGTTGGAAGGTAGATAAGCATTATTATACACCAAAGGGAAATAAAAGCACATGGGAGAGAATGAAGACACGGGAATCAGAGGCCCCATTAATAAAATGATATTCTGACAAAGTAAAATGAAAGGAGATCCAGAACACAGATTAATGTAGAATGAAGGCCATTGTTCTCACAGAAATGGAAGGAAATAGAATAAATTCAGGCTCAGATCCTTGGGTCAAGAGGAAGAGGGAGAGAAGCTCAGGGATGTATGTCTACTGCACTCAACTCCCCAGATGAAATGCCAGAGGGCATCATCTGCTAAGAGTCTGGGACATTGATTGGGGAGTGTTAGGAGACTGGTGAAGGTTTGTGTGGTAGTTGTAGACAAGCAAGAAGCAAGAGGACACTAACTAGAAATGTGCATAAACAACATTGGAGCAAAGTTAAAGTTCCCACTGGCTCTATGCTGCTAACGGCTGACGACTACCTCTTCTGGCAGCTATTGCTGAATTTGCACACATTTCCGTCTATATGAATAAAAGACTTGATTTTGGTGGGGGGTGGGGGGATAGGGAAGTATCTTCTGTATGTAACTAGTTTATAAGAACTACATATATGAGAGAGAGAACATATTCTGTACATATCCATGTCTTATAATATAAATAAAAATACATGATGGCTCATCATTTTAAAATCCAACATCCTAATATCCATGTACTCACCATCTATATTCAACAAAAGTTATTTTTGCCGTATTTTCATCACTCGTTTTAAGAAACAAGCGTGACAGGGGCTAGGGTTGAGGGATGGGGAGATACTGGTTAAAGGGCACAAACTTTATAAGTTATAAGATTAACAAGTTCTGGGGATCTAATGTGATAAGCTAATAATACTGTACTATATACTTGAAAGTTGCCAAGAGAGATCTTAAATGTTCTTACCACACACACACACAAAATGGTAATTAAATGACAGGATGAAAGTGTTACCTGATGCAATGGTGTTAATCATTTTGCAACATATGTGTATCAAATCAACACATGTACATCTTAAACTTATACAAAGTTATATGTCAATTACATCTCAAAAAAGCTAGAAAACGAAATAAACCTGATGCTATTGAATCCTCAGTACTTCTCCCTTCGTCTCTGCCCAGAAATCACCAGATTCTCTAACTCCATGTTTTCATAACTTATCACCATGTTATATTATCTAAAAGCAATTATGATATTTACTTGACACTACAGTTTCCAGTAGAAGAATATTATGTGGATGCATATGGTATTGTTTCAAATGTGTCATCTTACTGTACATATTCAACAATTTCCTTTTTTCACTGTACTTTTTGGTTTTGAGATTTACCATGTTAATACATGTGACTGGAAAATTAGATTTAGCATTATAGTTGTAAGTTAATGTTATAAGCACTGGCTTAATTCTCTTGAAAAAAATGTTTTTGCAGGGAAGAAGGTTTTAATTATATTTTCCTTATTTAAATGAGCATTTCTTATATACTGGTTGTATTAATTTAAACAAGAACAGAATGACTAATAGGTTATTTCCTTAAGTAAGAAACACAATTCTCTATTGCAAACATTTTAACAAATGTATAAACAAACAGACTGTCTCAAGTTTACAAGTCAACAATCTTTGGACAGTAACTATTAAACTTCAGCTTATTATAGCAAAGTTCTTTGTTTAATAAACAGACCTAGATAGAGATAATTTTATAATAACAAAATACAAAAGAAGCATAGATTAACTTAAAGAGTATGGTTGCTGGAATGTAAATATTCTTCAACCTTCTGTGTTATCTTCCTAATGTAAACAAAGAATAATGGCTAATCCAGTGTTTTGGATTCTCAAAAACACTTATACCAGTAACTTCATTGAAGCTTCTTATTCGTCAGAGAAACATGTGTAGTTTCAACTATAATTTTAACTGAGGCTGATTCAATGTATTTGGGATTAATAACATTGTATAATGTAGAACATTAAAGAATCTACAAGTAGAAATATGCTTCTGCATGGCACGGATTCATTTAAATTTTTTGCAGTGTTCTATTTTATAAAGATTCTACATTTTTATCCACTCCCTAGTAGAAGAAAATTGGGCTATTTGCAGTTGTTCATTATCACAAACAATGCTGCTAGAACATTCATGCACACACCTCTGTGCACACATGCAAGTTTCTCTAGGTTCCTCATAGGCAGAACTGCAGGGTCACAAAGAATGTGCATCTTTACTTTGATACGGTATGAGGCTCATATCCTTACTAGATTTTGTCAAATTTTTCTCAAAGGACTTACCAGTGTATTCTCTCACTACATGTACATGAAATTCTGTCTTGTTTCTCCACATCCCCACTCAATTCAGAATGATAATTTTTAAATTTTCACTTATCTGTCAGGCATGAATCAATGTCTTAATTTATGTTTCCCTGGTTAGTGGTGAGGCTAAACACATGTGCTTATTGGCCATCCTGGTTTCCTTTTTTGTGAACTGCTTCATCATATCCTTTGCAAAGTTTCTCAAGGTTTTGTCTTTCCTTTAAGGATTTCTAAAAATTCTTAATATATGATGGATACAAATACTGTATCAATATATGTTGCAAAAACTCTTTCAGTGGTGGATTTGGTTCTACCATTGTAACTTGTGGTTACCATTCTCCTTTTCTTCCTCGCTCTCTTAGGTTTTCTCCTTTCTTGCTTTCTGTTGTACTTAAAATATTTATGTGTGTGTGTGTGTGTGTGTGTGTGTGTGTGTGTGTGTGTGTGTGTATTCTTTTTTTTCTCCTCTGTGCTTTTAAAGCCAAACAAAGTTGCTGTTATTTTAATGGTCACCCTTAATTTTTTGACCTCCAGAGTTTGTTACAATATTTTTCTAAGAAAGTCTAGAGGAGTGGTTCTCAAAGTGTGGACCCTTAATCAGCAGCACCACATCCCCTGGTAATTATCAGAAATGCAAATTCCCAGGCCCTACTACAGACCTAATGAATCAGACATCCTGAGGCTGGGGCACACATCAGAATGATTCTAATGCATGCCCAAGTTTGAGAAACACTGGCTTAGAATCACTTAACATCTCTAGGCACCTCCTAAACTACCGAAGTCGTCTTCTCCTCCTCAATGACAAGACCTCAACTCCCACTTCAGCCTCCTCCTTCTACTCACATGCACACACGGGTGGATGTGCACGTGTGTGTGTGAATAGTGTGATGATTAATTACACACACAGCATTTTCAGGATATTAGTTTCTCTTGTTTTTGCATCTAGGACCTTAAATACCTGTAAATGGGTCTTCCATTGAGGATCTTAAATGGTAAATTGTCCTGCAGGTTGGAAACCGCCTATATATGGTCCTTATTTTTAAGTCATAGTTTATTTGGATTGAGAATTCAATTTTTGCAATTATTGGCTATCAGCACCTTGGAAGTATTACTTTGCTATAATGAGGCATCTGTTGCAAATAAGAGGTCTGTTGTTCATCTAATAGGCATTCCCGTTACCAGAAATTCTGTCTCTCTTGTGGCTTTTAAGTCTTTCCTCCTGATGATTCAAGTTCTGCAGTATTATCATCTTGTGTCTATACGTGTATTTATTTCTGTTTATCCTCTTCATTATTCTTTGTGCTCTTTTAAGTGTAAGATTTGTGAATTTCTTTAAATCTGAAAAGTTGTCATGCTCTTGGAATATCGTTTTCATCATCCCTTTTTCTTTTCTTCTGAATTCCCTCTTGGATATATGTTGAAGCTTCTCAGTCTATCTTCCATGTCTTTTCCCTGCTTTTCTGCATGTCATCTCTTTTTCTCTCTGTGCTGCCTTCTAGGTGAATTTCCAATACAATTGTCTAGAGCACAATATGTTTCTTCACATGTGTTGGCCAAGAATTGATGAAACCTATGGTGTGTTTTATTTCACCATCTATATTTTTCATGGACAGGATATCTAAATTGTTCTATTTCATGTGTATTTTAAAAATTTCATTTCTCCCCCTTTTTTGTTTTGTTAATTCTTACTCTTTTTATGACAGCTTCTATTTCATTTACCACTCTGGATCCTAAACACATATATTTATAGTCTTTTCATATTACTTTTGTTTTAACTGTACCTAAAGTGAGTTTGTCTCAAGTTCCTGGTCATCCCTTTTAGGCTAAATTTCTTCATCTGTTTTGGAATTTGCACTTCAAGCTCATCTTGGGGGAAATCTCTCTTTCTTTTTTCCTTCCTTTCCATCCAGTCTCCCATTTGGTAATGATGACGTGCAGTAGCCTCCCCCTCAACCCATGCCCTTGATAATATTGCAGATATTGAAGAATTGCCCTGAGTGGGGTTTGCCTCATTTTCAGGTTATAAACTTGAAGAGTGTCTTTCTTTCCTATAAAATTTCACAGAGGTGACAGCTATCAGGATATTACTAGCTTCCTAGCTTAACAAGGGGAGACTCACTCCAGGCCCTGGTGTCAAGAAACTCCTGCCTACTTTCAGACATACAGCCCAGCAGGGTCCAGCACCAACCCTTAACCATAGCTTCATTGTTTTGTTGTGTTTCTGGTGTGGAAAAATCTCATTTTCTTTTATTAATGTATCTATTACTTTCATCTCTCCTTTTTTTTTTTTTGAGAGGGCATTTCTCATATTTATTGATCAATAAAATTCTGTATAGGGGACTCAATGCACAATCATTAATCAACCCCAAGCCTAATTTTCAACAGTCTCCAATCTTCTGAAGCATAATGAACAAGTTCTTACATAGTGAATAAGTTCTTACATGGTGAACAGTGCAAGGGAAGTCATATCACAGAAACTTTCGGTTTTGATCACACATCATGAACTATAAATCAGGTCAGGCATGATTATTTATTTGATTTTTATACTTGTCATCTCTCCTTTTAATGCTGCTTTATGTTTGGAGCAAAGAAGGAACTTCAAAAAATAAATTTATAATGCCTCCTTGACACACAAAGTCTGACAAGGAGTCTGCTTTGTTGTGATTTTAGGACCCAGGAATGTAGGCATACAGAACGATGTGGATGTCCAGTTTCCAGTGTGGCATGCAGAGAACTTGTAAGTAGTAATTCCATCCTAATAATTTAAAAGCTGAGCCAACTGAAAAATCAACAACTCTTCTTAGGTCCATCAGAGAGGTAAGGTCAGAAGGCAAACCACTGCCCCCAGAAGTGGGGAGACAGACAGGTGGACAGAGAGAACCACACTTACCAGAGCAGAAACCTTCACAGAAACCAGTATCAGGCTAGGAAAACCTAAACTGTGATTCACAAATTGCTGGAGGCTCCGTGTGGACAAATGCACAGTAAATATGGAGAAAAACCCTTTTAGGCTTCTGGCAGGAGGAAGGGAAAAGGAATTATTCGAAATACTCTAGAGAACTGTTTTTCTTGACAAGGCCTGCCCTCCAGAGAAACTACTTGACCAGACCCACACCTGATGGGATTTTATCAGAGCCTAACCTACTTCAGCTCCTTCTAGCCTTCCTTGTGGGGGAAGGGAAATGGCCAGCTCCAGCTCACTCTGGCCACCCTGCCCCACCTAAGCAGGAGAGGCAGGGGACTGAGAAGCACTTGTGAAATCAATAGTCCAGAGGCATGGGTTTACTAAAAGACCGAGGCCTGATCACAGGACTACAGAACGCTCCCCCTCTTCTTCAGACTTAGCCACCACATCACTAAAGGTCTATTTACACGAGTTCATTTCACCCAGGACACCATGTCTGGCTTCTAACAAAAAAGCACAAGGCATACTAAAGGCAAAAAACAGTCTGAAGAGACACAGCAAGTATTAGAACCTTACAGCCAGACTCAGATATGGGAGGGGTGAGACTTATCATTAGATCTATTATTACGAGATGGGGAATTTAAAACAGCAGTGGTTAATACGCAAAGGGCTCCAAGGGGGAAAAAATGACAACATGCAAGAATAGATGGGTCATGTAAGGAGAGAGGGAAATTCTAAGAAAGAGTCAAAAAGAAATGTTAGCCATCAAAAACACTGTAACAGAAATAAAGAATGCCTTCAGTGGGCCATGAGTAGACTAGTCGTGACCCAGGGAAGAATCTTTAAGCTTGAGCCTATGTCAGTAGGAACTTCAAAATCTGAAAAGCAAAGAGAAGACAGAAGAAAAAACAACAACAACAACAAACTACTCCAAGGACTGTGAACAACTATACAAAGTATAAGATGAGTGCAATGGGAATGACAAAAGCAGAAGGACATATAACAATCCGGTTTGCATCTCTACGACCTGTTACCTTTCATCTTCTAAGGCTTTCTGTTTTAAGATAAGACAAGTATTTTCACTGTATTTCATTGTGAAGTTGCTTCATAACTAAGTTAAAAGCCACACAAGATCTTCAAAGTCACATTTCATAGGCAACAGAGCTCAATGTAGAGACCATACAGATCATCCCTGTAAAGTAGTGATACTGAGTAAGGTCTGAACAAGCATCGGCAAATGCCCAGCCCACATACCATGGTTGGTGGTCTAGGTAATTATTTGCTATATTCCTTCTGACTCTGCTGCCTTGGCAGTACCCCGTGACACTTCTCCTCAACACAATGCACCGATAGTCACTTCAGTTTTATTGGAGTTAGCATGCAAAATGAATTCTGTTACCAACATTTCCTAAGGTATTTCAGTGGCAGCTTCCTTCTGTAAAATGTTAATTGGTTAAAATAAAAAAGAAGAAGAGGGTCAAGTGAATTTGAAAATATGGAATCAAAACTATACAGGTTTTTTTAACTTCAGACTTAACAATGTACATTATAAATTTCTATTTTTCTGAATTTCCTAGACCAGGGAGGAAGACAGAACAATGTTTCCTGGAATATACTTTGAGAAACATGGTTCTAAAAAGATTCATGGATACATTTTTGTGTTTTTAGGGTAAGATAGAGAAGTCTGGAGGGAGAGCAGGAGTTGGCAAATCTTCTCCATAAAAAAGCCAGATAGTAAATATTTGGGGCTTTGCAGGCCAGAAAGTCTCTGTCGCAACTATTCACATCTGCTGTGGAAGCAAAAAAGCAGCCACAGCCAACACTGGGTGTAGCTGTGTCTCAATAAAACTTTATTTAGAAAAAGAAGCCTGAGCTAGAGTTTGCCCACCGCTGCTATAGATGATAGTGGTATTTTTCCACAAAATATTCTTTCAAAACAAAACATTGAATAAAACACTGGGTGCCTCTATCTTTCCTTGCTGCTGGCCAGGTTTTCTGTTCAGCAAGAGGACTAGTGAATTGGATGTAGAAAAATATGCAATCTAAATACTAACTGAGTGCCTACGATGAGTATTCTGGCAACATAGATATTGTTGGGTGCATGCATGAATCTATATGTGGTGAAGGGGTTGGGGTGACCATAGTGTTTAGTTAAGGCACAGACATTGATAAAAGTCCTGGAACCTTCATAGTTTACATTTACATACAGTTTTTCATTTGACTTTTTTTTTTATTAAAGTATCATTGATATACAATCTTATATTGGTTTCAGATATACAACACAGTGGTTCAACAGTTACCCACATTATTAAATCCTCACCACCCCCCGTGCAGTTACTATATAGTAAGATGTTACAGAATCACTGACTATATTCTCCATGTTGTACTAATGTCCCCGTGACCAACTTATATTGTGATTGCAAATTCTTGTGTCCCTTTATGCCCTTCACCCTCCTCCCTCCTCCCACCTCAACCACTCCCCCTTGGTAACCACTAGTCCCTTCTCAGTGTCTATGAGTCTATTGCTATATTGTTCCTTTTGACTTGACTTTTGTTTTTTCAAAACCTCTTTTTTTTATTTAAGTATTGCTGGTATGCAATCTTATATTGGTTTCCAATACACAACACAGTGGTTCAACAGTTACCCATATTATTAAATCTTCATCCCCACTAGTGCAGGGGAGGATTACTATCTGTTGACTTAACTTTTTTTTTTAATCAGTATTTTTAGTACCACCATAACACAGAGGAAGACACTGTACCTTGAACTTCCTTTGGTAGCCATGCTGGGGATGGCAGCTAGGAATATAAGGCACAAGGACATACCACCAGTATGGCATTTCTAAGTCAATTACACTTCCTATGTCCGCTTGATATTGCCTCCAACTTACAGTGTCAGTCCTATAAACACTGAACCACAGTAAACACATCCAGAAAAATTAATTAGCTTTTACCTTAGACAACAGAAATAAACCCAACCCCACAGTGTTATATGTTTATGGATGGGGTAGATTCTTGAGTTGTTCAAAGACTGCATGTTTTTCCACACCCAACTCACTAGTCCTCTTATTGAACTAAAAAACCTGGCAGGTAGCAAGGAAGGACAGAGGCACCTTCTGTTTTTTCAATGTTTTGTTTTGAAATCCTGATGAAAAACGTTTATTTAAGTCTGCCTAGCCTTCATCCTGCAAAACTTCCCAAACGAAGCCTTCACAGCTTGGTTCTTTTCCATGTTCTGCTGATTCCTATAAACCAATTTAACCCCAGGCATGTTTGAGCTTTGTTCAAATCACCACTGGACTCTGTTTCCGTGTGTTTCCCATGCCAGCTGTTTAGACAACAGCATTCAGATATCTGTTCGCTGGTTCCTAGTTACACCATGCCCTTCCCTAGGAAAAGAGAACCCCAGAAGGTTCAAGCATTTAGCATCTGACAACTAAAGAAACAGGGAAGAGGAAAGGATTTATAATGTAAGGGTAGATTGCTGCCTGTGATTGCTTACTCAAGCTCTATTCCACTCTCCTTTCTAACTGTAAACTTTTTCAATAAGCCCTAGGAGTTAGCCCATTTCTGAAAAGAAACCATCAAAGTCGGCATAGCTCAGTACACCAAGTTGCTGATGTGAAACAATTAGCATTGTGGCCAGAGGGCTCTAATTTTAAAAAGTGCTGTGTTCCTTGAAATTCCTTCAGCTTGGCTGCCCTGCTGGCCACAGACCCAGCCACTGGAATGTTTCATAGAGCATATGTTCCTCTCTGCCTAAGCCATTTGTTTCTCTTCCTAGAATTCCTATGGAAATTTTCCTATGAAACAGATTCAAGTGTCAGGATGAACAAAGAGCTTCCTTTGAACAATTGTCTTCCACTCACCAACCCCCAACCTCACCAGATGAAACCAAAAAATGTTCTCAGATTGCGTAAGTAAAATTGAATCTCTTAAGGTTTACAAGGAGGCCAGTCTTTAGTGGGTTTAAATGTCTGATCAACATGAAAGCAAATTCCTGGGATTCCCCAGCAGCTGGCATCAGTCAGTATAGCCAGTTCCCAAACACAAGTTGCTACTACATCTGCCAACAGGGATTGTCACCACTCATAAACATCTGTAGATTTAACTCACCCCAGAGCTCTAAAGACTGGGAAATCAGGCATTTGTTATTTCCACAGAACAGACCAACCTTGACCCACCAAGGGACAGAGCAAAGCAAATGAAATGACAAGAGACAGGTGTGACTCCTGGAGGGCAGACTGGGGAGACAGGGGAGAGGGTTTGTTCTTGGGAATGCATAAACACAGTAAAAAAAGTCCTGACCAGAAACCATGCCATCTGTTAAATGAATTAAACTTGGAGGCCTGTAGATGGATGGGGCCCAAATGCTGTGGGGCCTAGTGAGCAAACCAAAATCTAAGCCTACAGAAATGGTCCCGACTTATGATGGTTTGATTTATGATTTTTCGACTTTAAGATGGTGCAAAATCTATAAGCATGCAGTAAAAATTACACTTTGAGTTTTGAATTTGGATTTTTTCCCAGGCTAGCGACAGGCAGTAGGACACTCTCACGAGGCCAGAGGCAGGCGAGCCCCAGCTCCCAGTCAGCCACACCATCAGGAAGCGTCAGCACCCATAAGCTCACAACCATTCTGTTTTTTTCACTTTTAGTACAGTATTCAATGAATTACATGAGATATTCAATACTTTACTATAAAACTGGCTTTGTGTTAAAGAATTTAGCCCAACTGCAAGCTAATGGAAGCTTTCTGAGGACACTGCAGGTAGGCTACACTAAACTATGGTGTGCAGCAGATTAAAGGTTTTAAATGCATTTTCAATGGTTTACCAGGACACAACCCCTTCTTAAATGGAGCAAGACCTGTAGATGCTTCAAGATAACAAAAATTCAACGCTAAGGAAAACCAATCACAAACAGCCAACTAGGCTTTCAAGATAAGCCAATCAATCTTTTCCTTAGTTTGCTCCCGCATCTTCCCAGTTCCGGTCAGTGGAGCGCTCCTAACCACTTCCAGTCTCGCATTGCTGCACTGGAATAAATTTTTGTTCAAGTAAACTTACAATTTTTAATTGCTTCAGTTTATCTTTTAACAGTTCTGATATCAGAAAAGGGAACCGAAGGAGACGCCCACCGTCAGCATCCCAGGAGCGAGGAGGCGTAGATACCTGTCAAGCCCAGTAGATACCTGAGGGCCGCCCTTCAGCTTGCTGTCTGTGAAGGCTGCTCTAGATCTCTTGCAGAGAGTTTTGCCCTGAGACCTTTCAGACTTGGAGTTCTTTTTCCAGACTGGGTCCAGAAGCGGCCGGAGTCAAACCGGGTCTGGGGTCCGACTGGATCTGACTTGGAAACCAGACTGGATCTCCGGCGGGACTGGATCCGGCTTAGAAACCGAACTGGGTCTGAGTTAAACTGGACCGAGGCCAGAGTGATGCCAAAGGTGAAGAAAATTGTGTTTTAAGACTAAACAAGCAGGTTAACCTTCCCAAAGATAATTTTGAATTACTGTGGCCACGGTGGAGAACTTTTCACTTAATTAGGTAAGCTTATCCATTTAGGAGATGCCCTAGAAAAAAGGGGTCTCAGCCAAGCACCTGCCATACAGAGTAAAGAGAAAATCATTTTTCCTCCTCTACGGTTAATGGTGAGCAGAATGGGGCCTTCTGGGACACCCACTTGCTCCGGGGCCTGCAGACAGGATCCTGGGCAAACTGCAAGCCGGCAAAGGGTGAGAGTTCTTACCAAAGCCAGCTCTCCCAGATGTCCGTGCGGGGGCGACTGCTGGAGAAGGGAAGGTAAAAACTGCACGTTGTCCCTTCCTTTCCAAATTCAGATTGGCAGAAAAAACATAAGAGGTAGATTTTTGAATTGTGACATGTGAACTGCTGTCCACTGTTAGCCAATCCTTTCTCTCCGAGACAGCTATTGCCTGTTTGTCTCATGTGTTCTGAGAACTGGGCTTGACAGCTGGAACACTGGAGACCCCAGATATATAGCTGGACAGAAATGTGGGTTGCACCCCACTTGCCCAAAATGTCCCACCATAATGAGCTCTCTCTCCCTCCAGGCATTGGTTCACACTGTTCCCTTACCTGGAACAACCATTGCTCTCATTCATTCTCCAAGTTTTCTCTTAACAGTCACTTACTCTTGGAAGCCATCTCCTTAGGTAGAAGTAATCCCACCATCTGTGATCACATTTCATTTTCATATAGCTCATTCGTACACTGATTTATTTCCTAAAGAAGCCAATCATGTACCAGGACTGTGCTGCAACAGAGAGAAGAGCACACACAGCCCAGTCCTCTAACATGGATTGTGTGGTGGGGAGAAAGAAAAGTAGCAGGCAGTTACCACACAGCCTCACACGTGCCCCTGTGGGAGAAGTATGAGGTGCTGTGGGACCGCCTGGCACAGCGACTATTTCCCAGAGGA
The DNA here is from genome assembly GCF_040802235.1 of Manis javanica. NCBI lineage: Eukaryota > Metazoa > Chordata > Mammalia > Pholidota > Manidae > Manis > Manis javanica. The sequence continues at coordinate 69,043,151 of NC_133157.1, forward strand.
TACGACAGTTAAACTGAGAACTGCAGGGGAGGGTGAAGTGCTGGCACCAGCCAGGAAAAGGAGTGAGGAGGAGAAAGCTCCAGGAGAGAGAAGAGCTTGTATGAAGCCTAAAGATGAGAGAACATGGGGTGAGTGTGAAGAACTGAAAATATGTACTGAAGAAATACAGGGGAAATATGTGGTGTACACTATAAAGCGAACTGAACCACAGGTCCTGAACTGGAGAAGGGAGAGTGCCTGTTTCCTACTTTCATGATTCAGCAGGGTAGCTGCTTCATTTGGCCTCCTTGATCTGTCGGTTTCTGAAAAGGATAGTCCTCTTTGTCTCTTAATGCCACGTCCCATCATTATGCGCTGTCCTTTTCCCTATTTTCTTGCTGAACATTCTATTAGTATTCTATTAATATTAATATTATCCAATATTAATATTGTTGTAACACCTTTTTGGTTAGTCTATCATTTTCTCTCCTTTCATGTTAATCATTCCATATCATTTTGTTTAAAGTACATCTATAAACAGCTTACAATTATATTTTTAATTGAGGTATAACTAACATGCATTATATTTGTTTCAGGTGTACATGATTTGATATTTGTATATATTGCAAAATGATCACCCCAATAAATTTAGTTAACATCTGTCAACTACATAGTTACAGGTTTTATGTGTGACAAAACTTTTTAAATGTATTGTTTTATTTTTTAATCCAAACTGAAAAAATTTTTTATCCAATATTAGCAAAGTGAGTGTAACCTCCATCTGTTTATTGTAATTATTGATATGTTTGGAATGACTTCTACCACCTTTGTATTTTGTTTCTTACTGTTCATTCTTACTGTTTTTCCTCTTTTTGCTATCTTTCATTAAATAAATCAATTTGTGTGTGTGTTAATATGAAAAATATGTTATCTAATAATTCCATGTTTTGAGTAGAAAGGTTGCTAGGTGGAGGGGAAGCTGGATTTTGTATGTGCTATATCTACTGCCTTCACCTTATTTTTACATATAAATTAAATATAAAACATTAAGTGACATAAAATTAATCACATTGATTAATTTTAAAATAAAATTAAGGTACTATACATTAGGTAATCCTCTTACTGAGACCCAAATCATATTTTGGCCTAGATATGACTAAGTCTGTGACCTAGGGCAAATTATGTTATCATACTGAGCTACAATTTCACTTTTTAAAAAGGAGATAAGTGTGAGCTGCACGTGGTGACTTCCTTCCAAAGTATATAGCATGGAAAGAAAGAAAAAAAGAATAATTTTACAGATGAGAAATCTGACAAACACTACCTCTATCAGTAATCAAGATTAACATCAAAAGTCATTAAGTCATGTTAATAAAATGTACTCTTGATACAATGTGATGAGAATGGTAATTTACCTCTATGGTCTTCTTCTCCAAAGCCCAATCTAATCATGAGCAAAATACCAGACAGACACCAGTGACAGACATTCCGCCAAACACTTGACCAGCACAACTCAAAACTGTCCAAGTCATGAAAAAAATAAAGAAAGTCTGAGCAATTGCTACAACGTAGAGGAGCCTAAGGAGATGTAACTAATAAAATTAGTTACTAATAACTAATAAAATAGTATTCTGGGTGGGTTCTAGAACAAATAAAGACAATAGTTAAAAATTAAGATACTCTGAATAAACTATAGACTATTTCATGTATCAGTATTAGTTCATTAATTGTAGCAAATGTACCAACTAATTAAAGATGTTAATAACAGAAGAAACTAGGTGTGAGGTATATGGGAACTCACTGTACTATTTTCACAGTTTTTCTATAAATCTAAAACTATTCTAAAATGAAAGTTTACTTTAAAAGTTTTTTTTAAAAAGGAGAAGACTGGGTAATTTTTAAGAGAGCTTTTAGCCTCAACATTCTGATACCTATATATACAATGACTAATGTCCATGGTTAGCAAGAATAGAAAGAAAATCTCTTATTAGAAATAGGAAATTGGATCATGCAACTTCAACAATGTTTGTGTCCATAAATATCCTGTTATCATTTCATTTGTATTCGTTTGTACCTTGTCTACCTAGCATTACCTTTCCTAGGTTAATCTATATTGATACTTAGACATCATTCATTCATTTTAACTGGAGTACAGTAGTCCAATGTATAGATATACTATAATGTATTTATGCAGTCCCTCACTGATGAGCATTCATTCTTTCCAGTTTTTCACACATAAAAACAGAGCAGTGAATGTCCCTGCACATGTTGCATTGCACATCTGAGCAAGAAATTGATAAGAAAATGTATAATTAAGGTAGCTTATGTACAAACCTATGAGATACAGATATCTATTCAAACTCCTCATCCCCATCCTGGCCTGCCTTCAGCAAAAAATGCTGTCAAGCCAGGATTCCCCTACCCCTGATGTATCTTCTTAGTTCCATCCCCCAAGCCCCACCCTGTTTCCTCGGCTATAAATCACCATTTGTTCTTGCTGTATTCAAAGTTGAGCCCAATTCTCTCTCCAAGTACAAAACTCCATTGTAATAGCCTCCTTGAGTGAATTCTGCTTTACCATCTTTAACAAGTGTCCTGAATTCTTCCTTTAACACTATATATACCAGTATAATTATTCTCTAGGTCACCCAAAAATTTTTTTACAAAATCGGAATCAAAATTTATTTTTAAAATGTGAGTTTTAGACACTTGGAGGATTTCATTCCGAACTCGCAATTATATAATTACAAAGAAAAAAAAACATGTGTCAGGGAAACATTATTTCTTTTTAAGGTATAAATGCTTTATTATATTTTTTATTAAAGTATCATTGATACAGAGTTTTATGAAGGTTTCACATGAACAACATTGTGGGTTCAAAACACATATTATCAAGTCCTCACTCCCCCCCATTGCAGTCACTGTATATCAGCATAGTAAGAAGCTATAGAGTCACTACTTGTCTTCTCCGTGCTCTACTGCCTTCCCTGTGACCTACCTATATCATGAGTGGTAATTAGAATGCCCCTTAATCCTCTTCTCCCGCCCTCTGCACCCACTCTCGCCAACCCCTTCCCTTTGGTAACCCCTAGTCCACTCTTGGAGTCTGTGAGTCTGCTGCTGTTTTGTTCCTTCAGTTTTGCTTTGTTCTTATACTCCACAAATGAGTGACGTCATTTGGTACTTGTCTTTCTCTGCTTGGTTTATTTCACTGAGCATAATACCCTCTAGCACCATCCATGTTGTCACAAATGGTAGGATTTCTTTTCTTCTTATGGCTGAATAATATTCCACTGTGAATATGTACCACATCTGCTTTATCCATTCATCTACTGATGGACACTTAGGTAGCTTCCATATCTTGTCTATTGTAAATAGTGCTGCAATAAATATAGGGGCTCATATGTCTTTTTAAATCAGGGATCTTGTTTTCTTTGGGTTAATTCCTAGGAGTGGAGTTACTGGATCAAATGGTATTTCAATTTTTAGTTTGTTGAGGAACCTCCACATTGCTTTCCACAATGGTTGAACTAATTTACATTCCTACCAACAGTGTAGGAGGGTTCCCCTTCCTCAGCATTCTCTCCAGCATTTGTTGAAACATACTTAATTTTAACATAAAACTCACATCACCTATCACAAAGATAGTCAAGTGTATAAAGGAGAAACGAAATGGAAGCAGTATTTTCACTTTAGACAACATGAGACATTGTGAAGGACCTTTTATTAGTAAACAACACAATACATACTTTTGCACACTACATTTCAAAAATGATGTACATCTGTGACCAATATGATAAAGATCATAATGTTGAAGACCTTAAATTCAAGGTCATGGTGCTAAAATTTTAAGGTTGTCATGTGGAAGATTTTAAATTAAATGCAAGATTCATAGTATTGAAGACTAAATTCAAGTTCAAGGCCATAAAGACTTTAAAGTCAAGGTTGTAGTGATGATATCAGTACAATGGATAAATTCTCAGATGTATGAGACACACCCACACACAAAGTAAGTAGGATTCGTTTAAATGGTATTCTCTCATTAGGCAAACTCAGCAAGTCGATGACCAGATAGGCCCCACTGGCTCTGCCTGGCTCGCTCACATGTAGAGATGGTTGATGCGAAAAATTAAAGAAAGCCAGGGTAGAGTCATTATTTCTCCTCATCCTTTCCTTCCAACATTATCACTCTTCTTTAAGTCTTTCATTGGTTACCTTTATGCTTCATATTTTTGTAAGCAGGTAAAAGACCAAATAAAATTAGAAGATACTCTCATGTTGTTTCAGTCAAATATGTAGCAGCAATCAAAATCTGGGTATTAAGCTGATAATGTAGAAGTTGATTACCTAAAACACCCAATAATTTTACTTATCAATAGACTTCAAATCCAATTACTTCAGATATTACATTAAAAATGTATAACTGAAATCAAATTAACTCATTTCAAGGAACTGGAAACAAAAGGCAGAAAATACAGATCACCAAAATAACAAAATGGTCTCCCTTTCACCAAAAAAAAATAATTTTGTGTTTGTAATTGACCTTTCCTCTGGATAAAACTGCACAGGAAGCCCCTAATCCTTGTGATTCCTAATCTTGTTTATGTATCATCTATCCACTTGGATCCTTACTTAACCTTGCTCACATATGTTTTCAATATAAAACTGCAACAAAGGAAAGCTATAATTACCAAATGTCTTCCTTTGAGCTGTTGAAATAAGGTGATTTATAGAAATGCAAGACACTATAAACAAAGGGGATTTTCCAGAGCACACAGAGCACAGCTTTCAGGAAGATGTTAGAATAAATATACTTTCTTGTGGCCAAGCTCCTGGGCCTGGAATCCGAATGGATTATATATTTCAGAGCCAGGTAGGCTTACTCATCTAGTCTCCATGTTCTGAGAACATCACTTAAGCAGGAAGAAAATAATGGTATTATCCATAACCTTCCTGAGGATGAGCAGAAGGAACTCTATCCAAACACAAGTTCTTGTATCCTGTAGTTAGTATTGACTCCACTACCAGTGACTGATTGTCCTGTCTGTGGTTTTCCAGACTTACAACTTCCTCTAGGCTTCAGCCTTATATACAGGAGGGCAAAATTGCTTTAAAAACCAAGCCAGTCAGATAAACAAAACTCCAGCAACACATTACTTTTAGCATTACAGGTACTGTGGGCAGTATTAAAATAGCATTGTTACCCAAATGTAAGGATGTGGAGAAAGGGGAACCCTCCTACACTGTTGGTAGAAATGTAAATTGGTTCAACTGCTGTGGAAAGCAATATGGAGGTTCCTCAAAAAATGAAAAATAGAAATACCATTTGACCCAGCAATGCCACTCCCAGGAATTTACCTGAAGAAAACAAGATCCCTGATTCAAAAAGACATATGCACCCTTATATTTATTGCAACACTATTTACAATTGCCAAGATATGGAAGGAACCTAAGTGTCTATCAGTAGATGAATGAATAAAGATGTGGTACATATACACAATGGAATATTATTCAGCCATAAAAAGAAAAGAAATTCTACCATTTGCAACAACATGGATGGAGCTACAGGGTATTATGCTCAGTGAAATAAGCCAGGCAGAGAAAGACAAGTACCAAATGATTTCACTCATATGTGGAATATAAGAACAAAGGAAAAACTGAGGGAACAAAACAGTAGCAGAATCACAGAACCCAAGAAAGGACTAACAGTTACCAAAGGGAAAGGGATTGGGGAGGATGGGTGGGAAGGGAGGGAGAAGGGGGGGGAGAAGAAAGGGGGCCTTATGATTAGCACATATAATGTGGGGAGGGGGGCATGGGGAGGGATGTGCAACACAGAGAAGACAAGTACTGATTTTATAGCATCTTACTATGCTGATGGACAGTGACTAATGGGGTATGTGGGGGAGACTTGGTGAAGGGGGGAGTCTAGTAAACATAATGTTCCTCATGTAATTGTAGATTAATGATACCACAATAAAACAAACAAAAAAACAAAAAAACAAAGCAAAACTGCAGGAACAAAGTAACAGCAGACTCACAGACATCAAAAAGGGACTAGTGGTTATCAAAGGGGAGGTGCTGGAGAGGGTTTTCCGGGAGAGAAAAGGGGATTCAGAAGCACTACAACTCACATTAACAATACAGGTAGGTCACGGGGAAGGCAGTAGAGCACGGAGAAGACAAGTAATGACTCTATAGCATCTTACTTCACTGATAGACAGTGACCACAATAGAGGGGGTGAGAACTTGATAATATGGGTGAATGTTGAAACCAGTGTTGTTTATGTAAAACCATCATAAGATTATATCAATGATACTTTAGATAAATAAATGTTACCAATTGACCCCCCCCCAAAAAAAATAACATTATTACCAAGCAAAACAGAAGGAACAAGAGTAATAGACTCAAACACTGAGAAGTGACTGAGGGTTACCATGGGGGAGGGGTTGTGGTGGGTAGGTGTGGAGGGTGAGGGGGATAAAGGGGCACAAAAATTCTCAACATAATATAAATTGGTCACAGGGATGGCAGTACAGCATGGAGAATATACTCAATAATTTTGTAACATCTTCCTATGTTGACAGTTAGTAACTGCACTAGCAGGGGTGAAGATTTAATAATATGGGTGACTGCTGAACTACTGTGTTCTATATTTGAACCTGAGGACCAACATAATTTTGAGTTTGGCAAGGGCGAAAGATCATGAAGGTTGGAATGGGGAATATGTGAGTAATGACGGGGAGTGGGAGGTACAAAGAGGTCTAGGAATGTGGTCTTACCCGGGGTGACAAGGCCCCAGCTGAGGACCCTGGGCGGTGAGGAGGAGGAGGTGTGACTAGGAGGAAAGGGGGTGCTGAAACATGGTATAGTCTGTTGCTAAAGGTGCTCATTTTCCAAACCCTCTAAGGCAGCTTCAGCTTGCTGTAAACCTTTGAACCATTGCACCACATGTGCACATTTTTCTTACTCTGCAAGAAGGAAAGTGATAACGTGGGGGGTTAAAACACCCACAGATTATGAGAAATGAGTTGTCTCTGTCCTGTGTTATTATCTGGTGAAGAGGACTGTTAGAGACAACCTATTGGTTGAACTAATGTTCTCCCTCACAAGAATGGGGAGCAGAAAATTGCAGCCACCAGATGCAGAACAGGGCACAGCCACATATTCTCATTTCACAGTTGTCCCGCACATGTTGTAGCTCTGGTCCAGGCCCAGCTGGTGTGCCCAGTTACAGGGCAGGGGGCCACCAAGAGCATAAATGCAGACCTCATGAGGATGCCCAAACCAGTTCATGAACCAAGTATTTCCTGGCCTGAGATCACACGCTGGGACAGGAGGTGGGTTAACTCTAAGGGCAGGGGCTTTCGTTGGGCACTCTCAGTGGTTCCCAAACCTGGCATCATCTCCAAAGTTTGTTTTAAAAAGTAGACTCCTTAATTCATAGCCCTTAAAAAACTGCTAAATCAGAACTCACAGGTGTCTGGGAATCTGCTTTTCTGGTAAATAAACCACCCAGGTATTGTTGATGACCAACCATATTTGGGAATGATGGCTTTTCTCATTGAAACTCCTTTGTAATTTTACAAAGGTTACTCATAGTCCCATTTTATAGATGAGAAAGCTGAGGCTCGTGAACAGCCTGAGCTTGGTTGGTCACCAAAACGTCCACCATACTTACAGCAAAGAACTGTTCCTGGCACTCAGTGTCATGCCCACTAACTAACTACTCATTAAGAGTCACTTTCCTTAGAAGACTGCTCACATGCACATTTTTGAGGGAGGCAGCAAGTTCTGGCACAGTCTCTCTCTCTCAGAACTCCCTCTTCCTCACCCCCATTCTGGGAGCTAATGATGCTCCTGGCCTCCTGAGATTTGGAGATCCTACATTCTCCCACATCACCTAAGCCTTCCTCCCTCAGGAACGGGGTGTTTATAATCAGTGTAGGTTAGTGGGCAGCAGTGGAAGAAGGTAAACCTGCTACACCCTCCCAGAGAGTTGCCTATCCTCTTGCCTGACAATGAACAATTCATTACCCCTCAAATGCCCCCAGCCACCTGCCACCTTCTCCATGAAGCTCATGTAGTAAACACTTCTGCTTATAAAGCAAATTGCTCATATGAAATAATTCATTCTACCTTAAAAAAATATATCTACAATTGCCAACCAGTGCATCCATAAATGTGAAATAACTAGTCTGGATGCAGTTCCTTCTGAAAGGAAGAACTACTTTTCTGAAAGTTTGTGCACCCTGACTGTGGCTAAATGTACATTTTCCTTTAAGCTCCTTAAAATAAAGAAATTGCAGAAAATAAAGAATGGCTGGGTTTTTTTTGTAGGATTCTAATGGTGAAAATTCAGACACTAGAGGGAGGGCTTTTTCACGTGCTCCAGACCTTTGACCCAGTAACAGCCAGGCATTGTGACAGGCATCAGATTTCTGCCCTGCATTAGCCATAAAAGGTTCTGGGCAAGACAGTGTAGATGGCACCTTCAGGGTTAAAAACACAGCATTCAGATTGTTCAGATCTGTTCTCTGTTGAAGGAAAAGAGGGAGAGAAATAACAGGGACTCCTACGTGCTAGGAGATCCTCAAATTGTAGTGTTCACTACAAACACCTGGGAGCTTGTACTAAATTGTATTCCCAGCTCCAGCTCCCAGAGATGCCAATTCTCCAGTCTGAGCTGGGGCCTCACATTCTGCATTTTCATCAAGTACCTCGGATGATTCTGATACAGGTTTTTCTCTTACTTTCTATTTCAAAAATTTTCAGACTTTAGCGAAGTTCCAAGAAGAGTATAATGAATACCACCAGTATACCCTTCACCCAAGATCAAGGGTCAGCAGACTTCTTCAGTTAGAGAACACAGTAAATATTTTCAGCTTTGTAGGCCACATCATCCCTGGGGCAATGACTCAAGTCTGCCACTGCCATATGTAAGCCAACTAGCTTGACTGTCCTCCAGTGACAGTTTATTTATGGACACCAGAATTTAAATTTCCCATCATAAAATAATACTCTCTTGTTTTGACTTTTTCCAATGTTATATTTAAATATGTAAAAATCATTGTTAGCTCAAGATTGGCACCAAAACAGCCAGAGGGACAAGTTTGGCATACCTTTCCCAGCCCGATGGATCAATTGCGATCATAAAGCCTAAGCTTTCCTGTGGATGAAATTAAAATTTGTTACTGTTTTTCAAATCCAGATTAATCACATTGCCCACCTTAAGAAAATTTAAAAACTTATTTATGAAGCTGCTATCTAACCCACTCTCTGCTTTATTTTCAGATATAACTAACATCTTCACATTTTCCTATGGCTGATATTTCTGGATGCCCTATGGGGCAGTTCCTCATTTAGAAATCTTCAGTCAGTCATTCTCTAATTTTATCACATAAAAATTAAGTGTGTGTGCCTTTTTCCACAAAACCAAGGCCTAATTCACATCCTTTTTTCAGCTTCTCTCATAATGAAGAAATGTGAATCAAAAACCCTCTACCTTCCAAGTGACTCCATTAGTCCAGCAGCATGTGAACAGAATTATCATTTGTAAGCAAGGGACTGGGGATGCCTCTCCTTGATTTTCTTCCTCCCTGACCTCTTGTAGGAAAATAATTCCAGCCCAGATTGCTCACCTTTCTTGCAGACTGGATTACTGACAAGATCATGACCAGCAGTCACAAAACAACTCCTGGTACCCAATTACTCCTATCCAGTCTTCACCTCTATGGGAATTTCTCAAGTTATTAAACAAGGTTTTTATTAAAGTATTTGAAAACCAAACAGTTCTGGAGGAGAAACTCAACTCTTCATGGAGAAATCAACAAACACTGTCACAATGGGATCTAAGTACTTACCCAAGGAGGAAAGACCGAAAAAACACATCAACTAAGCGGAGTCTCACTTACTGAAATGCCTTTCAACTGGGCTTACTTATCCAAACCTTTGTGCACCGCTTAAGAAACACCTGGTTATCAGGAGCATCTAAGCCTCTATCATCTCACAGCCTACCAATGCTCCAAACAAAGTAATCTATTTAATGGCAAGAGGATGTGTTCTTTTCTGATGAAGCTACAGAACAGAGGAATCATAAATCCACCCTGCCTCACCCCCAGGTCCAACAGTTTAGCAGCCACTCTGGAGTCATTTTCCATGAGACCTTGTGTCAGCCTTTCATCTCCTCATTAGCACGCCCTTCCAACCTGGGAAGGTAATATAAAGCATGCTGGCTCAAATGGAGAGGCAGGAATCTCCCAGTAAAGACTTAAAACCTGAGTCTGTCGACATATGAGAAGGCCCTGTGTTTCTCATCAGCTGGCCAATTTGTGGACGGCCCCATTTCTGGAGCTTGGCCAACTGCCTCACCTGATGGAAAATGCTTACGACCTTATAAATCACCTTTGAATTAATTTTCTTAGTAGAAATAAAACAGACTGCTAGCTCCCAATTGCCTGCAACTTACCTATCGGCTTAGATGACGAATTTAACAATTTGAGATAATTCAAGACTAAAAACAGTATTTAAAGGTTTTGTGAAAAGGATGAGCTGAAAGTGTATTGTTTTAGAGCCTAGATTGCTAGTGTCTGTGGCATTTACCATGTTGTTTTTTTTTTACCCCATGTATTCAAACTCATTTTCTATGATACGGTAATACAATGTCTTGAAACTTGCAGTTATAAACTCAGGAATAAATACTAAGTTGGCATACAAAAAAAAAAGTTCTATGAAAAGGAGACAATAGGAAAATGCTTTGTTTAGGGCTGGGAGTTCTGTAATATGGTAATAACACATGAAAATAATAGATAAATGTAATTTTGTTTTAGTCACAACAAAATAGAAACTGAAGTTAAACAGTGGGCCTATCACATTAGTGCAGTGGTTCCTAATCTGGGTGCATGTCAGAATCACTCAGGGAGCTTTAAAAAGCCCAAAGCCCACGCTGCTTCCCACACCAATTAAATCTGAATATAGGGGTTGGGGTGGGGCCCAGGCCTCTATTTTTTTTTTTAAAGCTCGCAAACAATTCCAATAGGTAGGCAAGGTTGAAAACCTCTGCACTGTAGTACGTGACACTTGCCCTCTGAAGCTTAGTCTTCCCAAATCTACTTGGTAACCAGTGTCCCTTCCTCATTTCTGCCAATAACTTCTTTACAGCTGGAATCTGGAATCAGTAATAACAGACTGAGTCACACACATACACAAAAAATACATGCACACATATTTTATTTAACTTAGGCCCTGATTATTAGCATATAAATCAGAAAAACTGAGTGCCTTAGAACTTACATATCCTCTCCAAATCTTTAAAGAACCAAACTCTAAGAACACACATGAAAGATATTTAAGTCATAGAAAACACAACACAAACAAACTTTAATCACCTTCAGGAACCATGATCCAATAATATCTTTAATAGGTTAAGATCTCATTCATCAGTATACAATAAAAAAAAAAATTCCTAAACTTTGATTAAGACATGTGCCCTTAGCAAGAGCACTTACAGTAAGAAAGGTTTACTGGTAGCAATTTGAGGTAGCATATTTTGTAAAGTAATAGAAGTCACAGAGCCGTTCTGCAGTTTCTCCAGGACATCAAAGGACAGGCTATCAGCCTCTGCTCTTGGAAGAGGAAAGTGAATGTGTCTGTACTCACTGGCAAGTCAGTCTGAACTCACCTCCTACCATCTTGCTGTGGCCATCAGTTCACACACTGTGGGTTTAGGAAAAAGACCAGAGCATTTTGATGCTTCTCTGTTCTTGGTGTGGTGACATTCTAGGCTGTGGAGCCAATCTCTTTTTGCTACAGGTAATCTCACTGGCAAGAGATACATGCACCCAGTGAGAAGGGAAATAGGGTGTCATAGTGCCTTTTTAAATTGGCTCTTAGCAATTGAATTAATTAAGAGTAACCGATTCCTCTAAGGCTATAAAGGTCGTTTCTGAATATTTCTTCCATGACTGCCCCTTCACAGGTTCTCCCTTTTTTCTCCCCCTGAGTACACTACTTTGGGGTAACATTAAGCTTTCTGCAATTTCCTGGTAAGATGGTGAGCAGAGAAAGTTTTGAAAAATCCACACACAGAAACAACAAAACCTGGCTGCAGGAGGAAACTCAAGAACAGACTTCCTTTGTGCAAGTTGAAATGACACAAGTTTACAGTTCAGGAAAATGGCCTTCTTCTTTTTACAAAAATGTAAATATTCAGTTCAGCTCTGCAATTTTAAATACAAATATACTGTCAAAACAGGCTAAGGATTAAAGCTTCAAAAATGATCCCAACAACCTCAGACCTTAGTGCAGGCCAAGTTTTTGCCCAAGGGTCACAGATTAAAGGGATATCTAATCTCTAAAAGCCCTTTTGTCCCCAAATATGTCCTGTTAGAAAGTTAAACCCTTAGAAGGAATCAGTATACAAATGAATAGAAATAGCACATGTCCAGGCCAAAAAGGGCATGAGCTGGGCCTGAGTTGCCACTTAAAACTGTTATTCAGTATCACAAATCCTCAAAAGGCTGCCTGGGTCCAGATCCCAAAGCATCACTGGACATGCCAGCCACCCAAGTCAACTGCCGACCCACAGCTCATGACAACAGAGCATCGGATTTCAAGTATCCAGGGTGCTTTGAGAGCTGGGCCTCTCAGGACGCAGGCTGACCCTCAGAAGCCCGCACTCTACCCCGCAACAACCCATTATACAATAAAGTGAACCTCTGCTTATGGTCACTAGAAAACCTGGGCAGGTGAGGAATAAGAGAAATGCTCTCCACATATACCAGCCTAACAAATACAAATAAATTCTTGAACATTTTGTACAACTAGAAGGTGCATGAGCTGGTAATTTAAGCAACCACTTTAAACTCTTCCCTTCCCTTTCTGTATCAAACAGGAAAATGGTTCCATTGGGTTAACAGTGTCATTTTAAAATGCCATAAATTAAATAAGTTAGTTCACATTTTTTTTTCCCCCAGCACTTAAGTTATAGTCAGTCTCTAATGTCCTTTTGAAGTTTGCTTTAACAGCTCCAGGTCTCTTCTGCGGACAGAGCCTGCCCTCTGGCAACCATACTCATCCAGCTGCAAAGGTATGAACTGTTCAAGTAGCCCGAGACCCTGTCCAGCAGGACTGGTAAACAGCTTAGTCCACGATGGTTTGAAGTTTCCACTAAATCCCGAAAACACAATACTCCCTAAAACACACACACAAAAAAAAACAGTAACAACAAAAGCTCATTTTGTATATCTACTAGTTACAGGCAAGAAATGTGGGAGGCAAATTAGAGATAAAACAAAGATGGCTGCAAAACAAAAACAAAAAAAAATACACTTCCTTAGGTCAGTGAATAAATAAACTCTTACCACCCACCTCTGGCCCCAAATAACAAACTACATCCCAGCACACTTCCCCTAACAGTATCTCCTTATTTAGGAATTATCTTAATGATACCCACTCCAGTAAAACAAGCCCCTGAGAATGGCCTGGTAGTTACATTCCACCACAAAAATGCACCTGCTGCTGATCTCACAGAATAACGCAAATACAGATTAAAGATGGCGGTGTGAGAGGTGAGACAGAGGCCTCCTCCTAAAACTGCATATATGAAAATATAATTAATACAACTAATCCTGAAAGAGCAACAGGAAACAGGGCTGCGCCAGACTGCATACACCTGGAGAAAAGAGCAGACCTCACGGAACACAGTAATGTACCAAAGCTATGGCCCGGTGGGACACAAGCCCCTCCCTGACCCCAGCTCACCAGCAGGAGGAAGAGAAATAGAGCATGGAGGGAGTGGAAGGCTTGGGACTGCTGAATACCTAACTCCACAGATCTGCTCTGGGAGCACAAACCTACATTTCATGGTGCTTTCATGATACTCTCGTGATTGGGGGGCTGGAAAGCTAAGACAGGCAGAATACCTGGAGAGATTGAGATTCCAGCCCACTTGTGGAAAGCAGGGATCCATATCCGGCTGCTCTGGGACAAAAGAGAGGCGAGCAGTCTGAGATACTTCCTAACAAGAAAGCCCTTAGAAAGAGGGCTGCTAAAGGGGCAAGGATTGCACAGAGCTTAATGCTCAGGAGAAAGGACAGGTAGACATAATTGTCTGGGTGCACTCTGTCCAGCAGGTTGGGAGCTTTCATGATTTCCAGATGCTCCAGCTCCCTGGCTGGCTGCACAGCTCCAAGGACCCCCGCTGTGATAGGCAGCCTACTGTGCCTTTCTCCCGGCCAGCCTCACCTGGCTCGCAAACTGGCAAATCCTACCCTGGCGTTAGGCCAGCCAGAGGGAAGATCTGTCTACAGCAACTACAAATGCAAAGCATAGAGGCTTACACCTGTGTGCTCAGCCCACTGGTTCAGGCAGTGGAGATAGGCATAGAGGCTGGGAAGCAGGAAACAGCTCTTTCCTTCCCCCAGGCACCAATACTACTCCCCTATGACTGCGGACATTGCTTCAGAGGATGCGCAGCTCCAAAGAGTAGAGCTTCTGGACACTAGATGGTGCCATATACAAATATGAAATGCCAAATGAAACTGGTTGAGAGTAAAATTATTATTTCACTCCTGAGAAAGATGACATGGACCACCTCATGACTCTTCCTGAAAGGGAGTTCAAAATAAAAATCATTAACATGCTAATGGAGATACAGAAAGATATTCAAGAACTCAGGAATGAATTCTGGTCGGAGATCCAATTGTTGAATAGCACAATGGAAGGTATTAAAAACGATTAGATAGAAACTAGAGAAGAGGAATACAAAGAAGCTGAGGCACAGAGAGTAAAAAGGATATCTAAGAATGAAAGACTATTGAGAGAACTGTGTGACCAATCCAAATGGAACAATATTTGTATTATAAGGGTACCAGAAGAAGAAGAGAGAAAAAGAGATAGAAAGTGTCTTTGAGGGAGTAATTGGTGAAAACTTCCCCAATCTGGGGAAGGAGATAGTCTCTCAGGCCATGGAGATGCACAGATCTCCCAAAATAAGGAACCCAAGGAAGACAACACCAAGACATATAATATTAAAATGGCAAAGATAAAGGACAAGGACAGACTATTAAAAGCAGCCAGAGAGAGAAATAAGATCACATACAAAGGAAAGCCCATCAAGCTAACATCAGACTTCTCAGCAGAAACCTTACAGGCCAGAAGGGAGTGACATGATGTATTTAATGCAATTAAGCAGAAGGGTCTGGAACCAAGATTACTTTATCTGGCAAGATTATCATTTAAATTTGAAGGAGGGATTAAACAAGTTCCAGATAAGCAAAAGCTGAGAGAATTTCCTCCCACAAACTATCTCTACAATCTATTTTGGAGGGACTCCTATAAATGGAAGTGTTCCTAAGGTTTAATAGCTGTCACCAAAGGAATTAAAACCACAGTAAAGAAAGTAGAACAGCTAATTACTAATCAAATGCTAAATTAAATTATCCCCAAAGTCAATAAGGGATAGACAAAGTACAGAATATGATACCTAATATATAAAGAATATATAGGAAGAAAAAGGAGGAGCAAAAGAAAAGAACCCTTAGATTGTGTTTGTAATAGCATATTAAGTGAGTTAATTTAGACTTAGATAGTAACGAAGTTAACCTTGAACCTTTGGTAACCACGAATCTAAAGCCTGCAATGGCAATAAGTACATCAAAAAGATCATCCATCATGATCAAGTAGGATTTATTCCAGGGATGCAAGGTTGGTACAACATTCAAAAATCCATCATCAACCACCACATCAACAAAAAGAAGGACAAAAACCACATGATCATCTCCATAGACACTGAAAAAGCATTTGACAAAATTCAACAACCATTCATGATAAAAACTCTCAACAAAATCAGTATAGAGGGCAAGTACCTCAACATATAAAGGCCATATATGACAAACCCACAGCCAACATCATACTTAACAGCAAGAAGCTGAAAGGTTTTCCTTTAAGATTGGGAACAAGACAAGGATGCCTACTTTCCCCACTTCTATTCAACATAGTACTGGAAGTTCTAGCCACGGCAATCAGACAACACAAAGAAATAAAAGGCATCCAGATTGGCAAGGAAGAAGTTAAACTATCCTTGTTTCCAGGTGACATGATATTGTACATAAAAAACCCTAAAGAATCCACTCCAAAACTACTAGATCTACTATACAAAATTAATACACAGAAATCTGTGGCATTCCTATAGAATAACAATGAACTAGCAGAGAGAGAAATCAGGAAAACAATTGCATCAAAAAGAATAAAACACCTAGGAATAAACCTAACCAAGAAAGTGAAAGACCTATTCTCTGAAAACTACAAGACACTCATGAGAGAAACTGAAGAAGATACCAATAAATGGAAACATATCCCATGCTCATGGATAGGAAGATTTAATATTGTCAAAATGGTCATCCTGCCTAGAGCAATCTACAGATTCAATGCAATCCCTATCCAAATACCAACAGCATTCTTCAAGGAACTAGAGAAAATCATCCTATAACTCATATGGAATCACAAAAGACCTCAAATAGTCAAAGCAATCCTGAGAAGGAAGAATAAAGCTGGGGGAATTATGCTCCCCAACTTCAAGCTGTATTACATAGCCACAGTAATCAAGACAATTTGGTACTGGCACAAGAACAGAACCACAGACCAATAGAACAGACTAGAGAGCCCTGAAATAAACCCAAACATACATGGTCAATTAATATATGATAAAGGAGCCATGGACATACAATGGGAAAATGACAGCCTTTTCAACAGCTGGTGTTGACGAAACTGGACAGCTATATGCAAAAGAATGAACTGGATTATTGTTTCACCCCATACACAAAAGTAAACTTGAAATGGATTAAAGACTTGAATGTAAGTCATGAAACCGTAAAACTCTTAGAAGAAAACATAAACATCTCCTGAATATAAGCATGAGCAACTTCTTTCTGACTGCGTCTCCTTGAGAAAGGGAAACAAAAGCAAAAATGAATACATGGGACTATATCAAACTAAAAAGTTTCTGTATAGCAAAGGACACCATCAACATAACAAAAAGACATCCTACAGTATGGGAGAATATATTTGTAAATGACATATCTGATAAAGGGTTAACCTACAAAATATATAAAGAACTTACATGCATCAATACCCAAAAAGCAAATACCCGATTAACAAATGGGCAGAGGATATGAAGAAAGTTCTCCAAAGAAGAAATTCAGATGGCCAACAGACACATAAAAAGATGCTCCACATCACTAATCATCAGGGAAATGCAAATAAGAGCCACAATGATATATCACCTCACACCAGTAAGGATGGCCAGCATTGAAAAGACTAAGAACAACAAATGCTGGCGAGGATGCGGAGAAAGGGGAACCCTCCTATACTGCTGGTGGGAATGTAAGCTAGTTCAACCATTGTGGAAAGCAATATGGAGGTTCCTCAAAAAACTAAAAATAGAAATGCCATTTCACCTGGGAATCCCACTCCTTGGAATTTACCCAAAGAGTACAACTTCTCAGATTCAAAAAAACATATGCACCCCTATGTTTATTGCAGCACTTTTTACAATAGCCAAGAATTGGAAGCAACCTAAGTGTCCATCAGTAGATGAATGGATAACGAAGATGTGGTACATATACACAATGGAATATTATTCAGCCATAAGAAGAAAACAAATCCTACCATTTGCAACAACATGGATGGAGCTAGAGGGTATTATGCTCAGTGAAATAAGCCAAGCGGGGAAAGAGAAATACCAAATGATTTCACTCATTTGTGGAGTATAACAATGAAGCAAAACTGAAGGAACAAAATGGCAGCAGACTCACAGACTCAAAGAATGAACTAGTGGTTACCAAAGGGGAGGGGTGTGGGAGGGCAGGTGGGGAGGGAGGGAGAAGGGGATTGAGGGGTATTATGTTTAGTACACATGGTGTGGGAGATCACAGGAAAACAATGTAGCACAGAGAAAGCACATAGTGAATTGGTGGTGTCTTTCTGCACCAATGGGGACTTGATAGTATGGGTAAATGTACTGACCACATTGTTTTTTCATGTGAAACCTTCATAAGAGTGTATATCTATCATACCTTAATAAAAAATAAAAATAAATTTAAAAAAGTGTAACACAAATACAAACCTTTGTTATCAAGATAAACTGGTTTGGCTAATCCCAGAGGTACTAATGAATCTGAAATATTCAACTGCTTTATTTCTCCTCTTGTGATCAATAGAACAATTGACCTGTATGTAAAGATTAGAAAATCAGAGCAAATTTCAATAGGTTAGCATATATGAATTGAGTACCTTTTCGAACTTAATACAGCACAGAAATACAAGATAAAAGCAAGACTCAAAAAGGAGAAGAAAAAAAGTTTTTCAACCTGGCTATTATCAGTTACCACACCTCGGCTCCACCCAGACCTTATGTGGCTGTTACAAGAAGTCCCTAAATATATGGAAACCAAAGGTCATTCAGGTCAGCTGACACAGAGGACTGTTTGGGATGCAGTTCTTTCATGGAATAACTGGTAGAGGTTGTTGGTTTTCCTCGTTTCAGATGCTCTATTTACTTACATTCTATTATCTATTTATTAAATAAGTGGATAAACACCAATTCTAAAAAGAAATAAAATCTGTCCCCTGTGGTTTGTTTTAAATTGCCACCTTTGGTACGTAATCTATAACACATATACTTAGATCTGTGTGTGGATTCTTGATTCTCCAGATCTCTCTTCTCTGCCAATACTATGAAGATTTCAAGGTTTATTTTAGCATCTGATAAAATAGGCCTCTTATACTGTTCACAACATTTATTACTTTCCCCCATGTATTCTTCCAGATGAACTTCAGTATAAACTATCAAGAACAATAGAAAAGTAAGCTACTGGAACATTAATCGAAATATGTTAGATTTGTATCTTAATTTAGGTAGAGTGACATCTTCATAATATTAATTTCCCACCCAGGAACAGGGAGAATCTCTCCTTTTATTCAACCCTTGTATATCCTTTAGTAAAGTATTTATTTATTAAGGTAGCAATATATTTATTTAGTAAAGTATTTATTTTCTTAATATAGTAAAGTATTTCTTGACATTTCTTATTAGGATTCTTAAGTTTTAGGTAGGCATAAGATTTTTTGTTGTAGTCTTTCTAAAGCAGTAGTGTCAGAATTACTCAGGATAGTCCAGTGAGATCACTTACAAGTCCCTAGTCTCCCACTCCCATCTCCACATGCACCCAAGTGTCTCCCTAGATGTCACTGCGAGTTGCCCCATAACTTCTTAACACTTAAAAATACAACCTACAGAAAGAACAGTACTCCTAAAAGTATAGCACATAGAATTTTTGCAAACTCAACATACTTACCCACATGAAGAAGCAAAAGCTTTCCTTTGTCTCCATTCTAGAAACAACCTAGTGACTTTTTAGTAAGTTGGTTTTAACTCTTAAATCTATATGGTAACTTGCAGGACTATACCTCAATATCGTGGTGAGATTTATGCCCTGGATGGTTTTAGATGGAATTAGTGAGTGCATATGTTTTCAACATTAGGACAAATCTTCCAATCCTTTAAGAAAACTGAGGTCTTGGAAAAGAATTTCCTGCAAGTGTCTTAAACCAGGAGACAGAGATATATGTACACATTGACTGTTACATTCAAATAATGCAATGACTTTATGGATTTATTGAGATCTGGTTTTGTATTTTTGCAAAGACCATGTAAGGGGGGAGATGATTCAAAAGCTAAACAACTTTTCTCCCTGGGAAGCTTAAGTACTTTCCTAAGTGGCTTCACTTAATGAAAGCCTGTTTGTAAATCAATGTCTGCAGCACAGCCAAGAGGGCACACAAAGGAGCCTGAATCCATCTCCTCGCCTCCAGGTCTATGTGAGCCACCCACAAACAGGAAGGTTTTGCATATTGGGTTCTTCTTCAGAGACCAATAAGGAAAAACTAATCAGACTAAGAAACTCATCTACTTAAAAATCAATTTACTCCTTTCTAGTCACTTCTAAGTGACCCCAGTGATAACTTCATATGTTATACGCTGTCCTAGAGTTCTTCTCAAGTGGGACAGATGGTGGGGAAGGTAACGTTGTCTACAAAATTGCTTTAAAATGGTAATGTGCCTTCTGAGCCAATTGGGTGCACCATGGATCAACTAAATAAATAGTAAAAACTGGGATAGTAATGTTCCAAAATACTGAGCTTTTCTCCTAAGGACCTTCCCACCACTTACAAACTCTTCTAACATTCAAGCTTTCACTTATCAATGATAAACAGTTCAGACCACAGGGGCATTGAGCTGAGATGGGGAAGAAACAAACACCTTTCAAGAGCCCTAAATGCCCTCAGTAAAAGGATGGATAGACAAACCGAAGCTCAAAGTAACGCAGGTGTCCACTTTAAGGTGGCTTGTGCCTCTTACAGAGCAAGCTGCACCTACCTTGGAGGAATGCCTGTTTTTAAATGCGCCTCCATACGGCTGACATCAGCAAGAGAGAAAACCTTTTTTTCTGTCAACCGGAAGGGAACACTGCAGGCATCCACGACAAGGAGGAGGGCACCTATACTTCGGAAGGTAAAATCAGTGCCATTGACCTGAGAATACAAAAATGTTTTCTGCTGTCATCTCATTTCAATAACCCCAGAATGACCCATCTTTCCAAACCCTTCCCACTGTTTTTTAAACCCATGAATCAGATTTTATTTCCAGGATTCAAACCGCATATTCCATTTACTCTTTTTCTGCCAACACGGTGCCCGTGTTCTCATCGACTTTGCCTTGGCTGGTCTTGGCTTACTGGATGAGATGCTCTGAGCAAGGTGTGGCAGCCTGCTCTCAACTGTGCAGTATGACTCCTGCAGGTGGAAAGCCTTCATTTTTTTTTAATTGAAGTATCATTGACATATAATCTTAAATTGGTTCCAAATATACAACACAGCAGTTCAACAGTTACCCATATTAGTAAATCTCATCCCCACTAGTGCAGTTCCTATCTGTCAACATAGGAAGATGTTACAGAATCACCGAGTATACTCTGCATGCTGTACTACTATCCCCGTGGAAGGCCTTCATTTCTTACGCATACTCTCTCTCATCAGGGCCAAAGCATTCTAACTCAGGGATCAGGCACCAGCCTCAGTACTGCAGCTCCCATAGCTCACACTGCCACATTGGTTCAGAAAAAAAATCATGCCTTAACCCACATAACCCCCCCATTAGAGTTTAGGTTGGGGACATAGAGAAGCCAGACTGCCTCATCTTCCTTGTTCCACACAGAGCTCTCCTTTCAAATCGAAATGGAAAAGTGATAATTTTACTGGATTGAAGCCACAAGGTATTACTATATTTTGTTCACAATTATTGTGAGCTGAAATGCCCAGTCGTCCTCTTTAAATTAAAAAGTTTTGGACCTTTTCGAAAAGAAAGAACTGCAGACACATTCAAGAATCATTCATTCCTCAGCCGAAAACAAGGAAAATCACTACTAGGCCGAAAAATGATGCAACACTAATTTAAGCCATAGGCACTGTTTCTGTTTAAAATATATAAAACTATAAACTACTTTAAAAATTAACAAAGAACAAATGCTGTCATCTCTACACCTGTCCTTAATTGGGAAAACTATATTTAAATTTATTTCTAACTACCACTGGTCTCATAGGAATCAAAATGGCTTTCTAGCTGTGCTTAAATTGCTCTATCCAGAGAAAAATGCTGAAAATCTCTGAGGCAAAGTGCCATTTTATATTTTGAAAGACTAGAGGGATTCTCTTATTTTTTTTAAATCTTCTGAATACTTAAAATTGAGATGCATTCGAGGAAAAAATACATAATGATCCTCAACATACTCAGACTGTCCTGTGGAAAGGTATCCCCAAAAAACTTTTGCTTAAAGGAAATACAAAACTTCCTATACACACTAAAGCAATGCCATGTCCTGGCACAGATTCTTCAGGCAATTCATGTGACAAGTATGAGAAGTAAATATGACAAAAAGTGGTGTTCTATGACTTTTCTGGGGTTCCAAGCACGCGGGTACAGCAGTGGAGTCAAACAATGTCTTCAGATTCTCGTGCATAGCCTGACTGAGATTTTTGGGGGCAAAACAATACCTCTTTAATTATCAGGTGAACTAGTAGAGCAGGGAAATGCAGTGTTCACTTGCCTCCCTAACGCAATTGCCTGCCACCCGAACCCATGCCCACGGGCTGGATCAGGGTTTTCATGAAGCTGACTGCATTAATATGCTAAGGTAACAAATTTCATGCCCATAAAATTACATCATGACCATACAAAATGAAGAGTTACTAACGTAGGGTAATAGATTTAAGTATATACTTGAGAGGTCTTAAAGAGTTACATTTAAGTAGGAATATTCTCTTTATTTACAAATGTTGGTTAATAATTCCCCATTTCATCCTCCCCTCTAAAGACATTGTTACTTAAGAGTTTTAAGTTCTAGAGATGGATGGTGGTAATGGTTATACAACAATATGAATGTACTTCATACCTCTGAACTACACACTTAAAAATGGTTAAGATGGTGAATTTTATGTTTTGTATATTTTTTCATGTAATAGAAGAAACTGGGGGAAAAAAAGAATAAGATTTAATTTTGTGGGTTTGTGATTGTGTTGCCCACAGTCACATTTAACAAACTGAACACCTAGTGGAGAATGGGCAAAACAGGTGAGGGGATAAAGAGGTACAGACTTCTGATTATAAAATCTGTGAGTCACAGGGGTGTAAAGTATAGCGTGAGGAATGTAGTCAATAACACCATCATAACTTTGGTGACAGATGGTAACTAGACATACTGTGGTGAGTAATGTACATCAATGTCAAAGCACTATGATGTACCCCAAAACTAATATAATATTGTATGTCAACTATACTTCAATTGAAAAACAAAAACAAAGAAACTGAGCTCCTAAAGAACCACGTGAGACTGGGCCAGGCCCGGCTCAGTGTCAGCTGGATGGCTAGATACTGGCTATCCAAGAGCTCTTTATGTGGTGGCACTCAATTAACCTGGTTTCGGACAGGCCCCATGCCAAGAGCTAGTTACCCGTGGCTAGCTTGGCTCTTAGCCCAAATTCTAGTGTTGACACACAGACTCAGGCCTATAGAGTGGATCCTTGAGCAACACAGGTTTGAACTGCATGGGTCCATTAAACACAGATTTTTTTCAGTAAATATATTGGACAATATTTTCGATATCTGTGACAATTTGAAAAATTATTTTCTCTACTCGAGCTTATTTAATGGTAAGAATACAGTGTATAACACATAAAAAAATACAAAACATGTGTTGATCAGCTGTTTATGTTATCAGTAAGGCTTCCAGTCAACAGCAGGCTATTAGCAGTGAAGGTTTTGAGGGATCAAAAGTTCTATTTGGGTCTTTGACTGCCCTGGGGAGGGCTGGTGCCCCTAATGTCACATTGGTTAAAGGTCAACTTTCTAAGTGGGTTACACTGGGAAAAGACAACTAACACATTGTGCCTTCACCTTCTTCACCTAAAACAGTGAGAGCCAGGCAACCTCAAAACGAAAGGCCAAGGAGATTTCAAACCTTTCATTTCCCATATATTAAACAAAAAATGTGGGAGCTTCTTTTATGTCTCGAAAACTAAAGTTAAACAGTTTCTACATGTTGATTGTCAGTGGCAATTATGTATTAACTAAAAATGCCTTTTCCCTAACAGAAATGACATCTGGGTGACCTGTAACACTGTTAGTGAGTGAAAGTAATGTGAACAAATCATAATGTTCACCTAAGTAATCAATGAACACAACATACTGAGAAAAAAACTATAATAAATTTACTTAAAAATGCAAATGGTTTGAGGTTTTTATTCCTCTACTGTACTGCTTGTCACCAGTAACCAAAATGTGATTACAAACCATTGACTGTTACCAAAAATAACTCACGCCCCCAGGGGGAAGGTCAAAGCAAGAAGCTGAGGCAGTGCACACGCTGGACGGTACTCACAGAGATAACGGACAGGTCTCCCCGCTGTATCTCTGCTTTATTGGGTGACTTGAATTGCACGGGGAGGTAGCTTGTATGAGGATCGCTAGTAAACACCACCTAAATAGGGAAGAAGTTCCACATTTGTGTCAACTGCATCTTCCTCCAAATGGAAGCTTCAAAATAAACTCAACTATGTCAAACCCAGTGGGTGGTTTGTTTGTCGTTTTTTTCCCCGAACTTTCTGTACATATTTCATGACCTGGAATTCTATCTTTTGGGTAAAGGCTTAACCTGAGAAGTGTATGGTCCTCATTATATGGAACAATCCCAGTTTCAAAATCAATGTTGTCTCTTGTTAATAAAATCAGTTCTACAAAGGACTGAATAAATGAGTCTTACATTTAAACCTTAGTAAATATCTTAGGCAAAAATAGTCACAAATCTTTTAAAGATCCTTTCCAGGCCAGTTATCCTGAGTTGGGACTCAGTCACTCCCACTGGGACTGAGTAAAGAAGCATGAATGACAAGAATCATCCTGCGTGTAAGCTTAGAGTGAGCAAACTTGGGTATTACCAGGTCTAAATTCATCTGCCTGACCTGCAAAGTGCCCCAGAGATTGAGCCACACCTCAAGACAGGCCTTTACTTCCCACTGTTCTATCACATTCAACAGGTGAGTTTTGAATTGCCTCGCTTTCCCACACTTCGCCTTTGCCAATGCAAAAGTTTCCTCCCCATGAATGCCCTTCCCTGTTTCCTTCTATGCCTCCATATCATTCCCCATCTCCCAATCTCACCTCCTCTCTCCTCGCTAAAGGCTCTCTACTCATTCAAAAAGCACTTTTAACTCATATTACAATTTCGCACTTAAAGTATATGTCCTTGTAAACTGACGTCAATAACTTTATTACAAGGGCCAATAATCATCACGAAACTAAACATTCAGAAGCTGGACATTTCCTTGAAGTTTTAGGTTTGAGGTAAAAAATACATGTGAATTTTCCTACTTACTCCTAATATACACGTGTTTGTTCTTGATATTCAAAGCAAAATTTCCCCTCAAATTTCCAAATAAAAGTGTTGCTCCCACAGGATTCAAATACTTCGCAAATGCAACAAGTTCACTAATCAATACAATTTTCAAAAAAATGAATTCCAATCAATGTCCTAAGCACAAAGAATAAAGAATGCTAAACATGAATTCATGGAACTGTTTAATAAGACAAGCCTAGAAGATTTCCAATGATGATTATTTTATAAATTATAATTGGTATTATAAATTATATAAAGTCTTTTCAGTAATGAAGGGCTTTAGCAAATTCAGCTTGTGAATTAAGCTAGAGAATTTACTTCCCCACAAAGAATATCTAAAAAATGTCACTTTAACAGTCAAAACATTGCATGGACAGGGAAGGACCCATATAACTTTGTCTACATGGTTTGTTTTTTAGTTTTAGCTGAATTGGAGAACAGAGGTGGCCCCAAGATATGAGAGACAGAAACTGATAGTAAGTTGCCATAAAAAAAGATACTTATAACAGGAATTGTAACTCTACCTTCCTCTCCCTGCTCTGACTGCCACCAATGGGCAGGAACAATCGAGAAAAATGTCTGAATCAGTAGGACTGGAGCAGGGCCCAAGAATTTTTTCGCAAGTTCCCAGGTGCAGCTGATGCTGCCAGTCCAGAAACCATACTTTGAGAACCATTTCCCTTATAACCCACACTTGTTTGTGTAAAGATTAATTATTAACCAGGGCAGTATTAACCCTATATTCCTTTTTCACCTGGAATTGGTCTGACTTCCTTTGGAAACCCCATGTTCAACTTTAGCGCCTATTTTGGATTTATTTATATTGCCATGTTTTCTCAAGACCCAGAAGGAAACCATCTAATGAAGACAATGATAGGAAAAGCAATTGACTTCCAGCCAGAGTTAGAATTTGTACCTTTAATTACAGGTAAATATAATAGCACATGCTTCGAAATTAAGAGTGGCTTTCCACCCATTAAAAAATATAGAAAAATACTTATTGACAGAATGAGATTTCTTTTTTGAAAAGGCAGCTCATATGAAAGTTATCTCCTTTTAGGTCACTGACATATAAACCCAATAGCACTACTGCTACCGAGTCACATCTGAGAGAGAAAAGATGAGGACCAATAAATCCATAGTCATCCACAGCAAACTGACATATCTCAGGGGGAAGGTACATTTATTATAAATTTGGTTTGCTTCTTATGAGCACCACATTCTAGAATGGGCCAAAATTCAAGAGAAATCACACAGTATTTATAAATTGGCAACAGAGACATTTCAAAGAAAACTGTGCCTATTGTGAAGAAATCTTTTTGACTTTTTCTCTCAGGCTACAGCCTATTTTCCCCTCTTTTACCTGGCGGCTCCCACAGCCTTGACAGAGTCCCTTGAGCATGGATGGCATCTGCTTGAGTGCTGACGGCTTTCTGTAAAACTGGGGATATGCTTTGGCCATGCAGTTACTGATGTCTTTTGAGTCTGTTGCTGCCTGGATCTTGACTCTTTCGCATCCCTGAGATGAACAGTAACTGTGGCCATCCCTGTGGCTTTTGGCTTTGAGATACAAAAACAGCAACCTGCACAAAACAGAAACCAATCCGTGGGGTATCAGACTGACTTTCAAAGACTTAGAAAAATTCTTCAAGTCAACTCATGGCCAAAGGGGACATTCCTTCAATAAAGTTAACGTTTCCTTAAGAGAAAAATAAATTACAAAACTAATAAAGCTGTCCCTCTTTCCATTTTCTTAAGGTCCTAAGTCAAATGTAGTGAATTCAGGAAATATTTTGATGACCGGATTCCGTTGTTCCGGAAGGCATTGAAGTTGAATGCTGATTTGAATTAGTTCAATGGGTTATATAGGAGGATGGAACTTAGCCTGGCTCAAAAATTCCTTGGAAAACTTTGTACTGAGTTTAGAATTTGGTAAATTAGTGAGGATTAGTTAAGTTTGGTGTTGGTTTATAAATCATTTTGATTTAAGGCACAAAATTGGAATAATAAAAGCAGAAACTGTGCTTTGTTTGACTAAGGCCAAGATATGGTTTCAAACCAACCCCTGTGATGTTTACTAAGAGCAGATGGGCCTAGGTTCCTTCGGTCTGTACTCCGATCAAAAGCAAGTGGAATGAACAGCCCCCTCCCCTACCCTGAATCACTCTCTGATTGCCAACATGAATGGAAAAGTAACTGCCAGGCAACAGTGCAACATCGGTCAGCAAACCTACTCCTTCTAAACCGAAGTCAGGATTTTAAAGGACTTCGTAAAATGTGATGGATTACTGGGGACCCAGAATTCACATTTTAATATGAGGCAAATGAACCATATACAGTCGCAATTATAAGGTAAAAATCAGCCATTGTCCCAACATCCAGTAATTCCAACACACATACATGAGGACTAATGGGGACCTGATTAGGCACGGGTCTTCTGATATATAGTTAAAATAATCAGAATGAATAGAATTAAAAAGAATTAGAACCTTAAAATCTGAGAGATTCTAGGAATACTCAGATCAAGAAATATTTATGATCTTTTTTACACATTTAATCATTCATTTGTGATCAACAGACTGTCCTTACGAATTTCGGTGTCCAATTTACTTTTGCAGACAGTCAACTGGGAACGTGGGAAATCTGTTATCTATAGACTAAGAGTCCAAGTAGGTTAGTAAAGTCTTGAAAATCGGAGACAATTATGATAAGAAAAGACTTAAGTTGATCACATTGGCTGCTGCAGAGGCCCTGGAGGGCAAAGGAGTTGCATCTTATTCAAAACCCAACAAGGCACTTGGCTGAACCCCAACCATTCCCCCAATCACACTTGCCACCCTTCTTCTCAGCCTGAACTTCTGTCTTACCCAAAACATGCCATGCTTTGTTCTTCTACACCTCCATGCATTTAATTTAACCAGACTGTTCTTGGGATACCTTATCCATCTATTTTCCCATTTCCTCCTACTCATTCCTCAAGAGTTCACCCCAGTATCACCCTTTCAGGATGTCACTGGTCACCCTAGGCCGAACTTCAAGGTTACCTCAAAAGGCACACTGAATATCCCACTATAGGACTTAACAGCATTTAAACCTTTCACTAATTACTTGCTTTTCATGCCCACACCCTTCCATGGTTTGTGAATTCACAGAAGAAATGCCTCTTAGTACTTTTACACAACCTGGACAGTGGCATATAGTAGAAATGTCAACTTAGGGAATGGATACAGAAGGAGCATGCTACTTGCTGGAAGAGTACAGGAGATGGAGCCTACCATAACCCAAAGGCTGAAAGACTGTAATTGGACAAAAGCAGTCAAAGCCAACAGGACCCCAGGTGAACAGGATTAGAATTAAAAAGTAGAAAGACACAGCCTAGAGAAAGTTGAAAGCAAATATGCCATGGTTGTAACAGTGAATTTTTTTTTTCAAACTCAAGGTCAGCTTGAGTGACAAGCCTTTAAGGAAGAAAAAATGAGCTTTCATTGAAATATGAACCATATCACGTAACCAATCCTCTTTAGAGTTGTTACGGAAAAATAACTTTTTAATTTTCAGTTGTGCCTACCAGGTCTTTATTGACAAGGGTAATTTCTCTCTAAATAGCCTTAATAGTATAATACAGCAAACATCTTCACTTGATTCCATAATTACAAGTGATTCTACTTCTCAAAACCTCCGATAGTGATGAGCAGAGAATTACCCACATTAGCTACTTTCTCAACAGCTGTCACATCATAACCTATTCAGAGTTAGGCTGAAGAACTAGTAATTTCACCATTAAAGAAAAACAGCAATAACTCTCATTCACTGGTTGCACTGAATTACCCCGTGCCGGAGTCAAAATAGAATTTCCTCTCAGACTGTTTCCTCTGCAATTCTTCTAGTGATCCCACGGGCTCGTACTCTTCCATTCTGGATAACGAGCCATTATGCCGCTGTAAAAAGCCAAAAGTGACCTGAAAACTTGTGTTTGATGGATAGCAGAGGCCAACTCGAATCCAGTCGTCCCTATAAAAGAGAGATAATAAACAAATGAATTCCCACTTCAGCCAATGTATTTTGAGTTTTACAGCATATGACATTTTAGCCAGCATTTTCTCCTCCTGTAATTTCTGTGTACAGAGCCCCTAACAGTGGAAGTCCAGAACCCTGACATACTAACGAACCATCTACCTTTATATGTTACCCAAATTTCTCTTATCAATATATTTACAGTAATATGGCTTACAGAAAGTGTGTTGATTTCAAAGGACTTCAGGGAATGTGAATAGAACTTGGGTAAAATGTCCTTAGACACCATGAGCAGATAATAAAATTCGGAGATGAGTGAGTTTGAGTGCACTCAGATGGAACACTAACAGACTCACAGTAGAAGTCTGCACTGGTAAAATCTGTCCAAAGAATTATTTTGTTCCTAAATATATGGTTATACTTTATATTAGGATAAATACCTAGTGGTAAAATTGCTTGCTATAGACGTATAAGTATTTTTAAAGCTTTTTGATGCATATTATACCAAGCTCTCATTACCAAATTATTTTTTCTTACCTAATGTCCTTAGATATAAAATTAATACTTTTTGATAACCATTAAAAATAGTTCTCCCTTTTCTGTCATCTGCTTTTTGGGGAACATTTTTTAAATTGTGACTAAAATACATATAACACAAAAAGTAACATTTTAGCCATTTTTAACCATATAGTTCAGTGGCATTAAGTACACTCAAGAGGTTGTGCAACATTCACCATTATCCATTTCTAGATCTTTTTACCCATTCTAAAGAATTTTAAACACTATGCAACAAGGTCTTACAATTTTCACACAGGTTTCAGCCAGTAACCCCACTAAAGAATAACTAGAAATGCTGACAAGATATGTATAAGAAAAGATATTCTATGCGGTATAATTTATAACAGTCAAAAGGGGGAGGGATAGGAGAAAGTCAACCTAAATGTTCATGGGGGAAGGGAGTAAATTAAATAAATTCTGGAATATTTTTATGCTCCAAAAACACCTGAGGGTGGAGAGAGAGGAGAACACCATAAATGTTTAAAATGCCTTTGATTAGAATTATAGATAATTTTAATTTTCTTTATGTTTTCCTATATTTTCCTTACTTTGTGTAATGAGTAAGTACAGCTTTTAAAAGTTTTACAGTGTTACTTTCAGAAGTGACACAATTACAAAATCTATGACCCCTTTATGGTTATATTAAGTTGCAGGGAAAAAGTTATCCATCTCCTCTGCTTGCCGCTACCCATGATGCAATTACTACAAACTTTCAGCTAATGGAACAAGGAAAGTTTGACTAATTTTTTAAACTTCTGGATACAGCCTTTTTTCACTTTAAAATTTTTTTATTTACTCAGTATTTGCTCAAAAGTTAAGTGTGATCTTACAGAACACTGTACACCATTTGGCTGTAATATCTCACCTCAGCTTCAGCTAAGTTTTTAGATCACTGATCACTCTGACATTTCTCCTGAGTCCTCTTCAAACACCGTTTCTTTCTTTCCTTGACTTCTCTGCAGCTCACAGGAGTGATAATACCAGATTGGTTTTTAGAAAACTCACCCTGGACACAATGTGTACTAAGGAAACTGGAGGTGGGGAGACCACATAGGATCCAGGCAAGAGATGATAATGCCTGGAACTCAGCCACAGAGCAGTGTGGGTGGGAAGAAGCAGAGGGTTTTGAACAACACTAAGGAGACAGAACCAACAGGGTTTTGTTCAGTGATGGGATAGAGAGATGAGGAAAGAGTCAAGGATGAGTCCTGGGATCTGGGACTTGGTGGACACAGTCCATGGGAGTGTGCTTCTCCAGCTGGGTTAGAGAAGCAGCAGCCAGTGTCCCAGGAAAACAGTGGTGATTCGGTTTAGAGCTAACACCGAAGTGCCAGAGTCCTAACACCTCAGAGTAAGGGCACCCACTGACGTTCACCGATCCTGAGAAGTGACCTACTGAGAGCAGAATTCCTGCATGTTCTCTGTCCACCTCTGTTCATTTCAGTTGGGTGCTTTAAGAGTTCTAGCAATCCACAGCTTATGACCAGCCAAGCGAACAAGCTGTTGCAGTATTTCAGACACATACCTGCCTAGTTTCATGGCATCCGAGGGGTAAGGCATCACACTTACCTAGGCTGGTTACCTCTGCCACCTTTCAAAACAGTCCCATCCATTCTTTAGCATGTCATCTTCTGTCACCTCCCCTGCCACACTCTATGCTGCCATCCCAGGGAGTCCACCACTCCCTGAGCAGAACCGGCCCCTCCCCAACTATTTTTTCTGTGACAAGACCAATCACTTAGTGTAACCTGGCCCAACACCCCTAGGCAAAGTCATCGCTCTATCCTTTGTCCACTAAAACAGCAGCAGTTTATCAACTTTCTTAAATTTTTTCTACCTCTATACTGTGAGCTACTGAAGGCCAAGTGCTTTTCTCATTCATCTTTATATCAACTGGCACACAGTAAACACTTGAATAAATTCACGTAAAAATATAGCCTTCAGTTGAAAGTAATATTATTAGGACAGACAATTGAGAAATTAAGAAGGGACGGAAAGATGCTTTCGGTAAGGGCGGCAAATACCTGACATTCGTGCCACAATCCTTCTACCTTTTGCCCCTCACCGAGGTTACTAATCAATTGCACCACCCTCTTCTGTCAAGTCTAAACTTGGCCGCAAAAATATTTGTTTCCCAGGTGACCAAGCATTCAGTTGGAACACCAGATAAAACTTCATCCACTCCCAGCATTCCTTTAATGGGGAATTCCTTTAATAAGGAATTAAAGTATTCAGCAGACTGTGTTAAAAACTATTGTTAAATGGGTTTCTGCACACAATACCCTGACTAGAGAGAAAATGAAATGCGTTTAAAATGACTGGATTCAATCTGCATAATCTCTCAATTCCATCACCATGAAATACAACAGCTTCATCCATTAAGAGGATCAAAGTACATGAAACTGGCATCCTTTGCTTCTAACAAAGGAGGTATGTTTTTATTTTTCTCCACTAAATTACTACTTGCTCAACTATTTGAAATAACAGTAAGAGAAACATACTTGTTGAAGTTTATGAGGTACAGAAAAGCAGTCCTCGGTGCCGGCCCATTCCAGTGGATGGTGTAGCCCTTTTCCAGCATGATCACGGGCTGGTACTGGGGGAAGGCTGCCTTCTGGTTAATGCCGCGGAGCACCATAGGGTAGGATGGATATTCGTCTCGCGTGATGGTCATAGTCAGATTCTGAGTGCTCCACGTCTGCACATAGACCTTCAAAAAATCATTAATAATTAAAGGAAAGTGAGTGAAAATTTAAGTAGCTAAACAAACACTTCCAGCACAAGTTTAGTGTCTCTACTCTCAAAAGACAGTTTCTGTGATCTGTGCCAGACCGAATGAGTGGCAGCCAGCCTCATCCTAAACTGCACTAACAATGGAGCCTACTTAAACTGCAGTGGTAAAAACAGACCCTGCATTCTGCTAGCCAAAAACTTCCATCATCCCTTCCACCACCACGGGCCAGCTTACTCAGTAGCACAGGAAACCTGTGTGGCTTATTCAGCTTGTCAAAGAACTCCCTCCATGTGAGGAAGGCACATACAATACATTAGTAAATGAATGTGAAAACTGATACACCCTCTAGTCAAATCTAAGAGACTTTCCTTTAAAACACAAGAGATGGAAAATTTAAATATCTCAGAGCTTGGCAATTTTCCACAACCTACATCAGCCCAAGAAGAGTTGTTTTTCACCCAAAAAAAAAAAGGTTATAAAGCACTCTGCAAAAGCTGGAAAAACATATTACACTGAGACAAATTTGGAAGTCCTCAACTGCTTCCAGGGGTATCAAAGCCCCTTGCTGTGCCAAAACAAGACCTTCCCCAAACACATCCTCTGAAAAACAAACCTCAGAACAATTTCCTAAAACAAATCAGTATCCTGTAACACAATTCCCCAGAAGTATTAACACATCTGCAGGATCACATTTAATCCACAATTACTGCTCTATTTCTCTTTGTCATTTCTAGTTTTATCCCTATTCATTCCTCAGTTATACATCCTCTGAGGCAGGAAATCTTAACTCTCATTCATGCTGAACAATTTTGACATACTCTTCTCTCTACTGATACCACTTAAAGATTTAAAATAAAAAGACAGGAAATACTTATAGTTTGAGATTACTGATTATCTTTATTGAAATATACAAATATTTCATATATGTTATAATTCATGTATTTATTACTTAAATATGTTTCTATTTAAATACATATAATTAAACACAGCTTATATATAACATATAATAGGTTGTATATCTCCTGCATTCTTCCAAATCAAATAGTGGCACATGTAACCTTATTTCTCCTTATGTTACCACCTTTCTTTCTGAGCACCACTATCTGTTGGGTCAGCAAAGAGCAGACATTCCATTAAAATACATTTATAAGTAGATAATGATTATTCTATTTGAGTCCACTTGCCTCATTTCTATCTTTTGCCTGAAAACATACTGTATTATACATTAGCTAAGCTAAGTAACAGCAAATGGCCACAGACCTGGGCTCCTGGCCCAAAACTCAAATTCTTAGGAGAAAAATTTTGACCTGTGCTCCTACTATTCCCAGGACCTCTTGGGAAGCATTAGATGGCTTATTTCTTCAGTTTCAAATAAGAATGTAGTAGCTACTCTACTTTTACAAGTAGAAGGATCAGGTTGACATTCTCAAATACATTAGAAATCCAAAGAGTTTACTGACACATTTATAATTATTTTTAAAATGTAAACTTCACTGTGAGCACACACTGCTTTCAGACAAACACACATGCACAGGGCTGGCAAGAAGTTTAACTAAAAGTGTAGCTACCGAAGGACCAAAAGCTTCTTACTTCTGTTTCTGTTTTATTCTAATTCTAGCATTTCTATGCTTCCTAGGTATTGATGGGTCAACTTAATTTTAGGGGGCAATTCTGATGAAGAATAAAATGAGAGGAAAAAAGTCACATTTTAAACCACACTCTTGTCTTCTTTACTTTATTATACAATTAATTTTCCATCCTTACCTTGTTCCTCCCAGAACTTAAGCAACTTTTTTTTTTGCCTCATGGATTGAGAAATCCCACAACAAATGAGCTATTACTCTATTAAAATAAATCAGAAAATTCTCTCCAATCTTTACCCCTCTTAAGACATGTGTCTTGTCTATAGATAAGAATCTTAAGAATCATAGATAGCATCAGTCATGAGTCAGAAGAAGTCAGAAGAGCAATGGAGAACTGCTCCAAGAAGCTCTGTGGGTAAAACTGTAACATTTCCAGAGTATCTCGGCTGGCTTTAGTGCATTTGCATATCCTCAGGGATGAAGAGAAGTTCATCTCCATGTCAGCGGGTAAACCTGGGCAACCGAGGGCGTGTCTGAACCTGAGAGTTTAAACGTCTTCAGGAGCAGAGGAGAGAGAAGGCCCTGGACTGCAGTTTGTAAGCAATAAATGGGTTTTAGTTTTTATTTCTCCCTTTGGCTGATTTTGGTTTTTAGAGGTATTGTGCCCCAGGATTTCCTCTCCCCAGACTTACAAGCTCCCACTCTGGAAGGCTTAGGTGGTAGAAACCACATACAACTCAAGGGGCTCAAGAAGGCGAAAATCAGCAGTCCGTGAGCACACCCTTAACAGGCAAAGTAGCCAGAGCTTTGCAGAGGGGTTACACGACAGGACTGGTCCTTCCCCAGAAAGACCCACCCTGTAGGTGAGAGCATTTAGCAGTGAATCAGTGAGGGCAGGTACTTTGCAGCCTTTAGGACTATCAGAGCCTATTTCCCCCTGGAAGATTCTTTGCTTTTCCCCTAAAGCTTCCCTCCACACTCTACCTTTTCCCTTTATTCCTTTGATGTCTATTATTAAATCCTACCATTTAATTATCTAAAATCTGGAAATAAATTCCTGCTCCCTTCCTCATTCTGGGCAACTGGTACCTCCATCCTGCAGCCTCTTGCATCCAAGCATCACTACTAAAACCATCTTTGCACTGAAGGAATGAAACAGCAGCAGACTCACAGACTCCAAGAAGGGTCAGATTAGCAGTTACCAAAGGGAAGGGGTAGGGAGGGTGGATAAGAGAGAGGGAGAAGGGGATTAAGGGGCATTATAATTAGCACTCACAGTATAGGTAGTTCACAGGGAAGGCAGTACAGCATGGAGAAGTAGTGACTCTGTGGCATCTTACTACACTGATGGACAGTGACTGCAATGGGGCACGTGGGGGGGACTTGGTAATATGGGTGAATGCAGTAACCACAATGTTGCTTATGTGAAACCTTTATTAAGATTGTATATCCACGATACCTTAATAAAAATAAATACATAAAACCATCTTTGCAACTGAGAACTTCCTCCTCAACTAATGCTAATTGCAGCAAAGAAGCACTTCATACGTGCCAGGCTATAGGCTAAATGCTTTACATATATTCATACACACTATCTTCAAAACAGCTTTGTATGAGAAGAACTAGTGTTATCTTTGTGCACAGGCACAAAGTAGTTAATTAACTAACCCACCTCATACTTAGGGAGATGAAGCCAGGATTCAAACCCAGGCAGCCCGGCTCCAACTTCTGTGCTCTTAACACACTGCTACCCCTACTAGTAGGCATCCAGTTGGTAGATGCAGCCTGGCTTAATGTTTTTGATCACCTTCATATTTTCCCAGATATTATGCATATTTGAAGAATTTCCTTGGATTCTTTCCTTGTTCCCTCATTTCCAGTTCCCAGCTCTGTCTCCGGGAACATCTCACTTTGCATGGGACCTACTGACATTCTGCCTCAAAAGTCAGATTTCCTGATTTAGTAGAGATAATGACCCTGAAATCAAAGAATAAAACTCCCTCTCAATGGGCACTGTCGTGGGACAGCAAGAAAACCTGGCCTACAACAAAGGAAATATGGATTTTCCACCCAACTATATTCCAACCATATTTAACCAAGTATCACCTCACTTGGACTCACTTTTCTACTTGTTAAATTGGTTTGCAGTAAGGGAGCTTTAAATAAAATTCTATGTCCATGATTCCTAATGAACTTTTTCTTTCTTTTTTCTCCCCCTAAAGAAAAACCTTTGGAAAGCATCAGTCATATTGGAGAGCAGAAGAGTACTCCTCACAGAAGCAGTATATCAGGAGCTGTTAAGGAATCAGGCACTGCAATGCATTGTGACCTACCTGGGCATAGTTCCCACTGCAGACCACTGCATTCCATTTGGTAACGTTTACACAGCTTGGATGGCGGATCAGGAAGTTGTCCATTCTTCCAACATAAGCATCCTTGTATCCTGTCACAGAGCCATCAATGTCATGGAAAATAGAGTTCTTATCACCATCCAGCTCACAATCTTCAAACCAGGGCCCTGGCTTTCCAAAGAAGACATTCAGAGAGACCTGGTACAGTGAAAAACAAGAGCATCACAAATGAGGGCTCCTGCCATCTTAGCCAGCATCCCGTGCAAGGACCCAGCTGCATATCCACTGTAACAGCTTTAAGGTTTGAGCAGTTTTGTCCCAGTTCATAGCTTTCAACTACAGCTACTAGTCAACAAAAGTTTCTGATTATTGGAAACATGAATCCCCCAAGCCTTGTGGAATTCAAGTAGCAAATATTCAACTTCATCTTTGGTGTTTTCCTTTCATTCCACTTAAAAACTATTGCCTGTTCTCCTGACAAAACTAATCTGTGGCAGGAGAAATCAGAACAGTTGTGGGAAGGCACCATGCAGTCCTATGTATTTGTTAAAAATTATAGACTCTACGCTTCAGATCTATGCAGTTCCCTGTAGGCAATTTATACCTCAGTTAAATAAAAATCTATTCCAAGTTCTATCTTCTGAGCTAGTTAATCATTTTATTTTGCTCCAATGCTTTATTTACTTGTTCAGATGACCCCCCCAACCAAGAAATAAACACAGTTCTAAACTCATCTTGGTATGACTGGGTGACCACTGAACTCACCAGAACTTGCTGAAAAGTGTATGTTACTTTCTCTCTCCTTAGCACAGACCAAGCCCAGCTCAGTAATGTTCGTGTCAGGTAGAGTTCATTTAAAGCCTTTACTGAACACACAGTACACAGCTGCAAAGCAGCGGCAGGTGACATGTTTTATAGTCTTCAGCTGCTTCTTATTAGCGGGAAATTATTAATGTTATTCAGACCATGCAGATACACCTCTAAAATGTTTTTATGCACTCATCACCCTGGGAAGTTTTAAAGTCAACTGAATATCTAAATGATAAGCAACTCCATGGAAAATTAGTGGGTAATGTTTGGGACAAGTGACTCTAGGTTCTTAGCACTAGACTTTTTTCTCTTCTAACTTGTACATCCTCTGGCTAAACCTAAGAGAAGTTTAGGGCACATTTTCTACCTTTTTAGGTAGAACCAATCTGGCAAATTGTCCCCTTTATGAACTGTTCCCAGAGTATTGCCACCATAAGGAACTGAGGAAACACTCAGTGTAAACAAGCATGGATAGAATTCTAGAACTCCACGACAAACGCACACCTACCACATAGTCTTTCAGTATGCCCATGTCAGTGGTCACTGAACCCCATGCACAGGATGTCCGTGCAGGCAGTAAGCAGACGGCCAACCTCCACACTGGAGGGCTGATCAAGAGTCATCCTATTTCTTTATGTGGGATGCTCCCTACTAGTGCAGCCCCTCCTCTTCCCCTGGGGTCAGGCGGCCTGAAAGAGAAGCAGCCAGCAAGCTGACTTCCCAGTTTGCACCTGTGCCTCAGCTATTCTGGAAAACCAGATACAGA
Source organism: Manis javanica (assembly GCF_040802235.1). Taxonomy (NCBI): domain Eukaryota; kingdom Metazoa; phylum Chordata; class Mammalia; order Pholidota; family Manidae; genus Manis; species Manis javanica. The sequence goes on from NC_133157.1 coordinate 69,080,954, forward strand.
CTTGGGTAACTATCCCAAGTTCTATTTTAAACGGGGAAACCACAGCGTTTGCCTGTGGACATCAGCGCAAGAACTGGGAGGCACTCTGCAGTCGCGGCTGCCTGACTCTCTGTCTATACCAGCGTCACGGAGGGACTGGGAGTGCAGGGAGGCTGGGTGTATGTGATCAGACCGGCCTGTGTAGTAAGGGCAAAGGGGGTATGATGAGACATCTGATTAAACTATTTCTGCGGGCCATTGCATTGTAGATGATTATTTCTAAGTATTCTTTACAATCGTCATAAAAACCCTCCAATGGTCTATATCAGGAATAAACCATTTTGTTCCACACAGCTCTGGTGTTCCTCTTCTTCCCCAACTCTTCATCCTCTAGTTCCTCAGAAATAGGTCCCAGGCAAGTGAAATGCAAGGCGGAACCCAAACCTCTCTGTGGATTATTACACTGAATTTCCCAAAACCACATGTCCCCTTGTTCCTACAAAACTCTACAATTCCATCTCTGTGTCAGCACTTTAGGTCGTTTTCCTTTTCAAGATAGCACTTGAATGCCAAAAATACCCCAGGTCACATGGCCTTCTATTCTCACCTTGAACTCAATGGGACAGAGCACATGGAGTTAGGACCTGCTTCTTCATCTACTTCTCCTCTGAGTCCTAAGGACGCGGTAGAAATCCTTTGTCTGTCTTGGGGAATGTGCTAGCCCTCCTCCCACCACAGTCACTGTACAAGCCCCAAGAACATACTTACATGTGGGCCAAACTTCACAAGGGAAATGTTATTCCTGGGGGTTATCTGCCAGGAATTCTTCATGAGGAAGCCAATAGCACTGGTGTACCTATCTGGAGTTGGCACATATTTTTTGAAAGTACACCTCGTAAGATGAATGGGTCCATCATAAATCTGAAAGCCTCTAATCGGGAATGTCCTGTTGAAATACAAGATTTCGTTCAATGCACATGAGCCCATCACTTACTTACACTTCACTTACATACTTGTTTTATACTGTTGAATATCCCACATGCACTAAAGACAATTCTAGTTTACAGTGGGAACTAAGACTAGCTACCTCATCAAGTGAATCATATACTGTAGTAAAGGCAAACAGAAAACAAGGTAAGTGGTATGGGGACAGTGAGACATTGTACCACAATTGATTGGGAAGGACAGAGATGCTGTTTTGCATAGAATGGAGGCCTCTCTGAAGAGGTGACTTTTGATTCCTTCAATCAACTAAGTTAAGACCTTTAATTTAATAACTCATATACTTATACTTCTGGTTCCAAAATCTCTAGCATGAGAACAAAAGATAAATTTGTGCTTGAACAGAATAGAACCTTCTTTCAAACCAGTAAAGGATAGTAATAAGGTGAAATTACATTCTTAAAAGTGTAAAAGTATAAGTCCTCAAGGCTTACTATGTCAAAGGGACTAGCTAGATTGAGAAACCCATTTTATTCATTTTTTCCCTTCTGTGCAAACACAAACTCCTTAACCTACTAATCATGTACCACTAACCATAATTAATGTACAAAACTCATAATACTCCAGATCCCATAGGTTTCTCCTGTATTATATTCTTTAATGGCATTGCAGAGGATTTCTATAGTAACTAATTAGTTGACAACTTGGCAGTGTTTTACAATAGAAGCACATATGCTAGGAAGAAAAATCAAATAGCCTGGTTAAAAATCTGTACATCTTGATATATTTCTAAGGCTATGTCCCAAAATGGCTCTCTCCTATAGAAAAGGTTGTAAAGCTACAGTAAAATAAAAATGGGATTCATTGACCAATGAGGAAATTTTTGTTTTGGAAAATCCTTCTCAGCAAAGAAGCAACAGGCATTTTGAAACAGAACTGAAGGCCAGTGTAAAATAAAAAGAATGGAACTCAACTGGCTACCATCATACTGCAATACCCCAACCAACACAGCCTTCTTCCTTTGATCCACACATTGGAAGAGGCAGCTATGCCCTAAAGTGAAGAGCACGGCACTGAAGCCAAGCTAACAGGGTGTGAATTCCACTGCAGCTACTTTTGGTATGTTACTCATTTACAAAGTGGGGTGATGACAGTATCTACCTCACTGGCCTTTGCGAGGATTAAGTGAACAGTACAGCATACATCATAAGCATTTAATAAGTGTTAGCTATTAAAAATCCATGAAGCAGGAGTTCTACATAGAGTGCAGCTTACAGTGACACAGTATTTCCCAAAAATGAGCGTGGGGGAGAGAAGCCCAGACAGGCCACCTGTGCCAGAGCTAGGAAAGCCCATCTGCCAACTCCCAGCCCCCTGCCCCCAAAGCTAACAGTCTGTTTGCCTCATCGCCTTGACCAGCACAGATGGAGTATATCATTTTAGGGAATCGCTCCTTGGTGAATTCTGCCACTAGCTCCGATGTGAGGCCTTTAGAGCACTAGCTCTTCTCTACCTCGTTTTCTCACCAGTAAAATGAGGACAACTCCAAACTGTTTCTCAAAACTGAAGTATAGATTAACTACTTCATAGTCCCTTAAATGCCCTGAAGAATATTTCTAGTGCTAAGTAGTATTTTAATGACTCTGTGATTATTTTGACAGAAAGCTGTCAAAAGTCTCCCCTTACCTCTTCAACATCTGAAATACTGTTAATTATACAGTCCTGGTTAGGTCTGGATTCAGCTTGACCCTCTTATCAATTCTTATTTTCTGGAACTCTTTTCAATAGGTAATTTCCTCTTGAGTGGCTATTTCTGAAAACCAACATCACAAGTTGAGGGAGAACTGACCTAATGTCATAGTTTATGGTTTGGCAACTTACTGTGTATGGCCAAGAAGGGGGAAAAAAAAAACCCAAAAAATACAAGCTTATGTAAGGTCTTATACAAGGAAAGAGAAACAAGATATGATGCTTCATTATAACACTGATAATGGAATCTATAAACTGTTTAGTACTTAATGTTCCAGAATTCCAGAGGATAATATACATAGTAGTAATAGTGTTAGTAACAGCTTAATAACAGTAAGGTGGGAAAAGTGTCACAGTGGGAACCAATCCATCCATGATTATTAAACAAACTTCCCTAAGTGTTAGGTTTTCATTTATTATTTAAATTTAATATTCTATTGTTCAAGCAATGCTTACCTGTTCCTGGGTAATGACCGAAGCTTCTGGTCTATTCCTCCTGTGCCCGCGTACTTGTTCTGACCTCCCTGAAAGCCGTAATTTCTGCTCTCCCCAACAAATAGAGATTCAGATACCTCCTGGCTGGAACCCTCATCACTTGGAAAGCTTCCATCACTGTTAAATGAGAATAATCATTTACCACACATCTCTAGGGAATCCAAAGTGACCCTCAAATGAAGGCAAGCTGTAACTGAAAAAGCTAGAAATTTTGAAAGCGGCCCATAGCTTTTCCTAACACCTATTACTGAGACATCAAAAAGTGCTTCCACATTGTGAACATACCTCCAACAAATTAAAATGTGGTTTACAAATTGGATCTCAACAAATGCGATTTAATTTGGCGGCAATAACTAATTCTTTTAGTCTCAAGCAGCCAATGGGGAGAATGAACCTGCCCTGCTAACAACCAGATGACAAGCATGTGGAAGCTGATAACAAGAAAACTGTGACCTGGAGGAAAATACGTAACGTGAAAAATTCAGTTATTAAAGACCACTGCAAAATTAGACCAGCTTCTAAGAAAGATTTCACCTGCTTCCAACTTTTACTCCCTTCCTCTTATTCCTCTGCTTCTTGAGATCTTTAATCTAAAGCTCAAGTCCTTCCTCTAAGCAAAAACATGCTGCACCTACCTTCCTGCAGAATTCCAGCTATATTAACCTACTATTTTGGTATGAATTCAATTAACTAATAAAAATGTATTTTGGGCCCTCTAGTAGTATCAGGAAGTGGGTGCTGATTTTCTTTCTAATGCTAGTAAATGATATGCCATTCCTGTGTGTTATCAAGAAAAAAAACAAAACCAAAAATCAAAATCAAGGGTTATTTTACCTTACAGCTTTCAAATAATCAGATAAGTACTTTTAAAGGAATTACAAACCTGGCAAAGGTCAATCCTATTCCATTATCTGCAAATCTGTGAGAAAAAAGAGAGAAAGGGAACACTTTAATTTACCACATCATGTAAAAGCAGGTAATTCTCTCAATACTTAATTTTGATGAAATCCAGGAGGTTCTAATACTGCTTATTCTCCAACACCAGGAAAAAGAAAATTCACTTCCCAAACTAAAAGCCCAGACTCTACAGTGAAGATGCCTGGTTCATATCTCAGCTTTGCCGACTGCGAGCTGTATGACCTTGGGCAAGTTACTCAATCTGACTTTCCCCCAGTTTTCTCACCTATTAGTTTAAATAATAATATAATGTCCCTTCCAGGACACTTGAGAGCATTTAAGGCACTAATCAATTCCAACCCTTCAGAACAGTGTCTGGCCCATAGTAAGCAGCATATAAGTGCTAGGGATAATTATTGTTAGTAGTATTTTTAGAAACAATTAGGTCACAGTATTCTCTTCAAAACTTTTCAGCAGTTAATACCCAGGCTATTTCTTCAGATATAACACAATATCATTTTTTTTGCATTATGCAAGTCAGAGGTAATGGTATAATGCCAATAAGCTAATGTCAGTGCCAGCCAGGGAGGAGAAAAAAGTTTTCTAGATTCTTGACCAAATCTTAGCTCAGCCTACATCAGCCTTGTCCTAAAATTATACAAATAGAAAAAAAGTGAGATGCTTACTGCCTCAAGTCATGTTAAGACGTAAGTCAACAGGCTTATTAAGGTGGAATTCACAATTTTTGTTTTGAATGGCAGTGGAAGACCATCAGAAAAACTGAGTTTCCAAGAGGAAGGAAAAAATCCTGGTAGGTTCAAAATCTTTCTTCAGCTCTGACATAGACCGTGTTTGTTACATAAAGTTAAATTCCCAGTTTCTGTTCAATCTCATCAAAAAACTCTCATGCCACCAGACAAGTTCAGTTCCAATAAAAGCAGCAGAATGAGACGATTCCAAACATTCACAGTCCGTTCACGCTAGCATACGACCTCAGCTTATCCTGTCTATTAGTTATAGTAGGACTCCAGAAACCACCACTGTACTTTCAGTCTACTGTTTTTTTTTAATAGCTTTAAAAATTAAGTACATCAGTCTCATAACTTTGTAGAGAATACGCACGCTGAATTCTGAACGACAATGTCTCCCCCTCTGACCCACGCTCCATTGTCGTTATTTTTAAAAGCAATGAGCCTGTCAATTAAAGCAGCCACACGTGGCTTTTCAGGGTCTGCATCCTGATGAGGCCGAAACCTTGAGGATGGGAGGAAAAAAAAAAAAGGACTTTTTATAAAAGGCAGTGGAAATCTGACCTTGATAGTTGTTAAGCATAAGTGTCAAGAAGGATTTAAATTTGACCAAGAGAGTAAAACAAACAAATTTTAAGGTACAACTTAATTATTTGCATTTCAAATATCGATAAAAATTACATTTATTTATACAAGTTTTCAGAGAACTGCTTTAATATCTTATACTATAGAATGGAAACTGTTGAACTTTCTAAGCACTAAAACCATTCAAAACAAACAAAAATATCTCAGACCAGAAAATCTAGCATGTTTTCTTAAACTACATGATACTAATATAAACTTACTAAATAAATCAGTCATACACTTCAACATACATATATGTGAACTGAAGTATTATCTGAGTTTGTAAAGGTGAAATGTTTTAGATACAGAGATAAAGCTGGGTACAGTATCTTTAAATGCCTAAATTTAAAACAGATTGTATTTAATTGACTTACTAATTGAAACAACTAAATTTTACCTTTTCTTTCTCTCCCTCCTAAAACATTTATAAGACCCTTAACAAAAAGGTCCAAAAAATTGATGCCAGAACTGTCCACTGTAACAACTCAAATAAAATCCCATAAGGCCACCTATTTAAAAAAAAAGATCATTCCTATCTTAATCTTACAAAGCTGGGGGACAAGTAGGGAGAAACAACTAGACAGCTTTTCAAAAACCAGTTCAGCAGACTGAGATGTGCCATGATACGATCAGAAAAATTCCCTGCACAAGGGCTACCACTGCAGTTGCTGGCATGTAGTAGGTGCTTATAAAGGTGTGTGATGGGAAAAGAGGATATGTACAGACGACAGCAAGTGCAAAGGTCCTTCAGCATGAGAGAGCTTGAAATGTTCAAGGAACAATAAGCAAATTGGCTAGGGAGTAATCAGCAAGGGGGAAGGGAAAGAGAGGTGGGCATGTGCCAGGCAGGGATGTGGTTCTTTATTCTAAATGCAATGGGAAAATCAGAAAGTGGAATGGTGGTTCCCAGGGGCTGGGAGGAGGGGAAAATTAAGAGGTGATGGTTTAAGGGAGCAGAGTTTTAGTTATGCAAGATAAATACTAGAAATACACTATACAGCATAGTGCCTACAGCTGACAATACCGTATTATATGCTTAAACTTTGCTAAGAGAGCAGATCTTACGGTAAGTATTATTACTACAAAAAAGTTAGTTGTTTTTTTTAATTTTAAAAACAAAAACAGTAAAGGGAGGTGATGAATGTACCTTCAGCCTCGATGGTGGTAATAGTTTGGGTTGTATACAAATGGATACAAACCCATCAAGTTGTATACATTAGATATGCACAGTTTCTTACATGTTAATCATACCTCTATAAAATGGGTAGATAAATAAACTGATAAATAATAAATAAATGTTAAGAAAACTCACTGGTCTCATGGTATCAGGCAAGTATGATATGACTGGATTTCACTGTTTTTTGTTTTTTTTAAACTGGTCACTAGCTGCTACTTAATGAAAGGACTGTGAGAGTGGACAAGTGGAGACCAGTCTGGGGTGCATTCTGTCAACCCCAAGGTTGTATATATGACCCCTTACACTGAATAGCTCTGACCTAAGAGGTAAAAGTGTGACTCTGAGCCATTGCCCAGTTTTCTGGCACGGTAGTTGCTACCAAATAGCTTTGTAGTCATTACGTAACATCAAGCTGATGGAAAGATACTACACAAGGTGCTAAAAGAAAACCTAAAGAAAGTACCATAAAGCAACATCGGATTCTCTGCTGTAGACACCTCATTTTTTCTGAAATACTATCTAATCATTGACTCCTTGCTTAGATACCCTTTATTTTCATCCTCTTTCTCCCTTGATGTGTAGAAAATACAGTTCATTTTCCAAAATGTACATCATCCTCACTTATGAGATTCCAGTACACCTCCTAACCTTCCGTAATTGTCCTCTGCATTGAAAGTACTAGTTGGTTCTCATGTTCTTTCACTCTTTTAGATGAACTTTCCCAACCTCAAACAGAGCTTTCTTGATTAGGATTTCCCGTCTTTGCATTCCTGTAATTTCACATCTTGAAGACACTAGGAAAGGCTGCTGAGTCAACTTCCCCTTTGATGAGCAGACTAAATATCTTCTGGATCCCATGAGCCTGATGTTTAACTCATAAGCTGGCTTGTTACTCATTTGTGTTAAAAGAGTTATATCATTTTTACTCATGTCTGGACTGCCTGAAAGCGTGTGGGCTTAGTTTACATAAAATTAAATGTATACACCAGCTGCCTCATGTCTTGTTACTCTTCTCCTTTAATTGGTTCTTTTCAATAATGATTTCCAAATAGAGTCTAATTCGTTTCTAATATGTTTACATTTATAAACTGGTAGGAGAAATAATGGAGAGCAGCGGAAAAATTCCATTATCATATCATATATGCATACCTGGTAAGGAACTTCTTTGGCATTATGGATAGTTTTTACTGTCAAGTCTAATTAAAATATCAATGGAAAAAAAAAAAAATCAATGGATTCTGAAATATATTTTCTCATCCATCCATTCATATACACAGAAATTACTTTTTAGGCAGTGAAGAGAGTCAGCTATGTTGTGCTTAAGGGTTTTTCTATTTATACTAACTTAGTAAAGTACACATTACTAGTTCTACCAGTTATAATCAACTCTTATAAAAAGCAGGAGCAACCTTCTAGCAAAGATTTGTTTGTTTTACCAGCTAATATTCTCTTCTTGGTTCATAACTTATTGTCATCTATATGATGCATTTTCTTATCTCCTCTATTTTTCCATGTCATATTTGGCTCAGCTATTAAGTGTCTGATACCCTACATTTTATTTAAGGAATGCCCACAGCTCCTCAGCTTCTCAACTGCTTTAATATTTCAGGCTCAACTTGACCTTTAAGGAGTCCTGAGGAGTAATTTTTACTAACTATACTCTCCCCAGTTTTCTCCTGGCCTCATGCCTTATTTCCTTGTTCCAAGAATCTTGCCTCACAATTACATTGACTCACCAACCTGCAGTGTGGCTCCTACTTATCCCCTTGTGAACAAAGGGCCTGGCATCCTTCACTGTAGTATCTATCAACAGAGCCTATTAAATCCATCACCCTTTCAAATCCATTAAGTTGGTCGATCAACTTGACATATAGAAAAATAACAGTTTCTACTGAATGTGACTTGAAATTGCCTTCTTTTCCAGAAAATTTTATTTCCACTGGAGACATTTGATTGACTTTGGCTCATTGGTAGCATGTAAGACAACTTCATGGAAATGCTGACCCATATCCCTACCACATTCTGTGGCTGTAAAGGAGGGGACCACAGAGTCCAGCTCTGATGGGAGTCTGTGACTCCAAACGACTGAATCAGAAGTCACTTGGTCATCAAGTTTGAGACCTTTCCCTCCGACTTGGATCTGATGCAGTGCTTCATTCTGACCACTAACAATAAATTCTATATGCCTTGGTGTTCAGGGATTACACTAAGACATCTTAGCTTAACTTATTTTTCAGTGAATCATATTCTATGTAGGCCAAATTTTGGACTCTTTCTCAACATCTCTCTTCTTTCTCTTCCTGCAAACCTCTATGACCTTATTTTACAATGGTGAAAAAATGAAAAGGCATCAACTTCTTTGGCATCTCAGTAAGACAGAAAGCTCAGGTCCTAGCAGAGAAGAAGAAATGTTTTTCCAAAACCCTCCTATAAAAACTTCGAAAACTTCCATTTAAATGTGTTGCTGAAGAATAGAGCACAGTGGCTTAACTCTGAAAGTTCTGCTTTGGCAAGATTCGGCCTGAGTAGTTCAGAAGGAGCAGCTCTACCTGGCACTGTTATCCAAACAGAGGTATTCCCTTGGGTCAGCAGCACTAGCGTTGCTTGTTTTGACACCTTTGTCAATAAATAAGCCAGCCTGGAAGATATAATCATGGACTGAAATGAATGTGAATCCCAAGTTAATACCTACATATACATATATATGTATATATACAATGATTCATGAAATTAGTTTTAGCTTATCACATCTACCAAAAAAAGCAGGGAGGGGAATGAACAGCAAAGCAATGGTATTTTGAAAACAGCTACTTTCCTGTATATTTCCTTAATTTTGCTCACTGAGTCCTTCAACAAACATTTGTTTTGTGCCTGTCTTGTGGTAGACACCAAGCATTATGTATCAGTAAGAAAACCATAGTCTTTGCTGTTACACATAAACTAGCAGGAAGACATGCAATTAAATAAACAATTATAATCTGATATGACAAGCAGATGAAACGGAAGGAGATGATGCTTCAGCAGCACATAAGAGAGGGACCTTTGTCATGGGTGAGAGAGGGAGGCGTCAGGGAACTCTCCTGAAAGACGTGACCTCCTAAAGCCGACACCTGAAGAATAAGGTGGAATTAGCCACTCATGAGAATGGGCTGGGGATGAAGGGCAGAGTGGGTGGGAAGCAGCTGAAGAACCCAGAGGAAGTACTCAAGGAAATTGTTTGTACACCCAGTCTGTACAAGAGAGACAGCACGGTACATAGGAGGGAAAAAAATCTTCGATGGACTAACTGGAAACATATGGCGAAAGGACAGGAAAGGAACAAGGTCACAGAGAAGTAAGTGCCAGCTGACGAAAGTCAACCTGCTAAAAGGTCAAGACAAGGGGACTTGTAATAAAGGCAAGGAAGCAACTGCAGTTTAGAAAGAATATTCTAGCTACAGGATGGATAATGGACTAGATAGGGACCGTAAGAGATAAGGTAGGAGAGACTGTAGTAATCCAGAAGGAACATAAAGATGGTCTAGAGACTTGCAGCAGCAGTAATGGGGAAAATGGATAGAGTAGTAGTAGAACTGATACCATACAGTATTTAACAGACTATCTAAGGTGAAGGTGAGGGAGCAATACAGGTTCATCTATTTCTAGTCTGGGCAATTAGCGGGCTAATGGTTTCACCCACTGAAACAGAGATACAGGAATGGATCTGCGGATAAAAGTAATGATTTTAGTTTTCAGCCTATTTTCTTTATGTGTCCCCAAGACATCCAAAAGGTACTCAGCTGCCAGTCAGACAGGTGTGACTGACCTGGACTAGACACAGATTTGGGAGGACTGAGCATAAGGGTGAGCATTTGTGTATTTATGATGAATGCAAAGATGGTAGGTTACTCTCTGAAGACTCCACGTGCCTTCAGCTATGAAGTATCATTCTGGATAGTCAGACCCAAATTTAACAAATTAAAATCTAATCATCAACTCATTACTTAGATCTAATATTCTTACAATTAATAGATTACCACATGTCCTCATAGTATATGATATTAAAAAGTTAGTTAGAATGAGATATTTTTTATACCACTTATAACTAGAAAATATTGAGGCTTTCCACTTGAAGGACTACTTTCAATAATTATTAGTTTTAATCAACTAACTCTATTCAGCTTATAAAAACTGTAAGTCTGTGTAAAGCATTCTCCTCACTCAAGTCTTCATCAAGTGATTGTACACTCTTCAAATTATAACAAACTCAGATTTGGAAGCTCCTTTGAGTATCATAGATAGAAAGTATTAATTGAACTTCAAAGTGGATCACATCAGGGTAAAGAATCTGGGCACTGTATCATATAATGAAAACATCAAAGTGCCTTTTGAGCACAAAGGAACCAAATGTATTTACCACCAAGGAGGGGGGGTTAAGTGCCAAATATCATGGAAACTGGGATTTCTAAGTGGCCTTTAGTTTATTTATCTGCGTCATTTTAAATTAGGTCAAATATCTTAATACTAATTATGTAGTGAGATAATTGCTTAATTGCACAATCGGACACTCTCAGCACTGTGACCTCAGAGAGAGAGCACACATGGTTCTTAGCCCCCAGAAGCATATGATCTAACATGTACATCCCTGAAACATACAGTGACATTAAAGATCGGAAGGAAGGTGAGAGGAAGGAAGGATTGAGAGAGGGGACGAGGACAAAAGCCCATCATTGTAATTACACAGATTGTATAAGCATGTGAGTTTTGGCATATATTCCTGTGTAGGTACAAATGCTGTATATACACCCAGAATGTTGTTTTTTTTAATCACAAATTACTTTCTCTGATGACAAGTTCTACCTAAAACTGACATGTCTCAGTTGGAAGCACAGCAGTCTCCATCCTTTACCTTGTAAATCACACATACTGTTTGTTGAAACTTAGGAACTTACCTTAAAACTTGAATGGACCCTGTTGTTATAAAATATACCCAATGGAGTGAGCTCTGGTTTTGCTAAGAGCTGCAAGCCAGTGGACTCCCCAGTAGGTTCCTTGTGGAATAAATACCATATTCCAGCATCCTATAATTAAAAGGGCAAGCTCATTAAAAGCCTTATTTTATAAAGCTACCTCTATGGAACACCCACAATAAACAAAGTGCTTCACAAGCAAGTTTCATCTTTTAACACCTATGTTTCATCTTTTCAGGTTCAGAATTGACTATACAAAGTTTAGCACTCAGCTGGCACTGTCAAAGCATTATATCGTGCTCTACAAACAAAAAAAGTTCATTTAATCTTGCTTGCAGAATTGCAAAGAAATAACTGACTGGTACCAAGACTCACTTTCAAAAATAACTTCTCCATCAATATCAACTTGAACAAGTTATGCAGAATTAGAACCTAACAGACCTTGCTTCCCTCCATGTGACCAGGATAGCACAGCCTTTTAGCAATAGGGGTGGTTTTTCTGTTTACCTCCAAATCTGATCAGTAGATGAGTCATACCCATTAAACAACTATCCACCGACACACAGAGCTCACTGACTTCTTTCAAACAACTCCAATGCCCTTCCTGTCCTGAGGCCAATTTTTGCCAAAGCGAAAAAAAAAAAACCACCACATGCATGAATCGAGATGCTGTCTCCCTCTGGATCCTGCCTGTTCCATTTCAGTATTACTGACCTTAACAGGAGCAGCAGAACAGTTGGAAACGTCTCGGTATTCAAAATGAGATATAAATATCAAAACGAAATGTCCTCAGTCCCCGTGACAATCTTTTCTTTTACAATTCCGACAATCTTTTTTACAATTTCAGTAAAAAACAGCGCAAAGTTCACATCATGGAACTTCAATTAAACAGGTTGTTAAAACTTACACATATAGTCTAAGGTATAGCACTGATTAAAATTTTGCAAACATTTACTTAGCACTCACTATGTGCCAGGTGTACATTATGATTCTTCTCAAAGAATTCATTGTCTAACGAGACATACAGAGAGAACTGAAATACAATCAATGTAATAAATACTATATTAGTTGTAACAAATTGAGTCCTTTAGGAGCATCGACAGATGCAAAGCATATATACCTACCCACCAAAATGGATGCAGTAGTTAACATTTTTCCATGATAAAAACTTACAGATGGGTCTTAAGAAAACAAACTGCTCTGAAAAATATGATTACCACCACCACTCTTTCGGGCACAAAAGAGGCAATGGAAGAAGACTTGGAGGGTTGCAGAGATGGCTCCATACCATAGCCCTGTAAGCTGAGGGCACAGTGAACCCTCTGGGGTGCATGGTGGGGTGGGGAGTCGAGGGTAGCAGCCATTTCCAGTTAAACACAGTGGTGTCAAAATGGGTGAAGGGACGTTTGTGAACAGCAGTGGAAAGGTACAAGAAAAAAGAGTTTGATTATTTTGGGAGGAAAACCCTTGCCAAAACATCAGCTTTACTGGAACAGTTTCTCTAGAGTAAAAAGAAAGAAAAGCTCAGAATGGAAAGGATGGATACATAGGTGGAAGAGACAGAGACTTGCTTGCTTCTTTTCTCATGTGAGCCTAAGGAGGGGTTTCTGGCAACCTTAGTTGACATTTTTCAAAGACTGCAATTTGCTTTGATCTTCAACCCATGACTTCTGAAAACAACTAAAGGAATCTCAGCTCTGGCTGTTCACTTGGAATCAACACCAATCAGAAGATGATCCTGAAGTACAACTGCCCTTCAAACTCGGTCACCTTCACCCAAAAACTCATTTTCTAATTAGAAATTCCCAAGACACACCACATATGGGATCAACAAATATTTGAGGAAAAATGAATTAATGGAAACGTGGAATGATTAAATGTCCAGGTCTCTGCCTTGTTAAGTAAGAATTTTAGGTTTTAGGTTTTTAAGGAAAATCATGGATATGAATTCCACTGGCACCCAGTGAAGCCTTATTTCAGTTATCTCAGAGAAATACTCCCTTCAGCCAATCTTTTACTCTGACCTGGGAAAAAAATGCTACGTATTTCTTTCCTTTTTAAAATTTTAATAGCCATGATGTCTGCATATGAGTATGTAGGCATTGCTGCAAAGTATATATTTCTGTACTATAGTCTTCAGCACAGATTTAATCATGTAGTAAATATCTTAAAGATTCATTTTATTTTTAAAAAGTAGCATTTTTAAATCACACTTTATTATAAATGTAAATTTCTACAAGTTTACCCAGGACACATTTCTGCCATCCAAAAACAGCTCATTTATTCTTTAAGTTAGTCACGTGTGTGTGAAATGATACAAGGCACACAGTTAACAGCACCCAGATGAATTTAGCTGCTTTAAGGGGATAAAATCTCCAAGTGTACATGCCCCCTGCATTTAACAAAATATGTGCCCTTGACCAGAATGACAGCTGTCATAGTATTCTGCAAAACAATCCATTACCATTAAGAAAAGCTAAGGCTTTCTTTGTTCATCAGACTGAAAACTGAAACAATCAATTACCTGGCCACACATGAATTAAATATGAGAAACCAGAAAGACTGCACAGAATACATTAAAAACACACTCTGGAGAAGACAGGTAGGGACACTGTGGCATCTTACTACACCGATGGACAGTGACTGTAATGGGCTATGGGGGGGACTTGATAATAAGGGTGAATGTAGTAACCACATTGGTTTTCTTATGAAGACTTCATTAGAGTGCATATTAATGATACCTTAATAAAATAAATAAATAAGTCACAGGGATGAAAAGCAGAGCATAGGGAATATGTAGTCTGTAATAGTATCTTTGTATGTTACAGACAGTAACTACACTTACCTTGGTAAGTATTTTGCAATATATGCAATTGTCAATTCACTATGTTGTACACCTGTAATCTATATAATATTGTATAATTTTAAAAAAACACACTCTGGAGATGGTAAGATGATCATAGATATCAGCCCACCTCTTTTCCTCCACTTGGCATCCGCCTTATGGTACTCATAGGTACTAACTGGCGTGAATGATTTAGAAGCAATAGAAGAAATCATCTCAACCATATCCCGTTCTCAACTAAACAAGCAGGACCAGAAAATAAGGTCATGCTTGATTAGTCTGCCACACATTACTTTATACCCATACAACCAGAGCATTTATGACATGAATACAAAACTGAAAGGACTTCAATTATTATTTACCTGTGAGCCTGCAGCTGCATTACTAATCAGATTATTGTTGGGATGAGCAATCCAGAAAGTTGAAACCGCCCTGCAAGGCATTTTTTAAGGTGATTGAGACATTTGTCATAAAAAATCCTGCCCACTAAAAACATCCCCCAAAAATGCCTTCCCCACAAGTCGAAGGACTTGACCATCCCACTGTTTTTCTCTCTGCCCGTTACTCACATGCAGTCAGTGGCAGGTACAGGGACATAACTTCCAAACACCTTCTCTCGCAAGGTGGTGCACATGGAGTTATTCCTGTCAGTGGGGAGGAGGGTCCCTGGCTTGGTGAGGAGTCCCAGATTGTGAAACAGAGTATTTCTCTGTTCAACACCATCTTCCAAAAAGAAACAATGACCTAGAGTGTCGAATCCAATGGTGTCTTTTATCTGCAGAAATACAGGGGTATAATGTCATTGGTAGCAAGGCTGATTGTGGTTTAAGTGGCATGTGCTATTCCTGTAGCATGCTCAGTAGGTATGCAAAAACTAGCTTAAATCTTAACTGAAGAGGCAAAGTCAAATGTCAGGTTTGACTGACGTCTTAAGAGAATAGAGAAAAACAGCAGAATTCTCAGTAAAAGCAGGAGCGGGTAAGGCATGTGGGGTAACGGCTTACTTACGTAAAATTGAGGAGTCCTGAGACTGAAGGAGAGCTAGCTTTCAGCAACAGGCACCAGCATAATGTTATGTGAGGCTACTTACCAGCAAGCCATTTGTCCCATGCACAGTGATGCATCTTGAGAAGCTATGATGAATAGAAAGGCCGTCCACAAAGGTTGTGGGTCTGTACCCTCCTTTATGATCCACGTCACCACACAGGTGGAAATGAACCGGATACCGGCCCAGGTGCTGCTGCCCCATGTGTTTCAGTTCCACGTAAGAAAGATGAACTGAAGTAAAGTTTTTCCTTATCTACAAGACAGGATAACCAAAGTCAAACTGATCCATTTCAAAATAGCAAAGCAGCAAAGAAACCTGTTTTAGTAGGAAATGTCTGACGGAGAATACATGTTAAAATATTTATTGTCTTTCGCATCCTGTTTGCCTGTATCTCCAGTTAAAAAGGTAACAAAGGCTATGATATTGTATATTACAGCAAGTACACTTCAATTTAAAAAAAAATTTTTTTAATAATAATGCAACAAAAGTTTCTTTACCTAAGTGACTACTTTATAGAGCCAGAAAAAATAGCCACTTGTTAGCAATAATGGAAATGTAACCAGGAAAGTTCAGATATGAGTTCTGTATACATTCAAATTTGGTCATTTCCAATCTCATCTTTTTCTTTCACCTCTATAAATTCAACTGTAGTTTGATAGTTATGTCTAAATCCTCCCTCCATGTTTTAGTTAGTATATAATATTGTTTACTTCAGTTCTTTCTTAAAAATTCCTGTGACCTATAATTGGAGCACTCTTTAAACACTGGATTTTCAATCATACATCTAAAAAACAAAGGAATTGACTGGTATCTCAGAAATCAGTGTAACAGAAATGTTGCTAACCACCACACAGCCTACTCAATGCACAAAAACTGTTTTTAAAACACCGGTAGCCAAGTGTAACCCAGAAAGCCCAAAACATAAGTACAGAGAGCAATGTTTACCACATACAGTGTACAACACTTCTAGAGAATAAAGATCTTCACACAAAACATATTCTTACAGAAACATATTTTGTATGTGTGTATTACTACTACCCACACTTTCATATCATTATGTTTTAAAAAGAACCAATTGGTTCTTTCAGAGATCACATGAATGGACACCAAGATAATTTTTTGTGTGTGTGGGGGGGTATTTTTATCTCTGTGTGATTGGTTCTTCCCAGTGCAAACTGACTTAATTCTTGGAACAATTCTTAAATGGATTAACTACAGGTCCAGGTTAGTATTTGACAACTAGGGTTTTAAAGAACTCATTAAATGCTTTGCCTACCATGATATGTCCCCCAAAAGTATCATAATCAAAGAACTGGCACTGGTTTTCAGCATAGCAAGAGTCTTCCATTTCTCCTTGGATGACAACATTCCGGGTAAGAATTCCAACCTCAGCTCTCATGTCTACACCATCTATGATCTCACCCATGTGCAGGAACTGAGGGGTTTCTGGTAGATATGGGCAAGGAAAAAAGAATATAAGAACAAAGAAAACACAAAACTTACATCAAAAAGACAGTCTTTTTTATTCTCTAACTCCAAGACCTTATCAAAATGTACTACCTGCCTCAGAACCACAGAATCCCAGGAAGCAAGGATTTTAAAGATTATCTAGTCTCACTACCCACCCAATACCTGAACCTTCATTAACACCTATCAAACCCACGCATAGACACACAGCTTGTTCCTCCCTAAAGATGCTCCATCCTCCCCTGACCAGCACCAATAATATGGAATCTGCCTAAGAATCCATATGGGTCCTGCCCACATGCTCTTGCTCTATTCCCTTGAGAGCTCATGAACAAATGTATGGGGAGTCCAGACAAACTAAGGGTTTTGTAGACGCTGCGTTTCAGGGCATCAAATTGTTTTTGCTTCTATTTCAGAGCTAAAATAATCTGCATTTGGACATTAACTGGAAAGAAATTACCAACTTTGCTTCCCCATTTATTTTAATATTATTATGCACTCTTTTAAATTCCCACCTTTCTTAGAAATTTAGAAACACTTTCCTAATGAGCTTTTTCTCCAATGTTCTTATTGCATAAACTCAGGAACGAAAAAAATACAAATAAATCAAGGAGTTGAGATCATCAGAGAGTCACTTATCATGTAGACTTGTTAACAAGAATGGGAATTCCCAAACAAAACCAATGCCAGATGGTATCATAGTTTGGGGCTTTTGTTTTTGCTTATTATCCAAAAGGAAAAGTACAACACAGAATGAAACACAGAGGAAAAGAGCCAGGTGAGCCCCTCATCCTATTTTTTTAAAGCAAATAATTTTCCCATAAACCTCAAAACTCTGAATTAACCTGTGAGTACTTATTATATAGTTACTATAAACTCTTAAGTACAGAGCAAGGAAAGCAATATAATGAGTGAAATGCACAATGCATCCCATCATGGAGGCAACATATGAAGACACCGGCCAGTTAACCGGGCTCGGAATAAGCACCTGACAAATGTGAAGCATTCTTCGTAAGCACAGCTAACAGCAAGAATCTCACTGCACATTGCACTCCCCCACAAAAAGCATTAGTCAAGATTATGACAGGAAATACTGGCTTATGAAAATACCTTCTTGGTTCCATTTTAAAAATGTGTGAGATCTACTTTTTGCCAAGGAAGTAGTCAGGCACTCAAAAAACATGAGTTTGTTTGTTTTTTTAATTAAAAAGAAAGAATTGATAAATGAAGTAGTTATAGTTGGGTTTGGCTCTTGGGGGGGCGGGAGGAAGGGTCAACCCGCCCAGTCCACATCTATTTTGTTTTTAAAAAAAGAAACACTGATTTGCCTGCTATATATCATACACCGCAACCCTACTGCTCTGTAAGTACAGTACTTGTATCCAACAACCTCTGGGGTACAGCGTTCAAAGCACCTTCTGCTCAGACCTTCAATATGGAGGGTGGTGGTGGTGATGACGGTGGTGGAGAAGGAGAAGAAGAAGACCGGGGGTGGGGGCGGCATGGGGAGGGACTCCAGCAATCAAATCCCAAGAAAAGAGTATTTTCCAAGCAGCATCATGAGCAGTCTGATACCTTTGGCTTTGATCTGGAAACGGCTGCACTCCGGACAGGGCAGAAGCGTGAATTCCTCTGCCTGGTACATAGAATAGTCTGTGCTAGCGACCACAATCTGGTCTCCAGGTTTCCAGCTACTAACATCGTTCAGCAGATGAAGCTTCACTCCATCCACCACCTCTACGCGGAAACCTGAAAAGGAAACACCTACACCAGCAAGCAGGCAGGAAAGAAGGCAATGAGTTAGCAGGAATTTTTTTTTTTCCCCTAAAACCAACCCCCTCACAGATTCACAAATTAGAAGATAAGATAAACACAAGTCAGCAAAGTTTTACTAATGCTAACCACGTGCCAGTCATTCTGCAGATACTGATGATAGAAAGATGAAAATACAGATCCTCGTCCCCACGTCCCCCTAGCCACAAGGGGTATGAGATGTCACATTTCAGCGAACTAATCTTGAGTGATTTTGCTAAAGGCTCTGAATCCCCACAGCTCTTGTTGTATTTTAACTTAGTACTTCGACTGTCACACTGCTCCCAAACCATCCTAAAATGTCATAAAAACATCATACTCAGTAGATACTGTCGAACAACAAATAGGTTTATAATAAATACGCAGTATTGTGATTTGATCCACACACAGGACAGGATGAGTGATAGGACATTATCACACACATAACGCTGAGAAAAAAACCTTCCCTCAGGCAATCTCTCATTTCTGTGCCTTTGCTCATGCTTCATCCTTTATCTACAAGGTCCTTTCACTCTTAATTCACCGACCGAGATATTATCCACCTTATAAAGCTCAGGTGAATCTTTAAAGATTTTCCATACATCCTTGCTGGAAGGAGCCTCTCTCCAGGATTCTCATTCTGCTATTCACACCTTCGCAATGGGGGAAGAGCACACCTCCTTGGATACATCCATCTGTGTATTCACTACTCTGTCCACCTCCCAGTGCAGACTCGCAGGTGGTCTGCTGAAGGGATGAGCATTCTCATGGTGATCTGCAACTGACCCGAAGGCCACCTGATAGTGCCCTGGCCAACTCAGCCCCCCGCCTGGGGTAAGATCAACTGCGTGATCCGGGGACTACGAATTACTCCTCTCTCCTGATACCTCCCCTTTTGAAACTCAAAGTTGGCTCCCAATTAGGCAATGAAAACTGAAAAATCAATTCAACATCTCCATAATGTACACTTTTTTTTTAAGCCACCAAGTGTAGAAACATTTCCCTCTTCTAAAACATCTGCAGTATAATCTGTCCTAAGCCACAGGCTGATATAATGCAAATGTATTCAGAATAAATAGAAGCCACCTCTTAACACCAGTGGAGAAGGTAAAACATCCCTTTCCAAAGATACCTGTTTACTAAATATCTGTGCTTCACCATTATATCCTTCTAATTAACTGGCATACAACTCGGGGGCTACTTTAACATACTGACTCTAAGGGTCAGTGGCAGAAGTGAAAAAACATATTTACTTAAATTAAGGGAATCAAAAAGAGGGAAATTCAGGCAAAGGACAAGCAATCACACAGACATCCTTACAGCCATGAGCCAACTATCCTGATTAAACCTAATCTGAACAAGTCTTGGATTCTGTTTCTTTAGACTCTCATCTACCATACCTTTCTGTTTCTACCAAGCACCAAAAGAAAGGTACCTAATAAAAGTAAAGGGCTTTCTCTTTCTTATAATGTTCCTTGCAACCAGATACTAAAACTTATAATGGGATTTTGTCTAAATAATATCAATAATAACTGTAAAAGCAGCTAACAGTTGCTAAGATTGCACACGCTTAAGAACTTTTCATCAGAACAACTTGGGGAGAAAGGAATTTTATATCCCTTAGAGATGAAAAAAACCAAAGGTCAGAGAGTTTGAATAAACAGCTCAAAAATCGTACAGCACAGAACTGGACACTAACTTAATTCCAGAGTCCAACTGGAATTCTGCTCTCTCAAGAATCAAAACAGACAGGTTAAGAACTAAGAGAACGGGGAGGATGGGTGGGAAGGGAAGGATAAGGGGGAAAAGGGGGCATTACCATTAGCAGACATTAGGTAGCGGGGGTTAGGGGACCACAGGGGAGACTGTACAACACAGAGAAGACAAGTAGTGATTCTATAGCATCTTACTATGCTGATGGACAGTGACTGTTAATGGGGTATGTGGGGGAGATTTGATAATGGGGGGAGTCTAGTAACCATAATGCTCATGTAATTGCAATTTAATGATACCAAAAAAAAAAAAAAAAAGAACTAAGAGAACCAAAACCTCATGGCAGCAATGACTATGACTATCACTACCCAAATGTTCAGATTTTACTCACCACCCCCCAAAATAATAATCTTAAAAGGGGTAATTAAAATACTAATTTTTTCATATCAAATTTCTATGATGCTTTAAGAAAGGATTACTAGATAAATAAATTTTGACTTAAAAGATCATTAGAATTTGTTCCTGTTTAAAAAAAATAGTAAAGCCAGAAGGTTAGATGGGGAAGATCTGCATTATTCAATAATTCCTCTCTTTTTCTGGCTTCAGAAGAAAATCCCGCCTAAGATTGTCTCCTATTGGCACTACTGATTTGCAAGTATGAAAGGAAGTAAGTTTATCCTCCTCATTCCCTCGAGAGAATTTCCACCTCTTCTAGAAAGGAAAAGTCACCGAGAACATGGGACACAAGTCATATCTGATGACAGACAGCTAGAATGTACCCTCTTCCAGAAATGAGTGGTCATCGGTAATGTGGAAATGCACAACAAAACTTCCCACAGAGGAAATGTGACTCAAGGTTTGTCAGTCATTAGCCTCTGCCTGGAATCTTACTGGCAGTAGTTCCATGAACTCTTAATGCAGGTCCAGATTCCTGCTAAGAAATGCTTCTCTTTTGCTTTTTGCCAGAGGCAACCATGAAGTAATGGTTAGAGCAGAAGTCCTGGAGGCAGAAACCTGAGGCTTGATTCCAGCTTCCTCCTCCATTACAGATCCATCTCCTCACCCCAAACCCACCCCAAACATGGAAAAGTCGCTGCACGTACACGGAATTCTATTTGTTTTAAAATAAAAGACTTTCTCTAATTATAATGATACAAAATACACTATTATCCTTTTGGCATCATCATTAAAATAGCTAACATTGAGTGCTTACTATGTATGTGTTATGCTAAAAACTTCCTATTCTTCACATTTGATTATTTTGAGCAGCCCTATGTGACAGTTTCTATTATCCCCACTTTTCAGATGAAGAAGCTGAGAGTTAGGAAGTTAAAGTCACATTCTTACCATCATATAACAAGTAAAGGAGCTAGGAGATGACCCAGACATTCTGTCTCCAGAAATCCATTTTAGTAAACACTTGGCTACATTGTTGCTCAAATCAGAGGTATGAGCCCAGTCTAAAATAAACTTTTCTGGATAATTACAGATGTAATAAAGCACCTCTTACTAATTTTGCATAAATTTTGGTTAAAGTATCTGGTTGGAAAAGAAAGGTGGTGGACAAGCATGGACAGGAGGCTTGTCAATCAATCCACACCTGGAGCCAAAAAATCTTGCTATAAAATGGGTAAGTAAAAAAAAAAGTCCACAGTGAACATCCTTAGAAGAAAAAAGTCAGAAGTTCCCTAAACAACCAGGGCTAGGTATTACTCAAACAATTAATAGTTCTTCTGAAAGATGGATCATAATAAAAATTATGTTGAAGAACCTAAGGTAACCTTATAGTACCTTATTTAAAGAGAGGAAAACAAAACCAAATGAACACTAGGGAACAAAGAGAATATAAAAAAAAAAATACTAGATTATCTGCATCAAGATAATTATCTCTGAGTGAGAGGGTTAAAGATTAATTTTTCCTTTGAACTTTTCTGTTTCCCAATTTGTCCCTAATATAAACGCATTAGCTGGGTCATCACGGAAAAATTACTAAGAAAATGAGGTTTGTTTGCAAAGCATGAGTTCAAAGGTATTATTTACTGATCGCTGGCATGACTACATAAAGAGAAGAGTGAAAGTATTACAGAATGTTCACTGTCTTGGAACATAAGCAAAGACAGCTCACCTGTCACACCCAGATTGGTTCAACTGGTATCAAATTAGGAAACAAATCACTTCTAACTAGTTCAGCCCATTACATGCTTCAAGAATCATGAACCAAGTCCAGCTGGGGGGTACCTAAACTAGAATAGATCATCCTCTAGTCCAGAGAGAACTCTTAAGTCTCAAAGATCAGGTACAGTAGGGAAACTATAGTTCTCCTCTTCAATCAGTTGAGAAATCTAACCAGATTGCCATTTGGATACAGCATCACTTAAAAAAATCTGTCTCAACTGGTGGTTGCCAGAGGGTTTGGGGGTGGGGTTTAGTCAAAACAGATGAAGGGGATCAAGAAGTACAACCTTCCAATTATAAAATATAAAAGTCATGGGGATGAAAGGTACAACATAGGGAAATACAGTAAAAAATATTATAATAATTTGGTACGATGACAAATGGTAATTATACTATGAGGAGTACTATATAATGCATATAAATGTCAAATCACTTTGTTACACACCTGACACCATTATAATATTATGTCACCTATACTTTATTTAAGAAAAAAACCATCTGTCACAATACTTACCAAGGTCTTCCAAGGGTAGAACCTGTACTTGCTTACCTTCAATCCATTCACTGTAAGCTGTCACTGCGAACTTCTGACCCTCCATAGTGTAAAATTCTCTTCGGGCAAGAGCCTTCCCTCCACTACTATGGTTTTCATAGTTTCTCACAGATTCATTGCAAGAAGTACTTCCGCCGTCAATGACACCGACCAAAGCCCAGGCTTGCCTAGAAGAAAAAATAGCCCATGCATTTGATTATTTGTCACGATACTGACCCAAATCCCTGACCTGGATGTGACGTCAGGTGCTGTTAACAATTCTCATCTCATTTTTGCCAGTCCTTCCAACCTCTTCTTCCATGTGAGGTTGCAAGTCCAAATCCTGAATGAAGTGACCGACGTCACAGAAGGAAACGCACCTGGATTTTAAGTCCTTGTTTTTATTCAGCTCTGTAACAGGTGAAACACCGATGTGATGACAGTGAATTCCATTAATCACGGACTTCCTTCCTCAGTACACACCCATTTCATGCGCCTATCATCCTGGCCACAAGCGAATTTTTTTTTCCTTCTTTTAAAATGATGATCACCTACTCTCTTTTTCAACTCTACTCTCTACAATGTTCTCAGGTCTGGCTGCATGATAGAATCGCACAGGGAGCTTTAGGAGCGTATCGCTGCTCAAACCCCACCCAGATCCTCTCAATCATAGCCTCTACAGGTGGCATTCAACATTACTATGTTTTTAAAGTTTGCCAGAGAGGAGCTGAATGTGCAGCACAGAATTAAAACTGGTTCACAAACTGCTGAAGGCATCAGGATCACTGGGAGGGCGGTCAAATCCTTCTGCCAGACCCTACCCTCTGAAGTTAGAAGTGGGGCCAGAGTATGCATTTTTATCAAGTTTGTAGGCTGCAGGTCTGGGGACTACACTGAGAACCCCTGAGTTAGAGGTTAGAGGTGAGAGCAGTAGTTATCAACTGCGTATCAACTGCCTGGGGGGTCCTAACCCTTTGGAGAGCCTGATGGAAATGTTTTACGGGGTGGGTCTTGGGCATGGAATTTTAGGAAATCTTAGAGTGCAAGTGAGGCTGTGAACCACTGGGTCACTGGTTTCTTAATCCTCAAATTAAAGCCATTTTTCATTATCCAACAGATTTTTAAATTGTACCATGTGTCTACTTGTTGAAAACAATCTATTTGAAAATGCTACTTTATTTCTGTGATAAACATCCCAGGGAACTACTCAAGCTTGTGGCCAAAAAAAAAAAAAAAAAAAAAAAGAACAAAGACAAAAAGACTGCAAATTTGCCTTAAGACTCCTGAGTTAAAACATGAAAAGAAAAATGTCAACTTCCTACTCTAGGAAAAAATAAATGCCAAATGTAATCTGTGCCAAGCAGATGGCTGGATATCCACAGATAAAAGTTAACCAAAGCCTACCGCCGCTGCACGGATTAGCTACCCATTGGCTGACTATGCTTTATAGCTCTATTTATATTCCTTGATACAGCAGAAAGATGCAAATGAAGAATGTCTATTTATTATCTCCTGTGTGAGAGGAAAGGAGAGGGAAAATACCAGAGGCCTCCTTTATTTACCAGAACTGCCTCAGCAACTATAGAACAATGTTCTGTTCTACTGACATTACCTCCCAAGCCCTCCTACTTCCCTCCTCCACTTGGGGAAAATTTCAACACACCAGAACATTATCTTCAAAGGGGCATGTTTACGTACATTGCAGATAATGTCAAAGTAATGAAAGGCTGGCAAAAGATCACAACTCTAATTCCTCTGGCAGATCAGCAGCAGTATTTTAAAGCAAATTTACTCCCTAAATTGCCTTTAAGAGATTCCCAGGAGAGAGAGGAACCAAAAAGGGTCAAAATATTCATAGATAATGATCACACGAATATAGAACAACTGATGGCATAAAGAGACAAAAGCTGTCATCCTTGGCCTTACTGGGTAATGAAACAAAGTGGGTGCCTAACTTTGAAAAGGCCACAGTTCCTCCAAGGTCTATAAATGATATAAATATGTGCATCAAGAGAAGAGTAAGAACATTTGGAGAAGCACTTTTCATAACAGAGGTCCACACTGGAAAACCAGCCAGATGTCCAGCAGTAACCACACCGTGGTGCAGTCATGCAGTAGAGAATAAATAGCAGTGAAATGAGCAGGCACTGCAAGCGACAACATAAATGACAGTAACTGAGAGTTGAGACAAGAAGCCAGACACAAAATAAGATATAATGCCTGCTTGCACTTAAATGAAGTTCAGAAACAGGCAAACCTACACTTAGTATTTATTTAGAATATCTAGTATTTACAGTATCTAGTATTCTTCACAAATTCAGGAGTGGTGACCTCCGGGGAGCAAAGCGAGTGACCAGTGAACAGGAGGGAACAACAGGGGGACTTTGGGTGCTGGCAATTTCTATGTCTTGATCTGGATGGTAGCTACCCAGGTATCATATTGTAATTATGCATTAAATGCACACTTTGTTTTTAAGCACTTTTCTGTATGTGTAGTATATTTAAAAATATGCACACACAACACTCACACACACCCCTCAGAGGCTTTACACATGCTATTCCCTCCATCTGGAAAGCCCTCCTTCACACACTCCCAGCCCTCCCTCAGGCACCTTGGGAAGTCTCCACTGGTTCCTTGGGCCGATTCTGGGCTCCTTCTATTTATGCCCTGTCATAGACTGTAGCTATACCAAGTGCCTCATAGAAAGATCCTCATCTATTAAGGTCTCTGTTTATCCACTAGATTTAACAAGGGCCCTGAGATAGTGTCTTTTCATCTAAGCCTCTGTAGGTCCCCAGCTCTTAACATCTCTTAAACATTCCCTGGGTTTTGAAGAAAAAGCATTTTAAAAACATTATTTGACCTTATTTCTTCAGGAATTTTGCCTTAGCTTCTCTAGACTTTCTGTAGATAATATTCCCTTTCAGCAACCAACCAAAGGGAAAAATACTTAGATCAACCAACCATCAAAGGAGAAAATAATAACTAGACCATTTCAACATCATGTGAGTTTTGAAATTCTCTTATTTTCCACTGCAGACATTCCCCAGCTTTACTAAGAACAGTAAGCAGAATTAAAACTTCCGGGTTTTTTAAATTAAATGTTGAGCCAGCTACTTCCCCAGTCTCAGGGCTGCCTTAGGAAACCAGTGTTAACTAGAAGACAGCACAAGAACCATCTGTAGTAGAAAAGAATGCTACTACCCGGATGACGTACCCTAGCCTTACACCTTTCTTCTCCCCGTGCGCCAGGCTCCATTGACCTGTGCCAGCCCAACAGGCAGATCCCAATTTTCTGGCAGAGGATTGCAAGAAAGTACAGAGCACTGTCTATGTTCCGCCCTCTGGGCTTTTAAGGCAACTTTTACATCTTAGCACGGAAAGGTTAGGATCTTTCAACTCCTAAGTTGCCGCAATTGGTCTCAATTTTACATGATCTTCAGAAGATCATGAAAGAGAATTGTCCTTAAACTTCCTGATTGCTTTTCAGTACATTTCTGTTCTGAACTTTTCATAAGCCTGATTCTAGTTCACAAAGTACTTCATAAACCTCATGTTTCAATGCAAGGGGCAACGAAACCTCCAAAGAGTAGTGGCCATTCTGACACCTGCAGTCAGGCTAGGCAGTGTTGCCCTTCTTCATCCACCTACCCGCCTCTCCTCCCACAGACACAGACTCGAATACACAGCTGGGAAGGGAAATAAAAAGGTGTATCCCCACCTGTAGCTCAGTCCCTGGATCAGCTTGCTTCCCAACCGGTCCTGGATCATTTGTATGGTTTCTTGTAAGAGGCTTTTGGCTGCTGAATCTCCAACAGCTATAGCAACAATCCGTCCTGGCTCCTGGACTCTCAGAAACTCCTGAAGTCGCCTGCTTTCGTGGTGGTATTCGTGGGTATCAAACCTTGCAATTTCCAAATTTTTCGCCGTGTCTTGGTCAAAGACCCTCACGTTGAGGCCCCTGGAAAAGTCCTTTTCAAAGGCATAAGGCCTAAAGGTCAAGCCTGATGAATGCAGAGTTCTCGCCAACAACGTCCACGATGCTTTCTGTGTCCCGTGTACCTCCAGTGTCCCGCCAGCTTCCACACCAATAAATTTTTTGCCAAATGTTGGCATACTTTCACCTTCATCTGACTTGCCATACAAGACAATTGTCGCTTTGGATTTATAGCGGCATTTTTCTGCTCCAATATGAAGCGCCCCACCATCCTTGATCAGGATGTAACGAGTTCTCAAAGTAATATTTCTTGATCCATCTTTATCATCCCCAAAAACAAGCAGTCCTATATGGAACAACACTAGTGTAAGCCAACTTCTGAAACATCTTTCTGAGGTAGAGAGAGATTTCACCTTAAGAGGGGAAGAAAAATACTTCCGCAATTAAGGTAAGGAAAAAAACTGACTAAGAATTTGCTTAGAAGATTAAGCCTGTCTTCAAAACAGAGTAAAGGAAGAAGTGAAGAGTTCGTTTTCTCAGCACACTAAAAGTGCCCATGTTATATGAATTTCCAGCCTATGAAACTTTCAAATTCAATTTCTTTAATTCAAGTTTTATTACTTTAGAGGTAAATCATTTCTAGAAAAATATCTAAGAACCTATTAATTCTGAATCTCATTTTTCCATATGTTAACACATGGTGAATTGTCTCATCACTCTCTGTAGTTGAAGCAAAGATCTAGCTGAGAGATCACCTTCTAAAACTGTTTCTTTTTCTATAAATCAAGGGTTTTGAGTGATTCATAAGGCCCTACTAGCTCTTGAATTCTATGGTTCTACCTAACAAACTTTTCATGTCTCTGTAGTTAGAATGATACCACATTCTAAAGGCTAAGAACAGTTTTCCATATAAGGAACATCAAATGTTTCCATGTAAAGAGCAACTTTGCAGTCCTCATAGAAAGGGACCATTATTTACCTCCGTCTTGAATGACTATAGAATTCACTGTGGCATCTGAGGTCAGACGGAACATATCTCCCTCCTTGATAACAACGTGTTTTCCCGAATCTTGTCCTGGATCCCAGTTCCTGAGACGGGGGTTCTGATCTGGGCAATTCTCTAGAAAAAAATACAACATCAATATCCCATCAACCCAACAAAAGGCAAGAATGTAGCCATGTGCAAGCACTTCCATCATTTCCTACAATCTGCAGGTAAAGGGCTGACATATTTTAATTTCTTGCTATAAGGATGGAAATATCACTCCATCCCACCCAGCAGATATACATCAAAACCTTTACTACTTCCTCATCACACAAGAAAGGTAATGCCACCTTTTCTTTTTTTTTAGGTTAAAAATGTTTGAGTTAAAATTGCTATCATCCAGTTCAGGTCAAACTCTGCAAGGTAAAAATGGAGTTGCCATGAATCATCTACTCTGGAAATAAATCAACAGTAAGAGGCAAAAATGTGAATTATCCTTGGACCCACACTGGAAAGCTGTTTTAGAAAAGAAAACTTGTTCACAAGATACTGGTAAATAAAAAATGGAACTGCTAAGCAATATGTATATTAAGTTTTCGCAAGTTCCCTCCTATGCATAATGAGTCATAAAAGCAGCAATAATAGCCCCTTTCATTCCAAAGGCAGCAGCTGATAAATATTGCCATCTTCAGACATGTGCATTTTCCCTGCAAGGAGCAAATGGCCAAAGACATGCCTTCTCACTTTCAGAGATGAGGAATCTATAGATTAAAGAAGTCAAACCCAAGATTACTCAGCAAGTTGAGTGATATGGAAGTTCCCCTTTAAGAAATGAGGTTTACTTGTGTTCTTTACTAGAATAAGAATTTGCCTCTTGAATAGGTGATGATGAAAACATGGAAGTATTGGGCATTGCCACAAATACTTCATGCATGAAACCTTTAGTTTCTGCTATATTAGGAAAAGGGGAGCAGGGGAGCAGGGGGATCACACTAATTTTGATCAGCTAATGACCAAGTATTTATTGAGGATCAACTTGCCCAGTCTATACTAGATCCTGCAGAAGTTATAAAGGAGCTCACAGCCCTCCGAGTGTACAATATAGCTTGGGAGAAAAAGCCACCAGGTATGAAATCCCTAAATGCCGAACAGTGTGGCAGTTACATCAGGTGCAAAACAGCTCCGAGAGTGGACAGAGGCAGTTTGAGTGCAACAGAGCACACCAGACCTAGACCCCCAAAGTGCGGAGAGCACTTACATAAGAGGATCATGAAGGAGAGAGAGGAATACAAGGGACACAAGTATCCCTCACTCTGAGTCCATCTGGTTGCCAGTTGGAGCAAGGTGTAGCCAATAGTTGAAGTAAGCAAAGGTAGGGATGGGCAAGACACACCTCAGAATGGAATGAAGGTGAAAGGTCCATGTGGGGGAATAATATGAAAAAACGTAGATGGACTGGGTGCAGCACAAAGATACTGCTTTTTATGGTTACTCTTTTTTATGGCAAATTCTGCCTCCTCATTTTGAACTTGCATAATGCTAATGCAAACATTATCTAATTTCTAAGCATTCATGTCCCCCAATCCTTGGGCTTTCTCTCTGAGGTAACAATAACTGCTGTACTAGTTAAAACTAGTCTCACTAGTTAAATCCTTGGCAATTACTTTGTGGAATTAATTTTTCACATAGCAGCTCCACAATTATTGATATCTGCTTCTTATAAACCAGTGATCATCACTATTATACTAAGAATAGCCGTTGAGAAAGCAGTACAGCACGGAGAAGACAAGTAATGACTACAGCATCTTACTATGCTGATGGACAGTGACTGCAATGGAGGTGGGGGAACTTGAGAGTGAATGTTGAAACCACAATGTTGTTCATGTGAAACCTTCATAAGATTGTGTATCAATGATACTTTAGTTAAACAAAAAACAAAACAGAATAACTCGTCAGAAAAAGAAATCTCTTCAATTTGTTCAGAGTACTAAGGATTTCTTGAACTTTCTTCCTTCTATCTTCCTCTCATCCCATAAAATATCAGGCTAGAATGCTACATCACAAGCAGGATGCTACATCACAAGCAAAGGTATGCCCCATGTAAAAAGTACTGTACCCAGCTGCAGAGAAGGAAATTCAGTTTTCTGAGGTCTAGAACCTGCTGTTATCAGTTATGTGAGTCCTCTTAATTCTTTATAATTATTCCCCAGGAGAGCATGCTTCATTAGATTCATCACCAAATATTCTAGTCTGCTTCCTTCCAGGAAAGTACACTTAATGAGAAAATATGTGTTCAGCAGAAAACATCAAAAAATAGCTTAGCAGCCCCACCTTCCCAGCAACCCACTCGTTGAGCAGCGAGTGCATTATCTGAGTTACATAACAGTAACCACAGTGAGGCTGACCCTGAAATAGTTCAGCATACCAAATCTTTCCACTGAAATTCTGCAAATATACTGCCAAAATGTGAAACTAAAGAATGTTGATTCTAGGAACCACATCAGCGATTCAATGTCTTAGATGGAATATGAAAACACCAATTAAAGCCACAGATTTCAGCTCTGATTTTCCACTCAACGAGCATCCCTTTACTGCAGATTACTTGGAAAGAATGAATCAGCTGCAGGGAATCTGGCTATTCTGCTGGAGAAGAGAGAAAATGTCAATGCCATGTACAGTGGACAGCAATGTTTCAAGTTCATTATGTGGTCGACTGGCCTGGTTCGCAAAGATGCTGATATGAACATGTCTCTGATTTGACATCTATTCTTCTGGAAGTATTAACACTACCTGCCCCAGGAGCTCAGTCTATAAAACCTCTAAAGTATCCACAAAATATAAAGAAGATAATATTTGAAGTCTTATAAATGGGAAAATGTTTATCAAATGGTACCAATCCAGGTGGTTACGGTCTTCTTCTCCTTCCGCAGCCCTGAGACCTGCAATTTCTAGGCAGATGGATAGGATTCTATTACGATGCTATTCGTTGCTGGTACTATGGTGAAGCTGACTAACATCTTCAAGATCATCCTAAGTATTGATATGTTACCAGCCTAAAAAGCAAAGGCCATTTAGGGAATTAAAACTTCCTTACATAATGTTTAACCACGAAGTGATAAATGAGTTGTAGACCAATGTGGTCAGAACCTATACTTCCTCAGGGATGTTCTCCTTTAAGGATATACGCTGTTCCTCAAAAATATCTGAAGCTTCTCTTAGAACTGCCTCCCCCTGCCCATTTTAAACCATAGACACAAATCTTATTATTTTTCACTTCCTTTTTAAAGATCAAATGTAGTTTCTCATAACACTTAGTGATTTTTAGCACTAAAAACTTCTGGCATTCTGAAAATCATACTTACCACAAAGAACAAAATTGTGCTACCACAGGAATTCAATAAAGACTCTTAAAATTAGCATTCTGAAAAGAAATGCTCCAGGAATGACCTAAGCACAGGATGAAGTGGCAAATGGTAAGTAAAAGCAGTCCTTTAATTTTATCATTTCCAATGGATTCCTTTAACAATTGCTCTCATTTATAAGAAGTTACACCTAATATTATCTCATTATATATTAGTTAGCTAGCACCAATGTAGATAACAAAAGGTTTTTTGTTTTTGTTTTTTTTTTTTAGTTTTATTCTTCTGCTCCCTTCCCTTCTTTCTTCTAGAATATGCCTTACTGATGCACAGGCATACACACACACACTTACCATCTGGGGCATATTTGGAGGATATTCCTAAAATAACTGCAAGTGCAACAAAAAATGAGAAACTAGTAATAGCAAAGCAAATAAAAGTATTCTTGTGCCTCTTCTGCTTCCGGCTGTCTCTCTGGGCTTGATGCTCCTCAGGTGAGAAAGCAAAGGTGGCCCTGGGTTCCTGTCTGATGGAGGTAAATTTGGCTGAAGCTTGGCTCTTTGGAGGAGGAGGGGGACGCAGCGGGACAACCTTCCCCGGAACATAGCCAGATGAGCGATGGCTGTTTCCATTCTGAGGTTGCAGGAAAGCAGGGGAGTGTCCCCTGGAATCAGTGGCATGCATGATACACTGTCACTGAGAAAAGAAAAAACAAATAAATAAGGTTCAGAAATGGGAGAACTGTAACAGCTTCTTTTTGCACATAAGATAAAATTTAACACTGTAACTATTTTCAAGTGTACAATTTGCTGGCATTAAGTGTATTTGCAAGGTTGCACAACACCCCCCCCATGCATTTCCACAACTTTTTCATCACCCCAAATCTGTAACCATTAAGCAATAATTCTTCATTTCCCCTTCCGCCCAGTCCCTGGTAATCACTGTAATAACTTTTTGAAAATAACAAGTCTGGTTATATCCCTGTCAACAATCACCTTCCCTAAGCATCCTCTAATCACTGCACATTATAATCCCTGGATTTTTATATCTTTAAAACATAGCTTGGTGATAATGAAGTGGGTGGTCACAGTTCTTCAAACTGAAATTAAAGTCCATGTGTCATAGAAGGATCACATGAGAGCCCCAGTGAAGTTGTAATAGACAAGCACTCACTATTTAGGTGTTTCATTTCTTCATTGGATTTATCCCTTGGTGAAGCAATTTAAGTATTTCTAT
The DNA here is from genome assembly GCF_040802235.1 of Manis javanica. Taxonomy (NCBI): domain Eukaryota; kingdom Metazoa; phylum Chordata; class Mammalia; order Pholidota; family Manidae; genus Manis; species Manis javanica. The sequence goes on from NC_133157.1 coordinate 69,113,604, forward strand.
TGGCATTATCACTTAACTATAGACTATAAATTCATTTAGTAAGGAAGTCTTCGTAAGTCTGTATTATCTTGCTAAAAAAGAGACAAGCCCAAAATGGAGCCACCTGTGCTAAGCCCACATCCCCTTACAGACTTACTCCTAACCTAATTGTAGTTTCAGGCTTTCTCAGGAATACGACTTTTAACCAGTCAATCTCAGCACTAGTGAGATAATCTGCCTGGTAGACCACCCTCCCACCCCCCTTATCCCTAAGCTTTCCCTTTGCCAAAGGAAAGTGACCTTGCCTGAAACAATCCACTCTTTGATAGAAACTTCCTTTTCCCACCCCCTGCTGCCTATAAAAGCCTTCTATTTTGCAGAGCTCCTCAGAGCTCCTTTCTATCTGCTAAGATGGGATGCTGCCTGATTCATGAATCATTAAATGAAGCCAATCAGATCTTCAAATTTACTTCATATGAATTGTATGTTCTAATAATCACTTTACATCCTCAAATTTTGTTTACAAAGTAGTAGGCATTCAAATAGTATGGTTTAGATGATAAAGAAAAATACTACCAGGCCCTGCTCGAAACACCTTACATGTATTAACTCATCTAATACCACAGATCTATGAGTAGATGCCATTAACCCCATTTTACACACGAGACCTGGAAAGGCTAATTAGCTAGGATGTAGGAGAACCAGGACTTGAACCCAAGTATTGTGATACTAGAGTTCAGACTCTTAACAATTATACTGATGTCTTTCAAAACAATTGAGAGGCAATAATTTTTGGGAGTCAGTTTCACAAGGGTGTAACTTTCAACTGTGATCAGTCTGAAAGGGTACATTAAGAGTCTCTGGCATTCTTCAGGCGGCAATTCACTAGACTATACATGAGTCTCCCATGAGTAAAAAGGGCAGTCCTTTTTACTTTTTATATTCTTCATAGCAAACATTTCTAAGTTTTTGAATGAAAGAATAAGTTTTAAAGGAAACCTTACTGTTGTTACTTTGCCAAATTAAAGGAAGGGAGGGAGGAGGGAAGGAAGGAAACAGCCTATGCATATAATGTTCTCTTTGCAGTGACTGGGTAAATAAGATGTCCTCCAAGGCTTCAGAAACATGCTGTTCAGCCTCTTCCATCACCTCTCTTCCTTAACGACTAGAGCATCTCAAGAGTCACCTGCCTTCATTCAATACCCTTGTATTTCCCCTCATCTTCCGCCAAAATGAATAAAGATCCTAGTCAAAAGGGTACCTCCAAATTGCTCTAAACTACAGCAAATCCGTTAAATACAAAATGTGGTCATTAGAGAAGCCACAAATAAGCATTCCATGACCCAAAAGATCTGGAAACGAACGGGATGCAGAAGTGAATCTAATCAGGAATTGATGCTGATTTTACATGGGGCAGAGAACATTCTCAGACTTGGGGTGTTTGTCAAAAGCAGTTCTGTGGAGTCTGATTTCTGAACAAAAGTAATTATTGAGATAAAGCTTAAACTCCATGACAAAGAGAAAACAACATGATTCGAGGTGCTATTAAAGAAACTGCTGCATGAGCCAAGCAGCAGAATGAAAAAATGGATCCATCCTGCTGGAACAAAGAGTACAACAAAGACCCCTTTATGATGGTCTATTAACAAAGAAAGGAATCAAGTAGATGATCTCGAGTGCCAGACTCGCAGAGTAGGAGGGGAATCCCGACTACAATCTGCCCTGAAAAGGAGTGGGAATCCTTTGTCTGAAGCTGCACTCATCTGATACTTCATTGTTTCCGGGTGAGAAAAGTCGTTACTACGTAACAGGCTGGAGGGCCTTTTGTGGGAGATAATGTGTCTCCAGATGCTCCCACAATAAAATAAAAGGCAGTGAGAAGCTTAATGAAGCCACCATCCCACTGGGAATAATTTGTGTCTTCACATTCACCAAATAGTATATATCCTAACATGAAAATACAGATGGTGTGTGGCACACACAGAAATGGTCAGTACATGAAAAATAATCATGGCTGTGTTTCCCCCCTAAACCTTCTGCAAAACCATACATACCTATGTATATGTACACATGCTCTCAGCCCATTAGCTCTCTTTTACTGAACATGAAAATGCATAAGCAGTAAATTCAATCACTTTTCCTAAGTGATATGTTGTTGGAACCGTATCTTAGAATGCAATTACAACCAAAAATCCTATTTTATGCAGATTTCCCTCTCAATTTATCACAATTTTTAAAGAAACAAACATATCACCTTAAGATTTCACTTAACATTTATGAGTTTACTTTAGGAGTAGTATTATGAAACAATTAATTAAAAACTTAAAAATCAGTTACTTAAAATATGATGAATGTATTTTCAATGAATATATTGAAATTATTCATAGAAAAAAACTGACATTTCATTCAGTAAGCAACTGTGAGCTCTTGCAGTCCTTAGAGGATTATGTGGTGGGAACTAGGGGAGATAAAAGACTTACAGCGTCCCCAAGAAATGGAATTCCTATTTCAATGTTAAGTCCCTTGCATGAAGGCATCATGTAACTCACCAAGGAAATACTGTGAAAATGGTGGTCAGGTTCCGAGACTATCTCAGCAACGGCCATTTAATCCATAAGGGTGCTAGTACTTGTGACACTGGTGTGAGTTTGGGGTCCTGAGAACAAAGGAGGGAGGCTAACAGACGAAATAAGAGAGCTTTCTCTGACTTCTAAGACTTCAAGGTGAGTATTAGGTGTCATTTAAAAATTTTTACTACAATGTATTTACTTACTACACTATTAATTTGTTTACAGTATAGGTCATTTTAATATTTTAATTTTTTTAATTACATGTGATTTTTTAAAAGGGCTGTATTTCTAGTGGAAATCACACAGCACTATGTAGAAGGGACACATCAGTATTTTATGATATATTTTAAGAACTGTTACAGCCTGAGCTACCCCCTTCAACACCCAAATAGTCCAAATAGGGGGTAATCCAAGTCATAATAACTTTGGAAATGCACTCCACAAACGTTCTGAGGCATAATTTTTTGGTATTGAGATGTTCCTTGAAAGACTTATCTTGTATTCGGTTACTGGATTGATAAAAAATGGTAGCCCAAAACGACTGGTTAATAATTAATTGTTTAAAAAATAAAATCAAACAATTAAAAATTTGCACAGGGAATCCAGGCAAATATTTAAAGTAGATAATGAAAGAGATTACTAAGAATATGAAAACATCATTTTAACTGAAAATATATAAATGCAAATGCTGAAAAAAGGGGGGAAGTAGTCAAAGTCTAGTACTTGTCTAATTCTCAGTTGCCTTCACACACACACACACACACACAAACCTTCAAAACAAACTGTTATCTTAAAAGAAAATTCTCTTGGATAACAAGAGTGTATAACTCAAATTGTAACTCAAGATGGAAGGGGCTTATAGAGTTGGTAAGTGCATTCAATTAACTTATTTAGCAATAAATTAAGTAATCACATAAAGTAATTTATTTTTAAATTTCAGTAAAGGAGCAGAGTTGTTGGGGTTTTTTGACCTATAAAAAGGGCACGTTTTTAAGAAAATTGAGATATTTTCATTTAAAGCTTCCAAACACTGCGCTATCTCATCCATGAAGCTTTCTCTGGATTCCACAGGAAGCTTCTTGCTTCTCTTTCCTTGTTCTCTTTAAAAACTGTTTTAAACTCTTACTGGATTGTCTTTTGCTTTATGTTTCAGTTAAGCTATGTCCATTTCCTGCAGTTAGTTCACTATAAGCCTCTGGAGAACAGGGATATCTTAGTCATCTTGTTATTTTCACAGGACCTTACACATAGTAGGTGCTCACTAAGAGCTTTTTGAACTTAGATTACAGTATTCCTCTGTGTATCTCTTTGTTCTCTCTCTCTCACACACACACGCACTGCAATTTCCCACTTAATCCTTTTTCAACATCTTTGAGTCTCTGGGAAATCTGTCTCATCTCTCTGTATCAATTGCCTTGATTTGGGAAAAACTGAGGACATTTACTACTTCAAGCAAAAAAAGTCAATGCATTAATCTTTACAAAAATGCAATCCTAGTACGCAATCTACTGGGTGACTGACTAAAAGGTACTATTACCAATCGCAAACAGGAATTGTAAAGATAAAGAGCAACAAACTATCTGGACAAGCTCAACCTTTCTAAGTATTTCCTAATAGTTTTAACACAATATGAAATGCAGCAGGCACATAGGGAAGAGGAACACATTTCATTCCACTTTATATTGTTATGCTGACAGCCAATAAATGCTGTGATCAAACGGCAGGTCTTGTCAATACAGAGATAGCAGTAGTAATTCAAAACGAGGAAGAGCTGTTTAAGAGGACTGAGTTTTCTTGTTCTTTCTCCTGCTGAGATGCTAATACAGAAGACAAACTGCCCACCAGTACTCATCACTTGGGCAGTGGTGGAGAACAGCTGCATCGTAGGCCATGGGCTCAGCACCAGAATCACCGGGCCCCTCCAACCCAGCACAATGGGGCCCCTACAGCCCGGGGCTTCGCCAGGCGTACTGCCCCGGCATCCTGAACACCTAATGAAAATGCAGTACTTCCAGCTCATTTAAGCTCTTTCAACTCCTGCCTACACTTTGTTACGAGGGCTTATTTTTTAATGGAAAATTCAGGTTTGTACCAACAGTCAAGAAATTGGCAAGATTTCATCAAGTGGATTCTTCTTTGATCAAGGATGTAATTCTGGAAACAGTATCCAAACCTAAAGGTCAGTTCTACAAGTTACAGTCTTTTTGCTTTCCAAGAGTTTCCACACAACTGGCCAAAATCTGACTGAAGAAACTTTTCCTTTCATTAAGATCTTGGTAGCAAGTGTTTACAACACACAGACTGGTATGTTCAGGCACAGCAAAGAGTGAAACATATCAGGAAAGAGAGGCGTTTGCAAATTATCATTTAAACAAATGATAAATGTTTATAGTTATTAGTAATTATGACCTAATAAAATTTTTAAACAGCTAATGACCTTGAACTTTCAATTAATGGTTCCAACTTCTAATCTCCTATTTTTAGGAGAAAGACAAGAGAATACATCAAGGTAGTTTTCAGATTTAGGGGGTTTTCTTGGTGTGTGGGGGGGGATTCATTTAGTTTTTAGATTCAGATAATGTCTATAGTTGATAAACAAGGAGCCCAACACCTCAATCATTCAAAACTGTTCAAAATAAATAAACTTAGCAAAGTTGGCTTTTAGGCCCTTTAATTTCACAAACTGTCAAATATTTAAGTGTGGATCAGTATTCCCATGAAGAAATATGCAAGAGATTCTTATGTATTTAAATACACATAAAGATTTTCAAAAACAAAATTTGAAACAAAGAGTCTGATGGGGAAGAATCCTTTTACAAATGGTTTAGAGAAATATACTTAATTACACATTGTATGCCCAGGGCACACAGGATAAAACACATTTTCTACAACAACCAGTGGAATTCAGCATTAATGAGTAGGTCTATACATGATAGCTATTTGGGAGAAGACAGACAGATGAAGGGAAAAGATTAACTTCCCTTTCAGAGACCTGCTTAGTCTTGCATAGGCATACTCCCAAACAGAATACCCTGAGGCTCTGTAAATGGAATAATGCCCTCACACTGTGGAGTCAGAGGCAGTCTCCATTATTGCCCTGCACTTGTCACACCCTGCTTTTCCCTTCCACTCTGAAAACCAAGATCTGTCTCCAGCCCCTACCACTGTCTGACAAAATCCCCAAAATTAGTTTACTTGCATAGCTCCTGGGTCACTCTGACTTAAGCCCGTCATACCCAGACCAAGGTCTAGAGGCAGAAGGGGAAAGCACCAGCCCTTAATTATCAACTTCTCCCTAAGACACTGAAGGATAAGGGGCTAAGAAATGTTAATGCTAGAAATACTATTTGACCCAGGAATGCCACTTTTAGGAATTTACCCAAAGAAAACAATATCCCTGATTCGAAAAGACATCTGCACCCCTGTGTTTATCACAGCACTGTTTACAACAGCCAAGATATGGAAGTAACCCAAGTGTCCAACAGTAGATGAATGGATAAAGTAAGATGTAGTACATATACACAATGGAATATTATTCAGCCATAAAAAGAAAGGAATCCTACCATTTACAACAACATGGATGGGGCTAGTGGGTATTATGCTCAGTGAAATAAGCCAGGTGGAGAAAGACAAACACCAAATTATCTCACTCATTTGAGAAGTATAAAAACAAAGCAAAACAGAAAGAACAAAAGAGCAGCAGACTCACAGACACCAAGAAGGGACTAGTGGTTACCAAAGGGGAGGGTGGGTGAAGAGGGGGAAGGGGATTAAAGGGCACTATAATTCACAATCACAATATAGGCAGGTCACAGGGAAGACAGGACAGCAGGGAGAAGACAGTTAATGACTCTATATAGCATCTTCCTACGTTGATAGCAACCACAGTTGAGGGGTGAGGACTTGATAATAGGGGAGAATGCCAAAACCACTGTGTTGTTTACGTGAAACTATCAGAAGATTGTATATCAATGATACTTTAATTTTTAAAAAAGAAACATTAATGCTCTTCCCCTACCTTCTTTCTCCAGTTGGTCAATCCAGACACAAATGATAAATTAAATTCCCCAAAGTTAAGCTACTATTATATATAAATGCCAATATACACCTGACTTTCAGTTTGGTACCACGTATTGTTCACATTTTCCTCCCTCGAAGGGAAATAATTCTCCCAGTACATACTAATGTTATTAAAATATAATACAGGGAATTAATTATAAGGAATATTTCGAACATATAATCCCCTAAAAAAGACTAAACTGACAAAAAATGATGTTTTTGCCACTAATCATTAGAGTTGAAATAAGCATGTGAGTTGGTTAAATAAGTAAAGTTAGAAGAACTTTTTTTTACCTGATTAAAATTCACTTCTCAGTTAAGCTATACACTCTCTGCTAGAAAACTATTGTCAAGAAACAGTAAATCCCTGGAAAACAAAAATTAATTAAAAATACTGAGTATTCTTATGTCGAAAAAAACAAAACAATAAGTGCTTGTAGGTTTGTATTTTTAAAATTCAGATTAGCAAATTAGCTACAATTTTACTAAAGGAGATAGAGCCTTGGCAAATTATACTGGACTCTCCTGTTAAAATATGGGTCTTTCAAAACAAAGACTTTATTTGTAATCTAATGCCCAAAGTAAACCAAGTGAACACCTTCCCATTTTAAAGTTAAATAAGCAATCTTTAAGGAGTATTTTTAATTCATTCTTAAAGTCCTCTCATTTATGCAAGATACAGAGAGCAGATATCTGATTTTTCTGCCTCCAAACATACTCATTAATCCTATCTTTTTTGTCAAATCTGTTAAGCAGGTCCATGGATGTACAGACCAATAGGGGAGAAAGAATGACAATAAAGAGTATCTAACACTCCTCCCCCAATCAAAAATCAAAATTAAAAAAGAGCAAAGTATATAGACCTCTCCGTGGAAGTAAAAAACTAAAGGATAAACAAAACTGGAGGAAGACTGGGCTTCAACTTGGAAAACTGGGGAGAGAGTCAATTTTACCTACCCGCCCCTGCTGTTCACTTCTTTTTCCTTTTTTCTGATTATTATTCCTCGGATTCCTTTTCTTCCTTAATTCTTTCTATTGGAAAGCTGTCCTCTTGTCTTCCCTCCCTCCCAGCGGTCCTCAGACCGCCCCCCTTCTCCCTCGTTACCCACCAGCGGGGAGGACCCAGCAGAGAGGCCCCCAACCTGCTGACAGTGACGGACGACTGTGCACAGGCACACAATGGCGGCCGCAGGCATGCCATCAGCCTAGCAGCTGGCCTTTGAAAGAAAGAACCACAGCCAAAGGCTGACCTGAGGGAGGCCGATTTAATTAAGGTTATAGTCAAGGGCAGGACTGCCTGTGGGCCGCATTCCTTGCCGAGCACCAGGGACAAAGCTTTAAAATACTTCTGGAGAATAAGATCCACAAAGTTATGTTGGTAGAATGTTGAAAGGGGGAGTGTTGGGGGTGGAGGGGAGACAATAGGGACATTTTTGACAAGTAAGCACAAATGTACCAAAAGTTCATGATCTGGTGGTAACAGATATCAAAATGCAGTGACGGTAGGAAACAAGTAATGAGTGTGTTTGGACATGCCTTTCTGAAGTAGAGCGGGGACATGGGACAAGGGTCAGGACATTGTAAAAACTCCACTTAGCCTGCGAAAAAGGCCCGGCTTATTCTTTAACTTAGTCTGTATACTGTTCTTTCTCTTCTTCCAGCCCCTTAATCAATTAGGTAACTATGTAACCAGGACAGAAGACAGACCTTCGAAAGTGTAAATGAACCTATGTAGATAAAGAATGCCAAGATCCAGCTCAACACAGTCCCCTAAATAACCCTATTCTTAAGACAACTTCAAAGGAGTTATGAATCACCTGTACACATCATGCCTTATGCTGACTCCTATCCAAAAGGCCCTATAAAACCCCAAACACTAAACCCTTAAGTGCGCCTCCTCTCTGAGGTTGCCCGCCATTTCCCTTTCTTTGCATGTATACTTTTTGCCTTAAATAAAGACTTCTCAGTACTCACTGTGTTTTGTCTCTGGGCTCTTCCAGTGGTAAGTGTCTTGGTCACTTTGCTATTTTATTCTGTTTTCCACTTAAGCACAGGTCTTCACTCTGTCTCTGTTCTACTTCAGAAAAGTAGGAAAGGGCTCCTGAGATCTCTGATTTGGGCTTGCAAGTTCCCATTACATGGGTGACCCAGACAGGACTGCAGCTGTACAATCACATTCTTTAGTAGCCTGTCCCAAAATCTCCTTTCTTTGCCCTTGGGAAGTTCTCAAAACATAACCTCACTCCATCCAGTGCTCTGCAGCTCTCCCAAATCCTTGGGTGGCAGGGCATTTGTTCCCACGTTGTGCAGATTCAAGCAGACACTGGATGCCAGGTGACCCTGGCTTGAGCAGTTGGCAAGGGATTTACTCTATGCCAAGCAGGAGTTCAATGAGCTTCCCTTTCCTCCCTCTGCTCTTTCTTGCTCTCTACAGCCTGTGCAGCTGCTGACATTCACTGCTACTCTCAGTTTAATGAAATCCTTTCTTAGCTACCACACTCGTCCAACCTGTTCGTGAATTCTTTCTCAATCAGAGTCAAGAACCCTCTCCCAGGTTCAGGTCTCACTAAGCACAGAGGGGAGACCTCCCTGGATTGGATTGCCTAACAGTATTTTCAACTAAGAAATATTCCAGCTGAAGTCATCCAGGGCTACTCAATCTGACACCAAAGAAAAGTTTCTATTAATGGCAGGGCCAGAAGCAGAATCCAAACGTGTTAATTAATGCTTCTCCCTACAACACAGAGCTTTTTTTTTTTTGTTATCATTAATCTACAATTACATGAAGATTATGTTTACTAGGCTCCCCCCTTCACCAAGTCCCCCCCCCCACACCCCACTACAGTCACTGTCCATCAGCGTAGTAAGATGCTGTAGAATCACTACTTGTCTTCACTGTTACAACACAGAGCTTATTTTTAATACAACTTTAACCACTGAGAGTAGACCCCTTGCAAGCAGGGAACATGTTCAGACTTGAGCATCTCTTTTGAGACAAGAACTGTGCTCCATCATGGGGACCCAGTGGTACAAAAAGTATCCAGGAGCTCAAGGCTCAGTGTTTGGGGGGGGGGGCAGGAGATGACACAATGTAGCAGGCAATTAGTGGCATGTTGCTGCACAGACCCTGGGCTGGTGGATCTACAGAGGTGATCATCTGAACTTACTAAATCCCAAAAAATGAAATAGAGTACATTTTTAAAGGCCCTGGCCAACTTACCTCCCCAAATGTATAGCATCAGACTACTACGAATAGTTTCATGTGTGAACTAAAACCTACCACTTAACTCTTCCATTAAAATGGCAACACACTGTACAACAATGACCAACTCGAGGAGAAAACAAGACACTCATCAAGTCTTCACAGTCTCTGGAAGGAGGGCAGGCAGTGTGTCACCTGAAGATTTCTTGGCCAAAACACAAAACAGAGTCCCTGTCCTCCGAGGCCTACCAGAGATCACATTATGCCTCCTCCCCAGTCTTCTCAATGTTCACCAAAACTCAAGGTACCAGACAGTCAACAGGCAAGAACCCCAGTGATGAGCAACTCCTCAGCACTAGAGCGCTGGCAAGACGTCGTGAAGCTGAAGTGGGGTAGAACATGGCCCACAGGACAGGCAAGCAGGGACTGCATGAGGAGCTCGAGTGCCACAGGCACAAACAGGGAGCAAGAAGAAATACTGCAGGGTTAAAACCAAGCTCAGGCGACGTGGTTATCAGAAGCTGGAGGAAGAGCGGCCGGTGGTAAGGCAGGCAAGGCGGTGTGCCCGTCAGCACAAGAGCCAGGAGAATAGCAATTAACATGAACCAAATATGCCATTCACCAGGCTGAAGGTGATTCGGCTCCCATGTGGCCTTTTCAGCTATACCTTCATATGCAGCCTACTTCCTCCTAAACTGCTAGCTTTTCGACATGACTGGCATTTCATTTCTGAGTATACCACAGGATGGCTGGGGAATGGCTATCGCCATTCAACAGCACCTACTGAACAATTGAAACCACATCCTTTGCAGTAGTGAAGTATCCTATTTTGTAAATTCTCATATAAAGTTGATCAGTGGGGACCCTGGAGGTATAAAAAACAAAATTGTTTTTTTTTCAATCAACATTTTAAAAAACCAAACAATGACTCATTTTTCTCGTTCCTTCTGAAACAGGAATCAGGCATTTGTCTTTGTGCTAAACTTAATCTTCTGAATCCCTAAAATGTTAACAATTAATTTTCCAACCTCATTGTACGTGAAAGACTATTCATTCTTCAGGGAAGTGAGTCACCATCAGCAGAAATCGGCATAACAGAAGGCCTGCAGGCTCCAAGTACAAGCCAATCATTAGGCAAGAGGCTCCCCCTCGACCCCCCAATCAGTAACAACTGCACTCTTCATAGAAACATGGTAACCAGGTATGACCAGGACCACTAGTTCCTGGTGGATACTCACAGTTTTAAGATCCTTATATCAAACTCCAAGTCAGTGAGAACAATTCCCTCAGTGCTCAACACCGACATGCAACCAACCCTCTCAGGCAACAGAGTGCCAGGCTTCATGATATAAAATCTCATCAAATGTTGACACATTTTTACTTTTTGTCCAAACTAAGACAGAGCCCTGATAAAATAAATGTAAAAGGTTGATCCCTTGTTGCCATGTAATGAAAATAAGGTCTTGTTACAAATCTGGTTGTCAGTTAGTGTAGGAATAACAATTTCAAAGAAGATCTGCCTATGAGATCAAAGGAATGTTTTCTTGGGAGAGTGCAAGTCTGTGTTTTAAGTCATACACAGCTTCTGAGTCTGTTTCAGTTCTTTTAAAGGGATATTTTAAGACCCTCTGCCCCATTTGTCTTTGTGCTACTCACGGCAACCAGCACATTGCCTTTGTACACCTCAAGAATGCAGTAAAATATTTGTTGCACACAGTTCCTGACAACCAACATTAAAGGATCCCAAAGCCAAGCACAGGAAAACATATTTCTAAGACACTTGTACCCTATGACTCAGAACACAAATCTAAATACTGTTTCCAGGAACTTGCTTCTTTTAAAAATTGTGCACTTCTACAATATTTTACATTTTGTTGCTATTTATAGAACATGCAAGTAAAGCTAACATTATTTTTATACTTAATTCCTCATTTGACAGAAATGTACCCAAGTCATATCAGCCCATTATGCACAATGTGTTTATTCTCCCAAATTAAAAAAAAGGTATAGTGGCTGCCTTAAACCTGGCTGCAATGGGTTTCAAAGCCCAAATGCAACATATTTCACATGAAAACATCAAAATCATTACATTGCTAACAAACCCAAACAGGAAAAAATTAGAGTATATTGGAGTGGGAAAAAGTGCCGGCTGGAAATAGGGACAAAGGGGTTCTTGTCCCTGCTCAGCCATTAATTGCTATATGACCTTACCTAATCAGTTAGCCTCTCTGGGCCCTTTCAAACTACACGCTTCGATCTGGCATGCATCGCACTGTCCTGAAAACTGACTTATATGCATGCTGCCCTCCCCAAAAAGTCACATTTACCATGATAGTTTAAAATATCTGAGGATGCATTTGTATCAAAGGCAATTTATTAAAATGTCAGAAGAGCTGAAATCTACTTCAAGTGGAGAATGAAGCTAGCATACGGAAGCTTGCAGATTTGAGTTCCACCTAGGGAGCAGCAGCCGTGAATGAGCCCAACTTTTCCATGACAGCATAGCTGAAAATTACACCTCTTTACAAATGGAGTAAACTAGTAAGGGTGATTTTCATGGTCTCAAAAATGAGGATGCATAGCCTTTATTTTCCTTTTCTACATTCATCTTGTTAGGATAGAGGAAAAAGAGCAGGGCCAGCAAGACTGGGGAGGCAGAGAGAAGAGTGTGTGAGTTACAGTCCAGCCCCAGACAAGCCCCTCTCAATTGGTGTATTGCACCAGACAGCCTATCCTTCCAGTTAGTGCTCCCCACCCCAACACAATGAAAAGATATCCTATGGATGGGCTGGGAAGATAACAAGTGAGGCATGCCAGAGAACAGCTAACTGAAAGTGTAAAGACCTGCACTCAGGAAGGGAGTCAGAAAATGCTGGAAAGGGCCAATAATATAAAAACCTGCGACTGAGGCCACTTAGATTAAGTTATGATTTGTATCTATTGATAGCTTTAAAAAGAACATATTTTGAAAGTACCTTTTGATACCAAACAGCACTAGCTTGCATGGCACTTCAACATATACACTGCCAATTGAAGTTAACCCTCAAAGAATTCCATAAAGTATTTTTAAACCCATTTTACAGATGAAGAAACAATGTGTGATGAATTAAGAGATTTGCCCCATTGCAGATGGTTAGGAATTGTCAGAGCCTTGGTTTAAACTCAATTTGGACTCACATCCTCCAATCTTTACATTTCTAAATGGTACCTCTTACACCAGCTGGCAGTCCCTACTATTTTTGTCTGATTTAGTAAATTTTATTTCTCATGAAACTGCCTGCCTCTCCTGCAATATGATCCTCCTCTAGCTTTTTAAAGCATTCAATGGATAATTCTCCTAACACACACTCACTGGGCCTTTGCATTGTCCATCTCCTTTTCTTCCTGGTTAGGCTCATTTCTTTATCCATAGAGATTGTCTTATCTTCCCTTATAGATGGCAGCGACCACCAGATTACCTCTGCTCCCTGTGCCCCCACAAGCTTCAACCACTCCAACCAAAGCCCTCTCCCTACCAACAAGAACACTCCACAGAGACATAAAGCAGGCAGGCATTCACATCAATATACAATAGGTGATTAATAATTGTTAGTTGAATAGATGGTGGGCAGGCAGGTGGGTGGCACTGGTGTAATGCAATACTCTTTATAGCACTTTACAAGGTACACATTTACATACAGCATCCATGTGAGTAAAGAACTGTGCATTTGATACCGATCATTTAAATCTTCTCTTTCTTAAGTGTGGTTCATCACATCATTAAGTCTCAATTTCAGAATCCTGCCCAGAGGTCCCTAGCTGGTAAACAGTAGCCTTTCAACTACAGAAACGGCCCCCAATTACTTTAATCTCTGGCTTTCTTCTCTTGGCTTCCAAAGCAGCTCTCTGAGAACAGGCTTGAATAAGTCTATAAATTAGAACATGGATGAGGTGTTGTCCTGTTCCGGTTTCCTAGGGTGAAATCTGAGACTTCTGAAAATCTCTCAGTTACAGGCTAGATCAAAAAAGGAGATTCTACCCAAACAATTAGCTGTGGCACAGCAAATCTGAACAAGCACCAGGTAAGAACTTAATACTGATTCAACTTCCCTGTCTACACACACACACAGGGACCAGCCCTCCTGGCTTCTGCGCTCATTCACAGGCAGAACAGGTCAGAGCAGAACAGGGAATGACTCAAAATTCACTTACAACCTCAGTTTTCCGAGCCTATAAACACACATTCATCAGATAAAGCAACAGCAAGCAGGAGGACTTAACTGAAAGTCAGAAGACAGGCTGCCAGTTCCACCCACCCACACACCTGATCCTGAAATGCACCTACCTACAAGAAAGCTAAGGGGAGACTGCAACATAAAGGATAAAACACCAGGAGGTGCTACCCCGAGTTTACCAAGCAGAGTTTGGTGCCAACTGCACTTTCTTCCACTTTATCCAGAAATGCAAAACTCAAAAGAGCCCTTAGAATTGCTAATGGAAAGCACACAATCAGACTATCATGTCCAGACCAATTTGGAAAATAGCAATATTCCTTGAAGGGCCACAGAAGCATTAATAGGTCCATTTTTGCCTAACAAAGTTCCATATGGCTAAATATTTTAAATGTTTGTTTTTAACACGGAACCATTTCCAACAGGTATGCCGGGCTGCCCGGAGGATTCTGGCCTCTCAGCTCAGGTGAGACAGGAAGACAACTCACCTGCACCCTCAACACGGTGCAGTTAGCCAACGTCGCATCACCACTGAAACAAGGAGTGGTGAGCACAGGCCAGTGAGTGGTTCCTATGCGGAATTAAAGTTCTTAAAACTATTAAGCAGTCTACCCTTAATCCCCGCTGTCAATGAAAGGAGACATCAAAGTTTGTTCTCCTAACCTTATGCAGAGACTTTACGTGAGCGGTTTCCGCTCCGCCGCAAGGTCGGTGACACACATGAGCCCTCAGCTGAGAGCATCCAGGGACGTCAGGCCTGTGGTTTTATTGCAAAGTATGTAGCAACTAGCATTAACTGCGGCACTTCGGGGCGCTCAGAGGGCAGGACTCCCCGCCTTTGCCAAACCTCCCAAAACTCTGCCGAGGAAAGCTAAGGATGGGGTCCACCGCTAAAGCTACTCCCAGCTTTAAAGAAAGCTGCAAGCCTCGCCTTACTTTAAAGTGAAATGTTGAAGCCTCGCCTTTCTTTAACAAACAGAAAGTAAGGTGGGGGCGTGGGCCCACCAACCCTGCGGAACAGTAGAGACAAAGATCACCCAAAGGCGTACGCGCGCACACGCAAGCCGAGACGCTGCAATGCACATACAACCGTTCACTGCAGTCGGCTTCCTGTGGGGTTTGTTCCCCCACCCCAGCCCTCTCCAGAAAGTTTGAGGCTTTTCATACCGACTTGCAAAGGTCCATTGTTTCCTCGCCCGTACACGTTATGAAAAGAGAGGGAGAGAAAGAAATGAAGACGGGGTTCCCAAAGACCCTTTCTAATGGAGAGGACTTAACCGGGCGAGTATGGTTACTCCTAGTACAGAGAGGAGACCGGGAAGGCGGCGCGCGGGGGCAGGCGGAGGAGGGTGCTGCGGCGGGCGGGAGATGTTTTCCTTTTCAGCAGAAGTGCCTAAATGCCAGGCCTCCGGCAGCCGGGAAGGTGTGCGGGACTGCCGCCCCTCTCCTTGCAGTGGCCCCCAGCGGGCAGCAAGGGAAGCAGACAGGGGGTGGCCGACCCCTTAGCTTACCTTCCCCTCCCCCGCTTAGCGTCGGCTTATTCAGGTCTATACAGGGGTCCAAAGAGACCAAGCCGAGCTTCTGGTGTCCCCGGGTCCGGATCCTCTCTCCATGGCCAGGGAGCCCCTGAAGCCCCAGCGCCCGCCGCCGCCGCTTTTATGCAACTGGCAGCCGCAGCCTCTGCCTGGAGGTGAAACTCTCCTCCCGGGAGTGACGCGCACTTCCCTCCGCCTCCGTCTCCTCCTCCAGCCGCTAGCCTCAGCGGCAGCGGCCTCGGTTCGCTGGATCCCGGAGCAGCCGTCCGGCTTTCAGCGCTCTTCTCCCGGTCGGAGGAAGAGAATCGAATCTCGGCCCGAGCGGCGTGGCTCGGTGCGTCCCCGCGACAATGGGACGGAGGCGGCAGAGCGGTGTCTGGGGAGTCGTGCTGGTCCCTGGTCGGCGGGCGCCGCGGCTCTCTTGGGTCGCGCTCAGCCTCCCCCGGCCAGACAAGCCACCAGGCTCCGCGGGGCCCGGCTGCGGATTGGGCGGGCGGGCGGACGGGGAACGGGAGGCGGGGGGGAGGAGCCTGTGGCTGGAGGAGGCGGGGGCCGCGCCGGGCTCCTCCCGCCGACCCGGGCCACGGGAGCTGCAGCTGCCGGCGCAGCTCCCAGGGGCGCCTAGGAGCAGCGCTCCAGCACACCAGCTCCGGCTGCCGTGCAAGCTTCCACCTCTGCCGCCACCGCGCGCGCCCGGCCTGGCTGAAGCTGTGCCTGCGCCCCCATCATCCCCGGCTCAACCTGACCCTGCTCTCCATAACCTCCCGGTCGAGCCTAACACTGCTCCCCCATCAGCCCCGGCTCAACCTGACCTCCCTCTAGCATCACCTCCCGACGGAGCCTAACCCTGCTCCCCCTTCACTTCCTGGCTAAGCCTGACACGGTCCCATAACTCCACGGATGAGCAGGACACCGCACCCCACCACCTCCCCGCTGAGCTTGACTTTGCGCCCCAATACCCCCACAATTGAACTGTTAACTGCTCCTTCATCGCTCCCGGCTGAGCCAAACTCTGCACCCCATCAACGCAAACGGACTTGCAGAACTCCCAAAATGTTTCTGTGTGTCCGGCCACCTGCACCACAGCCACCCCCACCTGGCCAAACACGGGTGCTGGCACCTTAGCCCTTTCGGAAGAACCGGCCTGCTCTCGGACTCAGGACAGCTCCTTTGAGTTCAGAGTGGCCCGGGCACCTGGCGCCTATGCCAGAATAAATATACCTACGCTCCCCACGCCCCCTGCCTGCGCCACTCTGGAGTGGCTGCCCCTCTCGGGAGTGACGCTAAAAGCCACTCCCCTGCCCACCCCTGCGGACTTCCGCCCCGGGACTGGAGTAGCCGGGCCGCCACCACCCGCCCGTTGCTGGAGCGGCGCTCTCTCCAAGCCTCGGCTCCCGTTGAGAGCGCGGCCCGGGCTTGATCAGTCAGACGCACCAGGTCTCAGGCTAGTGACAGCAGCAGGACTGCCAAATCCGGGCCGTCGTCATCCTCTGTTTACTCGGAATTGGAATTTTTCCCGCTAGGGAACTGTTCCAGCGAATACTGTAAAGATAGGATTGTTCAGCTTGCAGGGTTGCTCTTTTCGGTCCCGCTCTCTCTCCCTCCACCCTTTTAATAAAAACTCAGTCATGTAACCACGACACACCCAGCAGGCAGGCAGGGGAATTCCCTCTTTCGAGGGTTTGGTACAGGACTTTGTAGAAATCAGTGTCTCCAAGTCTTGGCTCATGATAAGATTCCTCTAGGACACTGAAATTTTTGGACTCCCAGAGCTCACACAACCTACTGAACTAGAGGTGCCTGGAATTATAAGTTTGAGAAACAATGCTAGAGAGCATCCCTGATTAATTAAAACCTGTTTTGGCAGGTGCTCCAAAACCTAGTGCTACGACCTTAAAGAATTACCCAACTTTGGGAGCCACCATCTCTTTTGGGAGAGGGAGGAAGTTTCTTAAAATCAGGCAGATGGTTTTGAATAACCAACTGGAAGGGATGCAGGACTGTTCTAGAGGTCCAAAGGTGAAAAGTTTAGGGCCATGCCTTATGAAGACAGGACAGGTACTGTGTCACCCTGTGCAGTAAACTGAAAAATAGCTCCCCAAAGATATCAGATCCTAATCTAGAACCTGGAAAGTTTCCCTTATATGGAAACAGGGTCTTTGCACATGCAATTAAGTTAAGGATTTTGAGTAGGGGAGGTTTCCTGGGTTATCAGGGTGGGCCCCTAGCTGCAGGCATGTGTCTCTTTATGAAAAGAAGGCAGAGAGGAGAAGGTGATGGGACCCTGGAGGCAGACACTGGACTGATGCAGGCACAGGGCAAGGAATGCCAGCAGTCACCAGAAGCTACAAGAGGCAAGGGAGGATTCTCCCCTAGAGCTACCAAAGGGAAGGTGGTCCTGCCCCTCTTTGATTTCAGACTTCTGGTCTCTGTGAGCCTGGGAAAATAGATTTCTGTTCTTCAAAGCAACCAAGTTTGTGGTAATGTGTTACAGGAACCACAGGAAACAAATACATCCTATGACTGTTGCAGTGCCAACTTTACATTAAAACACCCATTTTCTGAATCTTCATTAAATGTCAGGCACTTTGCTTGGAGCTGGCAGATGCCATCTAATTTAATCCTCCCAATAACTATAATTCCAATTTTAAAGATGAGGGCATGAGGACTCAGAAAGATTAGGGAGCTAGCCCAAGGTCACACAGCAAAAGCCTGTTGGAATCAAGTCTGCCGACCACTCACACATTAAAAATAACAATTACAAATTCATATAAACTATTTTAAGGAAAGTTTTGGTTCTAAAGGGTATTACTTCCATTACCTGTATCTATTGCCAAGAACAAAAGAAAAAGTTGAGGACGCTTGGGTGCGGCTGGGGGGTGGCAGGGAGGAAATAAAGGAACTCTGTACCTCCTACTCAATTTTGTTGTGAACCTAAAACTACTCAAAATAAAGTTAATTAACAAAAAAAAGGGGGGGAGGGTGAATCTTTAAATAACCCACCTTTGAGAATTTTATAAATTCTCAATTTCTTTTGTTCTTAGGTATTTATCAGGAACATGAAAAATGAGCAGTTCTTAAAATAAGGCAAATGGTTTTGAAATAATGCAAAAGGAAATTACAAAGGAGAGAGAACACAGTGAAAGACCACAGACTTCTCTGCTCATTGGCACTGATATGTCACCAGCCAGGTTCCCTGGGAAGCAGGCTCTGAAACAGAGAGGCAGGATGTTCACTAAAGAATGCCCAAGGGGTCAACATCTGTGGAGGGAGGGACAGGAAGCAGGATGGGCCTCATGGAGAAGTTGAGCTGCAGTGTGAACCCAACCACAGGCTCAGCAGACCTCCCTGGAGGCCCTGGAGTAAGCTGGGCCCTTCAGAATGACTGGACCTAGATAGCTGGACCTTTATGTAGCCTCGCAAATTAGTTCTTGGCTGTGGTGCAGTCTGGGAAGTGGCATGACCTGGGCAAGGGACCCAGCAGTGGAGGCAGTCCCCAAGGGTACCGGTTGCTGACAGTGCTCACGGCGGCAGCACCTCCTCCCTTGAAGACAGATCTGGTGGGTGCATTGCCATATCACCCCCTCGCCCAGTTTGTGACCCCCTCACCGTTGTGCCCTCCTTTCCGTGTGAGGAGGGAAAGCCGCAGGATGGTGGGGACACTGGTATGATGTGTCTTTTTCCTGGTGGTGATGGTGTGAAGTCTGAAGGCAGGAGAGCACATTGGCTCGGAGTTGAGGCCCTTCAGTCAGGTTGCCTGGGTTAGAGCCAGGGTCCTAGCTCACTTGCTAGGTTACTTTGGACAAGGTGTCCAGCCTCTCTGTGCCTCAGTTTCTTCATTTAAAAATGGGAATAATATTAGTGCCTAGCCCACAGAGTTATGTGGATCAAACACAGTAACGCTGGAAGGGCCTTGGCCACACACCTCCACGGGCCCCGCACAGGGCGTCAGCAGTGCCTCTGGTCACCTCGTCGTTCCCCTATGTGATTGGCTAAACTGGAATCCTACATCAGGTTACATTCCCTGACTTTTTTTTATGGCAATTAGAAACTGAGTACTCTGGGAATCCAATTTGGAGGTAAAGGCCATGAGAAATATACAGTATGCATTACCTAAAGGAAGCTGGCACTTTCTTCTTAATGGTGAGAACCAGCAGCCACATTCCAAATGTGCCCTATTGTTTCAACCTCTCCAGCTCTGTGTGCTTCCCTATCCCCATCCCTCTGCCAGTGCCAGCCCAACCCTTTACCACACTTGCCACTGTCCTTCTCACCTCCTGAGAACTGTATCAAATGTCACCCTGTCTGTGAACATTCTAGGGGAAGTCAGGGCCTCCCCTTAGCTCCAGTGGCACTGCTGCAGCCCTCCCACCCTGCACAGTGAGTACTGAGGAGGCCTTACCCCCAGCCACTCATTTCCATCCTGCCCACTCCTCACAGCTGGTAGACTGGGCACCTGAAGATTCAGAGATTCAAGATGAAACCTCATTTTTTTTTTAATCAGTTAAGTGGTTTTTTTAAATTGAGATACATACAATAAAATGCATAAATATTACTGTACAGCTTGATGAATTTTGACATGTGCATACACTCCCGTATCACCCAGATCAACATATCAAACATTCTCACCAATGTTCGACACTGTTTGCTGAATGGGTGACAAAGTAGTTTGCAGAGCCACTGGGGAGAGCAGAGAGGTCCGAAGACCATGATTTGGAAAGACTTTATGCACCGCTGCATTTAACATTTCATGCCTCTGCTTGCTTTGCATTCTCCAGCTCCAAACCCTTTTAAAATAGAACTTGGCCTGAGTGTCACCCACTCTTCTCCTGCATTCCCCCAGGCTGTTAGAAGTTAATTCCTGCAGTGTTTCAATCTATGAGGGTTTGAACAGATCATTTTTAAATCATGCTTTTCTGTTTATACATGTTCCCTGTTACATTAGTATATGGGTGTGGGAATGATTCCCCAGGTGACTAATGCTTCACTAGGAAGGTGTTGATATGCTGTTTGCCACCCTCACCTTAATTAAAAGTCTTATAAGAATTTTTTCCCATTGGCCCAGTGCAGTATCATTACGGAATGTTTGGGTGACCTTTCTCTGCTGTAATACAGCTGAGATTTTACAAAACCATCCTTTCTATTTTATATCCTTCCACCCAACTCACCTCATTCTTGCACTTCCTCAGCTTATGAAGACTGTGTATTTCCACTTAGATTTTCTTGGATACGTCCTTTAAAGTATGATGTAAACAATTCCGATAGAGCTAAAACTCTGACACAGTCTTTTCAGAAAAAGGAAAAGCACTTGCTCAAGTTTAAGCCTCCAAATTCTGTTAGGTAAGTAGGAATCAAACCTCTTTTCTTTTTCTCATTTGAAAACATGAACTTCTACTCTGAAAAAAAGTGGTACCTTATCCTGATTTCTACCAAACCCCTTCAAATTTAGTAAGATACATACCTTTAGCATTTTTCTATTTTAAGGACCCAAGCAGGCATCTCTGTCAGTGGTTTTGCTTCGCTGTTGGCATCTGAACCCAAAAACTAGAAGGAACATTTCCCCAGTCATGTCATTTCACAGCCGAGGAAACTGTCCTTGAGGAGGGAAATGCATTACCTGAGGTTACTCAGCTGGGATGAAGTTGCTACTGTAACTTATTTTGTGTTAAGATTTTCTTCTACTATGTCTCAGATATAAGCAGTATTTTAACACTGCCTTCTAAGTTTGCTTTATAAGGATTACATGAAGCATATAAACTGAAGAAATGCACCTGAGGAAAGCTGCATTTTTTTATTATATTAATATATGCATGTGTATTAAAGATTTCAAAGAGGGAATTTATGTAAGAAGTGAGAAAGCTGATTATGTATATGAAATACATATATTTTAACTTGAAGTAATACCAGTATCCTGAAATCATGCATTATCTCCTGGGCCCTCTTCTTCATGTTCCTTCCAGGCAACCAGCAAAAAAGCACGGGCCTATTCTATCTCCAAAGATTAAGAATCTTGTGTAGTCTTCGACAGAGCATCGTCAGAAAGGAAAAGCAAGATTAGGAGCACCCTACCTATGTAAATTCATAGTCGTCAAAGTCCACAAAGTACACTGTATAAAAGCTCTCTGAATTTTCCATAACTATTATTAAAAACTAAATAAAGTACAATTTAAAAAGAATAAATCCCGGCCATCTCAGGGCCATCTGGATGCCAAAAAGCTCTCTGGGAAACTTGAAGTCACCACCGATTTGAAAATCCAGTTAACAACTTGTTCAGAAGTTACCAGCATTCCAGCTTCATTCCCCAAATCTTTGTGACATTTCTACATTCCTCTCTAAAGAAATGAACATGCAACTATTATGAAAGAGAATCAAGATTACTTGAAATAGTATAATCGAGAGCAAGCCATGAGATATTTCCCAAGTTTTTAAGAGTACAATGGAAAAATGACACAAGCAGAAGGATCTGATTTGATGTTCCATCTGGATATAAATTTACCACACCTTTACACTGAGGCATGTTTTCAGAAAAGCACAGTTAAGATGTATTACAAGGTGCTTAAAACTGGAAGGAAGAATTTCAGTACTGTCCATGGTCACATCAACATATGGTCTTGGTAACTGAGCTGAACATAGTTTAGAAAACTCAGAACTCAGTTATTTATTCAACAAATACTTAATGTTGGCCTGCGTGCCAAACACTGACAGATTCTGAGTCAAAGAAGACAGCAAATGCAGATGTACTTAAGTAGGGGTTCCTCTCTAAGAGAAGCAAACTGATATGTAAACCACGAATATGCCTGTGATAATAAAGCTTGTGAAAAGCTCTCCAAAGCAGATAAACAAAATTATGAGTAGTGAGTGGGAGAGAAGTTACATTGATGGTTCTCAGTGAACCACACCTCCCGGGGTTCATGTTCCTGTGATTCAGATTCAAGATGGAACCTGTTTTTTTTTAAATTAGTTAGTGTTTTGTTTTGTTCTTTAATTGAAGTACATACAATAAAGCACAAAGATCTTAGTGCATTTTGACTCGGAGTGAATTTTGATCCCCCTCCCACACTGACTCTGGATTTGGCCGCTTGACTTCCTTGGGCCAATGCAACAGTGGCAGAGTGGTGTAAGCAGAGGCTTCAAGTGCCCTTGCACAAGTTGTCGGGGCCTGATTGGTGGAGGGGGTACTTAAGAAAATGTGGTCAGAGAATACACAGGAAGAGACAGTTAAGCTAAGAACCAAAGGATGTTAACCTGAGAACAGAAATTTGAGAAGGAAGGTAAGTTACAATGGTGAAAAGAAAGGGCCAGCGCAGGGTGACCCTAAGGAGCAGGGAGTCTAGACTTGGAATAATGTGGACCCAGGAGAGGCCAACAGCAAACTTTTTGCATACTTTCTTCTTGGACTGACCTTATCCAGACACCAAATAAATTAAAAGAAGTCATAACAGTCCAAGAATTTTCTGGACAGATTCTTCATTTTATATAGAAATGTAGAAAAATTGCTTGGCTGAGAATAAGCAACGGTTTTAAGAAAGCCAAGCAGCTTTCACTTTTGTGCCCTTGGAAGTCCCAGATGCCATGTGAGAACCCAGCTACCCCACTGGAGGAACCACATGGAGGGATGGTTGTGCCTTCACTTCCTGCTCATACCGACAGACCACGTGTGGGGAAAGAATCCCCGAGATACTGCAGAGAGAGAAGACCCAGCCATCTTAGGGTCCCAGCTGAGGCCAGCCCCAGCTGTCCCACAGAGTAAATGCAGGCTTATGAGTGAACTGCCCAGGTGAGCCGAATCCAGATTTCAGTATCATGAGCACATGAGTTGACATTTTAAGCCACTAAGTTTGGAGTGGATGTTACGCAGCAATAAAATGCCTCAACCAGTGGATCTTGACGGGAGGCGATTTTGTACCCCAGGGGATATCTGGCAATGTCTTGTAGCTGTCACTGTAAGGGTACAAATACTGTTGACATCAAATGGATAGATGGTAGGTGTCTTGCTGGGCGTCCTGCAGAGCACAGGACAAAAAACTGTCGGACCCAAAAGGTCGCAAGTGCCCAGATTGAGAAACCCTGACCTAAATGTGCATTTAAGGTTTTGATAGGTAACTGTTAAGCCGTCTTGCATAGAGGCTATGCCAATATATTTTCCCAAGAGTAATGTATGAGAATATCTGTTTTCCTATCACCTCACCAGCAGCATATATCAACAGATACACAGATATGTAGATATAAATACAGGAATAGATATAGATACGTACCTATCTTTGCCATACGAAAAAATACTATCACTTTAACATATATTTTTCTAATAATAATTGAGGGTATCTTTTTACACATAAGAGTCATTTGTAGTTCCTTTTCTATGACTTGTCTGTTCCTACCCTTTATTCATTTTTCTACTAGTCTGCTTTTCTTATTCTCATTGGTTTGTAAAAGCTTTCTATATATTAAGGAAATTATCCTTTTGTTTGTGATTTGAGATGAAACTGTTATTTCCCAGTTTAGCCAACTGGTTTAGGGTGGTAAATAGCTAGAAATCAAACTGTACCCAAAAAACCACACTTAAGTGAAAAAATATGTTTGTAGCTGCAACTTGAACCAGTATAAGAAGCTAACAAATGATGCACTGAGGAAAGAAAACTAATGTTTGATTCTAAGAACCACACAATTCAGAGAACCAGCACAGGTGAGCAGGGGGTGCTGAGATCAGGGAAGAAGGAAGCCCCCTTGGAGGTCAGACCGTGAACCCAAGAGATTGAATTTCAAACTGAAGGCAACCAGTTAAAACAGTAGATGATACCACAGGTCAAAGGTCAAGCTCTGAGTCTGGTCTCTAAGCTCGCCTTTACCTTCTGAATCATTTGACTCTTGTACCTCTCTCAGCCCCGCCTCATATAAAAATGACTACCAAGCAGGATGCATATCCAAGGGTTCTGGAGCCACACTGTTTCAGACTGAGTCTCAGCAATACCACTTATTAGCTGTGTGACTTTGGACAAGTTACTTAAGCTCTCTGTGCCTCTGCTTCCTTCCCTTTCAGATGGGAATAATCATAATACCCACTCCACGGAGCTGTTATGATATTAAATTATTTAATAAATGTGAACTATTTAAGAGTGCCTGTACATATATGCATACAGTTGAAGTTATTTAATGTTATTAGTATACACGAACACAGACACTCTACTTCAGACAGGTAACACAGTATCTCAAATTTCCAGTCACCACATATGTACAATTATCTTCCTTTCATAGATAAGGAAACTGAGGCCCAGAGAAAGTAAGACCCACTTTTTTTTAATCACCGTTAGGACATCTTACAATATTTTAAAAAAAGGTGCATCTTTATAAGGAAAGCTTGGAGAAAAAAATCTTAATTACACAGGCAAGGAAAACCTGCAGATGGTGTATAAAGTATTGTTGTGAGAACCAGAAATTAGCCTTGTTCTATTGCTCAAGAGGGTGCAAGAGGTATCAATAGGCAGAAATTCAAGGGATGCAGAGTTTGGATCAGCCTTATGAAGAACTTCACTTTCCGTTGCATCCCTAGTCCCTAGCTCAGCTCTCAATAAATACTTGTTGAATGAATGAATGAATGAATGAATGGTCAGAACTGCCTCAGGGGCACTCACTCCATCCTGGCCATGTGTAAGAAGAGGCTACAGCTAAGCATCTGATGGAGGGTTAGAGTAAATGCTTGTTGACATTTAATTATCCTGAGTTGTCAGGAAGAAAAATGATCCTGGTGAAAATGCAGTAAAGAGAAGTCCCTCTCAGCACCACCAAGAGACTGAATTCTGATTTTAAAAGTTCCTGTACTTCAGGAGAAAGTAACTTCAAAATGAACCCTGTCTGAGGCTTGTCTAGCTGGTGAGTCATTCTTTCTGCAGGACAAAGGCAAGACCAATCTACTGATACTCCATACAGGTGAAATCAAAGTAAAGGAGAAAGTTGTAAGCAGCCTGAAAAAAAGGGTTTCCAGCAAGAAAAAAGAAGAGAGAATAAATGGTTCAAAAGGGCATTGGCAATGTATAGATGTTAATAGAAATTAACAATAACAATTCCTATTATTTTAGAACTTAGTATGTGCCAATAACTGTGAGAAACCAAAGTGTCAATGGGATGACAGTTATCTTCCAATTTTTGAAGATATTGGAGCCTAGGAGGCCTAAGTTCAAATTCCGACTGGGCCAGTTAATTGTTGTTTGATTCTGGGCAATTTTTCCAAATCTGTGCTTCTCTTTTGCCACATGTAAGTAAGTAAAAAGGGGATAAATAATTCCACAGCGTTATAATACACTATGTGCAAAACAATCTACCACAGGACCCAGTATATTTTTGGCACTACCTCTCCCCTCCTCACCCCCATCTGTACAACATAAGGAGCTGCATATGACAGTTGGAACTGACGAAAGATTTAATAAATGAGGGAGTCTTCCTTCCCTAGGGACGTTTATTCTGAGACTGGACAGCTACATGCAAACAGCAGCCCTTACATGGTGCTTACTGAGGCAGGAACTGTTGGGGGTGTCTCACAGATACAGATGTAGCTAACTACTAATCCTGCCGATCCTCACAACAACCCTGTAAGACAGATGGTACTATGATGCACACTGCACAGATGAGAGGACTAAGGCAGAGCACCTAAGTAATTTGTGTGACATGGTATAGCTACGAGATGCCAGAAATCTGCAACCAGACAGTCTAACTCTTCACCACCTCACTAACCGCCTGCCTGTAAGCAACAGTGTGAAGGTCACCGATGACCTTGAAGGTCCTTCCAGCAGAGATCCCATGGGTCCACAATCTCAGTATTGTATGAACAACTAAAGGGGTTCAACAATGACAGACGGAAGAGATGAGTTTAAAACGGGAAGTAAGAGCAGTCCTGGTGCCTCCGCGGGGGCGGCATCTCCCCAGCCCGGGGGGAAGGTACCCTTCAGAGGAAGGCTGGCATTCCCAGGAAGGACAGCAAAAAGGCGACGTTTCCTCAGGCCAGACCCTCGGTGTCCTAGTGTGACAGTGCGACCAGTCACCCGTGCGAGCTTTCGCACGCTCACACACACAGGGAACAGCCCCGTGCGCGGCGCGGCGGCGGTGGGGCGGCCGGGACGCGCGCGGGAGAGGCGCTGATCCCTGAGCCCGCTGCGCCTCCCCTGCTTGCCCGGCCACGTCAGGCAAGGCTCAGGCTGACCGCAGGGGGCGCCGAGAACCCACGTTCCATATGTGAAACTCTGGTTTTAAAAGCTCTTACCCGTGGATTTAGGTTGGGGTTTGGATTTTGAGGGGAAAGGGGAACAAGAGGATTCATAGGTCATAATAGGACCTTTCTTCCTGTATTCCCCTCTCTTGAACAGCATTTAGATGTAATGTCTTGTGCTAACTCTCAAGCTAAAATCTGCTGGAGAAAAATAACAAACCTAATGCAGGCTTCCACATGCATCCCAGTTAGTAGAAGGGCTTTCACAATCTCTGTCTTGTTTGAGCCTTGTAACACCTACGGAACAGACGGGTCAAGGATTATCATCTCCATTATACCAATGAGAAAAGTGAGGTTTATGGAGATGGCAAATACTATTCAAAACAGTGGTCTTTATCGCTAGGAAATAAAAACAACGCGTTATTAAGTTAAATATTTTTGTATGATTAGCTCATATTGTTGATAAAGACTCAGCCTCACTCAAATTCCTTATTTGCTCCAACCCGGCGGATTATGTCTGCTGGTCACAAGGGGGAAAAGCTTACAGCCCAGAGCACAGGGGTAAACAGCACCAGGTTAAGAGAGATTTAAAATCCTCAATAATCAAGAGCAGTGTGTGGTCCTTGACTGTATTCTGATTTTAACAGATCAGTGAAAGACACATTTGGGGTCAAATTTTGAATATGGATTAGGAATTAGGTGATATTAAGGGATTATTGTGAATCTTGTTAGGTTTGATAAAGGTGCTGTAATTATAAAAAATGCTCACCTTTATACAGCTTTATAGCTTCCCACGAATGATTAAGGATGAAATGCCATGACATCTTTAAAATACATAAGCAAAAAATAATAATAAAACATATGTGACAACATACTGACAATTGTTAACTCTAGGTTATGAATTTATAAGTGTTTATTTTACTAGTCTGTTTTTGTACAGGTTTATATTTTTCATAAGTCACAGAAAAACTGTTGAGAAAAAGGGACTCATTCTTCCTTTTTCTGTCTGTCTTTTTAATGTTTATTTAGTGTATTTTTACCTCTTCCTTAACTCCCTTTCAGTGTGTAGAAAATTTCATATGATAAATAAAAAAAGGAAAAGGCCTGATCTCACATTTGACTGTAATTTTACAGCTGTATTCATCTCTGATCACATCTCACCCCATATCATTACAGATACAAATGGGAGTACCATACAGAATGTGAAAAGATTCTTCAGAAAAGAAAAAGGTGCTCAACAGAATTTTCTTTTTCCTTTTTGCTTTTCATTTTGAAATCATTTCAAACTTACAGGAAGGAGTTGCCATAACAGTAGGAGAACTCCTGTGTCCCTTTCACCCAGCTCCATCAGTTGTTAACACTTTGTCACATTTTCTTATCTGTAGCTATCTCTTTCTCTTTGTCTATATAGTTACATGTATTTTTTCTGAACTGTCTGGTAATCAACAGCAGCTGTCATTCCCTTTCACCCCTAATATTTCAGTGTGTTTCATGGGAACAGGAACTTAACAGTATCCTTTATAGAATTTCCCCCCAGGCTAGAATCCAATTTAGGACCTCACAGTGCATTTGGCTGCCATGTCTCTTTAGTCCCTTTGAATCTGAAATGGTCTATTTGTCATTCTCTGTCTTACAGGATGTGAACAATGAAGAGTAATTCCATTATCAATTCAACCTCTCTTTTCTCCACAAAGAGCTAGAATTTCATTTATAGGAGAAGAGAAAATTTTAACTGTTAAACCTTGAAAGTATATATAAAGAGCATGGTTCAGAGAAGCTCCACCTGGTGAATGAAATTAAATAAATTTATATGACAATATCAGGTTTAAGCTGGGCAAAAAGATAACTGGCAACTTGAATAATTTAACACTAAAACATATTACAAAGAGTATCTCTAGTGATCTCCAAAAGTTCAGGGTTTTTTAATTTAATTAATTTGTTTAAACTTTTTAAAATAACACAGACATTTCTTTGTATGAGAGTGTAAGGTATGTTTACACAACAGCAAGAAAATCAAATTACAACTTAAAAATATCTTCCAGAATTTGGATTCTTAGAAGGAACCTTAGGAATCACCCAATTCAACTTCTATTTTACAGAAAAAGAGACCAAGACCCAGACTACATTCTATGGAAATAATCAGACAAGTGCACGTAGGTGCTTGTACAAGGATAATCACCCAGCACTGTTTAAAATGACGGGAAGGAAATGACCTCAATGTCCATCAATGGGAAGTTGTTTTTAAAAGTTATTTTGTCAATACGTTAGATCTCTGTAGCCACTAAATAATAACGCAAATGTATATTTAATGAAAGATGCCCATCATATATGAAATGAGAAAGCAAAGTCTAAAATATCATGTAGAGTATAACCCCATTTTTGTAACAGTAAATGTGTATAGATGTGGGAGTTGAAAAATTCTGGAAACAAATACATCAGAATTTCACTAGTGATGGCCTCTAGGCAAGACTAGAATTGATTTCAACTGACTTTTTTATCTTTAGTAAAGTGAGAATTTTTATATCAATTATTACTTCATTAAACAGTAAAAGGAGTTATTTTCACTGCAAGAAGAAGCAAGTATCATCTTATTATCATTTTCACTTTTACTGGTAAACATTTATCACTCTCCAAAGTGTGTTGAGCAATGTTATGAAATTGTTACTGGAGGCATTATTCTTAATGTGTCAGATCAGAATTGCATTAAAGATACCAGTGAAGAAAACCATACCACAGCATATTTGAAATGGGATTATGTCATCAGGTTAGAATCTGAAGAGAAAACAATGTGTGTCACCCATTTGAGAACAACACCTTGCAAGGACCTTTTTGGATGATTGGTGGATGGATAGGTGGATGGATGGATGGATAGATGGATGGATTGATGGATGGATGGATGGATGGGTGGATGGATGGATGGATGGATGGACTTAATATGTATGAATGTGCATGGCACATCATTCCACAAAAATGGAGTTGGTTATCTTCACCCTAGGATTTCATTCTTTAGTATTTACAGCCAATTTTCATAGTAAACCTACTTCTTTCATGTAATTTTTACCAGGTAATAACACTCTCTGAAGGAAGAAAAGGGAGAACTTCAGGCCTCTGCTACTCCTCAAACCTCTACCCAATGAATAGTCCTTTACTGGCAACAAAGAGTGACTGAAGGCACAGTGAACTGTGATAACCACCACTGTATGAGGAGTTCTTAACCTCTTAACCTCTGGTCCTCTTTAAAATCCAGAAAACTGTACACAGTTCTGGCTCATGAGATTCTTAAGCCTCCAAATATCCCACCCATTAATTTTACTGAGGTTCACAACTACACGTTAAGAACTCCTGAGCTAAGCTATGGCAGGAGATGACTGGACCTGATAATATAAAAAGCTTTGGAGGTCAAGCCTCTGTATTTCTATTTGACATAGAGGATCTTGACTACCTGAATGTAGCTGAAGCAGCCAGGCACTAAAATCAGGAAGAAATGGAAGTTAATATATTTTTCTGGTCTTAGTATTTGAGTTACAACAATGTCTTTCAGAATACGTAATTCACCACAGTCCCAAGTGGTGAAATAAGGACAAAAGTCTGTAATTCCTTACAGAGAAAAAGAAAGAAAACTGAGGTTGCATTCATTATTAAACAAATCTATATTGAGTCCTCACTATATGCTAGGCCTTGTTCCAGGAGCTGGAGACATAGCAGAACAAAATGGGCAAAGTGCCAGCCACATGAAACTTGCTTTCTTGGTGAGGTAGGGGAGAGAGATAAAAAACAAATAAACAAACTATTGTATGATATACTGTCATACTGTAGTAAGTGCCAGAAAGAAAAATAGAGTAAGGGAGAGAGAAAGAGAGCAATGGGAAGGGAGTTTGCATGACAGGACAGCCAGAGGACTGGCTGGGAAAGAGATACCTATGTGGATGCCAGAACAGAGTGAAGGAGCAAAACATGCATACGTCTGGGGAAAGTTTTCCAGGAAAACAGAACAGGAAATGCAAAGGCCCTGAAGAGGGAATATGCTCTGTGTGCTTGAGAAACAGCTAGGAGGCCACTGTGGGTGGAAGGAGGTGAAACAAAGGAGAGAGTGGTGGGAAGCCCAGGAGGTGTCCTGGAGTCAAACCAAGTAATGACTTTTAGGCCACAGGAGGGACTTTGAATGGTCTTCTAAGAATTGTGGAAAGCCACTGGAAGATTTTTAGGAAGACATATCATGATCTGACTTATATTTTATGACAGCTCACTCCAGCTGCTGTGTGGAAAAGAGTAGGAGGGTGAGCATGAAAGCAGAGAAAGGGAAAAGGAATGCTTATTTTCTGTCTCACGTGGTTACTGGCAATTTTTGGTGTCTCTGGGGACAGAACAGAGATACAAAAATTATTGGGATCAAACTGCATCCTTCAGACCAGTTTGCTCTACCCAGTAGTTACCAACATCCAGCTGGTGGGTCCTAGGAAGGAGACAGCAGTCACCCACCTAGCTGTGACATTGTGATTTTAAATAAGAAATATATATTTGTTCTTTGTCCCCGCTCCTGGCACAGGGCTCCTGAAACTCTTGGAATTTCCTAAGTGATGAGAATAACAGGGGTATCTTTTATTATGAGATGACTCATGGCCCAAACCTAAGGATGGGGGCTGGTTGCCAGGAGTACCAACCATGTGATTACAGGGCTGAAACTGTCAGTCCCACCCTCCTGACCTTTGCAGAAGAGAGATGGGCTGGAGGAACCAATCATCAATGACCAATCATCTAATCAGTCATGCCTATGTATCGAAGCCTCCATAAAAACCCAAAACAACAGGTTCCAGGTTAGTGAACACATGGAGATTTGGGGAGTGGCAAGCCTGGGCACAGCATGGAAGCTCCTCACCCTTTCCCCATACCTTGCCCTGGGTATGGCTTCTATATGGCTATTCATAGTTAGGTCCTTTTATAAAAAATGAGTAATCAACTAAGTAAAATGCTTCTCTGACTTCTATGAACCCCTCTAGCAAACAAATCAAACCTAAGGAGAGGGTTGTGGAATAGAACACTAACTCCACGTAGATGGTACCAGCCCTGAGCTGAATTGTAGGACACCCAGCTAGTGTCTGAAAAGTGCTTGGTCTTGTGAGGGATCCCCTCCCCTAACTGGTTTCCAGAATTGGTACCAGAATATTATTAGCTCTTACCTTCTTTATGCTAACAATTGTGTCTTTTCTTCAATCTTCCCATTGCTAGGTAGGCATGGTAGCATGGACATAGCGGCCAAAGCCCTGGACTGGGGATCAGAAGACTTCAGTCAAGTCTTAAGCCTGATATACTACAGGGCCTGTACAGATTGGTAAGTCATGTAACCACTCTAGACCTCAGATTCTTCATCTGTAAGATGAGAAATAGTGTTAGCTTCCTTGCAGAGCAGCTATGAGAAGTAAAAGTCAAAAGTCTATTGAAAGGGCTTTGTGAGCCCTATGCAAACATTATTAAAGCCTTCTCCCCTCCAGTTTCATCTTAACCCTGGCCAGACCTGGCTGGCACTAAAAGAAGGGAGGTGATGAAACAAAGAACTGGTTCTGCCTTTACTTTCTTGCTGTCAGCCCTGGAGGTGGTTGGTTGGCAGGCAGGCTAAGATTTGGCAGAGCTGGGATAAACAGAGAAGGAAAGAGAAAAAGTGAATGGGAGAGAGAGCAGGGGCCTGAACTTGAGGGAGTTGGGGGCTCTGCAGGAAGAAAGATGAGTTCATGGAGCAGAGAGATGCATGGCCCAGATCCTCTTTCAAGGCTTGCAATCAGCAGGCATCAGCAACTAGATACGTAATTCACCCCAGTCCCAAGTAGTGAAATAAGGACAAGAGTCTGTGATTCCTTACAGAGAAAAAGAAAGAAAACTGAGGTTGCATTCATTTATTTAACAAATCTATACTGAGTTCCCACTATATGCTAGGCCTTGTTCCTTAGCTAGGGCCTGCCTTAGCTGCAGAGCCACCTCACCCGAGATGGCTCCTGGGCAGCCTGCATGTGATGGATGCAGGCCTGCATTACAGACTAGTTCTCCCTCCTCTTCCTCTTTCTTACAGGAGTGTTGACCCCGACACATATCTTATAACCCAAAGTCTGTCTGAGTGTCTGCTTCTGGAGAACCTGGGGTTTACTAGGAGGTGTCAAAAAGAGCCACTGATAGGATGGGGCTTGGAGCTGGATCGCTCACTGCACAGAGTGGTGAGGACTCCAGCACGGAAGCACAGACCATCTCTGTAATGACCTGTTCATTGGCGGTGAACTGAGAAGGTGGGCAGTACAGCAGGCGTGATGCATCGGGCATCTGAGACAGGTGGAGGAAAGGCAACTATAGGGATATCAGTAATGTTATCCTATTGTTAAGCACCCTTGATGTGCTAAAGAAAGAGAGAATAGCTGACGGTAAGAAACAAGGAATTGAAAGCAGATGCCAAAGGTGGAGGGCCTCTTTGGTGGTGGACAAAGAAAGCTCATCTTATACAGCTGGAAGGTAGTAAAAGTCAACATGTCTTAACAGAATGGCTGAACTTCAAAGATGATTGCAAGCCTAACCAAGGAAGCTGATATATTGAGGTCAGGGCCCTGTTGGGGAACTAGGGACTGATACATGGGGTGCGCCACCTGGGCAAACACCCCAAAGATTTTGATTCCCTAGATTTTTTTGTACCTTCTGACGCTGCAGATGTAGTCCATACCTCCTTGTTATGAAACAAACAATACTGCATCCTGGGATCTGGGATTTAGGGATTGTGGTCCCATCATGGCTATATTAATTCACCTGTCTGGCACCTACAGAATGAATCTAGTTAGGATGATGGTTGACTACTACAAGCTCAACCAAGTGGTAACTTAATCACAGCTGCCAGGCCAGATATGGTATCTCTGACAGAGGAGATTAATACGGCCTCATGCATATAGACTGAAGAAGACCTGTCAATACATATTGGTAGACACAATGCTTCTGTTGGACACATGTACTCAGCAATATTAGTTTTAAATCTGAACAGACACTTCTCCAAAGAAGAAATGCAGATGGCCAACAGGCACATGTAAAGATGCTCCACATTGCTAATTATCAGAGAAATGCAAATTAAAACCACAATGAGATATTGCCTCACACCAGTTAGGATAACCAATATCCAACAGACAAACAACAACAAATGGACGTGGAGAAAGGCGAACCCTCCTACATTGTTGGTGGGAATGTAAATTAGTTCAACTGTTATGGAAAGCAATATGTAGGTTCCTCAAAAAACTCAAAATATAAATACCATTTGACCCAGGAATTCCATTCCTAGGAATTTACCCAAAGAAAACAAGATCCCTATTTAAAAAGACACATGTCCCCCTATGTTTATCCCAGCACTATTTACAATAGCCAAGATATGAAAGCAACCTAAGTGCCCATCAGTAGATGAATGAATAAAGAAGATGAGGTACATATACACAATGGAATATTATTCAGCCATAAGAAGAAAACAAATCCTACCATTTGCAACAACATCAATGGAGCTAGAGGGTATTATGCTCAGTGAAATAAGCCAGGTGGAGAAAGACAAGTACCAAATGATTTCACTCATCTTGGAGCATAAGAACAAAGCAAAACTGAAGGAACAGAACAGCAGCAGATTCACAGAACCCAAGAATGGACTAACAGTTACCAAAGGGAAAGGGACTGGGGAGGATGGGTGGAAAGGGAGGGGTAAGGGGGAAAAAGGGACATTACAATTAGCAGACATAATGTAGGGTGGGGGCATGGGGAGGGATGTACAACATAGAGAAGACAAGTAGTGATTCTATAGCATCTTACTACACCGATGGACAGTGACTGTAATGGGGTATGTGGTGGAGACTTGATGATGGGGGGAGTCTAGTAACCATAATGTTGCTCATGTAATTGTAGATTAATGATAGCAAAAACAAACAAAAAGACAAAAAAAACTGAAGGAAAAAAACAGCAGCAGACTACAGAACCCAAGAAAGGACTAACAGTTACCAAAGGGAAAGGGACTGGGGAGGGTGGGTGGGAAGGAAGGGAGAAGGGGAATAAGGGGCATTACGATTAGCACACATAATGTAGGAGGGGGCATGGGGAAGGTGGTATAGCAGAGAAGACAAGTAGTGACTCTATAGCATCTTACTACGCTTACGGACAGTGACTGCAATGGGGTGGGAGGGACTTGATAATATGGGTGAATGTAGTAACCACAGTGTTGTTCATGTAAAACTTATATATATATTAATTTTAAGCACAGATGTTGATCTATCTTGATTTTTGAGACGAGTCTCAATCTTTGAGGTCTAACCCAGTGCCACCCCTCTTGGGAATGGTAACTGAGCCAGTCTCTGCAGTCTCTTTCTTCCTCTGGTCTGAAAGAACATCAAGATATCTTTACATGGATCAAGCTTATATAGTTAATCATTTTTATATTACTTTTGGAAATATTCTGTCCACATTCTACTCCAGTTTGGATGTGGTGACTAAGTACCTTGACTCTCTAAACAATATTGCCCCCTCTTGGCCAAATATGTGCTTTCCCTAGAAGGCCATATTCCAGCAATGAGACTTGGGCTATAGTGTTTACACCTGTACATGCAGTGTGGCCATCTGTAAATATCCCAGAAAACAATCACTATTCTTAAGCCCTTTGAAAATATTTCTATGTAAATTATTATAAACTGTTTCAATGGTGGGTAAAATGGCAATTCAGAAATTGATTTTGATTTTGAAAATGTGTTCTTTTCTATCCAAATGACTTTGTCATTGATTTTTCAAATGTGTTATTTTCTGTCCCTATCAGAAAAGAAGGACGAGAAACAGTTCAAATTCACACATGTTGGACAACAATATACATTTGTAGTTTTCCTCCCAGGTTATATCATCTCTCTTTCCTTCTGTGACAATATAGTCTAAAGAAATCTGGACCATCTGGACACCCCAGAGAACATCACATTTATCCATTACACTGGTGACATTGTGTTGATTAGACTGAATAAGCAAGAAGTGGTTAGCACATCGGAGGCCTTGTGTGCAAGATATGGGTGCTCCAGAGGATAAGAGAGAAGAACCCAGTGAAGACTCACAGCCTGCCATGTCTATAAAATTTCAAGAGGCCCAATAGTAAGGGGTATATCAGGATACTTCTCCAGTGTAAAAGATTAATTATTGCATCTTGCATCTCCTATCATGAGCAAGGAAGCACAATGCGTGCTGAGTTTCTTTCGGTTCTGAAGGCAACACATTCCACATCTAGAGATATGGCTTTGGCCCACATACCGGTGACAGAGAAGGCTGCCAGCCTCAAGGAAGCCCCAGAGCAGGAAAAACTTCAGCGTCAAATCCAAGTTGATGTGGTGCTAGCAACTGTGCCATTGGCCCTGTGACCCATCAGACACTGCGGTGTCAGAGACACATGGTGATGCTTAACAGCAAGTCCCAGAGGAGAAACCCAGCCAGGCTATCCTCTGAGAGCAATGCCTCTGAGCTGGTCCTCAAACTGTGCCCTCAACAGGCTGTTCCAACACTCCCTCAGTGCTGCCTGCTTCTGGTGGCATAATATGTGAAAGGATGTGCTCATAGACCAACTCCTTTGCTTAAAATGAGTGTCTGGTCTGATACAAAGTTTTATGGGATCCCATATCAGTGAGTTAAACATTCTGTAAGCCCTCAAAGAGTGGTTCTAGGTGAGGCCCAGAATGAAGGAAAAGGCAAACCCATATTCAGAGTCTGTGCCTACTCCTGAGAATAAACGGCTGATCCTTCTGGGATAAAAGGGGCCCAGTATAGTCCATTTCTTCCCTGGTTTCTGTTTCTGGAAATTGGACATTTGTCAGTGGCAGTCTTGGTAAATCAGGACAATAATGCTTGTTCCCTGTATGGTCTCCATCCCCACACCCCTGGCCAATTGATTCATGTGGCTGTCATGCTGGCACTGGGGGGGCCAATGACAGAGGCTGGCTGTCCGTGAAAGACCGGGTCATTCTGCCTTCTCAGCTGTTTGGTGCCTCTTCTGTAGATGCTGATAGATGTTGATATTTGATGTCCTTCATGCCCACTCCTGCATGTCTATCCGCGTGCCCCTACCCACAACCTCCCAGTCTTTTTTTTCCTTCCAGGCTTTTGGTCAACTGACCAGGCCACTTGCCACTGCCCAGGAGTTCATATATTTTAACTCAGGCTACTTCTCCTCCACAAAATGGATGATCAAGTGCACCACTCAAGGCTTTATGCAAGAGGAGGGATTGTCTTTGCCGTTGTCTTTCAAGGCCACCTCACATACAGGGAGAACCCATCTGCAAAGCAAACTCCAACTTGTGCTCCCTCAGTGAGTCATGCAGACGGACAGAGCCAGGGCTGTGAGCTGACGAGGGGCCCTGGGGTGATAGTGGCAGGTACTATGGGCTCTGGGCTGCTGCTCATGCAGCTTAGTTGTGCCCTCTGGTCCTGTTGATGCTCATTCCTGTATGTACCACCTTTATTTTATGAGGGATTGCTGCTGGACCCCCTTATCTTATGACTTGGATGATCTGTCCCTGTTCATGATGAACAGTTTCACTGGAGGGTCCCTAGGTGACCACCGGCAGGCCTTCTATCTCTTTCACAGCCATAGAGTAGAGCAGGAGCAGGTTTTCAAAGGTGTATGAGTCACTCCTAGAGATAGTATGGCCTTGATCCCAGTTCCCCAGGTCAGGAACCATGATCTTCCACTGGGACTTGCCACAAAATCCATATAGTATCATTCCCCATCGCTGACAACCTCCAACACCATGGGATCTGCAGACTCATATGGCCCAAGTGAGGGCTCCTCATACCTCAGCCTGGCCCGGCTCCAGGCACTTTCCTGCTCAAGGCCCCACGCAAGCCATGGAAGTCTTTCATAGCAGCTGGAGCAGTGACCAAACTATGCATGTACCTTCAACTTTTCATTTGTTTTTTATAAACATGACAATGAAGGTGGTTGAAACCTAGAGGGCCCAGAAGTACTTCAGTTTTCAAGTAAGGACCGACCCAGTCAGGGTAAGTAAAAACTAGTGAATACAACCCCCAAAACCATCTAGGACATTTTCTTCCTGAGGCATGCAAAAATCAAACTTTCCGATTGATTAACCAGGCATGAAAGTTCTACCTTGACAAGAAAAAAGTACATCCTGTTGTCTTCATGTTTTGATTGCAAATTGGGCTCTTGTTAGATATTAATACATTATGTTTCTTTAAACACAGGAAGTGGCTAGGGAAAATTATTTTCTCAAAGGTTCAGAATGGTACACCGCTCTGCACCTCTTCCCCCACCCCAGCCAAACACACACACCAAATGATATCTGAGAATATATCTGGTGGGAAAGCATTGTTTTCATTGACTCAAGACTAGCAGAAGGTCCAAGCAGTAATACAGTATCCTAATTGGTCTACTATAAATAAAATCTCAGTATTTATTTCTGGTTATTTTAAGGGAATCCACTTTGGAAAGTGTTCAGAAAAGTTCAAGCTTACATAATGCCAATTTTCTCTCCCATGTGTTTTAGCATAAGACTCAAATTCACCATGTTATTACAAGATAGCTACTTCTAGCTATCATTTATTAGTGTTATTTTTTATTAAATCATAGTAAGTATAATCCACTTAATACTTAGAAAAATCTAGTAAATGGATGGGGAAGGCCATACCATGCTAACATTAATCAAAAGAAAGCAGGAGTAGCTATATGAGTTTCAGACTGAACAAGAGACTTCAGAGCAAGGAAAGTGATCAAGCATTAAAAAAAGGGTACTCCAAAATGATACAGGAATCAATTTTCCAACAACCCATGAAAATCCTTAACATGTATGCACCCAACAACAGAGTGACAAATATGTGAGGCAAAACAGATCTGAAAAACTGCAATGATCAATAGATTGAATCCACTATTACCGATGAATACTTGAACACCCCTCCATTAGAAATGGAGAGATCCAACAGGCAGAAATTAGTAAGGATGTGGCTGAGCACAACAGTGCCATCAATCAACTGAATATAGTGAACATCCACAGACTACTTCCTCCAACAACAGAATACACGTTCTTCACAAGCTCACACTGAACACTCATCAAAATAGGCCACATTTGGGACCACAAAACACATCTAAACACATTTAAAAACACATTTAAAAGACTAGAAAAAAATCATACATACAGTTCTGCTCTCAGACAACAAAGGAATTAAACTGAGTATCAATAACAGAAAGACAGATGTAAAAATACTGAAATACTTGGTGAAGGGTCCCCACCAGTAAGATGGCAAACTTCCGGCTTCTCTTCGGGGTCCTCAGTTCCCGCCGGCGCCACGTGAAGCCCAATCACCTCTCGACCCCCTCCCAATCCCAGCACCTAGCCAACAGCCACCAGCCCCGTAGAAGTGACACCTCAATCAATTCATGCCCCCTCCTATATAACCCAGCACCTTTCCCTAATAAAGCGGAACTCTCCGGTGAATTGCTGCTATGTGTCGCTCCTTTCCTTTCATTGGTGCCGAAACCCGGGAGACGGGACACCCCAACTGGGCCCCGTCTTCCCCCGACACCAGCAGCAGCTTGCCCTCATCCTCTTTTTCCGGCGCTGGCTCATCACACTCACCACTCCTCTCTGGCCTTTAGGTAAGTTTTCCCCCCGGAGTGGGCCACTCTTCCCCGAGCTATCGCAGTGCTATTGACCGTGATCGTCCGGCAAGGCCCTGACGCTCGGGGATGAAGAGAGAACGCTCCCCGCCTCAGGCCTTCACGGCTGCGGCGGACCCTCAGGCCCCTCCTCCAACAGCCATAAATCCCCACCTCAAGCCTTTACAGCTGCGGCGGACGCTCAGGCCCCTCCTCCGACAGTCAAACGCATTCACCATCCCTTCCATCAGTGCTGAAAGTTTTTAAGCAAAATTTCCCCGGGTGGGCCACTCTTCCCCGAGCTATCGCAGTGCCATTGACCGTGATCGTCCGGCAAGGCCCTGACGCTCGGGGATGAGGAGGGAATTCTCCCCGCCTCAGGCCTTCACGGCTATGGCGGACCCTCAGGCCCCTCCTCCAACAGCCATAAATCCCCGCCTCAGGCCTTCACGGCTGCGGCTGACTCTCAGGCACCCCCCTCCAACAGCCATAAACGAGGTGACTCCTTTGTGAATGAGAACGCTCCCTTTTTCCCCCCTCCTCCTTCTGCTCCGTCCGCCGAAAACGCCTAGCGCTAGGTACCTCATGACTCCGGCACTGTGCCTTCTTAGGGAAGTCTGGGTGACGACCCACACTTCCCAAGAAATTCCGACTCGTATACAAGTTTCCGCAGACCACCAAGGATCATCGGGGACGCCCTTTGTCTCCTTGTGGTCTGCTTCCAGTCCGAGGATCTCCGTTCGTCTTCCCCTGTTTGTCTCCTTCTCTGTCCTTTAGCCATGGGAGCCTCCTCATCCCTCCCTGAAAGTTCACCTCTTGAATACCTGCTTAAGCATCTGGCTACCCTCTCCCTGATGCCTGATATAAAACCAAAACTTCTCCGTAAATATTGCTCCCAAGATTGGCCGACATACCCCCTAGACAATAAAAACCAATGGCCTGCAGGGGGAACTCTTGATCCTAACATCACTCGCGATCTTTTTAACTACTGCCAGTGCCTGAAAAAATGGAAGGAGATTCCCTATATGGAAGCTTTCTGCCTCCTCCTCTCCCCGCCCCCTCCCAAGTTCTCCTAGCCTGCAAGCCGCCACCCCCGCAGAAGCCTCCTGTTCACTCCCTTCCCCTTCTTCTCCTACAACAGCCCTTCTCCCTTCCTCCCCAACCATCTCCTCCTCCATCTCACCTCCTCCACCTTCATTCCCTGCAGATTAAGCCTGAGCCTTTCAGCCCCCCTTTAACTAGGTCCCAGAGGCCTCCTCCGTCTTTGCCCTCCTCACCTGTTTCTCCCCTGTTAGGGACCACCTTTGTCTTCTCACATGTTTGTAGAGAGAATGGGAAAGCACCTCCCCCCATGTCTGAACGCAGCATGGGAAAGCACAAGCTAGAGAACAACCGGTGCAGTCCTTAGAAGTTATCTGTCCACAAAAACATATCTTGCCAAGACTCCTCACTCTGAAAATAGGGAAACCTTGAAGATGTGTAGAAACACGGCCCCTGCTTCTAGCTATGCCCTTCCCCTACTTGCCGATGTGGCAGGAATAGAAAACAACGCATTCCATAAGCAATTAACTGGAGCCCTGCTGTAGCTCAGTAGAGCATGGGACTCTTAACCTCAGAGTCATGAGTTCAAGCCCAACTAAAGCAGCAGAGGCAAGCAGCTGGGCTGCTAGCTGGCGACATGTGGGTCCGATTCTATCTTTATTTTCTTTGCCCCCCTTCTGCACTTCAGGACCTGCTCGACTAGGCACGGCTAGACCGCGTCACTCCCCCACAGACTGAGCCAGAACCCTTCAGTCCCCCTCAGACTCAGTCCCGAGAGCCTCCCAAAATTATCGCCCCCCTCCGGGAGGTAGCAGGATCCAAAGGCATCATGCGCGTTCACGTCACTTTCTCCTTAAGAGATTTAGCCTAACTAGAGAAACGCCTAAGTTCCTTTTCCACTGATCCCATGACATACATCAGGGAGTTTCAATAGACCCTCCAGTCTTACAGCCTCACACATCATGACATTTTCATGCTCCTGGCCAATACTCTCCTCCCTGAAGAGCGTAGACGAGTGTAGGACTTCGCCCAAATGCAGGCTACTGAAACCCACAGGACTGACCCCACCTATTCCCCTGGCCCCACTGCTGTTCCCGAACAAGACCCACACTGAAATGATAACACCGCCATGAGTCTCCACTCTCGAGATATTTTTGCCTCCTGCTTAATAGCAGGTCTGAAAAAGGGCAGCTTGTAAAGTAGTCAGTTTTCAAAAGCTCCAAGACATAATTCAAAAGAGAGATGAAATCCCCTCCAAGTTCTTAGACAGACTCACTCAAGCCCTATTACAGTATACCAGCCTGGACCCAGAAACACCTGAAGGAAGACATGTCCTTATGACATACTTCCTAGCTCAAGGCTACCCCGACATTAAAGCTAAACTCAGAAAGTTAGAACAGGGCCCCGCTACCCCACAGACTGAGATCCTAACACTGGTCTTTAAAGTCTTCCATAAGCGGGAGGAGGAGAAAGAATGCCGTAAACAAAAGGCTGATCAGGCCAATTTCCAGATGTTGGCCCAGCTGATAAAACCACAACCTGGGCGCCCCTCTACAAACAAGCCCCCCCAAGAGCTTGTTTCAAGTGCAGAAAAGAGGGACATTGGTCAAGGGCGTGCCCCTCCCCCAGATCTCCTACCACCCCATGCCCCAGATGCCACAAAAAGGGCCACTGGGGGTCTGATTGCCCAACCACCCGAAGGGGAGGCTGGATGAACAACCCCCATCCTAAGCCCGCTGTAGTGGGGCTGGCAGAAGAAGATTGATGGGGCCCAGGGGCTTCTCGCCCGACCATTTCCATCACCAAACAGGAGCCCAGGGTTACTTTAACAGTAGACGGTCGCCCCATCTCCTTCCTCCTAGATACAGGAGCCACCTTCTCAGTCTTGTGAGAATACCGGGGCCCTACCACACCAGCCATTACTCCTATAGTCAGAGTAGGAGGTAAACAGATTTTCCCATTAAACCCCCCACCCACCCTTTTATGCACAATCCAAGACAATCCCATACCTTTCTCCCACTCCTTCCTGGTTATGCCCCAGTGTCCCATCCCTTTACTAGGACGAGACATCCTTTCCCTCCTCCACGTTTCCATAACTATATCCACTCCCACAGCCCCCAGTACTCCCTTTCTGATGGCCCTCATAGCCGACGACCCCCCTCTACCCAATGAAAGCTCCGGTTCCGCCCTCATACACCCTGTAAATCCCAAAGTTTGGGACATTACAAGCCCCTCCGTGGCCCTATGTCCCCCTGCCTCTATCAAATTATGTGACCCCTCTCAGTATATCTGTCAGGCCCAATACCCCCTAACCACTTCAGCCCTCATAGGCCTCCAACCCATCATTTAAGCAGACCCACTCACTCCCCATTTAATACCCCCATATTAGCTGTTAAAAAAAACCAACGGATCTTTCCGCCTTGTCCAAGACCTTCACCTCATCAACATAGCCATTGTCCCTATCCATCCCTTAGTTCCAAATCTCCATACAGCCTCAGCATCCCACTTCTCAGTCCTAGATCTCAAAGACCCATTTTTCTATCCCTCTAGACCCCTGCTCCCAAGATTTTTTCATCTTCACCTGGACGGACCCATACACAAGACATTCTAAACAACTCACTTGGTCAGTTTTGCCACAAAGCTTCCGAGATAGTCCCGATATTTTTAGACAGGTCCTAGCTCAGGACCTCAAACAGTTTCATCATGATCACTCCAAGTCCACCTTATAATACATAGACAATCTTCTACTTTGCAGTCTCTCGTGGGAACGTCTCAACTTGACACTGCCTCCCTACTTAACCTTCTAGCTTCCAGAAGTTACCGAGTATCCCCCATCAAAGCTCAAATCTCTTTCCCTCCTGTCACTTACCTCAGATTCCTTCTATCTCAACAAAGAAAGTCCATTACCTTAGACAGAAAATGGCTCCTCTCTGACCTGCCCATTCCCAAAACCAAGACAAAAATCCTTTCCTTTCTAGGCCCTTTCTAAGCCTAGCTAGATATTTTAGAACATAGATCCCTAACTTCTCCCTGCACCCTGTTGGCAAGACCCCTATACAACCTCAGCAAGAGCCCCCCTAAAAAACCATTATCCTCCTCACCCCGACACTCCTTCATTAAGCTCCGTCAAGCCCTTGTAGAAGCCCCAGCTCTCCATCTTCCTGATTTGTCGAAGCCCTTCTCATTATACATTCATGAGAGGTCCAGTCAAGCTTTAAGAGTCCTAGGCCAATATTATGGCTCATCCTTTGCCCCAGTAGCTTATATCTCCAAGCAATTAGACCCCACAGTTCAGGGATGGGCCCCCTGCCTACGAGCATTAGCCGCTAGACAGCTCTTTCAGAAAAAAGCTCATAAACTGACATTCAGAGCGCCCCTTACCATTCTGTCCCCACATCACCTAAAAGATCTCTTAACCTACAAAAGTTTACAGACTCTCCCTCCCTCCAGACTCCTGACCTTACTGTCCTCTTTCCTTCAAAATCCCGTTCACCCCCTTTGCCATCCAGACCCGAATCATGACTTTTTCCTCCTTTACCGCTCTCTCGCTTTTTTTCCTCATTCCTATTGTCTTCCCCACCACCCCAGCCTCCTTTGTATGGTGATTCAAAGTCAGACAGACTTACACACAGCATCAAACAAAAGTTACTGCCCTTATTGCCACACCAGACTGCCCTCTGAAAAGCTGCTCTGAGCCTTTATACCTCCACTTTCCTCCCTCCACTGAAATGTTCACTAGCAGCTACCCTTATTCTCCCTACCTCTGCTTCCTCTATGACCGAAGACAAGCCTATTGCAGGCGATGGCCAGATACCTACAGGAGATGTCCCTGCTAGTCTTGCACCATTCACTACATAGGTAACTTCCAGTACCCACAGTATTACTCCTCCAACCGTTTCATGAAATATCCCAATGGCTCATTCTCCTTATCAATCCCAGATCCCTGGGACTCTCGATGGGCTGCCAGAGTCACAGCCTCAGTTTACTACGGGGGGTCCTCGACCCCCCACAGTACCCTTCATATCTCTCGAAAGTATGTTCCCTCTCATTCCTAGATCT
The DNA here is from genome assembly GCF_040802235.1 of Manis javanica. Classification (NCBI taxonomy): domain Eukaryota; kingdom Metazoa; phylum Chordata; class Mammalia; order Pholidota; family Manidae; genus Manis; species Manis javanica. Next base: position 69,158,088 of record NC_133157.1, read on the forward strand.
CTCAAGTTGCATCAGATAGCAGACATTCCGAAAAAGTCATTATCCAAACTCTTGATAGCGCCTCTTCATCTTCTTATCCCCGCCCCTCTTCCCATTTCTCCTACTCTTCGTTACAGCTCATTCAGGACACCACCATCTTTCTCAACCACACCCTTAACACAGCCAATTGTTTCTTCTGCGCATCACTACAGCGCCCACTGCTGGCTGCCATGCCCCTTAATATTTCCAACTACTCCTTCCATGCAGAAAGACAACCCCTCTGCCCCCTGGCAGACATACCCCTATGGGAACCAGAATACGCAGATAATCTCACCATCCACCACTGTGTAAGCCCAACTCCACCCCCTTCCAGCGCACTTCACTGCCTCTCTATCTATACCCCTACCTCCGGCTCTAAGACTTTTACGCAACCGGGACACTTCTTTTAGTGTAATAGTAGTCTTTTCAACTCACTGCCTCTCAACTCTGATACACCCTGCATTCTCGTCACCCTAATCCCACAGTTAACACTTTACAGCATGGCAGAATTCCTTGAGCTCCAACCTCCCTTGCCCTCGCGCACAAAAAGAGCTGCTTTCCTTCTCATCATGGTCAGTAGCTCTTTGATCACCTCAGTCATTGGGGCAGGGTTTTCGGGAGAAGCCTTGGGTCACTCTCTATAGGGAGTTAGAGATCTCAACGCCAAACTTGAGGGAGCCCTGACATCCACTGCCAACTCCCTAGCCTCTCTCCAAAGACAGGTCACTTCGCTAGCTAAAGTCACCCTTCGAAACCGGCGGGCCCTAGATCTGCTTACAGCCGAGAAGGGCGGCATCTGCGTCTTCCTCTGAGAAGAGTGCTGCTATTACATCAACGAATCTGGCATTGTAGAAACTGACATTACCAAACTCACCGACCTTGCCTCCAGTCTCCACTCTGCTTCCAATTCCAACCCATTCTCGTCAATACTAACAAACCCCCTCCTCACCTGGCTCTGGCCCATTGCAGGCCCCATAATAATCATTCTTCTCGCCTGTCTCTTCTTACCCTGTATAATAAAGTTCATCAAATCCCAAGTTGGAAAAATCTCTAATCAAGCTTTCAACCAGCTTTTACTCAGGAACTACCAGCTTCTGGCCACAGAAGATCCCTCACCCTCACGTGACCTCCTCACCACACACTGAGATGGACCCCTCTCTCCACTGGAAACTGTTCCTGGAAACAATAGCCACAGATGCCTGGCTCCTGACACCCATATCCTCTTGGCCAACCTATGGTTACAGGGAACCTTCATTGATTTCCAAACCTGAAGAAGTCCACATCTACTCGTCCTTACTGCAGGGAGTCCTATCAACCCTTTCCTCCCAATCCTCAAGCCCTCACTCCCTTCTCCGCTCCGCCCCTGTTCAGCAGGAAGCAGCCAGAGAGAAAGCAACGTCCACAAACCCATAGAGGAGAAAGGGGGGAATGAAGGGTCCCCACCAGTAAGATGGCAAACTTCCGGCTTCTCTTCGGGGTCCTCAGTTCCCACCGGCGCCACCTGAAGCCCAATCACCTCTCGCCCCCCTCCCAATCCCAGCACCTAGCCAACAGCCACCAGCCCCGTAGAAGTGACACCTCAATCAATTCATGCCCCCTCCTATATAACCCAGCACCTTTCCCTAATAAAGCGGAACTCTCCGGTGAATTGCTGCTATGTGTCGCTCATTTCCTTTCACTTGGTGATTAAGCAACATTTCTAAGTAACACATGAGTCAAAGACAAATCAGGACAATAATGCTTGTTCCCCATATGGTCTCCATCCCCACCCCCCTGCATGTATGAAAAATTAAAACACAACTTCTCAAAATGTATAGATGCAGTGAAAACAGTGCTCAGAGAGAAATTTATAGTATTGAATGCATATTTTAAAAACAATAAAGATTTATAACCTATCAGATAAGCTTCCACCTTAGAAAATGAAAAATAGTAGAGTATTAAATCCAAAGAAAGAAGAAGAAAAGAAAAAATAAAAATTAGATCAGGAATCAATGTATTTGAAAAAGCAGAAATCAACAGGTGAAATCAACGAAACCAAAAACTTTTTCTTTGAAAACATCAGTATTGATAGGCCTCTAGCCAGGCTACTCAAGAAAAAAAAGAGAGGATAAAAATTACTAATATCAGAATGAAAACAGGTATATCAATATAGATCCTATAGATATTAAAAGTATAATAAAGAATACTATGAACAATATTATGCCTACAGATTTGATAGTAGGCCAATTCCTTGAAAGTCATAATCTGCCAAAACTCACACAATCTGAAATAGAGAATCTGAATAGGCCCATATCTATTAGATGAATAAATCAATAATAAAAATCCTTCCAAAACAATAACCTAGAAGAAATGGACACTTTCTAAAAAAACACAACGTTCCAAGACTAACCCAGGAAGAAAGAGAAAATCTGAACAGACCAATTAACAGCAATGAAATTGAATTGGTAATCAAAAACTACCTTAAAACAAAATTCCTGGACCAGATGGCTTCACCACTGAATTTTAACAAACATTTAGAAAAGAGAGAATACCCAACTTCCTTAAAGTTTTCCAAAAAGTAGAAGAGGAGGGAATACTTTCAAACTCATTCTATGATGCCAGCATCATTCTACTACCAAAACCAGGCAATGACACCACAAACAAAGAAAATTACAGACCAATATCCCTGATGAACACAGATGCAAAAATAGTCAACAAAATAATAGCAAACAATTAAAAAATACATAAAAAAATTATCCATCATGACCAAGTGGTATATATTCCAGGGATGCAAGGATGGTACAATATTCAAAAATCAATCATCATCATCCACCACATCAACAAAAGAAGGACAACAATCACATGATCATCTCAATAGATATTGAAAAAGCATTTGACAGAATTCAACATCCATTCATGATAAAAACTCTCAACAAAATGGATATAGAGGGTAAGTACCTCAACATAATAAAGGCCATATATGACAAGCCCACAGCCAACATCATACTTAACAGTGAAAAAAAAGTTTTTCCTCTAACATCAGGAACAACACAAGGATACCCACACTTACCACTTTTATTCAACATAGTTCTGGAGATCCTAGTCAAGGCAATCAGACAACATAAAGAAATAAAAGGCATTCACATTGGTAAGGAAGAAGTTAAACTATCACGGTTTGCAGATGACATGATATTGTACATAGAAAACCCTGAAGAATCCACCCCAAAACTACTCAACCTAATAACTGAATTCAGCAAAGTAGCAGGATACAAAATCAATACACAGAAATCTGTTGCATTTCTATACATTAACAATGAGCTAGCAGAAAGAGAAATCAGGAAAACAGCTCCATTTACAATGGCGTCAAAAAGAATAAAATACCTAGGAATAAACCTAACCAAGGAGGTGAAAGACCTACACCCTGAAAACTACAAGACACGTATGAGAGAAACTAAAGAAGACATCAATAAATGAAAATACATCCCTTGCTCATGGTTAAGAAGAATTAATATTGTCAAAATGGCCATCCTGCCTAAAGCAATTTACAGATTCAATGGAATCCCCATCAAAATACCAACAGCATTCTTCAACAAACTAGAATAGTTCTAAAATTCATATGGAACCACAAAGACCCCGAATAGCCAAAGCAGTCCTGAGAAGGAAGAACAAAGCTGGGGGGATTACTCTCTCTAACTTCAAGCTCTACAACAAAGCCACAGTAATCAAGACAATTTGGTACTGGCACAAGAACAGACCTATAGATCAATGGAACAGAATAGAGAGCCCAGATATAAACCAACATATATATATGGTAAATTAATATATGATAAAGGACCCATGAGTATACAATGGTGAAAAGACAGTCTCTTCAACAAATGGTGTTAGCAAAACTGTACAGCTACATGCAAGAGAATGAAACTGGATTATTGTTTAACCCCATACACAAAAGTAAACTCGAAATGGATCAAAGACCTGAATGTAAGTCATGAAACCATAAAACTCTTAGAAGAAAACATAGGCAAAACTCTCTTGAATATAAAATTTTTCCTGAACATATCTCCTCTGGCAAGGGAAACAAAAGCAAAAATGAACAAATGGGACTACATCAAACTAAAAAGCTTCTAAGCAAAGGACACCACAGTCAGAACAAAAAGACATCCTACAATATGGGAGAATATATTCATAAAAGACTTATCTGATAAGGGGTTAACATCCAAAATATATAAAGAACTCACACATCTCAATACCCAAAAAACAAATAACCTGATTTTAAAAATGGCAGAGGATCTGGACAGACACTTCTCCAAAGAAGAAATTCAGATGGCCAACAGGCACATGAAAAGATCCTCCACATAGCTAATCATCAGGGAAATGCAAATTAAAACCACAATGAGGTATCACCTCACACCAATTAGGATGGCGAACATCCAACAGACAAGAAACAACAAATTCTGGAGAGGATGTGGAGAAAGGAAAACCCTCCTACACTGTAGGCGGGAATGCAAATTAGTTCAACCATTGTGGAAAGCAATATGGAGGTTCCTCAAAAATCTACAAACAGAAATACCATTTGACCCAGGAATTCCACTCTTAGGAATTTACCCAAAGAAAACAAGATCCCTGATTCAAAAAGACATATGCACCCCTGTTTATCACAGCACTATTTACAATAGCCAAGATATGGAAGCAACATAAGTGTCCATCAATAGATGAACAGATAAAGGATACGTGGTACATATACACAATGGAATATTATTCGTCCATAAGAAAACAAATCCTATCATTTGCAACAACATGGATGGAGCTAGAGGGTATTATGCTCAGAGAAATAGCCAGGAAGAGAAAGACAAGTAGCAAATGATTTCCCTCATCTGTGGAGTATAACAATGAAGCAAAACTGAAGGAGCAAAACAGTAGCAGACTCACAGACTCCAGAAAGGACTGGTGGTTACCAAAGGGAAGAGGTTGGTGAGGGGTGGTGTGGAGGGAGGGAGAAGGGGATTTAGGGGCACTATAATTAGCAATCACAATATAGGTAGGTCACGGGAAAGGCAGTACAGCACAGAGAAGACAGATAGTGACTCTGTAGCATCTTACTATGCTGATAGACAGTGACTGCAATGGAGGGGGTGGGTGAGGACTTGATAATATGGGTGAATGCTGAAACCACATTGCTGTTCATGTGAAATCTGCATAAGGATTGTATATCAACGATACATTAATTAGAAAAAAAATAGCCCTTCCAGCACTCCTTTCCTCTATAAAAGAGTGTTCCTCACTTTTGTTCTCCAGATTTGCCTATTGTCTTGCCAAGCTTGCTTGTACCGAATTGCAACTCTCTGCTATTCCTGAATAAATCCATTTTTGTTGGTAAAAAACAAAAAAGCCCAAATATGTTCACTAGTGAATTCTATCAACACTTAGGAAAGAAATGATACCATTTTCTATATCTTTTTCAGAAGATAGAATCAGAGGAAATACCTCATTCTATAAAGCTAGCATAGCACTAATACCAAAACCAAAGATATTACAAGGACAGAATACTAGAGACCAATATATCATTAATAAAGATGCAAAAATCCTCAACAAAAATAGTAGAAAAATTGAATTCAACAACATATAAAGAGCATTCTACACCACAACCAAGTGGTACTTATTCCAGGTATGCAAGGCTGGTTGAACATTCAAAAATCAATTGATGTAATCCATCATATCGACAGGCATACCAAGAAAAAATTGTGGGCATATGAGTAGATGCAGAGAGACATGTTTGATAAAACCCAACATTCATTCATGATAAAAACTCTCAGTAAACTAGGAAAAAGGGGGAATTTCTCATTTATTAAAGTGTATCTACAAAAGTCCCACAGCTAACATCATATTTAATGGTGAGAAACTTGTAACTTTCCCACTAAGGTCAGGAACAAAGCAAGGATATACACTCTCACTGCTGCTTTTCAACATTTTACTAGAAGTCCTAGCTAATACAATAAGGCAAGGAAAGGAGATAAGAGGTATATAGATAAGGAAGGAAAATATAAAACTGTCCTTGGTCACAGATGACAATTGTCTATGTAGAAATCCCAAATCAAAGATCAACGCATGCTTTAAATATCCTTAATGTTGATCACTTAAAGGGTGTCAGATGATCAGCTATGGAGGTACTCTTTTCTGATAATATTCCTTTCTCTTAATTAAAAAAAAAAAAAAAAAGCAGTTACTGTGTGCTGACCTCCAATGAGTTCTGCACAGTGGTATAGAGGGCATGTCAAAGTGTGGGCAAAGGGTCTGTTTGTTTCTACGCAGAAGATCAAGGCCTAGCTTGGATACCCAGAAAATGAACTAAGATACGATATGAGGAGGAGCTTCCGGCATCAGCACTCTCTGGAGGACTCGTGCCGGGGGATGATCATCAAAAAGCCTCCACAGGGATCCGGACGATGCTGCGGTTGTGGCTGCATCCAGCCCACCGTCTCCTGGACTTGCCATAAGAAGGAGGAGGGAGATGTCTAGGCTGGCATGTGCATACAGTGAGACAACGAATTTGACTGGATCTGTACTGTTGGAACTCAACCAGGAGTTGGGAGGGGTGCAAGTTGTAGCACCCCAAAATCTCATGACTATAGACTATCTATGGTTAAAAGAACATATGGGATGTGAACAGATCCCAGAAATGGGCTGCTTTAATTTGTCTGATGGTTCAAGTACAGTTGGACAATATCCATCATATCATAGATAAATTTTCACAAATGCCTAGGGTGCCTAAATGGTTTTCTTGGCTTCACTGGAGATGGCTGGTAATTATAGATTTGCTTTGTTTATGTCACCGTATTCCTATTATGTTAATATGTGTGTGCAAATTAGTTAGTAGTTTAAAACCTATACATAATTAAGGTACTATACAAGAAGATATGTCAAAGAAATAATCAATCCTCCCAAGTTTCCTTCATATGCTACATCTATAGCTTTTCTTCTTCCTTCCTAATTACAAACCTTAAATAGAATTCGTGCCTCATATCGAATTTACCGAGTATCATAATTCCTCCAGGTGGTAAAGATACCCCGAGACAAGTGCTGGGCATAGAAGCCACAGGGCATAAATCTGCAAAGAAGTAAAAAGCTAACCTTTGCAAACAATATGGCTTCTCTCTCACTTACCAACTTTACATTTCCCTGTATGGCCCCGGAAGATGACTGGTTAGCCAGAGACGGGTAAGATTCCTCAAGGGAGGAACAACCTAAGACAGGCACAGTCGCAGGGGGGCCATCAGGTGAGAATTTGGGGATCAACAGAGGTGAGGCTCAGAACCTCACCCCCCCTGCTTTGAGAGAAATCTTCTGCATCCGTGGATGTCTTGCTGCCCTTGTCTAGCCTGGATTAATACTTAGTCCATAGGCACACACCTGATCATCTGATCATCTACATTTGCCTTCTTACAGCACTAAACTATGTTTTCTACCTTTATCTTGCATCTACCTACCACTTCAGCATTTTATTAAAAATAAAAATAATAATAATAATAGGAGAAATGTGGGATCAACATATAAATCAAGTACAAAAATCAAATGAATATTCATATTTGACCTGATGGTTTATAGGTCATATTGCATGATCAAAACCGAAAGTTTCTGTGATGAATGCCCTTGTACTGTTCACCATGTAAGAATTTATTCACTCTGTAAGAATTCGTTCACCATGTAAGAACTTGTTCGTTATGCTTCAGAAGATTGGAGACTGACGAGAATTAGGCTTGAGATGGATTAATGATTGTACATTGAGCATTGACCCCCCTATACTGAATTTTATTGTTGTTAACAACCATTTGATCAATAAATATGAGAGATGCCCTCTCAAAAAAAAAAAAAAAAAAAAAAAAAAAAAAAAAAAAGAAAAGAATTGAATACCTAGGTATAAATCTAACAAAAGATAGTACAAATACTGTATGAAGAAAACTACAAAACTCTGGTGAAAGATATCAAAGAAGTAGAGAGGTATTCCACGTCCATAAATAGGAAGACTCAACATTGTCAAGATATCCATTCTTCCCAACTTGATCTATAGATTCAAGAGACTCCCATTCAGAAACCCCACAAATTATTTTGTGGGTATCAACAACTAAGTCTAAAGTTTATAAGAAGAGGAAAAAGACCCAGAATAGTCAACACAGTATTGAAGAGAGCAAAACCAGAGGACTGTCACTACCTGACTTCAAGAATTAATGTAAAGTTACAGTAATAAAGATAGTACAGTTATGGTGAAAAAATAGACAAAAATGGAACAGAATAGAAAACCCAGAAATAGAGCCACATAAATATAAGTAACTTATTTTTTGACAAAGGAGCAAAGGCCATACATTGGAGCAAAGAGTCTCTTCAACAGAAGGTTCTTGAACAGCTGGACATCCACCTGCAAAAAAATGAACCTATATAGACTTTACATCCTTCTCAAAAAATAAATCCAAAATGGATCAAAGACCTACATGTAAAACACAGAACTATAACACTCCTAGAAGATAACAGGATAAATTAAGATGACCATGGATTTGGTGGTGACTTTTTAAATACAATATCGAAGGCACAATTCATGAAATAAATAATTGATAAACTGGACTTCATTAAAAATTAAAAATTTCTGCTTGGTGAGAGATATTGTCAAGAGAATGAAAAGACAGGCCACAAACTGGGAGAAAATATTTGCAAAAGATATATCTGATCAAGGACTATTATCTAAGATATACAATTAACTCTTAAAAGTCAACAAGAAAATAAACAACCCAATTAAAAAACAAACCATCTCACCAAAACAGATATACAAATGACAAACACAAAATGATTTTCCACATCATATATCATCAGAGAAATGAAAATAAAAAGAAAAATGTGACACTACTAGACACCTATTAAAATAGTCAAAATCTGGAAAACTGACTACACAAAATGCTAGAAAAAGTGTGTGTGGGGGGAACAGGAACTCTCATTCATTGTTGGTGGGAATGTAAAATAATACAGCCACTTTGGAAGACAGTTTGAAGGTTTCTTACAACACTGAACATACTCTCACTATAAGATCCAGCAATAATTGGATATTTAACTTCATATTTACCCAAAGGAGTTGAAAACTTGTACAAAAACCTGCATTTAGATGTTTATAGCAGCTTTTTTGAGAACTGCCAAAACTTGAAAGCAACAAAGCTGTTCTTCAGTAGCTGAATGGATAAATTGTAGTGCATCCATATAATGGGATATTATTCAGTAACAAACAGAAATAGCTCTCAAGCCATGAAAAGACATAAAGAAAACTCAAATGCATATTACTAAGTGAAAGAAGCCAATCTGAAAAGGCTACATGCTCTATGATTAACTGTGTGACATTCTGGAAAAGGCAAAACTGTGGAGACAGTAAAGAGTTCAGTGATTGCCAGAGATTGGGATGGGGGAAGGGAAGGAGGGATGCATAGGCAAAGCAAAGAGGATTTCGAGGGCAATGAGACTATTTGTATGTTACCATGAAGGTGACTAGGTGCCATTATACCTTTATCCAAACCCAAAGAATGCACACCACGAGTGAACCCTAGTGTCAACCATGGACTTTGAGTGATAATGATCTATCAAGGTAAATTCATCACTTGTAATAAATGTACCACTCTGGGGGGGCATGTTAATAATGGAGGAGGCAGAGAATATATAGGAGATATCTGTACTTCCTATTCAATTTGGCTATAAACCCAAAACTGCTCTAAAAAGTAAAATCTATTACATACTCTAAAAAAAACTATGAATGAATATATACAATGAATAAACATTATACTAATAAATTAATTTTAAATTTAAAAAATGTTTATATGAAGGAAAAATAAGGGAATTCAGTTATGCAGTATTGCTTGTTAGTTTCTTTAATTGTTTTTATTTTCTCCTATGATGTGAAAAAGTCCCAAGTATGGGCACCCAAAAGGTATCCCATGTCGGGTATCCTTTACCATTTTTCAGCAAACTATCTTTGCTACTATTGTGCAGCATCAAATAAGAGAAAGGCAATCCACCAAATTTTGTACATGAGAGGCAACTGTTCCTCTTTCAATTTCTTCGTAGGATTGGAAGATTCTCCCCTGAGTCACAAGTGTCTACAGGACAAACAGTTATTTCTGTGTAATTAGCTTCACATGACAAAAATCCCTGACATGGCTATTAGGTCAAAATGAATAAAGAAATAACATATGTACATTTGTGAGCCTTTTTCACACAAAAGTAAGGCCACCCATGAAAACGATCAGCCTTCTTTTCTGTACTAAAGCAAAAACATATAAAGATAAACATGTTGTCTAAAAAGAATATAAAAGCAATCTACTCTTATCCACTTTTGCAGTGCAAAGAAACTACTTTGTAGCACAGTCCAAACTGTGCTATTTTTTTCTGTAAGCTTCTTGGATTTGATTTGCAGAGCAGAAAGTATTGTCTCATAGGGCATTACTTACATATTAGCACAACACACTTTGATCAGCTATCCAATCCTAGTACAGTAAGGACCCGTTCATGAGTCATCTCAATCTCACGTTTCCTCCTATCAGATTATAGAAGCTTTACATAAATGAAACCAGGTTTAGACTTAAGGAAGAAAGTCAGGGGTTATTTCAACCACTACTTAGCCCACATGTCCTTCCTTTTGCCTCCCCAGACAATACTTGTATGAACAACATGCCATTCTGAGTCTTGGTGAAAATTTCAGCCTTATAATTTATAGATGAAGTGACCTTGGGTGAGCTACTCTAACTTTCTAGATCTCGGTTTCCTCAACTGTAAAATGGAGCTAAGAACAATGGCTATGAATTACGTTACAAGATGCATGTAAAGCTGTTAGCACACTGCCTGGCACTTTTAAAATGCTAAATAAATTTTGTTTTCATCACTATCGTAAGGACCATTAAGTGATAACTGGCAATCCTTTTTGAAATTTGTGCAATCTATTAAATCTTTTCTTCTTCTTTTCTCTCTCTCTCTCTCTTTTTTACCAGTAGCATTTATGTAATGTCAGGATTGTTCTTATCTATGAGAGCTAGATATAGGGAAAGTCATGGAAAAATCCAAGTGCAACCTTCCATGCCAAATGTTGGGAGTATTAGGATCCATCTGGGACTTCTCCAGTGTTCATGGCAGGAGCTGAATGTCACAAGATGCCAGGAAGCAGGGAAACTTTGGAACCAAGAATCAAGTCTGTATTTGCTGGCACTTTCTTGTAATCTTGCCTGATACACTTTTGCTTATTTGACATATGGGTTGCCAAGGTGATGGAATAATCAGAAGTAATTGGGCAGCAGATGCTCCTAATCTATTTAAACTTTACTAAAGTTTACTCCTTTGAGGTAAAACTGTGACAGCACATACACAGCTGCCAAAATGCCAACAAGCATCATGAGCTCAGACAGGCCTCTGTTTTTCCTCCATTTCCTTGTGACCCAGGAAGCCACCATCTGGGCCCAAGAGTAGGGTTTGGTGGGGTGGAGGAAATGCTGGTAGCGGGAGGTTTGCTTATTAAAGGATCTAGATTTTTTTGTGGTGATGATTTCACAATGTATTCAGATCTTGAAACATTGATGTTATACACCTGAAACAGGATGTTATGTTGACTGTAACTCGATAAAACAAAGACCAAAAAAAAAAAAAAGGATCTAGCACATTTTACTCTAAGGTAAAAAGAGCTTGAGATTTGGAGCCACAAAATTTTGGAGTTCAAAGCCAGCCTCCACCACTTAACACCGCTTAACAGCTCTGGGTATGTGAGATTACCTCCTGAACCTTCTAAAACAGGGACAAAAGTGTCTTTTTCACGACTTTAGGGTTGTTATGAAAATCAAGTGGATTTATAAATGTGGAAATGTTTTATAAACTGCCACACATCAAAACAATATTACAGCACAACCTACATGTCTGCCTTGGACTGGACTGAGGCTTCATGCAAATTTTTCAGAGAAAGGTGTTTCTGGCCTCCAGAATGAGTCAAGTGAACTGGATTAGAAGGTGACACTGCCTAACATTCCACCAATTTAATGAGCACCCCAAATAAAACCTTTGGAAAAGTACTTCATTCAACATAATTTCTTTTAAACCTGTTAGTTACCTTCTCTCAGATGTTTCTCAGTAGGAAATACTGCACTTAAAACAAAATTGAAATCATAGAATTAAAATGTTTAAAATAACTCAGCCTGGTCATTTATTTAAAAAAAATAAAATAGAGATTAAAATTAGTACAGGTCCCTGTAGATCATACCTAACCACAAAGAACCAAGCTACAACATTTAGTGAAAGTTCAAAATACGATCCAGAGGAATAATGGTATGATCTATAAGCCACTACGGCTTCCCTCTCTGAAAAATGCTGTTAGCAAGTATAGGTAAGGCTGCTAAAATTTTTTTCTAGCTGATTTTTTAACCTATTGAAAGGTTTGACAAGCCATGCCTTAGTTCCCTTGCAGTTGGTATATTCTGAGTTATCAGATTTCTGTACCAGGGTTCCAATTTTTAATAATGTGCTTCTAGCTTTGAGGAGACTTTTTCAAATAAAGTAACTGAGACAGAGGGCCTTTTATTTTTATTAATATTATTAAGTTTTTGTCTGAATATTAATTCTAATGTGTAAGATATATAAATGTTGTAAGGCCTTATATTTGCCTGAGCCCTTTAACAACAGCAGACAAGCCAAATTTCAGTATATATGATGGTTGTAGTTGCCAAAGATCATTTTTTAAAACACATGCTTCCATTTCTCTGCTCTATCTTCGAAGATGTCACATCCTTTGTAAAAAGCATGAATAAAATATAAAGGGTGGCATATTGCCATCTCTGCAAAATATTTTTCACTTCACTGAAACCAAATACATAGATGTCACATAAAATATTAATTCTAAAATGATTAGTGTCTATTGTATGCTTTAATAATTTTTAATTGTTGTTTCTCATTGAAAAGACATCTAATAGTTTTTCATAATATGCTGTATTTTACAAAGTTTGAAGCCACATTTGAAAAAGAATTCTCCTCTCAACGCCAATAGTCTTTTTCTTCTTAATTATTAAATAAATACAACTATGCAAATGAAGCCATTGGTTTAAAAATACATGGCAACATAAAAGGCTTTTGTTTTACCTTGCTTTGAGGATATTCAATAGTGTTTTAGCAAGATTGGCTGGGGTGCCAGTAGAGAAAAGAGGAGGCCCCCTTGCCCCAGTTCCAAGTGTTTGAAAATGAACTTGCATTTTAGGTCATCCTCTAAGTGTGGTGGTCAGGCCCTTGAATTAGAATATTTTACATAGATAAAGACAGCTCCTTTTTAAGTAAGTGTTTCAGAATGCATGGGAAATAAAAAGATAAAAGCAATTCGTACCATGCTGTGACGTCAGGCTGTTTGTGCCAAATTCTTCATACCCCCAAACACAGTAGTCCTCAGTGGCTGGCTGTGGGATAATTTCAGGGCTCTGTTGACAATGACTCCATGAAAGGAAAAGACACAGTATTGTTACTTTGCTGCACTATCAATAAATGACAGCCAGATTGCCTCTCAAATCTGGTTCATTGTCAAGTGACTCATCATCTTTGGCTATGCTAATACGTGTCTGCACGAGCACAAAAGAACTAGGAAATCATCTCGACTGAGAAGAACAGAGTAGTTTAATTTTTAAAAAAAATTGGCATCTATTTCTTTGTATAGAATGGCATCCAGGCCACTGCATCTAAAATTGTAGCATTACCAAAGTTACTCTGTAAACAATCAGAAGTTCAGAAGCTTGTGCAAGTGGTCATTCACAGCTCTCTTTCCAAGCAAGAAGAATGAAACATCATAGTTGAGTATTTAGTAATACAAGATTAAACAAGTAACTTTTCTCTCTGAAAAAGCTCTTAGGGGTTTCCTGCTGCCCCAGAATCGGAAGAGTTGGTCAGTCTGCTGGGTGTACTAACATATATTATTAGTATCTTATAAAAAACCCAATAGAACATCACAAGAATGGAGACCTTTTTTTTTTTTTAATATGTGAAGACGTTGAACATGGATGAATATGTAGGATTTCCCAACAATCATCCTGAAAGCAACCACTCTTAAGTGTGGAATAACCTTTTTAAGCATATTGATACAGATCCTAAGAATTCATATATTGAAGGGAATGCTGCAAATTTACAAACAATGTGATGTATTTGAAAAGAAAATAGAAGAAACTGAAAGCTTAGATCTATTTGTTGGAGGTAATGTTCCTCATAACAGTCACAGCGTTTGCTCTGTATAAAGCAATGGAGGAAGGAGTCGAGCATGTGTGGACACCCTTCAGCAACATACTTGAACTATTTTTGAATATGGCAAAGATACTACTTTAGAACTAAGAGTTAAAACTATAACTACTTAAAGGTTTAATGCATGTGCACAATAAATTTGTGGATCCATTTACGCAGTATGATAGGACACTGAAGAAGATGGGAGCCTAATTCTGCTTGAACAAAAACACTTTTTGTAGGAGGTGATGAATTTCAGCTATGCGGTGTGATGAAACATGTGGAATTGTTAAGATTACCCTTTTTGAAAGTACAATATGGTAAACAGCCCACACCTAAAATGTATCTACAGTAAGGATTAGGATAAGCAGTCGGCTCTCGTGACTGATCAGCTGTTTATTATAGGTAAACTTCTTACTTACAAATAAACTTCATGATACATAGCCAGCCTATAAAAAGGCACAAAATTGAAATATCTGCCTGTGTAGAAAATTTTAAAATCCATTTTAAAGGTGGAGATTCTGCACAACAAATACCATTCAAAACCTGACTCCAGTAGAATAATATACATACATTTGTATTTTTTAATTAGATGAAGACACTCCAAGACTTTCAGGTATCATTCAACTATTATTGCAAATCTTAATTTTGGACTGATGTCTTTATATCTTCTTCACATTTCACACAAGTTTTTCTGCATGCATTTGCCTCAGTCATCTTACTGCAACAGCACCTGGACATTAAAAATCCTGCTATAGATTTTTGGTAAATCTATAACATTTTAAAGGACAACATTGCCTAAAAGTACAGCTTATTTCCTTTTGGCAAGTATGTATAGTGCATATTTTTGGTGCACCTTCTTCTTTAACACCTAGTTAAGAAATGTTCTTTTATTTTTATTTAATGACTTGAGTTCATGCTCTTAATATAAATATCTTGGCTATTATGAACTTCATACTAACAGCACACTAAAGAAATTCTTTTGAAGATAATTTTGTGGAGACTTTTAAACTTCACAAATGATTAACCTTGCTCCTTATATATTAAAAAATGTCTGAAAGGATAATATGGTCAAATATATAATATAAAAGGAATTACTGTAAAGTATTTTGGATTGCTATAGCAACTTGCCTCAAATTTAAAATAAAAGTTTTTTTTTTTACCTTTAACTCAAATAAAGCTCATAGAGCTGGAAGATCTTAGTGTGTGCTATGGAATGATTTGTTCAATACCGAAGTAAGTCATCAATCAAATTCTCCATTGCCTTTCTGGAAATGCTCTACTCTGCCAGTAGAGGACACCATGTGCATACTGGGCATAGAGAACCAAAGGATTATTAAGTACATCTGCCTCTTGGGTTTTCTCTCTGAAGGAATAAGCCAAGCCAGTGTGAGCTGAGTGGAGTCAGAGTTGCTCAAGCACTTCTGTGGTGCTTGAAGCTTTTTATGATGTCCCTGATCATTTGAGCACCCAGAAAAGCTCGAATTCATACTTGGCACTGATGGGAACACAGTGTAATAATTGTTGAATTTTTGTTTTTAGAGGTTGCTGATAAAATGGGCAGAGTGAGAACTGAGGAGGGTCTTTTTTGCATGGAGGGTCAGTCCATACAAAAAAAATCAGACCGAGAGTGGGGGTCAGGAGACCAGGTTATATTCTCAACTGCACCAATTACTGAGTAACCTCATACAAAGGAGGAAACCAAGTTTCATATTCATTTAGAAGCTTTGCTTTGGCCTTTGCTATGCATGCTCAAATAAGAATGACTAATACCTTTCACTTTACTGTCATATTTATGCAAATTTGTTTTCATCATTCAAATATTCATTAAATATTTAGTCTGGAAGAATACATTCATACTTTTTATGCATAGTATGTTTAAAGGTTTAACACCAGTTAATATATTTATTTCTAACAATGTGATGTTAACATAATTCAAATTAACCTGATTTTTAATCCAGCAAAGAACCTATAGCAAGGATGTAGTTATTGCAGAAATATGCAAAATTGTGCACATTTCATTCAATATTTTTTTGAGATGCTCCTCAAAGCAGATCAGCAATGCCTTGAGATAAATGCCCAGCTTTCCAGAGGCAGAACTTTATATGGGGGAAAAATACCTATATCGCTGAGTCGTTCAAAATACTTGAGAAAATACATGTGAAGAGGCTGACACATTATAAATGGTCTGTTTTCCTGATTCTTACTAGCATTATGTTGTAAGTGATGGCTGCAGTTGAAGGAGCTCTCTCTAGGTCATTAAGTCTAACCTGAAAACAACAGGAACACCTGCTGTTCCAGGTACATCACACTGTCATGTCTACAGGGAAGAGTAAATCCTGCTCTTTGGATTTGGAGCAGTGAAGAATTACATAGACCTGAACTCTGGGTCTCATGAAGAGGCAGCAAAAAAAAAAGAATTTCATTGCACAACACAGAGCAAATCTTCATAAACGTCTTCCTTAGTGAACACCCAATTTTCTTTTCCTTTTTTCCAATGTCAGCTGAACACTCACCATCCCAGCCTTCTTTCTCAGTTCTCTTGTTCCTCATTCTTTGCTTCTGTAGGATAACTCAGCTTTCTCCAACGTTGTATTTTTTCCATTTCCTCTCTCAACCGAGGATATCCGTTAAAAGGAAAGGAAAGGGGAAAACTGTATTTCCATCTATGCCACGTGACAAGTGATGGGAATATCTCTGCCAAAAAGAGAAGGGAAAGAATTGGAGACAACCTACTTCTACGAAGAGATACTTTGCAAAATGATGTTTGCTTTTGGTAGATTTGACATTACCTTGCTAAACTACGTTTTCAAGATCACAAATAAAATCAGAAACTCTCTGGCCTGGAAGGGATCAACAAGTCCAAATCCCACATTTTACAGATCAGAAGGCTGAGACCTAGGGCAGGTAATGGATTATCCAAAGTTCCCTCATTGGTCACTGAACTGGGTTCAGAATCCAGATCCACTAACCCGCCTCCTTTGTGCATTACAGCACACTGCACTGCTTCAAGCTAAGTTTTTAGCTATAGCATCTGAATTATATAGGGGTCTTGTAACATACATCTTTTGCTTGTAAAATCATCTTCCTTAGGATTTTCTTTCCTCACTGCAAATTATAGAAAAACTTTTCTGCCTATATGGAGAGTAAAACAATCAGTATTAAATAAAGTATTGTGAATTGCAAACATTTTTCATCTAAATGATAAACTATACATACTTCAGAAATACGGTGTATATATTTTTATAAAAGGTGATTTTGTCTTTTATATTAGGAAAACTATAGTTAGGTAACATGACACTAGTTAACTTAAAATACAACTACCAGACTTTTAAAAATTGTGATTTATCTAATCATCTCCATTTCTTTGAAAAGAAATATAAAGAAATTCTTTTTTTCTCTTTCACCATCCTTGCCTTTGTCCTGAGATGAGTTACAAACCTTCATGAGAAATACTAAATTCTCCATAAAATATATTCTCTGGCATTGCCATAGGAGTTAGGAAAATAAAGACCAGTAAATCATTCTCTTAAGCACCTCAGGCTAGTAAAACAACCTGGCCCTACTCATTCCTCATTATTGAAGCCATCTTGCTAACCAGAAGGCTACACTCCTCTCTAACATCTTCTAAGTAATTCCACCAAAATGTTTCAAGTTGATTTTAACCAGCAGGTGAAAAAAAATATATATGCCAACAAAACCTCTGCTTTCTATGAAATACAAAATTCATTTCCTTCTTATCAAAACACTGGTACATTTATCCTGACTTTTCCAGCAGTAGATCTAAGATACTCACAGAAATGAACAATTGTTGGAAATATTCCCTATCACAAGTGCAAAAAGCAGAATGACCACTTTGACCACTTTTCTTCTCTGTAAAAAAGAGATAAAAGATAGAAAATCTTATCTGCTCAAGGCTGAGTATTGTCATCTGCAAACTGAGAAACAGAGGCTAGGATGGCATTGTAGCTTTTTGTGTAATTAACAAGAAAAAAAAAGCTCATATATGCAAAAATGGCTCAAGGGAGATTGCCTTTATCTGGAAACACACCTGATTGTCCATGAACCATTGTTAGCTTATCTTAGTTTAAATTAATGTGTGGTAGTCAACCACGTACATATAAGTGTTAAGGAGGAACACAAACATTTTTCAGTTATAACATTGGCAAAGATTTTAAAAGCTGACTCCCCATAGTAGTGAGGACACTGAAAAATTTGCTAACACATCGTTGGTGGGAATGTAAATTGGCATAGCCTTGCTCGAAGGCAATTTGTCAGTCAGTGCCAAAGCTTTAAAACTACAAATTAGCTGTGACTTTACCACAACAATTTTGCTTTTAAGGATTTGCTTATAAAAGCAATCAGAGTTAGACAAAAAGGAGGTTTATCACTACACTTAAAAGAACAGAAAGCTGGAAAGTACTTAAAATACTCAACAATAGGAATGTAAGCACAGTGTGGCATAAGTTTTGGACATAATACTATGCAGCTGCTACAAGTAGTTAAATAAGGTTTAATGGTATGCAAAATGTTTATGATGTATTTTAAGAAAAAATGATACATACACACATGTAGAATCTGTATGCATATGCTTTAAAAGGTATAAAGAATATAGAAAAAAACTTCCTGGTGATTCCCCTGGAATGATAGTCTTTCTTGTAGAGGGCATTTATTTTCTTCTCTGTATTTTTCTGTACTTTATACATTTTTCAATAAACATGTAATAGTTTTGTAATTAAAAAAGCATTTCCTTTTTTTTAAAGCCAGGCCTTTCTCAGTTGACTGTCCAAATGTGGTAACAACATGTATCTAGGTGAAAGTTTGCAACAATGCTGCAATTGTGCTCAGCTCACACTTGCTGTTGCAGTTGCATGCAAGCCATTTGTTACCCTCTCGGCTCGGGAGCTCAGCACTGGGCTTTCTTTCCTTCTGTAGCATGCAATCCAAGGAGGAGTGCCTCAGTAGGCTGGCTCTGAGCCACCAAGCCTTCCAAAACCCTGTTAGAGGAGCAAGAAGGCCAGTTCCCCACCAACAGGCAGATGGTGAAACATCCTCTTGGCTCTTGTTAACCCAGCCATATTGGTACAGACACAGCTGAAAAAAGGCAAACAAATTCTCCAAGGTCAAGCAAAATTAGTCGTCTCTGAAGGGAGTATTTCACCATGCCAGCTGGCATTTCCAGCAATGCCCTCAGCCTGTTTTAAGGGTGGATAATGAGCAAAGAGAGCTGAAGCTGTACACTGGAGATGTGAGCATCTCAACTGGAGAAAAGGTGGGCTTTGCAGCCTGTGAACACTGTCAGGAAGCAAAGATTGCATAGGACAGCAAAGTGGGGGAGCTCTGATTGTGAATTAGGAGCCCTGGGTACTAATCACGTCTCTCTTTCTCCTTTTTTTGAATTTTAGTTCCTTCCTTGATAAAGTAGTGGAGTGGGATGGGGGAGGGGGCAGACAGGTTAAAATGAACTATAAAGTTGCTTCTAGCCTTCAAAACCTTTATAATGATTTATAGTGAAGTCATACAATATACATTTCACTTGATGAAAATGTACTCAATGCCTTATTATAGCTGGAGAGCAGGAGCCGATGTAAAAAAAATTGCTCAGCCACAGGACTCACCGTCCTTAACGGATGTCCCAGTTCCAGTATAATTATTCAGTACACCATTTATTTAAAAGAATGTTTTTCACCAAGACTGATTTTTCTCCATTGCCAATAAAACTTCTTATTCCATTGTCAATAAGCAGTGTGTTTACTAGGAGGCAATATAGGTTTGGGTTAAAAGCATGAGATAGAATCAGAGTTCCAGTTAAATCTGAGCTTCACCATTTGCTAACTGGATTGCCTTGGAAAAATTACTTAACTTCTCTCAGCTTCAGTTTCCTCATCTGTAAAATGGGAATAACAGTAACTACTTCCTAAGGTAACTATAGAGAGTAAATAACTTCCTAAGGTAAATATAGAGAGTAAATAACTTGCAGCATCCCATGTAAGTTCTCAGTATAATACAGGAAGTGTAAAAATAATTTTAATACCAGTTTAAGCAAAGCACAAAATCATAGAATTTTATATTAAAAGGGGCCTTAGAAACAACCAATTTCATTTCAATCCTCTCATTTTATGTGAAGAAACAATGACTCAAAGAGGTGGAGTAGGACCCTGGGACCCCTAAGAGCTATTTTATTCTTTATACATCCCAGTAATTAATTAGGAAATGTCATGTGCTTTTCTGAGAAATTACATCAAAAGTTTCTAAATCATGTGGAAATTATTTCTGTGATGTCTATTATTTTGAATCTTGTGTTTGCTGCTTACTGAAATTTGCCATTTCAGAAGGTTTTCCCAAAAAGAATCTGGCATTTTGACTAAATAGCCCAGTTGATCCTTGCCCCAGCTTCTTTGAAAAATTCATTGTGACGGCTCCAAGCAGACGTAGACTCTCCCTCGGTGCATATATGTCAACAGTTTTTCTCTCTTGATTTCCCTAGCTGCTCTCAGCTAGGTAGAAAAAGTAATTTTAAGTTTAAACAAGCCAAATTCATTTCATCAACTCCAATCAGACACAACTGCCTTCTCTGGAAATCAAGATTGTGGATATGCAACAGTGTCTGCAGGGCAATAAGATAGGATAGGGAACTCATAGAGTGCAGAGAGAAAGCAAGCTGACAGTCCCCATGCTGCCCATACGACCAGGGACTCAATGCTCACACAACCCTATGAATTAATTAGATATTACTATGCCCATCACACAGTAAGCAGAACGTTGAGGGTCAGCGCGAACTTGCCTGAAGTCACACAGACAGGAAATGATGGTGTTGGACTCTGAACCCAGGCCAATCTGGTTCAAAACTTGCCAGTGAATCAGCAAGGCTCTCTTCCACCTATGATCTTCATGACTTTCAATTGTTAGAGTACCTCGTGATGCAAAAAACAAAACATAAAACAAATGATTCCCACAAAATTGTGTCACCACCCATTTGGAGAAAAGAGATCCATCATGCAATTCACAAAAAGTGTGTGGAGTGTCTGGAAGGTGTTATCGAGACACTGAGCTTCAATCATTGGTTCATCTTAAGTATGGTAAACGATGTTTTAATCTCTCCTGATCATATTTTCTTATATTATGTCTCATGATTCTTGTAAAGAGAGAGAAATGTAATGGATGCAGATAAAGGAAGAATTGTATATATTTTATTTTTATAAAAAGTTTTCTCTAAATCCATCTTTTTGTATTCATCGAGTCATTTTTCCTAGCCTTTCTAAGGGAAAAGTTTTTGTGTTCTCCCTCACCTCCCTCCTCTGGCTTTTTTCCAAGCATTTTTCCAGTCCACTTACAGTTCAGGACAGATGTAGATGCTGGCCTGCTCCCAGAATCTTGTTGCTAAATCATGACTCTACCATTCCCCATGGACTGAGTAGTGCCAAAGTAGAAAATGACTTCAGCCCACAGCAGAATCTATGTTACTGCCAGTCTAATTTAAGCCCAGAGGAATCAATCCTATTTGCAGCACTTTTTTTCATTTCCAGTTTTCACCGAGATGTATAGTACATCACATTTTGATGATTTATACAGTACTTCTTGAGGCCTCTCTCTGTCCCATTGCCCCAACATTGTCATTTGTCTATTCCCCAGACTGGAAGAACAGCAAAAAAGAGCAAATCTTCAGAAAATCTCAGACAGGCAGGTTAATAGGAACACTATGAGAAAATAAAATGGGTCTTTTAAGAAAATGACTGCAATTTACTTAAAATGTGAGTAAAGTTAGAGTATATGACCTGTTAGATTAATACAGCATAACTTTGGGTTACTCATGTGTACTGATATCAACTGCATCATTTCCCCATTCTGCCGGGTACAGGAAGCTACTATGTTGATAAAAAGCAGATGAGAAAGGGAACACCTGTGAGACCTTTTTTTGTGGCAAAACTACTACAGAAAACTGCAGCATGCAACAAAGGGACATGAAAGGGCCACAAAGTATTGTTACAACCTTCAATCCCAGAAACATTTGGAGGATATCCACCACGGAAAGACTATATCCAAGCGCAGCTGAACATCTTCATTACAGATCAAGCATTACCACCAGGTAGTATCCTGATGGCAATTTTGAGCCTCAAAGATCCCATCTCTTCAGGGTTCTTTTTTATTTGCTCCCATATATCTAGGTTCTTTGAGCTCCAGGGTTCCCCCAAAGGGGCTTACTGATCTCATTCATTCACCAAATACTTGTTGAGCTTCTTAAAGAATCAGGCACTGACTGAAGCACTGAAATAGTGTTGAATGACAAAGACCAGGTCCCTGCTATTATGAAGCATTCTTTCCAGAATCATATTCTTATGTTCCCAACAGGCTAATTTTAAGCATGTCATCTATTTCATCAGTGTAGAATACACTCAGTCCCCCCAAGTGGAATTTTAAAGTGAATATTTTTACTGTCAATGATTTTTCTCCAAAGGATCCCTTCGTTTTTCAGCCACAGTGAGAATTAAAGGGAAAGCTGACTGACATGGCATCAGGAGGCCTGTAGGGGGAGCACTCACATCCACGGCACCCTGTAAATCTGACTCCACAGAAGGGATGGACATCATACTGTTTCAGCTTTAGCTGCTTTATTTCCCAGGTGGAAGAAAGTTTTCCGACTTCCTCCACCCCACCACAACTCAGCTACTGAGAAGCTACAATAGATGGGATTCCCAGTTTACTTCAATGGCCTTTTTGCTTAGAACAACCCTCCTATCTTGGCCGCTTCCTCTATAAAAGATTGGTTCTTTTATTTGTTCTCAGGTCATTCCTATGGTTTTGCTGTTGCTTGCAAGCCCCAGACTGCAATTCTCTGCTATTGCAATTCTCTGCTATTCCTGAACAGACTTTTTTTTTTGTGCTGCTAAAACAGTTGACTGTTTGTTTTTAAGGTTAACACCACAAACATTGTCTTAAAATAATAGTTCAAACAAGCAATAGGGACCTGGAACATTTATTGCTATAAACCTTGCTAAACTTACCCTACTCTGAAATCTCTGTAGAATGAAAACATAAGAATCTAAAAGGACACACATTTACCAGTGGGGCACACTGGTATTTGCCTTTTATAACTAACAAGAAATAACTCGTTAGTTTCTATTAACAATTGATGAACTTTGACAATTAGTATGGAGGATTAAATGAAATGAACTGTCTTAACAGGATGGAATGGAAAATAAAATGTACCTGAAAGGGAGCAGAATGTGCTACTCCAAAATATGCTATTGGGCATGAGGATTACCCTGAGCTAAAGATTTTTGAGAAACTGCAGAGGAGAATCTCTGAAAACAGTAGAAATTGCCCTCTTCTGGGAAATTCACATTTATAAGGAAAACCTCCATTTGTAAGGGTGTCTCCCTAGTACCAGGAAGAGAAGGGTGAGACTCTAAATCTCTAGAGACTTCATCAATGGAAAAGGCCCAACTTAAATATGCATAACAACATCCTTGTTTACAGAGCTTTTCCTGGTCACCTCCCATAATTGACTCTCCACCCACCAACATCTTTCTTTTATCTTTAGCTGAAGATGATATTTAAGGTGGTGGCTTGGGCCATTTCAGAGTTACTCACTTTTCCTGGAAGTCTTCCATGTATACAGGAAGCATGCATGTAGTAATTAAACTTGTGTTTTTCTTTTGTTCATCTGACTTTCATCAAAGGGAGGTGTAGGTTTGGAGGGGAATAATTTTCCCTCCACCATCCTATGTTCTTGGCTGAGACCCCCCTCATTAATTACCATCTTCAGCTAGAAATAAAAGATGGGGTGGGCAGTTAGTTACAGGAAGTGACCAGGAACAGCCCAGTAAACAAGGGTAAGGCTGTTATGCAGATTTAAGTCACTGCCTTCTTGTTTGATGAAAATTTTCAGAGATTTAGTCATCATCCTCCTTCTGGTACAGAGAGGGTAACACCCTTACAAATGGAGATTTCCCTTTATAATGTAAAATGTCTCCTACAGAAGTAACTTCCACTCTGTTTTCAGAGCTTCTCCCAAGTCAGCTGTTGCTTAAAAATAACTAGTCGAAGGTAATCTTTCTGCCAAAGACAGTACCTTGGGGTGGCGTGTTTGTTCCTCTTCGGGGTTTCAGCCAAGAACCTAGAAGGGTGGAAGAAAAATTGTTTTTCCTCCCCTACTTAACTCTCTTACAAAGGCTATTTGATTTAAGGGTGCCCTCTCTATAGAGGAGAAAACGGATACTTTAGAAGAGGTAAAGTGACTGGCTCCAAAACAGAATAAGGGAAGGAGGTCACTGGGGTAGGGGAAACTTTGTAAGTAACAAAGATGAGCACTAGATTTCATCAGTAATGGTTCACTTCCTCCCTAGGGAGAAAAGGTTTTTAAAAAAATTGAGATGAATAGCCAGGAGTCAAGCTTCAGCTGGAAACAACAGGAAGCAGTAGCAAATTGATTGTCAACTGTGACCACTTCAAATGACAAAAGGCAAGCACCCAGTGTGGTCTGGTAAATTAAAATATATCTAGGAGTACAATAAATTGGGATTTCAGGTCTTACAGTGCAATAATGAATAGGATGTGGTGGGGAGGGACTCTGCTCCCCAAGAACTCTGAGTTTAGTATAGGAAATAGACTAATTATACTGTTGTCAGTCAACTGCATCTGGGGAGGTCTCTCCGTGCGCAGTAGATAAAACCTCTACCCGGATGGGGGAGGGTTCTTGACTGATCAAGAAAGAATTCTCAAACAGGTTAGATGAGG
Source organism: Manis javanica (assembly GCF_040802235.1). Lineage (NCBI taxonomy): Eukaryota > Metazoa > Chordata > Mammalia > Pholidota > Manidae > Manis > Manis javanica. The sequence goes on from NC_133157.1 coordinate 69,183,072, forward strand.
GGAAAGTAAGGAAAGAGTGAAGGAGTTCATTAGAGCGAGTAGTAGTGAATGGCAGCTGCCGTATAGGCAGCAGAAAACAAGGAAGAACAGGGAGGAAAGGGAAGCTCATGGAACTCCTGCTCGGCATATAGGGCAGATGCCTTACCAACTCCCAAAGCCAACATCACCTGGTGTCCAGTGTCCACTTGAATCTGCACTGCATGGAAACTAAGCCCCTATCACCCCAGAATTTGAGGGAGCCACAGAGGATTAGACGGAGTGAGATTATGTTCTGAGAACTTCCCAAAGGCAAAGAATGGAGATTGTTGGGCAGGCTACTAAACAGCATGATTGCACAGCTGCAGTCCTGTCTGGGTCACCCAGGTGACGGGAACTTGCAAGTCCAAATCAGAGATCTCAGTAGCCTTTGTCTGAAGTAGGACAGAGAGAAAGACGACTTGTGCTTAAGTCTAGAAAATAGAATGAAATACCAAAGTAACAAAGACACCACTGGAAGAGCACAGAGACAAAACATAGTAAGTTGAACAGTAAGAAGGCTTTATTTAAGTTAAAATACACACTTGAAAAAAGGGAAGTACTTGGAATTTCAGAGAGAAGGCACATTTAAAGGCTTAGGATTCTGTCTGTTAAGGATTTCAAGGATGGGACCAAGGGCCAAGGGGAGTAGGCTTGACATGTGGTCTCATGATGTCTGTCTCCAGCAAGACACATTATGTAACCATCCATAGCCAGTCCCCTAGATACTCCGTAAGATAAACTTAACATGAGGAATTTCTTGATCTTGTTCTTCTCCAAGGTAGTGGTTACCCTCAAGCAGTGGGAACATATCATTTAGGACTACTTGCCCTGCCTTAAGATAGGGTTGGTTATTGGCTAATTACCATAAAATATTAGGATTCTCACCTCCTAACTCCCTGGTTTTTAAGATGGAATCTTAGCCTTAAGATGGAACCCCTCCTGTTCTTAGTATACTGTTTATATCTTGGCAGTTTTCACCATAGGCAGGAAAAATTAATCATGATGCTTGTCCCATGTCCCTGCCCTACCTCAATACTACATGAGAAAAGGGAACAGGAGTTAAAGGAGAAACACAGGCATCCCAGGGGAATCAGATGATTAATCCTATCAAAGAACATAAGCATCATAAAGGAGGTATTATACACTGGGTATTGAAGTATAATTAGGAGATTTCTGGGTAGACAGGTAGGTGAAGACTTCTGAGGAAGAAAATTTTCCTCTACCCTTCAATGGTTCTTCTGGATGGTCTAAGAATTAAATTGGCATAATGTTGTCAGGAAATCCAATCCTGGGAGATCTCCCTGCATGCTGGGTGAGATCTTAAGCCAGGAGAGGGTTCTTGACTCTGATGAGAATGAATTCATGAACAGACTGAGCAGGTACAGGCAAAGGGTAGTTTAATAAAGCAAAGTACACACCAAGGAGGAAGTATGGACATGTCCCAGGGATGACCAGCAACAGTGGGGTTCGGATTGGGTGGTATTGTAGCTGGAATTCAAACAAGGGATGGAATATTCATCTGGATAGGTGAGGTTTTCTTGGAATAGGATTCCCAGGAAATAGAGTGATCTCATTGTTATAGTAGGTAGATGCCAGACATGAGCAGGGAGGAGGCTGGGGACTTTGGCCTTGTTTACATTCCATTAGAAACTTGTTTATATTCTGAACATTCTATGTAAACTGTTCTTGCAGGATGTGGGGAGTGAGGGTATAGATAACAGACCTGTCAAAACTGACTAGTTCCAGAGAACCAAGATGGCAGCGAGAGTAGAGCAGTGGAAATCTCCTCCCAAAACCAAATATACTTTTGAAAATACAACAAATACAACTAATTCTAAAAGAGAGACCAGAAGACACAGGACAACATCCAGACCACATCCATACCTGCGAGAATCCAGTGCCTCGCGAAGGGGGTAAGATACAAGCTGCAGCCTGGCGGGACCCAAGTGTCCCTCACCCCAGCTACTGGTGGGAGGAGAAGAGTCGAAGCAGGGAGGGAGAGGGATCCCAGGACTGCTGAACACCCAGCCCCAGCCATCCGCACCAGAACGCAGACACAGTGCATGCGTGGGGTGCTGGATACTAGGGAAACAGGACAGTAAGACCTGTGAGCAGGTCCCTGCAGCCGGTGCCCTTGGGACAAAGAAAAGCGAGTGCTTTTTGAAAGTCTTAAAGGGACAGGGATGCCACAGCTGGATGGAAGCATCCTGGGACACTTAGCCCAGCAGCTGTGAACCTCAGGGAGCTCTGGTTGCCCAAACCCCCAAAGCGCAGCTTGGAGGCCCCTCACCGCAATAAACAGCCTCCTGCCTGTTCCCTCTCCGATGCAGCTCCACCATATTGGAGCAGTCGCCTGAGGCAGGCCACTCCCGCAGCAACTGCAGAGCTAAATAAACTCCATAGCGGCTGAGCAAGATCAGAAGCCCCGTCTGCATGGAGCTTCCCAGCACAATCCGCTAGAGGCCGCTGTTCTCCCAGGAAAGGAAGGCCATAAACTGGCAAGAAGGGGCTTTCTCTTACCCAACACATGCGCCAGCTTCCCACAAATATATCTATCGCCATGAAAAAGCAGAAGAAATTGATACAGACCAAGATCACAGAGGCAAACCCTAAGAAGGAGATAGACCAAACCAGTCTTCCTGAAAAAGAATTAAATATAAAGCTCATAACCACGCTGATGGAGATGCAGAGAAATATGCAAGAGCTAAGGGATAAAGTCTGGAGGGAGATTACAGACGTCCGGAGGGAGATTACAGACGTCCAGAGGGAGATTACAGAAATGAAACAATCTCTGGAAGGATTTATAAACAGAATGGATAAGATGCAAGAGGCCACTGATGGAATAGAAACCAGAGAACAGGAACGCATAGAAGCTCATGCAGAGAGAGATAAAAGGATCTTCAGGAATGAAACAATATTAAGAGAACTGTGTAACCAATCCAAAAGGAACAATATCCGCATTATAGGGGTACCAGAAGAAGAAGAGAGAGAAAAAGGAATAGAAAGAGTATTTGAAGAAATAATTGCTGAAAACTTCCTGAAACTGGGGGAGGAAATAATTGATCAGACCATGGAAGTGTACAGAACTCCCAACAGAAAGGATCCACGGAGGACAACACCAAGACACATAATAATTAAAATGGCAAAGACCAAGGACAGAGTTTTAAAGGCAGCTAGAGAGAGGAAAAAGGTCACCTACAAAGGAAAACCCATCAGGCTATCATCAGACTTCTCAACAGAAACCTTACAGGCCAGAAGAGAATGGCATGATATACTTAATGCAATGAAACAGAAGGGCCTTGAACCAAGAATACTGTATCCAGCACGACTATCATTTAAATATGAAGCAGGGATTAAACAATTCCCAGACAAGCAAAAGTTGAGGGAATTTGCCTCCCACAAACCACCTCTACAGGGTATTTTAGAGGGATTGCTCTAGATGGGAGCACTTCTAAAACTAAACAGATGTCACCAGAGAAAACAAAATCACAGCAAAGAAAGCAGACCAACCAAATACTAACTAAAGGCAAAAAATAAAATCAACTACCCACAAAAGCAGTTAAAGGAAGCACAAAAGAGCACAGAATAAAACACCCAACATATAAAGAATGGAGGAGGAGGAATAAGAAGGGAGAAAAATAAAGAATGACCATACAGTGTCTAAAATAGCTCAATAAACGAGTTAAGTTAGACAGTAAGGTACTAAAGAAGCTAACCTTGAACCTTTGGCAACCATGAATCTAAAGCCTGCAATGGCAATAAATACATATCTTTCAATAATCACCCTAAATGTAAATGGACTGAATGCACCAATCAAAAGACACAGAGTAATAGAATGGATAAAAAAGCAAGACCCATCTCTATGCTGCTTACAAGAGACTCACCTCAAACCCAAGGACTATAGGAACAAAGAAAGACTGAAGGAACAAAATAGCAGCAGAATCATAGAACCTAAGAATGGACTAAGAGTTACCAAAGGGAAAGGGACTGGGGAGAAAGGGAGGGAAGGGAGGGATAAGGATGGGGAAAAAGAAAGGGGACATTACGATTAGCATGTATAGTGTGGGAGGGGCATGGGGAGGGCTGTGCAACACAGAGAAGACAAGTAGTGATTCTACAACATCTTACTACGCTGATGGACAGTACTGTAATGGGGTTTGTGGGGGGGATTTGGTGAAAGGGGGACCCTAGTAAACAATATTCTTCATGTAATTGTAGATTAATGACAACAAAATAAATTAATTAATTTAAAAAGAAACTGACTAGTTCCAACATGGAGAATTTGACTTTAACTTCACCTTACCCTCCTTAGCATACTAAGCTCATGCCCGTAGGCACCATGACAGTTCTGAGACAGCACACCTAAGAACTAAAAGAGGGTGTCACCCTATTTCTCAGAAATCCCCTCCCCATTCCAAGGAAAGCCCTCCTATCTGGCTGAATATTCCACCCCCTGCTTAAACTCCATCTATAAGAACACTCAACTCAAACCCAACCACACTGCTCATCTCTGGAGCATACCCACACTCCCTCCTTGAGTGTGTACCTTGCGTTATTAACCTACCCTTACTCTTTGCTTGTGCCTGCTGGACCTGCTCATTAATTCTTTCTCATCAGGGTCAAGAACCCTCTCCCAGTTTGAGGTCTCACCTAGCACACAGGGAGATGTCCCTGGACTGGATTGCCCAACAACAATAAGACAAATTAACACAAGAAAATTATATGTACGGGAACCTCACATACATGAGTGGTTCAAAGAGAGAAAGGTAAAATGAGGTATATATGCTGAACTGGTAAGGGAATGGGTAGGGGCCTGGGGCTTCAAAAAGGAGGAGGACAATTCATAGGGCAGGAAGAAGAACAGATAGTTGACAATTAGACGTTTGCCCTGCTATACACACAGGTCACTCAAATAAAATTTACCTGTGGTAATTACTTATTCTAAGAAAGACCTCCTCCAAGGAAGATACTTCTAAGTAGTGTTAAAAAGCAGAATTCATACAAGTGAATTTGAAGATCTAATTGCCTTTATTAAATGATTCATGAGTTGGGCGGCATCCTCTCTAGCAAGTATAGATGCTCTGAGAAATTGCGCAAAATGGAAGGTTTTTATAGACAGGAGGGTGGGGTAAAGTTACCAGCCAAAGCAAGAAGAGATTGTTTCAGGCAAGGTCACTTCTCTTAGGAAGAAAAGCAAGAGGTTTTATGCAGATTACATCATCTTCTAGGGCAGATGGGGAGGGCTCACGTCACAGATTATCTTATTGCTGATGCTGACCAGAAAATTTCTGACTGACTACATTTCTTGGGGAGGTTGAAACTGTAATTAGGTTTAGGTATTGAATCTTGGTTTGGTGACTTGGCCTAGCGAAAAGTGACCCCATGTTGGGCCTGTGCCTTTCTTTTTAACAGTCACTGAGGGACTTGAGCCAGCAGGGTGTTGATTGCCTTCAGTTCAAAATAGTCCATATGCCAAAGTAGTACATTTTTGGAACACTTGTTTTGATCCCCTCAATGACAACACAACAGTGTGAACAAAATATATCAGATGCCAATTGTATACTAGACACCATTTTAAATGCATTTAATCCTCACAAAACCCTATGGTTAGTTCTCTTATTAATCTCATTTTACATATAAGAAGAAAAGATACTTTTGAGGGCAAAGATGATGGAGCCAGTTTTTTAGACAGTAAGTATAACGTACTCTTTCTAGAAGCTTCCAAGAGAAATATGGGGGCAATAGGTCAAGGGCATCTCTTCGAAAACTTGAAACATTTAACCTTCAGTCATGTCATGCACCACTTTGCCACTCTCCAAACCTCCAACGTCAGCATTAATGCTGAAAATTACATGAATTTGATATGTCTGTAAAGCTGGAAATTATATACGTATTATAGTATTATATACGTACAGCTTTGGCTCAGGCAGAAAACTAAGCCCGAAATACAACAGTAACATGGTTTCAATGACAAATTTCAAATTATATGAGGTACAATTAGATAATGGAAATGGCAAATCAATTTTATTTCTATTTTGATATTCAAAATGTTTTTGATCACTGAAACGGCAAGCAAAACTCCCAGGCTCCCCCTTGTGGCTTGGCTTAGTGATTCCCAAATTTATCTGATAGAATTTACCTGGAGTAATTTATGAAAATAGTTTCCAAGGCTACATCCACAAATGACCAGAACAGGGTAGGAATGGATGTATCTTTTTAAAAAGCTCTCCAAATGTTCTTGATGACCAGCCATTGTAAAAATTGGCATCTTAAAAATTCCCTTTTTTTCAAGTTCACTTGAAACAACTTCAGGAAAAAACTTTTCTGAAACTAAAAATGTGAAATGGCTTGCTCAAAGTCGCAGAGAATGTGAATGGCAAAACTACAAGCAAAGGCTAACATCTGACTCTAAATTCAACATGATTGATTGGAACAATTCTGTCTAATTTAATCCATCTCCACATGTTTATCCTTTAACTCACCAAGAGTCCTGCGCCCCGTATCACTCTGAGAGAACACACGCAAAGTTGCCAACAGGTATCTTCTGGAGATAAATTATTTCCTTTTCAATATTTGGCATTTCTTAAAGACTGGTTTTTAAGGAGGCACAAGGAAATAAGCAGGATAAAATATTTCCTATAGGACAAACCACTTGAACCGGCAGTCTCTTCTCCAGGATCTGTCTGAGACTGAAGGCATGCTGAGCAAGGATCTCTCTCCACAAAAATCAAACTACTGCCTGTCATTCCATATTAAAGTTTTATTCCTTTGGGTCTTGAAATTTCGAAGTGCAGTTGACAAGGCAGCTTCCCAGGCTGGGTATGCAGAAGGATAACAGAAAAACACTTTCCAGTCTGTCCCTGGTCAATGATTAATTAGTTCATCTGCAGAAAGATGTGTTTAGGCATAGACAAGGCTCTGAATGGAAAGGAGTTTGAAAAATGGAAACAGGCCAAACAAAATTTGTCTGCCTCACCTTTTTGCAAGGTGCGGTTTCTGTTTATCCCCAATATAATTACATTTTTTGGGATTCCTTTGTGTCCTTTCCCTCATCTCTCTCAGCTCCCACACCTACTTTGAGGAGTTCTGGGCTCACTTAAGATCTTGCTTTTTCAAGTCAGACCAGCAGCTTGGGTATCCCTTGAGAGACAGTTAAAAATACAAAATATTGAGCCCCACCCCAAACGTACTGAAGCAGAACTGGCATTTTGACATGATCCCCAAGTGATTCATGTGCATATTAAGGATTGAGAAAACTGCTCTAAAATGTAAATTTCAGAGTCTGGTGGCTGGGAAACAAAAAATTACCTAGGCCAATTCAGAGTTTCTTCAACTGCATTGAAATCTGGAGTTTCATGGAATATTTACAGGATTCCAAGAGGCGTAATAATGTTTTACTGGAATGGTTGAATGTATAAATATTTAAGCTTGGGATCCAGTTTCTTTCTCTCTTCCTTAAATTACACACTTCATCACCTATGGTGGGCATTTGTTTTTAAATGCAATCAAAGAGAACTAATTCAAGCATTGTCTTGAAGTATAAAATGTATGAAGCCAATAGCTCTAAGCAAGCATGTAATGAGTTATGAGGACTTCAGGAAATTACTTGGTTTTCTTGAATATTAGTCACCACATCTGTAAGATGGAGATGCTATTGGCTGCCGTGTTTATCCCCCAAGAATATTAAAGGATCAAAAGAATTGCTAGTCCCTGGAAATGGCACTGTTGATTACTTAGTGGTGCAAACCAGAAATGTTGGAGCCATCCTTGTCTTGGAACATCAGGTCTGTACCAATTACTATCAGGCTTATTGTTTCCCTCAAAACCTTCTATTTCTTTCATCTTCTTTGCCACTAAACCAGACCAAGTCACTGAAGGGCCCTCACCAGTAAGATGGCAAACTTCCGGCTTCTCTTCGGGGAGGGGGGGGGGTCCTTGGATCCCGCCGGCGCCACCTGAAGCCCAATCACCTCTCGCCCCCCTCCCAATCCCAGCACCTAGCCAACAGCCACCAGCCCCGTAGAAGTGACACCTCAATCAATTCATACCCCTTCCTATATAACCCAGCACCTTTCCCTAATAAAGCGGAACTCTCCGGTGAATTGCTGCTGTGTGTCACTCCTTTCCTTTCATTGGTGCTGAAACACGGGAGACGGGACACCCCAACTGGGCCCAGTCTTCCCCCCGACACCAGCAGCAGTTTGCCCTCGTCCTCTTTTTCTGGCGCTGGCTCATTACACTCACCAATTCTCTCTGGCCTTTAGGTAAGTTTTCCCCCCGGAGTGGGCCACTCTTCTCCGAGCTTTCGCAGTGCTATTGACCGTGATCCTCTGGCAAGGCCCTGACGCTCGGGGGTGAGGAGGGAACGCTCCCCGCCTCAGGCCTTCACGGCTGCGGCGGACCCTCAGGCCCCTCCTCCAACAGCCATAAATCCCCGCCTCAAGCCTTTATGGCTGCGGCGGACGCTCAGGCCCCTCCTCTGACAGTCATAAATCCCCGCCTCAGGCCTTCACGGCTGCGGCCAACTCTCAGGCACCCCCCTCCAACAGCCATAAACGAGGTGACTCCTTTGTGGATGAGAACGCTCCCTTTTCCCCCCCTCCTCCTTCTGCTCCGTCCGCCGAAAACGCCTAGCACTAGGTACCTCGTGACTCCGGCACTCTGCCTTCTTAGGGAAGTCTGGGTGACGACCCACACTTCCTAAGAAATTCCGACTCGTATACGAGTTTCCGCAGACCACCAAGGATCATCGGGGACGCCCTTTGTCTCCTTGTGGTCTGCTTCCAGTCCGAGGATCTCTGTTGGTCTTCCCCTGTTTGTCTCCTTCTCTGTCCTTTAGCCATGGGAGCCTCCTCATCCCTCCCTGAAAGTTCACCTCTTGAATGCCTGCTTCAGCATCTGGCTACCCTCTCCCTGACGCCTGATATAAAACCAAAACGTCTCCGTAAATATTGCTCCCAAGATTGGCCGACATACCCCCTAGACAATAACAACCAATGGCCCACAGGGGGAACTCTTGATCCTAACATCACTCGCGATCTTTTTAACTACTGCCAGCGCCTGAAAAAATGGAAGGAGATTCCCTATATTGAAGCTTTCCGCCTCCTCCTCTCCCCGCCCCCTCCCAAGTTCTCCTAGCCTGCAAGCTGCCGCCCCGGCAGAAGCCTCCCGTTCACTCCCTTCCCCTTCTTCTCGTATAACAGCCCTTCTCCCTTCCTCCCCAACCATCTCCTCCCCCATCTTACCTCCTCCACCTTCGTCCCCCACAGATTAAGCCTGAGCCTTTCAGCCCCCCCTTTAACTAGGTCCTCCGTCTTTGCCCTCATCACCTGTTTCTCCCCTGTTAGGGACCGCCTTTGTCTTCTCACATGTTTGTAGGGAGAATGGGAAAGCACCCTCCCCCATGTCTGAACGCAGCATGGGAAAGCACAAGCTAGAGAACAACCGGTGCAGTCCTTAGAAGTTATCTGCCCACAAAAACATATCTTGTCCTCGAAGAGGAGCCAAGACTCCTCACTCTGAAAATAGGGAGACCTTGAAGATGTGTAGAAACACCACCCCTGCTTCTAGCTATGCCCTTCCCCCACTTGCCGATGTGGCAGGAATGGACAACAAAGAACATTCTGTTTACGCATTCCATAAGCAATTAACCGGAGCCCTGCTGAAGCTCAGTTAGTAGAGCATGGGACTCTTAACCTCAGAGTCATGAGTTCAAGCCCAACTAGAGCAGCATAGGCAAGCAGCTGGGCTGCTAGCTGGCGACACGTGAGTCATATTCTATCTTTCTTTATTTTCTTTGACCCCCTTCCGCACTTCAGGACCTGCTCGACTAGGCGCAGCTAGACCGCGTCACTCCCCCACAGACTGAGCCAGAACCCTTCAGTCCCCCTCAGACTCGGTACCGAGGGCCTCCCAAAATTATCGCCCCCTCCGGGAGGTAGCAAGATCCAAAAGCATCGTGCGCGTTCACGTCCCTTTCTCCTTACGAGATTTAGCCCAACTAGAGAAACGCCTAGGTTCCTTTTCCACTGATCCCACAACATACATCAGGGAGTTTCAATGGACCCTCCAGTCTTACAGCCTCACACATCATGACATTTTCATGCTCCTGGCCAATACTCTCCTCCCTGAAGAGCATAGACGAGTTTGGGACTTCGCCCAAACGCACGCTACCGAAACCCACAGGACTGACCCCACCTATCCCCCTAGCCCCACTGCTGTCCCCGAACAAGACTCACTGGAATTATAACACCGCCGTAGGTCTCCGCTCTCGAGATATTTTTGCCTCCTGCTTAATAGCAGGTCTGAAAAAGGCAGCTCGTAAAGTAGTCAATTTTCAAAAGCTCCAAGACATAATTCAAAAGAGAGATGAAATCCCCTCCAAGTTCTTAGACAGACTCACTCAAGCCCTATTACACTATACCAGCCTGGACCCAGAAACACCTGAAAGAAGACATGTCCTTATGACATACTTCCTAGCTCAAAGCTACCCCGACATTAAAGCTAAACTCAAAAAGTTAGAACAGGGCCCCGCTACCCCACAGACTGAGATCCTAACAGTGGCCTTTAAAGTCTTCCATAACTAGGAGGAAGAGAAAGAAAGCGGTAAACAAAAGGCTGATCAGGCCAATTTCCAGATGTTGGCCCAGCTGATAAAACCACAACCTGGGCGCCCCTCTACAAACAAGCCCCCCCCAGGAGCTTGTTTCAAGTGCGGAAAAGAGGGACATTGGTCAAGGGCGTGCCCCTCCCCCAGATCTCCTACCACCCCATGCCCCAGATGCCACAAAATGGGCCACTGGGGGTCTGATTGCCCAACCACCCGAAGGGGAGGCTGGACGAACAACCCCCATCCTAAGCCCGCCATAGTGGGGCTGGCAGAAGAAGATTGATGGGGCCTGGGGGCTTCTCGCCTGACCATTTCCATCACCAAACAGGAGCCCAGGGTTACTTTAACAGTAGACGGTCGCCCCATCTCCTTCCTCCTAGATACAGGAGCCACCTTCTCAGTCTTGCGAGAATACCGGGGCCCTACCACGCCAGACATTACTCCTATAGTCGGGGTAGGAGGTAAACAGATTTTTCCATTAAACCCCCCCCGCCTTTTATGCACAGTCCTAGACAGTCCCATACCTTTCTCCCACTCCTTCCTAGTTATGCCCCAGTGTCCCATCCCTTCACTAAGATGAGACAACCTTTCCCTCCTCCACGTTTCCATAACTATATCCACTCCCACAGCCCCCAGTACTCCCTTTCTGATGGCCCTCATAGCCGACAACGCCCCTCTACCCAATGAAAGCTCCGGTTCCGCCCTCATACACCCTGTAAATCCCAAAGTTTGGGACATTACAAGCCCCTCCGTGGCCCTATGTCCCCCTGCCTCTATCAAATTATGTGACCCCTCTCAGTATATCTGTCAGGCCCAATACCCCCTAACCACTTCAGCCCTCATAGGCCTCCAACCCATCATTCAAGCAGACCCACTCACTCCCCATTTAATACCCCCATATTAGCTGTTAAAAAAAACCAACGGATCTTTCCACCTTGTCCAAGACCTTCGCCTCATCAACATAGCCATTGTCCCTATCCATCCCTTAGTTCCAAATCCATACAGCCTCAGCATCCCACTTCTCAGTCCTAGATCTCAAGGACCCATTTTCTATCCCTCTAGACCCCTGCTCCCAAGATTTTTTCATCTTCACCTGGATGGACCTATACACAAGACATTCTAAACAACTCACTTAGACAGTTTTGCCACAAAGCTTCCGAGATAGTCCCCATATTTTTAGACAGGTCCTAGCTCAGGACCTCAAACAGTTTCATCATGATCACTCCAAGTCCACCTTATTATAATACATGGACAATCTTCTACTCTGCAGTCTCTCGTGGGAACGTCTCAACTTGACACTGCCTCCCTACTTAACCTTCTAGCTTCCAGAAGTTACCGAGTATCCCCCATCAAAGCTCAAATCTCTTTCCCTCCTGTCACTTACCTCAGATTCCTTCTATCTCAACAAAGAAAGTCCATTACCTTAGACAGAAAATAACTCCTCTCTGACCTGCCCGTTCCCAAAACCAAGACAGAAATCCTTTCCTTTCTAAGTCTGGCTAGATATTTTAGAACGTAGATCCCTAACTTCTCCCTGCTCCCTGTTGGCAAGACCCCTATACGACCTCAGCAAGAGCCCCCCCCCGAAAAAAACCATTATCCTCCTCACCCCGACACTCCTTCATTAAGCTCTGTCAAGCCCTTGTAGAAGCCCCAGCTCTCCATCTTCCTGATTTGTCGAAGCCCTTCTCATTATACATTCATGAGAGGTACAGTCAAGCTCTAGGAGTCCTAGGCCAATATTATGGTCCATCCTTTGCCCCAGTAGCTTATCTCTCCAAGCAATTACACCCCACAATTTGGAGATGGGCCCCCTGCCTACGAGCATTAGCTGCTAGACAGCTCTTGCAGAAGGAAGCTCATAAACTGACATTCAGGGCGCCTATTACCATTCTGTCCCCATATCACCTAAAAGATCTCTTAACCTACAAAAGTTTACAGACTCTCCCTCCCTCCAGACTCCTGACCTTACTGTCCTCTTTCCTCCAAAATCCCGTTCACCCCCTTTGCCATCCATACCCGAATCATGACTTTTTCCTCCTTTACTGCTCTCTTGCTTTTTTCCTCCTTCTTATTATCTTCCCCGCCACCCCAGCCTCCTTTGTATGGCGATTCAAAGTCAGACAGACTTACACACAGCATCAAACAAAAGTTACTGCCCTTATTGCCACACCAGACTGCCCTCTGAAAAGCTGCTCTGAGCCTTTATACCTCCACTTTCCTCCCTCCACCGAAGTGTTCACTAACAGATACCCTTATTCTCCCTACCTCTGCTTCCTCTATGACCAAAAACAAGCCTATTGCAGGCGATGGCCAGATACCTACAGGAGATGTCCCTACTAGTCTTACGCCATTCACTACATAGGTAACTTCCAGTACCCACAGTATTACTCCTCCAACCGTTTCATGAAATATCCCAACAGCTTATTCTCCTTATCAATCCCAGATCCCTGGGACTCTCGATGGGCCGCTGGAGTCACAGCCTCAGTTTACTACGGGGGGTCCTCGACCCCCCACGGTACCCTTCATATTTCTCAAAAGTATGTTCCCTCTCATTCCCAGATCTCTCAAGTTGCATCAGATAGCAGACATTCCGAAAAAGTCATTATCCAAACTCTTGACGGCGCCTCTTCATCTTCTTATCCCCGCCCCTCTTTCCATTTCTCCTACTCTTCATTACAGCTCATTCAGGACACCACCATCTTTCTCAACCACACCCTTAACACCGCCAATTGTTTCTGGTGTGCATCACTACAGCGCCCACTGCTGGCCGCCGTGCCCCTTAATATTTCCAACTACTCCTTCCATGCAGAAAGACAACCCCTCTGCCCCCTGGCAGACATACCCCTATGGGAACCAGAATACACAGATAATCTCACCATCCACCACTGTGTAGGCCCAACTCCACCCCCCTCCAGCGCACTTCACTGCCTCTCTATCTACACCCCTACCTCCGGCTCTAAGACTTTTACGCAACCAGATCACTTCTTTTGGTGTAATGGCAGTCTTTTCAACTCGGTGCCTCTCAACTCTAATACACCCTGCATTCTCGTCACCCTAATCCCACAGCTTACACTTTACAGCATGGCAGAATTTCTTGACCTCCAACCTCCCTTGCCCTCGCGCACAAAAAGAGCTGCTTTCCTTCCCATCATGGTCAGTAGCTCTTTGATCACCTTAGCCATTGGGGCAGGGTTTTCGGGAGGAGCCTTGGGTCACTCTCTATAGGGAGTTAGAGATCTCAACGCCAAACTTGAGGGAGCCCTGACATCCACTGCCAACTCCCTAGCCTCTCTCCAAAGACAGGTCACTTCGCTAGCTAAAGTCACCCTTCAAAACCGGCGGGCCCTAGATCTGCTTACAGCCAAGAAGGGCGGCACCTGCATCTTCCTCCGGGAAGAGTGCTGCTATTACATCAATGAATCCGGCATTGTAGAAACTGACATTACCAAACTCACCGACCTTGCCTCCAGTCTCCACTCTGGTTCCAATTCCAACCCATTCTCTTCAATACTAACAAACCCCCTCCTCACCTAGCTCTGGCCCATTGCAGGCCCCATAATAATCATTCTTCTCGCCTGTCTCTTCTTACCCTGTATAATAAAGTTCATCAAATCCCAAGTCAGAAAAATCTCTAATCAAGCTTTCAACCAGCTTTTACTCAGGAACTACCAGCTTCTGGCCACAGAAGATCCCTCACCCTCACGTGACCTCCTCACCACACGCTGAGATGGACCCCTCTCTCCGCTGGAAACTCTTCCTGGAAACAATGGCCGCAGACGCCTGGCTCCTGACACCCATATCCTCTTGGCACCATTGGAATCAACAAGTCCTCGACCTATAGTTACAGGGAACCTTCATAGATTTCCTACCTGAAGAAGTCCACATCTATTCATCCTTACTGTGGGGAGTCCTATCAACCCTTTCCTCCCAATCCTCAAACCCTCACTCCCTTCTACGCCCCTGTTCAGCAAGAAGCAGTCAGAGAGAAAGCAACGTCCACAAACCCATAGAGGAGAAAGGGGGGAATGAAGGGCCCTCACCAGTAAGATGGCAAACTTCCAGCTTCTCTTCGGGGGGTCCTTGGTTCCCGCCGGCGCCACCTGAAGCCCAATCACCTCTCGCTCCCCTCCCAATCCCAGCACCTAGCCAGCAGCCACCAGCCCCGTAGAAGTGACACCTCAATCAATTCATACCCCTTCCTATATAACCCAGCACCTTTCCCTAATAAAGCGGAACTCTCCGGTGAATTGCTGCTATGTGTCGCTCCTTTCCTTTCAGTCACCATCAATCACATTTTTCCTAAACCATGGCCTCTTGGCCTCTGGTTTGGGATGAGCCCTGCCTCTACTGTCATTAAAATCATCATTTACCCTGAAACTAGAGGTATTTTTTTAAAAAGCACAAATTTGGTCACAAAAATCCCCCCTAACTAGAGCTCTTCAATGGCTTTAGGGGGCCTTGAGTGGAAAGTCTCAAACCCTCATGTGACTCATTCTGCTTTCATTTCCAGCCCTTGCCACCTTCTCTGCTATTTTGTTTTCTCTTGCTGTTGCATCAGTTACATCAGTTTTGAAAATCAGACTCACAGAATGATGCCGGGGTTCTTGTTTGCGGATCCGAAGAATGAGCTTCACAAACAGTCAAGGTAGGAGAGCAAGGTACAGGCTTTTCTTTAGAGATAAAGTGAAAGGACAGAGCTCCAAGTTCACGCCAGATGGGGACTAGAGAGTCCGTAGTGGTGCGTTGTCTAGGGGGTTTTATAGGCAGCTGAGGATTTTTCAGAGAACATGAAAAAAACTTAAGGGTGTGGACTTGTTAAGTGGTCCCTGAATATTTAGAATTAACTTAACACAAGCAACTTCCTCTGATGATTTCTCCTTGAGATACCAGCATCTTGGTCTGGGAGCATATGAAACAAGGCCACCTGCTCAGCCCCCAAGGTGGGCCGAGGTATTGTTTGCTAAAGAGTAAGTTAAGAATTTCTAACGTCTTAACTTCTTGGGTATTAAAGTGCAATCTTATCTTTAAGGTGGAATCCTTCCTGCCTTTTACTGTGTTGTTTATGCCTGGGCTTACTTGCTAAATTAGTTGCCCAGTTTGCAAAATCACTTCATGAGATCTGAAGGAGGGAAGACAGCACATAGGCCTGGGCCTTTTAGTATGCTAAAGAGAACCTTACACATGATTATAAATGGTTAGCATAATAAAACATGTGCTACTCTTCTTTATCTGGGGAACATTAACTGATTTTACTGAAGAATGATTCTAGAGCTCAATGTTTAACATAGAGTTTTAGCAGGGGGGTTTCCTTGCATGTAATTACATTGCTCTGACTGCAAATATCCTGCCCTGCCCCCTCCGGAGGCCCTCAGCCTACTCTGACTACATCTATGGTCCCTGTCTCAAGAACATCATCAGGAAACAACTCCATATCTCTCTCCTAACTGTCCCTTTAGCCTCTCATGCCTCTGTGTCTTCATTCACACTTGGATGAAAATGCCAGCAGTTTCAATGACTTTCAGTTCCTTATGGAGTAATTGAAAATATGATGGTCAAGACACCTTTCCTGGCGAGCATCTAGTCATGTATAACAATTATCGAGTGACTATGCCATACATCTGTAACCAAAATAGTATTGAGACAGAGACCATGGGCTTAGACAGAATAGGGTGAGGGCCTCTGGAAAAAGCAAGGCAGGATATCTGCAGTCAGAGCAATGTAAACTACATGCAAGAAAACCCCCTACCAAAACTGTGTTAAATGTTAAGCTCTAGGGTCATTCTTCAGTGAGATCAGTTAATATTTCCCAGAAAGAAGAGTATAGCACATGTTTTTATTATGCTAATCATTTTAATCATGCATAAGATTCACTTTAGCATTCCAAAAGGCCCAGGCCTATGTGCTGTCTTTCCTCCTTCAGATGTGATGAGGTGATTTTGAAAACTGGGCAACTAACATGCAGGCCCAGCTGTAAACAACATAGTAAAAGGCAGGAAGGATTCCACCTTAAAGATAAGATTGCATTTTAACACCCAGGAAGTTTAAGAAGTAAGATTCTTTACTTGCTCTTTAGCAAACAGACAATACCTCAGCCCACCATGGGGGCTGGGCAGGCAGCCTTTTGAAACGCTCCTAGACCAAGATGCCAGTATCCCAGGGAGAAATCAGAGCAGTAAATTTCTTGTGTTAAGTTAGTTTTTAATATTCAGGAACCACTTAACATATCCACACCCTTAAGCCTTTTATCTGGTTCCCCAAAATCCTCAACTGCCTATAAAACCCCTAGACAATGCACCACTACAGGCTCTCTTGTCCCCTCCTGGCCTCTCACTGTATCTTTCAATAAAAATCTCCCTGACTCTTCTACCTTGACTGTTTGCCAAGTTCATTCTTCTACTTGGCAAACAAGAACCTGGGCATCAGTGTCATATATCAACTTTACTGCAATAAAAAATATTACAGTCACTTCCAGTGTCAAGCATGTTCTCAGTTCAATATTTTCCTAGCCCCATCTAAAACTGAAAGCAAATTTGATTTATAATTACACTGTGGCCCCACCCCCACCCCCACCCCCCGCTGGAATCAACATTGGCTGGCCTCTTGCGGAATAGAGTGAGTCCTGGCCCCTTCTTTTATTTTTTATATGCTCTCATCTTCCCTGACCCCTCAATTGTGGTAAATCTGGGTTTTGACTCCACCAGGAGGTTGAAACAGGGAAGAAGAGAGGTAAGGAAAAGACTGAAGTTCTTTCTTGCCTAGTCTGTATTTGCAGACAATTTTCATCATTCTATCTGTGGACTTTTTAAAGCATGAGTTGACTTCAGTCTTCCATGCCCCCAGAACTCCTCAGGATACATATCAAATTCCCCTACTGTTCCACTGAAGTCCTTCTCTAATATTGAGGTGAAAGGGAAGCATCCCATTCCACTTTCCTTTGGAAAGGTTAGAGGACACAGTCCTCCCTTCAAAAGATCATCTCGACAAATCATTCCTGCCTTTCCATTCTCTCAACCATTTTACGCCCTTATGTTGCTGAGGCGTTCAAGAGCCATATAATCAGTTTCTGGATATCTACTTCAAAATTGCTATAGGGTGGTCTGTCTTGGATCTAACTTCAGTTTCAGATCTCCCTCACCTTCAAGTCGAAGCTTCCGTTGCAGCTTGTGTTGCAGGAGATTTCTGGTGGTCTCTCTAGCACACCATATTCTCACTGACTTCTGGGCTTTCCAACGGGGTGTCACCTCTTGGAACACACATTTTGCCCCATTTCTCTTCATTTGCTCTCGTTCCTCATCCACACTGTGGATATAAGAGAGTTCAGAGCATGAAGATCAAGAGGATTTGTAGACCAAAGATATGAAAGAGTATTTATTTCACAGATGAGGAAACCAGAAAAGCCAATCAACCTATGAAAAACTGTTCAACCAAATTAATTATGGAGCAATTATAAACTAAAACTCTAAGATACCATTTTTCACCCGCCAGACTGGCAAACACAAAAAGTATGACAACATCAAATGTTGGGAGGATATATACATATTTGGTAGCAGCATAAACTGGTCCAAACTGTTTATTAATCAATTTATCATTGCTTTATCAAGGTGAACATGTGCATATCTCACAGCTCAGAAGTTTGCTTCTAGGTAGTATGTACCTAGGAAACATACATGTGCTCAGGAGGCATGTACAAGTATGTTCATGGTAGCATTGTTTGTGACTGTCAAAAACTGGAAACAATCCAAATATCCATTTGCAGAATGGGCAATAGATTATGGTATGATCTTAGAACGGAATACTATACAACCATGAAAAAGAATGAACAACAGATCTGTGTGACAAAACGGGTCAACCCCAGACCCATGATGGTAAGTAAAAAAGGAAGGTGCAGAAGAATACTTGCAGTATAATGCCTTACATATAAAGTTGAGAGACAAAATTAAGGATATATTTTGTGCAAATGTATGCAAAGATGTGTAATAAAACCCTAAAGAAAAGCAAGAGAAGGCTAAACAAAAAATTAGGTAAGTATTTATTTTTGGGACAAGAGATACAGTGAAGAAATGATACACATAACCGGGTAACAGGCAACTGAATGTTTATTATATTCTTTGTAACTTATTTGTATTTTATATATATATAAATGATACATCCATAAATGTTTTCATGTGTATAAAATATTTGATAAAACCAACAAACAAAAAGGACATGTTTACTTATTTCTCCCTATATCTGCCATAATCTATTGTCTCTCTGTTATTTCAAGGTTGAAGGTTGGGCCTATGATTCCGGAGCATTCACCTATTTCAAGGCTACAGTCTGAGCCCCAGTTCTGAGGACGCACTTGCTTATGCACTAAATCTGGTATGAGACAGTGGGGCTCTGCTATTTATGAGCAGTATGATTTTAGAAATCGCAGCCTTAGTTTTCTTGCCTACAAAATGGAGACAACAACTCTAATCTCACAGGGTCGCTGTGAGGATTAAATGAGTTTAACATACACAAAATACCGGGGGCATAGTAAATACTCAGAACATGTTAATTTCCTTCCCCATTGTGAAAGAACAGAAGAGTGTGTGTACAAAATAGTGTACAATCATCACTGTTTTTCACAAACCAAATTTAAGCCTGTGCTCTACATTACACTGGTCAACCCATTATTTCATATGACCTTCACTGAAAGGTTCCTATGCACCAGACATTTTGATGATAGATCAGTACCTTCAACCTCACAACTGAAAATGGCATCTTTTCTAACCTCAGAGCTAGGCCTAAAGAAGAGATTTGTGATCCAAGCCATGCACTATATAAGAATGGAGTTATAGGGACTTTGACTGTGGGCAAGTAAAATGTTTAATATGTAATGAAAATATGACCTTTGGCGCCAGTATGGCACTTAAAGCCATTCATACTCCCTGCCACCTGCTGAGTCACTGCTAAGCTGGGGAAGCATGAGTTCCTGAAGCTACCTGGAAGGCTGATTATGTCATCTTTGGTTGAAATGGATCCCAAAATACATGTCATCTCCTGGGAAGGTGGGGGAAGTGGGGAGAGGTTTTAACTCCTGGGAAGTGAGATATTACTTTGTTCCAGTTTGCAAAAAAGATCTATCGGACTCCATTCCCAGAAACTGTCCCCTGAATGACTTAAAGCAGGGCTAAGGAAACAGAATGCATATTTTAAATTGATTCTCTCTTTCTCTGAGCTGAGCTCTAAGTCGCCTAATAAATTTTTAAATTCCCAAAGAGCTAGTTGCATTCACAGTGACTCCAAAAAGATTTCTAATTTGGGATGTCATAGTCATCACTTTGCATAAATCACCACAAACAAAATCGCTGCTTTGACTAATTGGGGGCTGTATGAGAGGCTGTCCTCCTCATCTGTCTTCTCCTTCACTTTATTGGGTATCAGTTCTGTTAGGGATATGAATATGATCTATCTTCCTATTAACAATTCAGATGTTGGGTCATAGAAGGACCATAGGGTTTCAGAGCTGGCAGTTAGAGCTCAGAGTGCTTGCACTCACTTCCCAAGGCCACACATCTTAGTGCTGTGGTCTTTTGTGTGTAATGGAAGGCTTGTTAAAACACAGACTGATGAGTCCCATTCCTACAGGATGTGTTTCAGTGTGCATGGGGTTAGTGTGTCTCTGGCAAGTTTTCTGGGGTATTGATGCTTCTGGTCCAGAGACCTCAGTTTGAGAACCACAGTCTCACTTAATTGAAGGAGAAGATACAGAGGCCAGCCCTAAAGTAGTCCAGTACTTTCTCCAAGAGGTCTCTTCTATAGTTTATAGATTGTATGCTAAAGTTATGGAAACCAGAGTTTCTTCTCTGGGCTCCTGAACAAGGAGACTTATATTGGAAGTAGAGCTAAAGCATGAGCTTTGGAATCAGAGACCTGGTTGAGAGAGTCCACAGCTTAGCTGTGTGATTTTGCGCAAGTTACTTAGCTTATCTGAATCCCAATTTCTTCATCTGTAAAGAAATTACTAGTTCCTTTAACAATCTGAGGCTTTTGAAGAAGAGTCCAAGAAGTATTTGACATAATTATAGGATGTAAGCCATTATTAGAGCATCTAATTTAGCTTCTTTGCTTTTCAGATGTGGAAACGAAGGTCCAGGGAAAGTGAGTGTCTTAGCTAAGCTCTCATAGCACGTGGCAGAATGAGGACCAGAATCCTGGTCTTTTAATGAGTTTGGTTTTATTTTAATCCTTCACATTGGATGAGTACTTCCAAACCAAACACTTCAAAACTAAACACTTTAATAGTGGAAGCTCATTCATATGACAAGTTGTAGGCTTACGACAAATATTTTAGAAGGCCATATTAGCCAAATTCTATGATTTAACCTACTTTCCAAAATACCATTTCTTGTTCAATATCCCAATTATATAATGGGACACATTACATGGGAAGATAATGAATTTATTCTGTTCATCCATAACTACTACAGTCGATTTTTTAAGAGTCTTCCTTGTGACCTAATGGTGTTTCATAAAAGGGGTGTGGCTATTTGTAGAATTCATGTCTTTCCTGTGGGAAATGAGTACATTTGAAAAAGGAGAGCTTAGTAAATAGGAAATCAATTTCCGCATTGAGGAGAAAAGAAGTTTAAAATGTTTTACAACAATGGCAGTAAACGTTTCTCCCTGTGAGAAGACATATATACACTAAGTGGCCACTAGCTGGCTAAGGAGAAAAGTAACAGGACTCTTCTAAGAACTCTTTAGTTACGGTTTCGACCTTCAGCATCCAGATTTAATCAGTGATGCAGACATTTCAAAATGGCTGGGATTTTCAAGGGACATTCTGATGGGTTACAGATCAGTGGAGGAGTTGGGGAGGGTTTGTTCATAGCTAAGGGATGGGGGATTGTGTGTATCAGGAAGCCTATTTTATCTGCCTGGCACATGATAATCAACAACCTTCTGTAATGGGACGGGGCAGTCCCAGAGAGATAATAATGGAAAAATCCCTTAAAGCCAATTTGACCCTGGCCAAAATTGGCAATGTGTCCTACCTCAGATGATTCAGCGTTCATTTTAGTAGGCCTGAAAATCTGAAAATAAATGATTTTGAAGTGATGATATAAATTATGCATGAGCATCAACTGAATATTCAAGTTTAACGAGTTTATGGAACACAAGAGAGTATTTCTTTTAAGATGCTGCATACTGCTATTGTTAGGTTCAGAGCCCAGCTGATTGCTTATAGGGAGCCTTTGTGCAGATTTGAAAAAAGCTCCCCCTCTGGGTGATGCAGCCCGGTGGGTACATGACTTGGCAAGCAGAGCATGGTCTGGATCTGAGCTCCCTTTTGTCCCATTGGCTGGATGCCTTTGTGCAATGCACAGACTGCACTTCCCTATGTGGCAGCCCCAATTGCTGTTTTAAATGTTCGCCAGCAGAAAGGATTTAAAGGCTTGAAGTGGTTGTGCTGGTTGTTAAGAGGGTATGTTTGAAATATATAAAAGTGATGGGTCCTTCTTCTACCCCAGTACAGAATTTATCTGCAAGAGAGAAGGTGCCAATAGAATGCCATAGAAGCTCTAAATGCCATAGAAGCAGGTGGAGCCTTCATGATAGAGAACCGAGATCTTTGGGCAGGTCTGTTCCCTGAAGAAGCACAGCTACTGAGCCACACATCTTGTGCCCAAAGCAAATAGCTCAAGACCTGGAGATTTTAATTTCTGGAACCAGAATTGTCTAATTTGCAACCTGCTACACAGGCCTTGGAAGGGGAAACTGCATTGTTTTGGAGTTAAAATCCTTGATGTCCACCTAGAATGCCACTTAGGCATGGTGGGTGTTAGCAGTAAAATGGGTATGGGCTTAAATGCCCATTTTCCTTTCTGGACCCATTGCCCTATGAGGCCATGGCAGTGAAGAGAACCACAGGAATCCAATATTGAGTTTTCAGTTCCAGGATGAAATGGAGTTGACACACATCTTCCTACTCTGGCTAAAGGCCCTGGACACTGTATGTAAAACGGATATAAGAAGATTCTAAAAGGCAGAGAGAAGGCAGACCTGTTAGAGACCTCAGGACCCAAGGAACAACATGGTGCCGTGGGTTCTCTTCCTGCTTCATTCAGTCTGAATGGGTGCTGGAAAAGCAGGCAGCTTAGAAAAGCCAACAGGCTCAGACAAAAAACACCTCAAGAAAAGTCAGCGCTCTCTAGCTACAAGACAGGGAAAGGGGGCAGCCTGGCAAAGCATAGCTTTTAGACAATGATCACTCTACTGCAGCCAAATACCACAGGAAAAAATACATGAGTGAAGAGCATAGACTTATGCCCTTGCCCAGCTATACCAAGATGCTCTTCTTTTCCTTCCCATGGGTGATGTTCAGAAGGCCAAGTGGGCAGTTGGGACTTTAATCCCCACCTGGCAATAATGAGACCACCCCCAACCTCTGCCCCAGGTTGTCAGTAAAGATGATGTTGAAGCCAGGACTTCCACCCCACTCAGTGGTGATGAGACACCCCTCCTTGCTAAGATGGTATCAGAGAGGGCTGAGGGGAAGGCCAGGCCTTTAACCACATTCCAAAGTGACTAGGCTTCCCAGCCCCGTGTGGTGTCAGCAGAGGCCTAGTGGGGAGCCTGAACTCCCACCTCTACCAGCAATAATGAGATGCCCTCTGCTTCCCAGGAGTCAGTGGGAGCCAGGTGGGGAGCCTAGACTTCCACACCAGCTGGCTGTAATAAGGCACCACCACCCTCCCCCCACTGCTGTGGTGTTACAGGCGGCCTGCTAAAACAGAAGATTTAAATATGATCCAGAATCTCATAACATAACAGCAAAAATGTCCAAGACTGAAAAATTACTCATATCAAGAACCAGGGAAATTTCAACTTGAATTGAGTTGAAAAGACAGTCAACAGACACCAAGATTATGCAAATGCTGGAATTATCTGACAAAGATTTTAAAGCAGCCATCATAAAAAAAAAAAAAATACTTCAACAAGCGATTATAAACACAGGAAACAAATGGAAAAAAACCCCACCTTAGTTAAGAAATAGAAGCCATCCAGAAAACTAAATGGAGAGAACTGAAAATGCATAATCAAAATAAAATCCTTGATTGTATTGAGGCTTTGTTGGAAGCTTTTTGATTGTGAGTTTAGTGTTCTCTTTATTCCAGGACCAATCTAGCCCTAATATGAAGATATGACCTCTTTTGATGTCCCCAAATGTTAAAAGAAGGGTCTCTTACCTGGATGGATGGAATTCAAATGTCCTTAAGCCCTGTGTGGACTCTTCAGTCTTTTTTCTTTGCCTGGCTTTGTGAAATTTCACTCCGTGTAGACATAAAGTAATTCACATTCAGCCAAGGTAGCAAGGGGACCGGACCCTTGTGAAAATTTCTGGGGCACTTCCCCTGTGCAGTTTGCTCCCCTACAGTCCTGCCCTGTAAATTCCAGCCACCTCAGCCTCAGTAAACTAGAATTTCTGTCTCCTCATCCTAGGGAAACTGGTACGTCCATTTGAGTTTCTTCTCCCTTTATTGCATTTTGAAAATTGCCTTTGGGTAAGGGTTGCTGGATTTAACAAATAAAAATCCAATATTGTATTTTTATACATTCTTATCCTAAAAAGTACTTATTATGCATCTGAAATTCAAATTTAACTAGACATCCTGTATTTTAACTGGCAACCCTACTTCCAGGCAAAAAGCCAGGGAACCTATGCAGCTCACTTCAATTGTTTCTTTTCTCTCAGAATCACAATCTTGAACATACTGTGGTCCCAATGTCTGAAAATAGCTGTTTCATATATGTTGTCCAGTTTTCTAGCTGTTTAGAGTGGAAGGGCAATTCTGTACCAGTTACTCCTTCTTGGCTGGGAATGGAAGTCCATAATGCATCTTTAAAGTTAGCAAGCAAACCAGTAAGACAGCTGTCCAATCTGGAAATGGTCAGGGGAATCATTGAGAAAGTTGTACATACATTTGTCATTTCTTTTACTCATCCTGGGGTATGCTACACACAGTTATTAATGTGAGAAAGAGCTCAATTATAATGCAGAGCATCTGCCTTTCATTCAAGGTTCTTACTTGAGCACCATTTCTCTTCTGTTTCATGGTCTCCACAGACTTTAAAGTTACCTGTTTCAGCTGCTTTGGACAATGTCAACCTATCTCTTTGGGAAGTCACAAGGGTCCTTCCAAGGTGAACTCCAGGCACTTCAGACATCCTATATTATTAGAAAGAGTATTTCAAATATACCCTCCAAACTAATGAGATGGTATGCAGACATCTTCACTGAGAGAGTTCATATTATATACACAGATTATTATAACAACTCTCATCTCTCAGGAAGTAAAAGGGATAGCGTTCATCAGACAATGGTCATGTGGCATGGTAGAAAGAACCTGTGCCTTGTGAGAATGAGGGGGCAACTAATATTTATTGAGTATCTGTCAGATGCCAAGTGTTTCATATTCAGTGGTGTGCTGGAGCCAGCCTGTGCCAGCTCATATGGGCTTGAGAGAGGCAATTGTTAAATTTTCAGGAATCTTGCCAGCCATTTCTTAAACTGTTGGAAGCTGAAAATTGACAACAGGAGGAGTAATATACACTACGAAAATTATCAAATGCTACAAGTCATGGCTCCTCCTGCACTTCTAAAAGCTGATTGTTAAATGTTTATCAGCTCATCACTGTAATCACATTCTTCACTTCATTTTGTCCTCCAAACAACTCTATAGCTATTTATTAGAATGTAAAGTTTAAAGGTGGAAAAAAGACTCAGATTACATTAGTAAATACGTCCAAATCTCCCCAGGGAACAAGAAATAGAACCAGTTCTGTGTAACTCCAGTCTTTCCTGGTTATAACCCCACACCTTTGAGCCAGGAGACATAAGCTGAGTTGTTGGTGGTCCGAGCTGGACACTGACCGTACGTCCCTGGCCCAACACCTGACCACTCTGGATCACTGTAAGCTCATCAGTGAAGTTGGAAGCACTGAACTATTTAACGTCCAAGGTCTCTCTTGTCTCTGTTGTCCATCGATTCTACCTCTGCCCACTGTGACAGAAACACTAAGAACAAACTCCTACCAAGTGGCTGCTAGGAAAAGGATTTGTGCTATGACGGGCTTCCTTGAGGCTTACACCTATGATTCTACCAGATTTTCTTTGCTCAAATGTTCATCATTAAGGAGATATAATAGAGAAAATTTGGGTAGCAGGTTGGTTTACTGAAAGTTCGACAGGGCAAAGTAAACTACTGTAAAATTAGCTGTCTTACTTGTCTTAGCCTTTGACTAAAAATTACCCACCAGCATCCTCTGGTCCCAGAAGCATAAATAGTCTTTTATCATTGATGTGGTTATCCCTGAGGACAACTATGCAAGTCTTTGTTTTCAAAGGATTCATTTAAGAGATTAAAAGTGGGAGAAAATTAAGGAAGAATATTTTAAAGACAGAATAGAAGAGAATAATCCCATTTTAGAAGGTGGATATATTCCTAGATGCTGGGAGAAGAAACGCAGGTCT
Organism: Manis javanica; assembly: GCF_040802235.1. Taxonomy (NCBI): domain Eukaryota; kingdom Metazoa; phylum Chordata; class Mammalia; order Pholidota; family Manidae; genus Manis; species Manis javanica. Next base: position 69,209,204 of record NC_133157.1, read on the forward strand.
GTAAGGTTCAAAAGACTCAGTTTATAGTTCGTTTATGGGAAAGACTGCAGGGAACCTACATGGGCCAGGCACAAAGTGCCATGGCCTTAGGGCTCAAGGAAAGCTAATAATGTGGCACCTATAGAGGACAGCCTGTGAAACCACCACTAGTCTTTGAGTGGACTGAGACAGGATTTCTAAAGCAACCACAGACTGGGAACCAGGAAAGAGGAGTGAATTCTGAAGACTTGCTATTATTTGACTTCAGTGATCGGGTGTTAGAGCAAATTCAAGCTGGTTATTGTGGAGAAATGTACACCTGTTATATACAAAACATGTAATTCATGATATCCAAATATCACTAGCAAAGAGATTCCATGATCATACCTGTATTGCAGAATTAAAAAAAAATGATGCATTTAGATGGAAAAACAAAAAGACGCTCTTAAATGCTGACATCATAATTCTTTGGGAGTATTTCAGTTCAGGTCTTCTAAGGAGCAGATGGAATTATATGCTCAATGGATTGACTGGGAAGAAAGATTAAGTAGGGAGGGGCTAAGGAGGCAAGAGAGCTTTCAGACTGTGATGGAAATCTGGTGCCTAGGAGGAGACCAGAAAGAAGAATTTGCAGGATGAGCCTTAGACTGCAGCAGTTCTGAGGACATCCATGGCAGGCCATCAATGGGGACTCTGAGCAAAGTTCCATGGGACTGCTGAGGAGAAGTCCCAGCTCAGGCAATGATGTCGCTGCAGTAGCCTCCCTGTGCACAGTCACTGGTAGGGGTCAGCTTGGGGGAAGCATAGCCTCAAGGCAAATGCCAGTGGGAACAGAGGTTCGGCGGCTGGAGTTCATCAGTTAGCTCTGCTCCTGCAGTAGGTTCTCTTGAAGGGACATCACAAAGGTCCATGCTTGCTATGTTTTAGAAAGTTATATTTTTAGAAAAATACCGGGAGGTGCTGCTCTGGGGTAGAAAGTAAGCCCCTGAGGCATGCGCTCACTGGGCAAAAGGAAGTAAAAGAGTGTTAACATTTTCACCTTGGTAGAGGCAAAAATTTGGGGGCACAGGTCAGGAATAAAGGAGAGGCAGACTGAACATAGAAGGAAATAGCTAAGGGACCCTGTACAAACAGGGTATCTAATATTCAGAGGTAATATTTCCAGGTCCTAACAGAAATTTCCTCTGTCATTTCAAACCTTGAATAAAATCTGACATAATGTACCAATGCTTCATGGGAGTGTGTGTGTGTGTGTGTGTGTGTGTGTGTGTGTGTCTGTGTGTCTGTGTTTAAATGAAGGGGAAAAAGGTTGAGTCCTGTAAGTTAATAAGACACAAAGCACAGGACTTTGTGCATGGAAAGAAAGCCAATCCATAACTGAATTAATTGTGTAGAAATGGGAGATCAGAGGGTTGTCACCTGAGGAGGGCACTGGAAATCCCAGACTGTGCACCGAGAGCACTGGATCAATCCCGTCAAGCTCTGCTTGGGTCTGTGAAGACCGACGGCAACTGCAGGGCCTTCACGTCAGCCACGGCCAATGCACAGGTGTGTGTGGAGATGTGGAACAGTGGTGAGAACAGCAAAGGGAAGCCAGGACATCGTACCGCTGTTGAGGGTTTCCCTGCTTCTCTGGTCCTCGTCTTCTTGGCAGTTTCTAGCACAGTCTCGCTCATCTCTCTTTTCCTCTTCTCTGTGCCTCCTCTGTAGCAAATAGCGGCTTCCCTGGGCTATCACACAGAATCCTACTCTTCAGACTGGACAGGGAAGAAACTGTATATAAAGGTACTAGACATGATCTTTCCCCATTGTGTAAACAAGTATTTGTTTTCTAGCTTATCTATTAGCACTACTCTCATAACCAATCACCTTGCTTCAGACCTGGAATGCCTTCTTTCTTCACTTATTTCAGTTTCAACTGGTATCTTGAAGCTTTTACTCAATTAACAATTACAATAATCATCTCTGTATAATTTTTTATCTCTCACACTCTTTCATGAATATTATCTTTTTAGCTTTTGAGAAGACCCAGTAAGTAAAGTAGACTGGACAGGTGTTATGATGTTATGTTGCAACCATTTACAGATGAGGACACTGAGGTTTAGAGAGGATTGCATAAAGTCACACAACTAGTAAAATAATTTGAGTTCAGGTATTTCTTGCTTCAAAGTCCCCTCTTTATCCATTGTACTGCTTTTTAAAGGGTCCTTCCATGTAGGTAATTACCATGACTCTGTGACTCCAGGTCACTAATGGTTCAAGCAATGGCAGTATCTTTTTAGGAATCCCTCATAAGTAGACCCCAAAACAAAAACTTGAGGGCAAGTAGTTTATTTGAGGAGATGGAGGTTCAGGAGTGGAATAGGGAAGTGAGATGCAGTAAAAGGCAGTCAATAAAGTTTATGAAGGCAACCCAGCTAGAACTATGAGGGACTAATCACAGTTTAATTCCTTTCCCCCTGGGGAAACTCTGGGAGCCTATGTAGGACACATGGCTCTGAGCTATCCCACCTGGGAGGTGAGGGAGCTGGGGTGTGCCTGAGTCCATCAGGCTTTAACTGAAGGTTGCTCCCACTGAATTATTCTGTGGTACTTCCAGCTGGTTGGACAGGAAGGCTGGCTCAGACATCAAGAGAAAGCTCTCAAGGAAAGAAATATAAATGAATAGTTAAAGAGTGTGGGAATACAGGTGAGGCACCAAGCACATTATTGGCAGAATCAATGGAATATTTTATACACAATCATCATACTCATTTTTCTCTAAAGAGAATATAATAAAATTGTAGTAATTATTGGAGTTGAATATAGCATTACAATTTTAAGAGTGCTTTCACATGTGATCTCATAGGATTACTAAACAGTCCTTTGATTGTAAACAGCATTGAGCAGATGAAAAAGTGAGATATAAAAAGTAACTTGGTCAATTGTAACGAACACCTTAGAAAAAATATATTTTATCTCCACCAGGACTTTTCATAAATTTGAAAGTATTTTTCTTATACTAAGTTGATTATTCTACTTTACATTTTTTTTCTTACTGAGTTGATTATACTTAAATTATAAAATTATAAGTCATAGTTTTTCTTCTCTTGGGAATTTACAGAGATCTTTGGTGGGGCAAGCAAGAAGAAGGAAAATTTAAGAGGAATGGCTGATGGAGAACACTTTTGGGCCACAATCTAAAACCTCTTCTCAGAACTACAAAAGTTAGATCAGCATATTATATTAAAACCACATTAAAAAAAAAAGATTAGTCGTAATCAGAAAAGGCAAAGTTCATAAAGATGAAGTTTAAATCAAATAAAACTTCATTTATGCACATTTTATGTCACAATATGTATGGAAGAAATATTTTCTTAACATTAAATAGTTGAAAGTTTTCCTCCTTACCCCTTTTAATGGGACTGTCCTGGGGTGAATTGCTGTTTAAAAAAAATTCCTCCATATAAATCCATTGGTTCTTGAATAAAGCAAAGGAGTGACTCTGCTGTCAACACATTATAATGAGAAAACAAAAGACACAGATTAGGACAGGAACTTGGTCAAGGTACAGAGTTTCATGTAGGTCACATTTTTGTTTCATTATAAAGGAAAATAGTGTTATGTCAAGAAATTACAGCATTTAGATTTTTAAATCCTCTATAAAAGAGATTAACTCTTATGTTCATTAACATGCTAGTAACTTATTAAGTTTTAAAGTTAAACATCAAACTTGTAACATTAAATGTGAGTAATTATTTCTTACATCAGTGCAGAGGCATCGTGATTGAAAAAAATGTATTCAGGATTTGAAAATTTAATTTTAGGGAAAAGAGAGCACTAAAGATTTACCATTACAGATTAAATCTTTTCTGAAACCATGGGATTTTCATTTCAGCTGTCCCAGTGTTGTCTTGCTTTCAGACTTTCTAATTTAACCCTCAAAACTAAGAACACAATGACAGTATGTTTTGGAGACAATAGGGCTCATTTGGAGCCAAAGTGTCACGAGAGTAGAGCAGGACTGGACTGGACGGAAGGTACATTTGCTATGTATGGTTCATCCAGCTGTTGCTGCCTTCCTGGCAGGACCATCATTTTAAAGCATGGCGGACAAGAACTTTTGGTGGCTTTAGATCCTGCCAATCACATAAATATGGCCAAAGTAAGAAACTGGTCAAAAAAAAAGGTGGGGGGGGGGGGAGAGGCAGCGTTTAGCTGCAGACTCAGGTTGTTTTCTGCAATATGCAAGTAAACTCACACATTTCAATAAATATTTCCTAAAAGTTACCTAAAAATAATTTATGGACTGACCCTCTTCATTTCTAGACACAGATCTACCTTTAGAACATAGACAACCCTTTATATTTTCATATTATTTTAGAGCACTTGAAGTATTCTCATTTAGGATTATCATCATCTAATCTTCATAGTAGACTTCCAAGGTCAGCAGAGTGTACATTATTAAGGTTCCCCTTTGATGATCAGTATGGCTCTAAGATAAGTATATCTAAGATTTCAATACGTACCTATCCTCCATCCCCCCCTTGTACTGCTAATTTTTCTACTTTCTTCTCTAATAATTTAAAGGTAAAATAGGAAAGAATTTATAGTTTCAACTTACGAGACTATCCTATAAAACTCTCAAATGAGTAACAAAAAGGAGTAACTCTTACCTCTGTAGAACATTTTCTCCCCTTTTAATGATATACAAAAAGAGAAACGCACATTCTCTGCCCTTCAGAGCTTTTCAGTCTAACAGATAATAAGGCAGAGCTTCTTCAAAGGCAGATCTCCAGTGTGGAGGGTCTGTCTCTGAGAATCTTTTTTTCTTTACAACACTTGTATGTATGACACTGTTTAGAGAACTATGTAGGCTTCGTAGGATTAAAAGGGATAGAACACAGTCCAATATCTCATGTCTCACTCCAAGTCTTCTTGGAATGGGGCTTCAAGTAGATAACTTTTGGGAAACACTGGGAAGGATTCAAAAAACCGGTGCAATCACACAGCTATTGTTAGGCTTCTTCTACATGTCCTGTTAATCATTATTTTTTGCTTATTTCTCTTAGGCTCTGAAGTACAAAAATGTTGAGACTAAATGTAACCAAAATACACATTAAAAATAAGTGCTGGAAAGGCAAGACTAATCCCTAGTCATACTCTCATCATTATAGCCTGTTTCCAGCCTTTCAAAACCAGTCCCACACTATTTACTCTTATTAAAATTAACTATTCTTTTTTTTCCCCTGCAAATGTGCTCCAGATATCTCATGAATTGCAAAATATTCCTTAACTGACAGGGTGTTTGGTATGTATTTATACTCACCTTGCCTTTCTAGTTAGGTATATAAGTTTGGATTTATTAGTCCTAAAGCACCCTGTATTTCTCCCTATTCTGCTTCTTTCTGATATTGATGCAATTGTTCCTTCATTCTGAAGATCCATCAAATACCTCTATACCATAGTCCTTGATGTTGGCAACTATTCAACTTTCTGTCTTCATGATTCTTAAGTGCACTTTCAAATCAAATCCATCATCTTGGTCAATGATGGCATTTAAATAGTGCTAAGGTCAAGGCCAGCTGATGGGTAATACTTCATGTTCCCTCTCTGTTTCTCAGGTTGGTGATGTCATTTAGAAGCCACTGTTTCAACAGTAGCAAAAGTTGGAAATGGTTCTCTGTCTCTTGAAAGGAAAACTCATGACTTTCTAAAATAAAAGAAACATACAAGACAAAAGCTGTAACATTTGCCAAAGAAGCAGGCTCCTAGCAGCCAGTCCTCTAAATCCCTATAATTCTGGACAGAACCCAATCTCCTGGGCTGCCAGTAACTATTTCTTACCTCTGGGCAGGGGAAGCCTTGGTCTTGGCTGTCTGAAGCTGTACTTATAGCATAGCCTTTCAGGAACTTAAGAACAGTGATGTTGCTCTCTTAATTTAGACATAATTTAATGAGTTCACTTATGTCATTTCCTAGATCATCAGTGTAGAAACAGGAACAGCAAATTAGAGGAGGAGAAACAAGTTCACAGTAGCAAATAGTGACAGTTAACCATGTGAAAGCACAACAGAAGAAACTGGAAGGCAAACACAGGAATCTGAAAAGCAAAGCAGCCTGGGACTCACTAATATAAAAACAGATGATTAAATCTGTCATCTGTGCAGCCCATGAACTGAGAGTACCAGGAGAGGATGGAAGAAAAAGTATTCAAAGAATGGAAAAAAATTCCCCAAATTTATTGAAAAACAATAACCTAATCTTTCAGAAAGCTCAATGAACTTCAAGCATAAATATAGAGCCATGAATAGACACATAGTAATAATGCTGAAACTCAAACACAAGAAGAAATCTTGAAAAAAACCCAGAGGAAAACAAAATGTCATTTACGAGAGACACACATACCAAAAAACTCCAGTAAGATTATCAGCTGAGCTGTTCTCATGAGGAACAATGGGAACCAGAGGTAGTGGGAAAACATTCAAAGTGCTCAAAGAAAAATACCATCAACCAAGACTCCTATATCCAGCAAAGATACCTTGAAAGAATTGAAGCAAAATACTTTCTCAGATAAACAGAGAACTTGTTGCTAGCCAACTTATCTTACAATAAATACCGTAGGAAGTTCTTCAGGGTGAAAGCAAGTGATCCCAGACCATAATTTGAATTCACAAGAAAATACACCAGTAAACTATAAATGTGTATTTTCTAAATTTAAAAAGCAATTTTATATGTATACAATGTATTATTGACCCTGCAACATAGAAATGTAGTAGGTGTTAATATACTCACCAACTGTACAAATGAGGGGAATGTGAGCAAAGCTGTAATGGGCTGAGACCATCACTAGTTTATAAAGTAATGAAGTTTAGAACAATGCAGGGTTGGGTTTGTAATATTAACAGATGTGTTACATAGGAATTGCCTGAAAAACAGATGGGCACTCAATGAGAGTAGATTGTTTCAGGTATTATACGACGTTATATTCCCTCCCCACTAAACTCGGTATCAACCAAATAGAAAGAATCCTTCTCTTTTGGCTACTCATTTGCTGTACTGAGAGCCAGGCTAAAAACAAGTTATTTCTCCTTTGCCTATACTGGGATCTTAAAATTTCAATTTCAGAAGCCTACTTAAGAAGAGCTAGTTTGGGACAGTGTAAGAACCATTTTTAAAAATATAATTATAAAAAACAACAGCAACATCATAGATACCTAAGGAAAGGAAAAATTCACCCAGAGTTCTATTTCCTTAACATGATTTCTCATTATACTTACTCCCTTCTGGTTTTACTCCATAGGCATTCACATTTTATTTTATGGAGGTATAATCATTAATGCTTTCAGTTGACATTGTATTGGATATTTTAGCAAGTTTAATTATTTTTGATAGTATCACATGTATTCAGGGATATATAAGCTATTTTCTAGTGGCCCTCTCCCATCTGCCCATTCTGTTTTCTACTGGACTTGAGAGGGCTTGGAGGCCAGACTTCCAGATTCTAAAGAGCTTAAAAAAAAGAAGGCAAACTATCAGGCCAGACTTTGGTGAATTGAGATGGCTGCTGTCCTTATTGAAGTTTTCAACTTGTATTCACATAATTTGAAATTCACTACTTAAATTCAAATACAAGTTTAAGATTTATGTAAAAATACAAATTAGTTTTGACTTTTGAATATGAATCACCGTAATTTGCAGGTAATTTGGAAGAGCACATTCAAATTTTTAAAATTCAGATGCCCCTAGGTCTACAAACCTACTTTGTACCCTTCTGACTACCTCAATGCAACACACTGCCTTAAGCAGTTTTGGGAAAAATCCATTCAACTGATTTTGAATTAAGGTGTATAACCCCTGAAACATGCATTAAACCAGCAGGTACAAAATATCACAATTTAAAAAACAGCATTTCCCCATTTTTCTAATATAATTTCCTAACACAATTTCACTTAAGGTATACTAAATCTTTCCAGCAGTGTTATGGAATTGTACTATGGAAGTTCAGTGTATGCCTAGAAGAGGAAATAAAGACATAAGTAATTTCAGGCCCATTTTGCTTCAACTGAAAGCAGTTGTGTTTAGCTCACTGCCATTTGTATAGACTCTAGGCTTTCTTAACTCAAACTCTTAATGACTTAGTTCCATAACAGCATTATTTGCTTCCTCTCTTACCATTACTCATTCAAACTATTCAGACACATAATCCATCTAAAGATGTAGTGAGTAGATAAAATGTCTTCTCTCCCATTTTGCAAATTACTCAAAAGCACAACCCAAGTATCATATGCAGTGTTTTTTTGGTTACAGGCATTCAGGGTGCAGTTGTTAGAATGCAACATGGTACCATGGTATTGAAAATATTGTTTCTTTTAAACCAAAGCAACAATATAAAAGCCATCTACCACCAATTACTAACTACTTTGAAACTTTCTTCAACATAATTGCTTATCTTTGGCACTTTGTAATTGTCGTAAATGCTGAAGTATACATTCATTCATGACTAGAGTTACCATCTTCCCTAGGTTTTAACATACAGAATAGCTGTTACTGAGCCTAGTAAAACTGATTACTCTTAAATATATCGATCATATTAATTTGAGATTCTGTTAAAGGCCCATTTGCTCTAATTGTAACATACCAATTTGCTGTAAACTAGCTAGCTGATGATGAGATCTAGGAGCCACTTAAATAAAATTAACATTAGAGACCAAGTTTATGTTTTATTACAGTTCAAGAGGATCATCGGTTCTAAATTTGTGATGAGTGTATAACCATTGACCATTAGATTTTAAACCTTGGCAAAGCTGCTTTTCTTTGGGTTTCCTTCCCTGTAAAATAGAGGGATTAGGCTCAATCAAATGTTGTTCTTAAGATTTATCTGGCTTTCTGTATTACTTGTTCTTGAAAAGCTGTTCTTTTCACAATATTTTAAATGCACCAAAACATCCAATTTACTTGACAATTTTTATCAAGCTTTCTTAAAATGAACACCTATATATTTAAACCCATCTCTGAGATATGTGATATATATATATATGCTTTAGGTGGGATATATAACTGGTACATTTGATTAAAATGTCTGGAAAAATGTAAAGATGATTAAGTTAAAGTTCTTCTTTAGTACTTCTAAGATATAGGAGTTACATACACCAGTAACTATTTTCTAAAGATTAGTGTTAACCATCCAAACTGTACCAGGTTGGTATGCACAAAGGCCAAGTATCAAAGTTTCTGGGGTTATTCTAGCTGTGGCTAAAAACTGATCATTAAATCATTACATATGTGGGGGGGGGATGAGATTTTCATATAAGTGGAAGGTATTTTATTAATTGATCAGTTCCATCTTTTCACCTCTAGTTGAGGAAGCTGATGTGTAAGTAACTTGACAAGGACATAGCCCTAATTAGTGTTGGTTAAGAAAGCCCAGTTGATTGCTAATTCCTCTACACTGTACTGTCTTATAGATCCACAGGACAAGTGATGCTCTGAGTGTGTGGAAATCTAAAAGGAATATAAATCTTTAAGGGACATTACATAGTCCACATAATTCAACTTTTCTTTTAATCTGGCATTTCTTTTGTAGCACTGTGACAAGTATGGGTTTCTGCTCTGCTCCAGTGTTTAAGATACTCATTCTCAGGAGGCAGTCCCTCTTTTGATAAACCACCATTAAGTTCTTACTGAGGTTTTTCTGTCATTTTACAACTTTCACCTAGTTCTACTAAGTCAAAAAGAGTAAATTGAACAAGAGTAAAGTACTTGCCTCCCAAGTACTTTAAGATGGCTATCATTCCTTGGTGACAATCCTTCAGTTAGTTTTCCGGTTTCAGTTTAGGGGACTCTTTCCAAATTAGTAACATCTTAGTATCAGCTCTAATGTGTGAATATCCCTTCACTGCATCCTCTCACAAAATACTACAGATGTAGTTTGACCAATACTTCATTTCCTCATGAATTTAGAACCTAAGATCAGTTTCAAAAGCTCACATTTTACCCACTGCAAGCTAAAATTTCTGTATTTTTTTCAACAAATGGTTTCATATTTCTATAGATGGTTTTCTGTTGCATCTAGGTCAACAATTTGGGCCCATGATACTACGTATGATTGTGCCCCTAACTAGCTAGCTTGTAAGCTTCATCCCTATACCATCCTTTCCCCTTGACCTTTAGCTAAGCTTCCACATTCTGTCCCCCTTAGCCTGGAATGTTTCCCCTGGGCCATCAAGATTTAGTCATTTCTTAGTAGGCCTTCAAAGTTAAGTTCAAATACCACTTCTTTGTGGGAATCTTATTTGCCCTTTCCCCATGTTTCCCTCCCCAAGAACAGTTTACCTGTACCACCACCCTACAAATCTCCTTCAGTCCTTATCCAAATACTACTGTACTGGCGCCATGAGGCATCTGTCTCTTCAGCTATACTGTGTAATCAATGAGGACATGGCTGATGTCTACCTTTATCTGGCATAGGGTTTTGCATGATTTAGACATTCAATTAATATTTGTTGAATGAATTAACAATTGGATACTGGGACAAGGAAAAGTGAGTGCTTTTTGAAAGAACTTAAAGGGACAGGGTCCCCACAGCTGAACAATTGGATACTGGATTAGTATGATCAATTACTTTGATTTTCCATGGTAACAAAAGAAACAGCTAAATTCTGGGGGGTGTGTTGTACAAAGAAAAAAGTGTATAGGATTCAAGACAATTGCAAGAAAAATCTCTCTAAAGCAAAGAAGCAATGATCAAATTTAGAAACCACTGAACTATGTCCTATAAGGAGTAAATGTAATTTTTTTTACTCTTTATAGTGGGTGGACAGCATGGAAGAAGGCAGACAAGCACAGCTGAGTGATATATTTGTTGTTTTACTGTTAATTTGACACATCTGAACCAAAGCATTCACAATACTTGATATACTTTGAAGAGAATCATATACTAGTCTTAGACATAACCACAGAACAAGCAGAACAATTAAAACTATATAAGGCCTTAAAATATATCCACAGTGTGTATTATTCAATATTCATTCATTTACAAATTAGACTACATACCATTAATTTTATTTTTATTTTTCTTTCATTGTTTATTCAGGCAGGATTCATTCAAGGGAAGGCAACTTAGTTTTTGTATGTGAGCTTTATTTTTTACTACATTGGTTAATATAAAAGTTATGATTTAAATGTTTTCTTATCTCCTAAATCCAGAGGTGAATTCACGTAATTGTCAGCCATCCATAACAACAGGTCCTATTCTTAAAAATAGCCAAAGTGGAAGGGACCAAATAGTAGTCTGTGGTCTTGATGAACAGCTATTGGATTTCAGGTTTCCTTTTAATGAAGAGTACTGCAATTCTACAAGTCAAAATTTAAAACATTGCATACAAAATCATTCTTGAAGCTCTAAATGTCTTTTAAATAAGTATACTGAAAAGTTTAAGTAGTTGCCTCATAGTACCAAACTTATAAATGAAAACTAGTTAAAATTCAGTGCTATCATGATTTCTCATTTACAAGGTAACTAGTTGGGAAATTAACAGATGGCTTAAAAAATTTCAGACATTATTTTTCTTTAAAGAGAACTGTGTGACAATCAGGGAATACAGAAAATTCAATGTATCTTACAATGACCTTTAAACCTCTATCCCTGTACAACAGGGGCTAGGTCATCTCTAGTGAACTTGCATGTTTTCATACAGTTTATTCTATTTTGAGTACTTGAATTATTTTAGATATAGAGCTTTTTATTGAAAGAATATTACATTTCTATACCAGGATAAGATTTAGTACATTGAGATATTTTAAAAATATTTATAAATTTGTTTGATATGCAAAAGCATTTGGTAATACTTTTACAGCATTTGATTTCATAGAATTAAAATTTCATACAGTACTCATCTTGATGTTTAAAAAAAAATTCACAGAAAAAATATAAATTACATAGCCTGACTGCAGGATATTGTCATTTCCAGTTTCTAGTTTTGGTAATTAAAACCTTCATTAAGTCTGTTAACAAACCATTACCTGTACATTATGAAGGCAACTGACATGATTTGAAAACAAAACCTTCAGGTTTTATGTTTTTTATCAAAGAGTGCAGTTCAGCAAGAAAAGAAAACCCAGTATGCAAATATACAGAATTTACAAATTTACCAGTTCCTGTGACACAAATTGTTTCAATCTTTCAAGGTACTGTCCATAAAGTTCCACATCATTGTGACCTGCCCCTTCAACCCACAAAGGCTCCACAGGTCTTTGGCAACGCTCAAACAACGCGAGGCCATGTGAAAAGTCAATGACTTCATCTTCAGTCCCATGAATTATTAATACTGGAGAGGTTATCTTAGAGATTTTGTCAATGCTGTAGGGAAAAAGGAGGGCAGAAAGTCATTGAGTTGACTATGAAAAGGAATATACAACAAATTTTCTTGTGCTAGACCAGACAGATGATTTAAATAACACAACTGTCTTTGAATCAACTCAGAAGGATTAGAAACAAGTCAAATGAGATTCAAGCCACCTTTGCATACTCACTACCTTGAGATTATCTAAATTAACCTCATGCATGTCTGCTCTGAGGCATCACTCGGTGGTTACTGTCATCCTAGTGGACCTTTCTACACACAGTGTTGATGCTTAGCACACGAGAGGAGGAAAATGGCTATTTTAAGTATGGGCTGACTTCATACCTCTCGGCATGTTGTTTTTGTCTCTCTTCTAATCTAGTAAAATGACACTTTTTTTAGTTTTAGGGTGCTAACTTACCAAAATAATGAGAATATGATACAACAAAATTCTGGAACTAGTAGGCATATTAATGTGAGCAGATGAAAAATACAGGAGAAAAAACAATTTTAAGAGAATAGAAAGTAAAGTGAAGAAACAACCCAATTTATATCACAGAACTGGCTAAGAATTGACATGGGGATGAAAATGGATTGAAATTCATACAGAATTTGTTTAAAGGCTGTTAAGAAATATTTAAGTGCATACTCCCAACCCTGTTGTTCCTTCTTTTGTAACTGGTAACTGATTGCAACCCAAAGCTGCACAGTTTGCCGGTTAGGGTTTTGCCAGACACAGACTAGGGCAGAAGTAATAGAGACCCAGTAAACATATATATACTGGCTATTATGAACCTACTTTCTCTACTGGCTCCCAGAATGCTGACAGCCAGGCCTTCATCCTGGAAGTGGGAGTTTTAGAAAGATTCTTCTTTGGAGACTATATCCACTTTGAGAGCAGAGATACATGAATACTGACATGGGAGGTGGTGGGGAGCCCTAACCAACTGGCTTGACTATACAGAGAAGCTCACAGTTAACCAGCCTTCATCACCTGCTGCAGATCAGCTCTTGCATTTTTCACTCTTACATACGAGCAGACAACCAAAGATCAACAGACACCAGAGAAGAACACTGATTAACTATAAGACAGAGATTTAAAGAAAAAAATTAAAAAATGGCAACTCAGGAGACAAACTATACAGAAATCTTATAAATTCCTTTTTTTAATTAAAAAACTTTTTCATTAATTAAAGTGTAGTTGATTTACAGTATTTATGCATGTCATACAACATGATTCACCAATTATTACAAAATGCTGTGATGTGTAGTTACCATCTGTCACCATAGTTATCAGAATTCTATTGATCATATTCCCTATGCTGTACTTGTTGTGATCACCATGGATTCATAATTGGAAGTTTGTACTTTTTAGCACCCTTTTCCTCCACTGCCATGGCAGCCACCCATTTATTCTCTGTATTTATGAGTCTATTTCTTTAATTTTTAAAAGATTCTACATAAGTGAAATCATATGGTATTTCTTGTTTGATTTACTTCACTTAGCATAGTACCTTCTACATCCATCCATGTTGTTGCAAATGGCAACATTTCATTATTTTTTAAAAAACTGAATAGCTGAGTAACAAGTAACTCTAAATAAAAAATTCTTACAAGTAAGTTATTACAACCAAAAAATGAACTAGCATCTTAAAAAGGAGGAAAATCATCAAATGAAATAACTCAAAGCTGTTTTTGGTAAGTGAAAAAATGCTTGGGTGTATTATCTGTGAAATGTTCAACAGCAGAGAACTGAAAAAATAAAAAGAAATGTATGATCTTTTCCCAATAGTTTACTGTTAGTGCTGCCCTCTCTGTTGGTGAGCAGAAATCAAAGACGGAATCAAGTAGATTTGTGAAATGTCAATAGCATTATTTCAAACAACCTATCATTCCTTCCATCCAGGTAGACAGAAGCAATGTAATCAATGTACTTTCTAATCTAACATTATCTAAAAAACAAATCCAAATCAATGTAAACACCAAAGCCTCCCACAGCCTGCTCTGGTGATAAGAGCATATACTCCCATGATCTTTCCTAGAGAGTGACCCCTTGCTGGCTAATGATAAAATTTGTTTTGGTAATGATTCTTGTTCTTAAGACCCAAGTGATGGCTTAGCCTTTGGCCCACCTATCATTCACAAAAAATCCATGTATTGCTGCCAATTGGAGAAAAGATTGAAATTTGCCAGTTTCTCCTCCTTGCCCTCTTCCTTTATTGGAGAGAAATAGGCCATCAATTTTTTCGTTATGTAGAGGAGCTGGTAGAATTTTTGAAGCATAAGATGCCTTTCTTTCAAATGTGTCAAATGTTTACAGATTTTAAGGTGGCAATACTTTTTCTAGTTCATTTAAGACTTAACTTTTTGGCAATTCACTTTTGTAAAGCAGGCATCATTATTAATTAGGTACCATTTATGTGCACATGTCTCATTTTTCCTCTACTTATTCCCTTCATCCAGTATTATGTATCCCACTGAATCATACCATCATCCATTAACAGCTCAAGTCAGAAACCTGGGAATTATATTTAGTTTCTTTGTTTAGCATCCTAGATCTAGTCTGATACTCTTTTCTCAAATTCATTCTCTGCTTTCCAATATGAGTGCCACTGTCAGGCCTTCAGCACTTTTCACCTGGTTACTATTTCTCAAATATTTCAGCCTTCTGTCACCACCCTCTTCACAAATTAATTTTTTGCAATTCCTATAATATATGCAAAATAGCTCATGCAAGAGTTGTATCATGAATACCGTATTAAGTGATTGAAAAAATTACCTCAGAAGTTACATCTAACTATTTTGAATATTGATACTTACTTGGGGAATGCATCAAAACAGTAGGTCTTCTTGGTATCAGGAAAAGCAACTCGCATTCCAGAGGTCAAAGGAGAATGAAGAATAACAGCAGCACTCTCATATCGAGCAGCAAGGTCCACAGAGGGTACTGTCCCTATACTCTGGCCATATATGATCACATTTTCGGGGCGAATGCCATATCTATAAAGTTCAGAAGTTAATAAAGTTGGAAAGCTGGACTGGCAGGAAATGTTTAATCATTCCTAAGGACTTAACCTAGTAATAACGACTTAGAATGTCAACACATTCATGTTTTAAAACTGAAGTTTCTTAATCATTAGTGTCATATTTAATACTAACAATGAGATCTATATTCTTGGCTTATTTCATCTGCTCCAATTTCATCTTTTGAGAGAAATGAACTGATTAAATCATTTATGCAACTCTACCTAGTACACTGATTACTACATTTGGAATTTGTTCTATCACTAATATTTTAATGGACTGATGTCTATGGAATATTAAATGTATTTTTTATTCAATATAACTAAAGTTCTCTATTTCTTCAAACTCCAAAAGTGGCTCATTTTATTTTCTAAGTTGGTCATAATGATAAAAATGCTATATATACTTATGGTATAGAATAAATAAAATATATCAATATTTCCAGCTAAGAGCATCACTATTTTTCTTGCCAATTTTCTTTGCTAACTCAGAAAAGTGGACTAAGGAAAAAAATAAACTAATGAATGTGAATTCCAAATGCTATATAGTTAATTAGGAACAGACTTCATGCTAAATCCTAAGACTAATTGCTTTACTCTTTAAAAAGAGTTCAGATTATGTGAGCTCGTTTACTCAGTAATATTGGTACATATTATGTTCCAGATACTGCTATCTGTCTCCAGTACAACTGTCCCAATTGTAAAATACTTCCTACAAGTTAAGTGAGGTGCTATAGGGGTTAATGACTGTGGGGTTAGAGTGCCTTTATGCCTTTCCATGTTGGAAGACTGACATTACAGCAGTCACTTCTAGATGTTCAGGGCCATTTACACAAGACCTTCTAGTGTTTTGAAAAGGTAATAAAAGTCTTATCTGAACATTCACTAAAAAGAACAAGACAAGCCCATTGCGCTTCCTGTGGCGTTTCCAAGGGCTAAAGGACTATTGGAACTATCATGGAGTGACATACCTTCTCATAGTTTCTTCCACTCAGTCCTACAGAAAGAATCCTTTTCTTTGGTTTATATCCCAGAGACACTGGGTTCCATCTGCAGACTGACTCCTTTATGTTAAGTAAACTCAGAAAGCTTTTTTCTTTATAACAGACCTAGCTGCACATACTTCATAGGGATGAAGAAATCAGAAAAATGAAAATTTCAACATCAGTGGAACTTTGGATGCTGCGTGGTTGCTGTTAGTTGAATAGCAGCACTGTTGATGCCAACTATGGGTTTTAAGCTTAAGCTAAAGGTAACAATGGCAAGGCTCCATAGCTGCAGAAGCAGTTGCCAATTTAGCATCAGAGGGCTCAAAGCAAAAGGAGAATTTCAGAACAGTAAAATTAGAAAGGACTTTTAGAGACCATCTAATAAATACATTTCAGCTGCTTGGTGAGCAGATGTTCAAAGTCACAGTAAGTTAGTGACAGACCTGTAACTATAATCCAGGTGCCCTGATGCCCAGTCCAGGGCTTTTTCCATTATAACACACAGTTAATGAGCTCAAAGCCTGTGGGGAAAGACTGCACAGTGAACATTAGTCTCTTATTTTCTGCTGATTCGTCAGAAGTTAAAAAATTGAATTATTATAGTCACTTTTTCTGAAAAGGCAATCATTCAAATAATAAAGGCCAGTATTTGTTTTTCTCCTCCTGTTTACTTAAGCCCTAACTTTTTATATTAATCAAGTGAAGAAAATAAAAGCATGAATTCTAATTACACACATTTTTAAATGACAGAATTTCAGCACAGGAAAGGGTCTTGGTGATCACTTAATCCAACCTCCTCATTAAACGTATGAGGAAACAGAGGCTCAGAGAAATCAAATAAATCCTCAAAGATAATCTATACCTACTCACTCTTCTCACCGTATTTAGGGTTCACTATGAGGTAAAATGTAAGTCCCCAATTCTATGCTAAACTAGTACATGGGTCTACTTAGAAATTTATTTTGCTTTTGCTTCTCATTCATACTGGTCATCAAATGTGTTTAAAAAGATTAATTAATCAAATTGGTATCTGAAAATGATAAGATTTAAAACAATTTAATATAGCTGACCACTTCCAAGAGGTTTTTATACATTAATATGCAATACTGAAATGGATACTGTTGTTTGAATAGTTATCTTTTCATGGTACTTAAGAGCACTAATAATAAAGGATATCTGCTTTAACTTCACATCCTTAAAAACTACTAATACACTGAAGTTACACTTTTAAGGTATTGTCTTTATATAAGAGTTTGCTACAAGAGTATAGTGCTGCTGTTCTATTGATCTTGAAAGGGTAAAGGTCTCATCTACTAACAAAATTGAGGTGGTTCTCCCTAACTGACTGAAGCCATTACTATTTAAGCATTAAATTAGTAATCGTAAGTTAGTTTTCCTTATGTCCTCTGGCTTCAGTCTAACTAAACTCTTAATTGTAAGTATAGATACCTTTCTAGTTATTATATACTGATGAAAAAATAAACTGCAGTCTATAAAATTGCAAAACTTTAAAGAAAAATTTTAAGTATCTTCTAGTTCCCAAAAATGTGCTGCTATAACCAAAGAAATTGATACAAGATAATCTGCCTAAAATAATTATCATAACACTACTTGTTTTTAGTGGCAATCATCTCTCCAAATTTAATGAGTCTCGAATGCAAAGTAAAATCTCTCCTACAGAGTGAGTACTATAGAAACAGTTCCCATAAGGTATCTTTAAATCTTTAAGTCATACCTTCTGAGACATAACATAAAATAATGCAAACTCTGGCTTAAGATTTTAACAAAAATAAACCAGCCTCTTATATTACTAATGATAATATGAACGGTAAGCTGAATTACTGTTTTCTATCACACTCCTGACATGTTGCAACTTTCAACAAACATTTTTATACCATGGTTATGTCTTAAACAAAACCAACAAAATTGGCTTAAAGAATATCATACATTTATATTTTTTAAAATAATCACATATGCACTGACACAAACACAAAAACTTGTCTTAAAAAACTATTACAATCTAAAAGTTTAACTCTTCATAGGTATACAATAGTAAATATAACCTCTACTTAGTACTTCAGGATGTGTTATAAAAACTGCTTTTAATCTATATTCCTATACAAGACAATTTTAGCTAACTGACATAGATGTGCAAAATAATTCCTGATCACCATTTACCTTGTCCTAAGAGCAAGCCAAGCAGCTTCTATGTCTGCATAGAGGTTCTTCTCTGTTGGTTTCCCAGAACTTGCACCATATCCAGAATAATCATATGAGAATATGTTACAATTAATCCTTGATCCCAGTCCTATGTAAAAGCTGCTCATCTGACCAAGATCAACAGCATTTCCATGTGAGAAGAGTAACGTGTATTTGGCATTGGGTGAGCAACGCACAAACATGCAGGCAATTCTGTTGCCTTTACTGGTTCTAGTCATGAAACACTCAATAGCATCTTTTTCTCTAGAAGAGTATTGCCAGTCTGCTCGTTCTGATAGGTGTAAAGTCCAGCGGCTTCCACTTTCATCACACATCAGTGTGTAAGTTGGATCAGGTGGCAAAAACGCTAATTTTGAAGCAATTTTCCCTGGACAAGGTGGACAGCAGAAGAGGCAACATAGCTCACTAAATGAAAGATTATTCATCTTCTGAAAAAGAAAAGGAGATAGTAAATGTTTTAATCACCGTGTGGATTCTGCATTCTCAAACAATAGGTTAAAACAAAAACAGTGGTAAATTCTACTGGTGGTCAGTATCTATTACTTCTATTATTTCAAGTATTCTCCCCAAAGAGATTTGTGGCATTTTTTAAGAAATACTTTGAATTCTGGGGTGAGGTGAATATTCCTCAACATGAGACAGACTCAAATGCTATCTATTATGTTTCAAATACTAGTGATTATAATATTTAACCAAAATATGAATAATACAAAGAGCAGAGGTAATTATTTCTCCACAGATAACAGGAGGTATAAAATATCTTTAGTGTGGTTTGTAATTTCTATGCAACACAGTGAAAATTCTTAGAATCACCTAGAAATAGATTAACATGATATAATAAATATATAATAGCATTCAGAAGATTTACTAATTCTTAGGCATTGTCCTAAAGTGTTCTATGTGTATTATGTTTAGTCCTAAAAGCAACCCTGTGTTCGTCTGAGAAGAGAAGACAGCAGGCTCACTGTCCTATATTACTGGGCTACAGAACACATTTGTCTCAGAAGCCTAGCATTTTAGCCATATTATCAGTAGCCAAAATAACCTATAAACTGTTAAAATTTATTTATGTATGTAATTATTATTCAAATTAAAGTCCATTGGGAAAAAGGTGAAATCTGCTAAAGGTTAAGTTTCTAAATGGTTAGATGGGAAGGAGCATTAAGTTTTAAGTCACAGAGAACTGTAGTGGAATCCTAACAGTACCACTGACCTGCTGTGTGCTCTTGGGAAAATTATTTACCTTTGTGCTCATTGTCTTCTTAAGTAAACAAGGCCAGTGCCTACACTGAACAGAATGGTTGTGAAGAGCATATACAATGTTTTGGCTAAGGCATGTAATACAGTAATGGCTATACAGCTGGCACTCTTAAGAATGGTTCACCTTCTTCTATGCCTTTTTCATTAGTATTTTTAAAGTATCCAGGTCATATTAATTCAGAAGAAAAACAAAGCAATACTGTTTGCCTTGCCAGTATTTCCTTTGAGCTTGTCCTCTATCAAATCCTTAACCTTCCTTTTAACAGTAGTAGACCATTGCTTATTTTCAGGATGAATGCATTCAAAACAAGTACCTTCCAGAGGTTTGGTGGCACCTAATTTTCTCCAAAAAACCTACATATAAGGATAGGATAAAAATACACACCATTATACTAAAAATAAGAAGAAATGACTTCACATGACGAAAGAATAAAGAGTATGTGGAGTGAAAGGAATGCCTTTCAGTCACTCACTGAATCAAAATCTATATTGTGCAATATAATTGTGTTAATTTCCCAGCATAAATTAATTTGGAAGATAGAAAGCAGCAGCAGTAACTGCATAGACAGAGAAACAAGAGCAGGAGTGACATAAAAGGCTTTAAAATATGCTAACTGGCTCCCTGAACCGTTATGCTGTGGATTCTGAGAGCATGCCCAGGGATTTGGCAGGTAAAGAACATGTGATAAATTAGTTATGTCTACTATAGTTTTGGCCACAATTTATAATCCTTGTCAGGAAGACAAAGGACATGGTGAAGAAGATGGCAGGGAAGGTAGTTCAAAGAGTTGGTATCAAAGAAGGAGATGACCTGGAACAAGAAGATGAGGAGGAAAATACAGTATCAGCAATGCTCTGTTTGATAATCTGCCTATTGTTGGCCTGCAATTAGCTTACAAACCAACAATACCTGACCCTCAACAGCCTATTAAAAGCTTGATTAATAGGTAAACTGTATATAGTTAAGAGTATGCTCCTATAATTTACCTCTTAAACAAGATATTTATATACTGTAGTATAAAGGAATTGTGAATAAACCTGGCTGACTGAACATACACAGTGCTGCAGTGCCAGAGTCAAGCCTGATGAAAAAGACAACCCGAGCTTGACGGCGGCACAGGAAATCATACCCACACCCCTACTGCCTCAAACCCAGGTAACTGAAGTCCACCTAGTAACAAAAACTTGCCAATTTTCACTTTCCTACTATCAGGTCTGGTATAGGGCAGCAACATAGACATGCTTTAAAAAGTTGTTCTTTTCTGTAAGTGTGAAATGAAAAGCTTCACAACAAAAAGCATAAATAAAACAAATTTCAGTATGATGAGAGCTGAGAGAAAACATTTTATTCTTTTTTTAATTTTGCTATCATTAGTTTACAATTACATGAGGAACATTGTTTACTAGACTCCCCCCATCACCAAGTCCCCCCCACATACCCCATTACAGTCACTGTCCATCAGTGTAGTAAGATGCTATAGAATCACTACTTGTCTTCTCTGTGTTGCACGACTCTCCCTGTGCCCCCTCTTATTTCCCCGCCTTCTCACCTACCCTCCCCAGTCCCTTTCCCTTTGGTAACTGTTAGTCCACTCTTGGGTTCTGTGAGTCTGCTGCTGTTTTGTTTCTTCAGTTTTTTTCTTTGTTCTTATACTCCACAGATGAGTGAAATCATTTGATACTTCTCTTTTTCTGCTTGGCTTATTTCACTGAGCATTAATACCTCTAGCTCCATCCATGTTTGCTGCAAATGGTAGGATGTGTTTTCTTCTTAGGGCTGAATAATATTCCATTGTGCATATGTACCACATCTTCTGTATCCATTCATCTACTGATAGGCACTTAGGTTGCTTCCATTTCTGGCTATTGTAAATAGTACTGCAATAAACATAGGGGTGCATCTGTCTTTTTCAAACTGGGTCGCTGTATTCTTAGAGTAAATTCCTAGAAATGGAATTCCTGGGTCAAATGGTATTTCTATTTTGAGCTTTTTGAGGAACCTCCATACTGCTTTCCACAATGGTTGAACTAATTTACATTCTCACCAGCAGTGTAGGAATAAGTCCAATACATTTTTATATAAAATTTACCTGATAAAATGTTTCTTGACAACAAAATCTTGAAGAAACAAGGCAGTGAATAATTATATGGGGGGAAATGATAAAATATTAAAGTACACAAAAATCATTAAAGACAGACAATAAATTAAATAATTTATAGCAGAATTTCTGAACCAGACAAGGATTTATGTAAGTTAAAACAACCCATTTAAAGAAGAGAGAGAGAAAACTTAAACATGAAGTTGAAAAAAATGTCATGAAGAAAAGTACAGCTGGAATCCTTGGTTTAAAGAGATACATTAAAAAAAAAATTAAAGAATACTTACTCTTAATAGTATGCTATGGGAGTCCAAGGGGGAAAAAGAGGAAAAAAATGAAGACAGGATAACCTAAGAATCTCTTAAAATGAAATTGTTCAGAATATCAAAAGGTATTTAAGAAAACTCTCATGGCTAGACAAATTACAGCAAATATTAAAATTGCCAAAAATAAAAATTTGGAAGTTTCCAAATGGGAACAGATTACCTACAAAGAATTAGACGAACATGGGATTTTTCAACAGAAACACTAGAAATAACATATTAGAAGTGTAGTTTTAAAGTAAATACAAAATAAAAACTTTCAACCTAGTATTTTATGTAGAGATTAAAATATTACCTTAGTATGAGGAGATAAAGATAGCTGTAGCCATAAAAAAAAAAGCAAAAACAAAAACAGAAAGGTTTGTTTTCCAAACCAAGACCTTCTTTGAAACAAACTCCAGCAAGGAGGAAAATAAATCCAAGAGAATTCTATGGTATATCTGATACCATAAAAAGAGTAGGTAATATGATGTACTTTTTTTTGGTAAGCAAGCAATAGAGGAGAAGAAGAAAACAAAAAGGCAGCAAAGTATACCCCTAACAATCCAGAATCAAAACTTTGGAGAATACCAATAGACAGAGGATTGGTAGAGGAGATTACGTAGTACTTAAATGTGCAAATGTGCTGGGGCACTGGTTGCTTGACTTGTTCAGAATGGTATTCGTATTAATAAGCCTAAGATATGGGAAAAATAACAAACATAAAACAATGACTCTTAGTAAGTCAGATGTAACTACCATAAAAACTAGTTTGTAACATACAACTGAAGTAGTTTTAGTTATTCATTACAAATGTCTAGCTGTGAATATTTTTCAGTGTGTTAAACTTAAAAAGGAATGTAAGCACAAATAAATATGAGAAAGATACTATGGGGAGATATTAAGAAACTAGAGTACGAAAAACAATATAGAAATTGACAGACACAAAAACTGACTTTTAGGAAAGGCTTCCAAACCACAATAGTTAATTAACTGAGCATGTACTGTGCTCAGTTAACTGTTGCCTGGCACAGTCAGTTTCTAGTTGTGTCTAAGATTGTTTAGTGTTTAAACATGTTTCACATATTAACTTATTTAATCCTTCCAACAACCCTCTGATTTGGGGACTATCATTAACCCAAATACAAATGGTCAATGAACACATGAAATGATGTTCCATATCATTAGGGAAAGACCACAATTATATGACTTCATACCCACGAGATGGCTATAATTAAAACAGCAGGTAACAAGGGTTGACAAGGATATGGAGAAGTTGGAACTTTCATACACTGCTGTGGTGGCAAGTAGAACAGAGCAAGAAATTCAGGGAGGCAGTTTGGCAGTTCCTCGAAAAAACCCAGAGTTTACCCTTGACCAAGCAATTCTACCCATAGGTACACACCCAAGAGAAATGAAAACCTCTGTCCACGCAAAAAGATGCTTATGAGTGTTCACAGTGGCGTAATTCACAAGAGTCAAAAGGCAGAAATCACCTAAATGTCCATTAACTGCTGCATGAACAAAAGTGGTATATCCAAACAGTGGAATATTATTCAGTCATAAAAAATGACATATCGGTGGATGCTACAAAGTGGACAAAAAATTACACAAAGTGAAGGAAGCTAGACACACAGATAATTTAGTGTATGCTTCCAGTTAATAGAAGTTACCAGAATAGGATATAAAGACAGAAAGAGATCAGTGGTTGTCTAGGGCTGTGGGGGACAGGAGGGTTGGGGAGCATTGGCTAAAGACTATGGGGTTTCTTTTGAGGGTAATTAAAATATTCTAAAATTGATTTGTATCATGGTTGCACAACTTTGTTAATACATTAAAAAAACACCAAATTGGCCATTTTAAATGAGTAGATAGTACAGTATGTGAATTATATTTTAATAAAGCTGTTACTGAAAAAAGGAACATGCATGAAATAATATTACTCCAAAACTTAGGAAAAATAGAAATTAGCAAACTGAGTAATGTCAAGTATTGGTGAAAATGGAGGAAAACAGGAACCCTGAACTGCTTGGTTAAGCTATTCTTTTACCTGTGATTCAGAATCCCACTCTTGGGTAAGCATTCCAAAGAAATACTTGCAGCAGTCCTTAACATACAAAAGTGCTCACTGAAGCATTACTTGTATTCAGGTGGAGGAAGCAACACAGATTCCATCACTGGGAAAATGAACTAAGTAGATCTGTTAGATGCAGATAATGGAATATTATGTAGAGTCAGAAATGACTTTGATGGCTAGACCTTAAACATTAACACACATAAATATATTATCTTCACAAGCGAGTATCTAAGGACGGACATGTATATCTGAGTGGATGTTTATGGAGGACAAAAAAGGAAAAGAGACTAAAGGAAAAAAATAAAATTAAGTGAAGTAAGATCAGGGCTTGTTCATAGACTGACAATGATAATATGCCATGAGTTAGACTAGAGGTTCCAGAGAGCAAAGATCACACATCTGCTTGCTTAGCCAGTGGACTTGTAATGCCAAGGTCTCTATTATTTTTTGGATAAATGAGCTAGTAAATTAACTGACATTACCTACTCTCTGTACCTAAGAACCCCCCATCCATATAAGAAGAAAAAGTCTACTAAATCACGGTAAGAAGGCAAATGTGTTTTTTTGCAATTGCACAGGTTTCTTCTGGGAGCATAACAGAAGCAAATAAAAACCTATGAACCTATGTTGGTGGAGGTGGGTGCAGGTGGGAAAAGCACTGCTAGTTACTAAAATCACTCAGTGTGTTGTGAAGCACAGAAAAGGACACTCACTCAGGGAAGAATAAATCTTGCCCCTCTTGAAATTAACTCTCAAAATGGAAGGTCAACTCAATGTTAAACAGATGGCCCATTGTGGAAATTAAGGTTTTCTTAATTTTGGCATGGAATCAGAGTTACCTTACAGCAGGAGGAATTTCCTAAAATTGCATGAATAATTTAAAAACCTGTCTCCTGGTAATTTTTTCCTGCTCAGTGACAAAGGATGAACATCTGACTTCTTTCTCAGCAAAACAGGAAGACTAATGTTAAAAAATGACCCTAAATAGAATGACCTACTGCATCTCCTTCCTCTTCTGTAACAAAATTACTGAAATGATGCTTATCAATTCTTGATGTAATAAGAATTTACTGAAAAAAAGAATCTCCCTTTGATATCCTTTGTTATTACTTTGATAATGCAGACCAACTTGTATTACTATGATATACAAAGGACAACTGATTCTCTTAGGGTTCAATGAATAGGGAACTAGAACTAACGTCTTTTAAAGGTGGTTTTAGAGAAAACTTAAAAAATGCTTATTATCATTTCATTTTGTGTAGTATTTTGACAACTAAGCTTGAAATAGTGTCTATGCTAATTTAAATAGAGTCTTCTTCAACTTAGACTGTGTAAATGTAGTTAGTATATGATAAACCACTTAAATTTGATATTAGAACTATTCTAAAGTACAAAATGAATTACTTTGAATTTGGCTTCATTAATAGAGAAGTCTAGACAACAACCCACTTTTGATGCTCATCTCTGGTTATAAAAAACAAAGCCTGATGTTTTTTAGACAAATTAATGGAAGAAACCAAAAAAAAAACAAACTTAGATTTACAGCACATCTTAACACCAGAAATGGACAAATAAGGTAAATGTTAGATTATCAACATCGAGAAGTAGCAAAGATCAGAATGTACTAAAGTCAGAAATGATGACAAGAGATGATGATCAAGGATGAAAAAACAGGAAAAAAATACCTGATTTTAGGTCAGTTCTGTACCAGGGCGTCATGAGCCTGACATTTCCCAATAGACTGATCCAAAGTAAATCATACTACCACCATACAAAGATGATCAATTATGTACAGCTCAGTAGCCTAGGAGTGTTATCAGTACAAAAATTAAATTCATTTTCAATATCTGTTGAGAGCACCAATAAGTTAGGCACTTAAAAATCTGTAGCAGCAATTAGCAAAGTACAGCCAACAAGTGAAACTACGAGCGACTATTCTGACATGACAAGTTTAGTGCATACAGAGAAGCTGAGTATGCACCTTCAAAGTCTGGCAACATGCTCCCTTTTCAATCAGGATGGAGCATCTAAAAATACTTGTAATGACTAAAATTTCTCCAAAGAGTAACTTATAAAACTAGGTGTTCAGTACGATGTTGTTTTGACACATTTCTATCTTTTTTGTGTATGCCTTATGTAGAAACATAGCTTGGAAATTCTTGTCTCTGGTGAGTTAGAACTTATTCCTTCTTTTATAGGAAATCAGCAGCAGGGATACTATACCGTGAGCTCCAAGGATTTGACTACCGTAACTGCTAGGAAAATCCAACTCTCATTACAGACACAAGACTGCATTGGGCTGTGCTACATGGCTACATGGGAATGAAAAACTTAAAGAACTTAGGGAAAAGTAATTTTTAAATATTTCAAATAGAAAGGAAAAGTAAAACTATTTTAGTCTTTGAAAAAGAATCATGTGAATGACTTTTTAAGGTAAAGTTACATTTTTTAAATACTAGTAAGATTCTAGAGATACTTAGAGTTAACTGGGCCAATGAATCATTTGAAAACACCCTAGGAAATGTGGGTTTTCTTTATAAACTGAACAGATGCCTTAGTAATTTTGAGTTTAGAAAAGTTTAGAGGAGTTTGTTAAATAGGAAAAATTTACTGGGCAATGTACAAATAAGATTCCTTCCTCTCCCACTGGTGAGAAAAGTTGGGGTTAAAACACGAGTTGAGGTGCAGACCGTAAACATCTACCAGGGTTATCAAAATAGTTTCAATTCTATTATTAGTCATGAACTTATTTAAAAAATAATTGAAACATAAGATTATATATTAACAAAACTTTAATTAAAAGTTTGTATAAAAAAGACCAGAGGTGAGGAAATTGCATCTATGACAATATTATAACACAAGGTGGATATTAAGGCTTGTTGCCTATCAACTATGCCATGCAAACTATTTGTAGCAGAAGTTCTACAGACGTCAATGTAGTCATTTCTATACTTGGATCTTTTGTTTCTTAATACTTAGTACACTGACATAGGAGCCAGTAACTACATATGGCTACTTATGTTTAAATTAATTAAAATTAAATACTCAGTTCCTCAATCATACTAGCCACACATGACTTGTGGCTACCAAATTGCACAATGCAGGAAGAACATGACCATAGAAAGTCTTACTGGACAGTGCTGAACTAAAACTTTTCAAACCCAGGGAATCCAGAACTAAAGCTTATATGCTTCATATCCGTACTATGTTGAAATGGCGCTCCTTCCTTCCTGGCCTTTTCATCAAAATAGGCAATTTTCTTAAAGCTCTTCTTGTGGAACGCTGTAAACCACATAGAACTAAATGAGTTTTAGTACACAGTACTGCTTTGGAAGAATGTATCTTGACAAAAATACTGTAACATATAAACCAATTCTATTAAAAAATTTTATTACAACTGAGCAATGGAAATCAATGAGGCTATCTGTACATTTTAATAATATATGCTTTTGATGTGTCAAAGGGATTCACATTCTTGAAAAGTTCCTATACACTGGAGTTCCAAGTCAATCATAAGAAACTAGAGAAGGATTTGTGACTATTAGCCAACCAATTAATTACTGAAAATAGCCCATTGAGTATTCTATAAAGACTTAAAATCCTGTTGATCCTCTTAAACAATGCCCTAACAAGTGTATCAAGTCTTCCTGATTAAGCAAAAGGACAGGTTGCAGATTTTTGCATATGCTAATATCATATTCCCATAAAGCTCTTGGTGACTGAAATTGGAAAATGCTAAATTAGCTAAGCTTTCCAAATCTTGCCTCTACCTGTTGCTGGGCATAAGCTAAATAAAACGTGAACAGACACATGTTTTTAATCATCAGTTTTGGCACCTCTATTGAAAGACTTTAAAAAAACATGCTCCTCCTTAACACTCACAAAAAAGCTGTCATAGTACACTGGTAGAGACATTCCACAAATACACATTATTTCCTCTTCATTTATAAAGTACAATCTGTTTCTGGGAAACTTTCCAGGTGAACACTTTCTCAATACATTCCACACTGTATAATACCCACATTACCACAATATAATCTAACTGAAGTCATCAGAAGTTCCAGAAAATTTAAGGATTACTGATAATTGATAATTATAAATGATTAACACAATCTTTTTCAAAAAGAGGGTTCACATTACTGGTATTCCAATTTGAATTTCTAAGAGTTATAAAAAAGATGATAAAACTCAGCACTTGATATGAGTAAGTACCCCGTCAGACATTCCTTATCAAGTAGTAAATAAGCTGGAGCCAGAGTCAAAAGATAGAAATGTAAACGGTGATAACATACATTCAAATAACTATTAAGTAAACTATATAATATTTGATATAATTTAAAAATAACATCATAGTTATGAAATAACTACACGGCCTGGTTTTAAAAACCTCAAATCACTAAGTTAAAAAAATAAAAATAAGTCTCCCTGTAAGGCCAAAATAATGACTGGTGAAATGTCAGTTTAAGAGCATTGGGGTATGGGTGGGGACTTGATAATATGGGTAAATGTAGTAACCACATTTTTTTTTCATGTGAAACCTTCATAGGAATGTATATATCATACCTTAATAAAAAATTTAAAAAATGTCAGTTTAAGAATTTAGATACTCTTAACTCAGAATACCAGAGGTTTCCACTGGAAGAACTTTTCTGGGCAATCAGATTAATCTGAAAGATCCAAAGATACTGATAAGGGAGGTTACATAGGGAAACTGAGGGAATGGGAAGGATGTGTGTCAACAATGGTGGGAGAGAGCTATATCTGTCCTGTAAGTGGGATGTTAACACGTAAGAGATAGACATGTAATGTTATTATCTAGAGATATGGAGGTAAATATCAAAAGAATTCTTCAAAGAAACTAAAAGCCCCTGGGAAGGAATATATCAAAGAGATGGAGGCCTGGGATTGCCAATTTTCCTAACAAAGTTTGTACAATCACCTGGCTTTTTAAACATATGCATGCTTGCATGAATTAGATTAAAATTTTTTAAAAAGTCTCTTCCCTAATCTTACACTAACCCAAACCCAAACTTGCTTCAACCCCAGAAATTACTATTTTGAGTCATTTGTTTTTAATTCTGGTGTTTACTAACACTCATGTATTTATCCTCTATTACAATGTATCTTCATTATGAAAGATTCAGAGAATTTACCTCTTTTTTCCCTTCACTGCTCATTCTGATTTGTTAGTTTTGGATTTTATTGGCTATAACTGTAAATATTATACTTGAGTCTTCATTTCTTGTCCTAGCAATTTCAAAAGTTTCTACTGGATCCCCATTAATCATACATCATTATTATTGGTTATACTACAAATACTATAAATTAGATATTATATAAATATACTATATATAAAACATCTCAGATTAAGTTTCACATTATTTGCCGTTTGTTTCGCAACTTAGTTTTTCTGTGCTTTCTCTATAGGTTGACTTTTAAAATTAGGCAACAATAAAAAGTATTTACATTATTCACTGCCATCCAAACTGTGATAAAACCCAAAGTGAGTAGCTATTTTGTCACTAAATCCAAGTGTTCGGGTGTTAATGCTCTGATAATTGCCCATGATAAATAAGGTATATTTCAATTTACTTCACATCTGGACTTTTAAGAGACTCCTGAATTTTCCTACTTTCTGCCTCTTAAATTTTCAGAAAACCCATAAACTTTTATTATATTAACATATTCCATCTTCTCATTCTGAGAATTTGTGCAATAAAATCTATGTTGTGTTTGAAGACATTCTTAGATAACCATGAGTTACTTTAAGTATTGTTAATATACAATCTTATGTTGGTTTCAAATTGTATATCACAGTGGTTCAAGTCAGTTACCCACATTATTAAGTCCACCTCTTCTACTGTGGTTACTATCAACGTAGAAAGATGTTAAAAAATCTTTGACTATGTTCCTGTGAGTTCTGTTTTAATCTTCAACAGTTTATGTTCTGGGCCAGTTCACAGCCCAGCTATCCACCCAGGATTTCTTTTCATCATAAACTTCTCTTGTTCCTTGTTCCTTAACCTCACATTTTAGCCTTTTTGTGGTTCCTTTTTATTTTGCTGGACTACATCTATAAGTACTTTGTCCTGCCTCCTTCCAAAGGGCCTAGGCATGCAAACCACATTTTTATGCACACTTTCATAGTTATTTTGATTTCATACTTATGGCAAACTAGGCATGCTTCAGAATTAAGGTTTCATTTCCCTCAATTAAAATCATTGGCTCTTATCTTCTAGCATGCAATCACGATGCCATATTACTTACCTAATTTTTTTGAAGTGATTCCCATGTCTCTACCAGAAAGATTAAATTTTTTCTGTATTCTTTAATTTTATGAGATTATATCTAAATGTGTTATTCTTCATCTTGTTTTATATTTAATAGGTTCCAAAGCCCCAGGGCCTTCTTTACCTGTTTCTCTATTTCCTTTCCACCTTCTCTGTTCCACCAGAATTCCTATTTAAGAACCCTAGAACTATCAATATATCCATTAACTTGCCTTTCTCCCTTTCTCTTTCAGCTCATTGTTCTAGGGAGTTTCTTCTAGCTTATTTTACAGATCACTATTGTACTATTCTAGAGTGTAAAACCAATTTTAACATTAAAACTGTTTAAGGAGTGCAATGTCCTCTTAAGAATCTTAGGACACTAAGACAAATTTTTGTTGTTGTTCAGTCCATCTGTGTCAGATCAGGTAATGTTTGTTCTTTAGTTGTTCATCTTGGATTTGCATGCTGTTGGGAGTGCTTCTTCACGGACTATTCATATTTACCAGCAAATAACTAAATTGAGTTTGTTTTTTATACTTATATATAATACTGTTGACACAAAAGACTTCTAGTCTGAATAGGGTTGATTGGATACAGGCGTAAATCCTATAGCCACTGCTAAAAGAGAATTTCTGAGATTAGAGTACAGCTTACCATTCAACAACATGGTTTTGAACAGCACGGGTCCCCTTACATGTGGATTTTTTTTTCAACAAATACACTGTAAAATTTCTTGGAGGCAGTTTGAAAAATGTTTTCTCTAGCCAACTTTACAGTAAGAACACAGTATATAATACATAACACATAACACAATTTTATCAAATACATCATTGGTACGGATTCAGGTCAGCAGGTGATAAGCAGGTTAAAAGTTTTTAAGAGGTCAAAAGTTACAGAGATCTGACAGTGCGAGTGTTGGTACCCCTAACTTTTTTCATCTTTTTTTTCTTTTTGGTAAAGCAGATACTTTAAAAATATTTGAGAACATTTACAGTTTTAACTATTTGCCCAGTAATGCAATTAAGGATTCTACCCAGTCAATTCTTCTAATTGACTATAGTGTAGTCCAGAAACCACTAAGCTACTAAACAAGAGACCTAGCTTTCCATTCTTTACTACTACTAACAAGTTGGTGAGTTTAGGGAAGTCAGTCTCTTTATACCCAATTTTCCTTTTCTATGAGATGTTTGAACTACTTATTAATGTTTCTTCTAGTTCTAAAACTGTACAACTAGGATACTTTTTTCTTCTCATAAACTTCGGATCTACTCAATCTTCCACAGTATTCCAAAAATGAATGAAGAAATTTCTAATCTTAGAAACTTCAGAGACTTTCAGTTTCTAAAAGTACCTAAATTAAATAAGCACATTTATTTATATTTATCAAGTTACAGTTAATGAGTCGTAACTTGGGGATTCGGGGTGGGCAGGTGATGGGGCTGGAGAGGGGAGTGCAGCTGTTTGTGAGAGGGTAAAAGAGATTGCCAGAATTTGACTATTCTAAGCACCTCATGTAACTGGAAATGTACATTTGTCCTCTGTGACTGGCTTATTTCACTTACCAGATCTTCAGGGTTCATCACGTTGTAGCATGTCACAATTTTCGTTTAGGTGATAATATTCCATTGTATGTATATATTATACATTTTTGTTTATCCATTCATCTCTCAATGGATGCTGTCTTTTGTGAACAATGCTGCCATGAATATGGGTGATCAAACATTTGTTCCAGTCCCTTTACTTCAATAGGAAACAAAACACGTATTTTGTGTATGTGTTAATATACTATATTCTTACAATTAAGTAAGCTAGAAACTGTTTTTTTCAAATTGCCACAAATCTCCAAAAACTTTTCCAATGCTTATTGGGAAAAAAATCTGAGTATAAGTAGACCCATGCACTTCAAACCCATGTTGTTCAAGGGTCAACTATACTTTAAACTTAAATATATTAAACATGAAAATTCTGTGAGTAGCCAAGTATTAAAAATTTCTAAATTCCTAAAATGAAACTTAATATTTCAATTTTTTAAAAATTTAAACTTAAACATATACCCTGCAAATTCTCTGAACTTCAAAATTCTGACATTTTATATCTGTTGTAGTCTGTGAATTATCACTGAAAAATTAAATTCTAGTCTGTACAGTTATTAGTTATTAAAATATATCTTCTAAATGCATGGAAATGCATATGAAGGGCTCAGGAAGTCCTGTTTCAACAGCAAGGGCTTCTTTATTGTACAATTAATCAACTGAACCACTTTGTTAAGTACGAACTACTTACTAACCACATGGATGTATCTGTCTATTGTTTTGAAACACACCACACAAACCCACATTACTGCACATACTTTTAACAGTGGCTGTCACACATAAGTCACTCAAAATCCAATGTTAGCTGAGCTGAAGTTTGTAAAACAAAACAAACAGTATTAACTTTTGACAAATGAGGAATCTAGATTTGCAGGCTCAAAATTTTGCTGGGTTATGAAAACCAGGCTAGTGTTTATCAAGGTCCACACTTATGTACCTTGATTTCATTGTAAAAAAAATTCATAAATATTAACCTCATTTAATCTTTTTAACAACCCTGTGAGGTAGATGCATTACCCTCTCCCCAGCCCAATTTACATGTGAGGAAAGAGAAATTTAAATCCCCCAGACCACCATGCTAGAAAAACAGTGAAGCCAGGATTCCTGTTCAGCAGTTTGGGTCTGGCATCCAGGCTTTTTAATCACTGAACCAGACTAGAGTGTGGGAGTGAAATGTTTTGTTACAGTGTGAACATAGAGAATAAAATGAGTCCAAATGATAAAGAAAAATAAGGATGACTTTTTCATTTCACACATACACACAAAAAAGACTTGAACAAAACCAAATAAAGTTAGAAAAAAAATCAAAGATTGGATGAAAATAATAAAAGCAGGTAATTCAGAATGTGAGCATACGTATCTTGGTAAAAAGGAAGTGGATTTCGCCACCAGGTGATAAAAAGTAAGTAAAACCCGGACTGACCATTTATAAATTCGCGTTTTTGTGTTTTCACCTTAAGATTCTAAGTCACTGTTTTAAAAAAAGGCCAATTTTACTTGTTACATGGAAGAAAGTGATCATCTTTCAGTGGTCTCCAAATGTATAAGGATTCTAGAAGGTCTTTTGGTATTTGCTTCAATACTGCCAAATTTCTGTTCCATAAAATGTACCTGACATAGACCACCAAAGTGCTATCAAAGGTGGCATCAGTTTGGAGTTAATACCTACACAATCATCACCCCGCGGGGCTTGTCATTCGGACTGACTCATACATTTTAATGGATATATGTAGTAGTCTGTTGGGATGCTAGTGAGTGACACTGAATCTATCAATTTGGAAGAACTGAAATCTTTGGAGTTGTTTGTATGCCTGAAAACAGTATCTATGTATTTATATTTTTAAATTCCCTTTTCTAATTCTTTTTGATGTGTAGAAATGCAATTCATTTTTGTGTAGTGACTTAGGATACAAAAACTATGTAAATCATTAATCTCAGTACTTTTTTTGCTTTACTGTACCCACTGGGATTCCAGTACACTGTCCAAGATATAAACCCTTCATCTTAACAGTGAAACAACAGTAATCTTCTTTAGTATGGCTTTCCCTATAGAATTTTTATGGCTCTCCTTTAGAAATTAAGAACATTTCTTCCTCCTCCTAGTTTCCTAAGAGTTTTAATGGGATAAATTCCACAAAACCAACCTGGTATTCCTGTAACAATCCTAACTTGGTGATAATGATTTTTTATATATTACTAGACTCACTTTGCTAGTATTTTTCACTGGTTTTTTTTCATTTACATTCATGACTGAGAATGGCCTTCAACTGTCCACTTTCATAACTTGTTTTGCCAGATTTTTTTATTAAGGTTATGCAAACTTCATAAAATTTAGTTGGGGTATGTTCTCTCTCTATGCTAAAGAAAAATGAGTTATGTTTTCTTATAGACAGTAATGTGATTTACTATCACTTTTCCCCTCTGAAGATTTTCTGTGATATCTCTATTCTTCCCTCTATTTTAACCGTTTTTAAAAACACTTCATTAGTAACTGTTACAATGAAGTCAGAGAAACACATACATCCCAAAACAATGCAGCCTACTGCAAAGAAACTACTAGTACTATGAATCTTAATTCAACAGTGTCTGATTATAGAGTTTTGGGTTTACAGATTTAAAATTCAGTGTCAATCACTAGAGGACAAATGAAGAGGCTATCGTTTCAATAATGTATAATAAAGAGAATACTACCTATCTCACAGGACTGCTTTGAGAATGAAGTACTAAGAGTGAGACCTAACACAAATCTGAAATTCAACCTGAGAGGTTGGTGCAAGAATGAGTAGAGTTGAGGTCCCATAAGCCATTAGTGACAGAAGTCTACTTTTAACCTTTAAATCTTGCCTCCAGTGATTTGTTTCTTTGGAAGGTCTTTGGGGTATGTGTTAGCTTGGAAATGGGAACTGGAGTGGTATGCTAGTGGTACATAAACCCCTTGCAATCTGTGTCAGCTTAAGCCCCTGAATAGTTCCTTCCACACCTGTGGATATGAAGATACTTGTGGCCATTGCTGTGGTATTTCAGAATTTTACATTTTACTGTTCTTTTTGAATCTTCTTGACTTTAGTGCAGTATTTCTAGGTTTTGTTCTGTTACCTTCTATCTGAATTTCTAATTTCTGTTCTGTTGTCTTATGCTGGAATTCTTCCTATTTTGAGGGCCTGGTACAATGTTTATTTCACTTTTAAATCCTCAGCTCCGTGCTTAGAAGCACATAAATCATCCACCTGATGCCTGTATTAAATAAATCCCAGTTTCTACTTCAGAAAACAAGAGGAAAAAGAATGATGTACAGAGGGCACTGGCCCTAGAGGCAAGCTGGCTATCAGTGTACTTTTTAGAGGGGAGATTGGTCCCCAGTGTGAGAGCCATTAGGTCCACTGGGGATCCTGGGTGTCTTGTAACTGAAAAGTATCTAAGGCCAATGTATATGCTTGGTAGGCCCATGCTGGCAGGAAGCATGATCACTATTCTGCTTTTACTTCAAGGTGACAGAAACCATTTATACAAGGACAGGCTCCCTGAAATGCCCCCATTTGGACCTAGAATGGCTGGATCTAAGTCCCTACCTCGTTCCTATGTTTCACTTTGGACTTTTCATCTTCCTGAGAATGTTTCTCTTGGAATTATTAGGCGGTGTGGACAAGGCAGCCTCCTGAACACCGGGAAGCTTTGTGGATTTCATGCTAACCCAACAGACACATTCACCATGAGACTGAAACTTGTGACTGTCCAACAAGTCACTGTTACTGAAGGGTAGGGGCAGTTAAGTGCAAAAGGATTTTACGCAGGAAATCTGCCCTAGAGGTCTGAGAGGGCTTTGAGGAGGAGTATGCATTTATGCTGCTCCCCTTTTCTTTCAGTAGGGACCGAGTAGAAATCAATCCCATGATTATATATTGCTCTTAAGTCCTATCCTCTATTTCCCTACCATGTCAACAACACATTCTTGAGTTTCAATGGTTGCCACCAGGGAAGTTTCTCAGATTTGAAAGCCAAGAAATCCTAACACCCCCTCCCCATCCCCCACCAAGAACTGACTAGATCAATATACATGCCTAAGGCCTATGTTCTGGCTAAATGGTTATATACTGTCTCTCAGGGCTAAATTACCTGTTTGTGTACCTTATTCTCAAGATTCTTTTGCCTTTTGCAGAGTATCAATATGGAGACTCTTACCTACATCAACTTAAATTAAGAAACACTTTGGGAATTGTTCATTGCCACTCATTCTGCCATCTTATACCAATTCTGACTGAATCTAGGGGTGGGTGAAGGGGGCTATAATCCAATATAGACCAGTGAGGTAAAGAAGTGCTACATTACCTATCTTTGTAAAGTCTCGGCGATCTGCAGAATGTATCAAGTCATTCAACCTCTCTATTGCCCCCTGGCCCCCTTTGTCAAAGTTCTAATGCTTAATGAGTTGATTTTTTATTAGTACCCTCTACCTCAAAATGTTAACATACCACAGGATACATGATTGGGGTATTGTTTAGGCTATTGCTTAGGCTTGACACTGTACAAACTTTTACCTGGATGGTTCCGAGCTAGGTAATACTTAATCAACTCTATTAAAAAAAATCAGTTAATGTCCATAAAACTCTTGGAAGAAAACATAGGCAAAAATCTCTTGAATATAAACATGAGCAAACTTTTTCCTAAACACATCTCCTTGGGCAAGGGAAATAAAATAAAAAATGAACAAATGGAACTAAATATGCTAAAAAGTTCTGTACAGCGAAGGACACTATCAGCAGAACAAAAAGGCATCCTACAGTATGGGAGAATGTATTTGTAAATGACATATCTGACAAGGGGTTAATATCCAAAATATATAAAGAACTCACATGCCTCAACACCCAAAAAGCAAATAACCTGATTAAAAAATGGGTGGAGGATATGAACAGACAATTCTCCAATGAAGAAATTCAGATACCCAACAGGCACATGAAAAGATGTTCCACATCACTAATTATCAGGGAAATCCAAATTAAAAACACAATGAGGTATTACCTCACGCCAGTTAGGATGGCCAATATAGAAAAGAACAGGAACAACAAATGCTGGCAAGGATGCAGAGAAAGGGGAACCCTCCTACGCTGCTGGTAGGAATGAAATCTAGTTCAACCGCTATGGAAAGCAGTATGGAGGTTCCTCAAAAAACTCAAAATAGAAATACCATTTGACCCAGGAATTTCACTCCTAGGAATTTACCCTAAGAATGTAGTTTCCCAGTCTCAAAAAGACATATGGACCCCTATGTTTATTGCAGCACTATTTACAATAGCCAAGAAATTGAAGCAACCTAAGTGTCATTCAGTAGATGAATGGATAAAGAAGATGTGGTACATATACAGAATGGAGTATTATTCAGCCATAAGAAAACAAATCCTACCATTTGCAACAACATGGATGGAGCTAGAGGATATTATGCTTAGTGACATAATCCAGGCAGAGAAAGACAAGTATCAAATGATTTCACTCATCTGCGGAGTATAAGAACAAAGAAAAAACTGAAGGAACAAAACAGCAGCAGACTCACAGAACTCAAGAATGGACTAACAGTTACCAAAGGGAAAAGGACTGGGGAGGATGGGTGGGAAGGGAGGGATAAGGGGGAAAAAGGGACATTACAATTAGCACACATAATGTGGGGTTAGGGGGGCATGGGGAAGGCAGTATAGCAAAGAGAAGAAGTGACTTTATAACATCTTACTATGCTGACGGACAGTGACTGTAATGGGGTTTGTGGTTGGGACTTGGTAATGGGGAGAATCTGGTAACCACAATGTTGCTCATGTAATTGTATATTAATGATACAAAAACAAATCAGTTCATGTGCCAGTCAAATCTGAGAATTACCAGAGACAGCACCACCACTAGTAAGGAAGGTATCTGTGGTTCTACAATCCCTGAAGCTTATGCAAAATTTTAAGAAAAAGGATCCAAAACATTTAATAGCAGAAGTGACCAAAAAACACTCTTCTCAAAAATCTG
Source organism: Manis javanica (assembly GCF_040802235.1). Taxonomy (NCBI): domain Eukaryota; kingdom Metazoa; phylum Chordata; class Mammalia; order Pholidota; family Manidae; genus Manis; species Manis javanica. Next base: position 69,247,340 of record NC_133157.1, read on the forward strand.
GAGGTTCTTGAGTTCAGATTTGTTCCATATTCAGTTTATGCTTGCACCCAATCTAAAACAGCTGCAGCACTTACTTTCTACAGAGGTATTTGGAAAGCTGCAAGAACTTCCCTTTTGCACCTCTCTCATTTGTGGGTAATGGTTATCTCCCATGCTGCACCTGGGCATTTATGTCCCAAGATAAATCAACCTAGATCTTTACATATTCATTCTGTCTCACACCACTTCTGAATGATTAATATTCTCAGGTCTAGACAGGAAGGTCTACTTTGTACTCCTGACTTCAATTCCTATTTCCCCCCCACAATCAGATTACAACTTCTGGTTGCTGGCCTGGGATTATGTCTTTACTAGGCATTAACAAATATCCCAAACTCTTGTCACCCATCAGAACTTGATAAAGACATTATACTTCTAAAAAAAAATACCTTGAGTTCATATTGAAGGTAGAACTATAGATACTGGGGAGGGGAGAAAGTTAGAATTTCCATCTGTGAATATAAAGAAGTGCCAGATTTTTTAGAGTCAGGCTGGTAGCTTTTCCTAGAAGATCTGTGAAAAGGTACTAAGGCTATCATAATCATGTCACAATTGAAGAAACGGGATATAAACAGTTCTTGTCTTCTAAGACATATACATACACTTTCCTCAGAACATGGGAGTATCCCCTTTCCCTACCCTTTGAAGGGCAAATATCAATATTAAAAAAGAAAAATAGAATAAATGAATATGAGAAAACTAATCAAGATCATACATGCATTTTCATGTTGGTGTACCGGACAGTCCTTTCTCAACTCCAAGATGCTAAGTGAGATGTCTTTCAGCAGCCTCGGGACTGATTATATGGCAAACTTTTTACAATAAGGTCTAGGGTGTTCACTTTTAGGCTTCCAGGAGGAAGCAGGGCACAGTAAGAAAATCTTAGGTCTTTCACAGGAGACACATGAATTTATAATTAGAAAGAACTGTTAAGTGCTAGTTAGTGCCAGTAGATTGATCTGCCTTTCTTACCTGAGGATTAACTAATCCAAGAAAAGCTTTCTCTCTCTCTCCCTCCCTATAAGCAGCTGCTCCAAGAATAAGCTATAAAATAGTAGCAGTTGGTTTAGAGGGCTTCAACCACTCCATATTAACTTCTTATAACCTTGTTCCACATGAGATGTGACTTCATCAAAGAAGCTGTCACCTGAATTATAAACCTAAGGTGGTGACAATTATCAAAGGCTGGAAAAAATCACGTGACCCTTGTCACAGGAAGAAATATTAACTATCATTAATTTGAAAAATCGTAACATAAAAACTGTGATTACTATCTAACAATGTATCAGGTTTCATCCTCCCCACATTTACTTTGAATAACAGTAACTGGTTGTGGTACACAGTATAAAGAACTCTGGTCCATCAGTCAGGAAGGCTGGGTTCTAGTCCCCACTATCACAGCAACTACCTCTGAGACATTAGAGAAGTCATTTTTCCTTCCTGAATATGTTTCCTTCTTACCTCTAACAATGAAGGTTTAAGTTCAATGGCACTTGAATGCTAGCATATAGGCTTCTCAATTTTGAATATTAAGTGTATAATACCTAAGGAGAACTAAGTACCTAAAACAGAATGGAAACTAATAATTTAATCTTTCTACAATGTTCTTTGTATTCTTGGGCTTTCTTCTCATTAAATGTACCCAGACTCCAACTTTTCTCTGGCAGTTACTTCTTTCTTTGGTTCCTTTGGATTTTACCTTCTACTTCAGCCTTTTGTTCAGACTCCTTTTTGAAACAAAATTTCAGTTGCCTCCCTTGTTATGACAAGAAGACTGAAAAATCAAGTGGTCCAGATTTGTGTATATAAGTACTAAACATTAATTCTCAAAATAATAGGCTCTTCCACTAGATCAGTTCTAAGATTCTAACTCTTTAAAAATGTTTATTTATTCCCTGTATGGCCCCGGAAGATGACTGGTTAGCCAGAGACGGGTAAGATTCCTCAAGGGAGGAACAACCTAAGACAGGCACAGTCGCAGGGGGGCCATCAGGTGAGAATTTGGGGATCAACAGAGGTGAGGCTCAGAACCTCACCCCCCCCTGCTTTGAGAGAAATCTTCTGCATCCGTGGATGTCTTGCTGCCCTTGTCTAGCCTGGATTAATACTTAGTCCATAGGCACACACCTGATCATCTGATCATCTACATTTGCCTTCTTACAGCACTAAACTATGTTTTCTACCTTTATCTTGCATCTACCTACCACTTCAGCATTTTATTAAAAATAAAAATAATAATAATAATAGGAGAAATGTGGGATCAACATATAAATCAAGTACAAAAATCAAATGAATATTCATATTTGACCTGATGGTTTATAGGTCATATTGCATGATCAAAACCGAAAGTTTCTGTGATGAATGCCCTTGTACTGTTCACCATGTAAGAATTTATTCACTCTGTAAGAATTCGTTCACCATGTAAGAACTTGTTCGTTATGCTTCAGAAGATTGGAGACTGACGAGAATTAGGCTTGAGATGGATTAATGATTGTACATTGAGCATTGACCCCCCTATACTGAATTTTATTGTTGTTAACAACCATTTGATCAATAAATATGAGAGATGCCCTCTCAAAAAAAAAAAAAAAAAAAAAAGAATTAACTGACACAACTTGGATGGAGCCAGAGTCAAGGCACACAGGGCAATGGGCAGAGAAATGGGAGAGGATAACAGGGCCAAGAAAGCCAAGACTGCAGAAATGTTTTCTGAATGTATGAAAGGAAAAAAATCAAATATTTACATTTATGTATATTTAAATACATGGTTATAGTGTTTTATGTGAGCAGTAGCCTTCTTTCTTTTATACTTACTTGCTTACTCAAGTGTGTGTGTATGTAAAATAAATATTGGCTTTATTTTGTAAAAAAAAAAAAAAAAGAAAAAAATGTTTATTTAATGAAGGAGTGAAATTTAGGTTTTCTAAATTAACTCAGTTTTACCCTACCACTTACATTAAAAAGCAATTCAGAGAAATGGTACAGATATGAATCTGTTTAAGCATACAAGAAAAACAAACAAACATATATATATACATAGCTTCAGAGGGGACCAGTACTATTTCAATTGCTCCTATAGGTATTTTGAAAGAGGTATTTTTATCAATCATTGGAACAGAAACAGCGCTGCATGACAAGCAGCATACCAGCATATTCCTCTCACCAATCCCTTCTCCATATAATAACTTTTTTAGTAAGGATACAGGTTAGTGCACTCTATTTAAGTCGGTGTAGGCTTATACATATCTTTGTGCATAGTCTATAAGGTGATGTCCTACTTAATTTTAAGTATAATATTCCCTAACAAGAATCGCTACCCCTGTGCACAGAATGCTTAACAAGCCAGTCACTCCTTACTAATATGGTCTCTGTCAACCAACAGTTGTGGTCATCTACAGAACCCCCACCAGTAACTTTTCCTCTAATTGCCTTGAGCTTTCCCTTAGCTATACCATCTCTAAGTGTAAGTTTGAAGAAATACTCCTCCTGGAACATGTGTAATAAACACTCCTGTCACTTGTGCTTAATAAACTTTCCTGGTCTCAACAAACCAGTATTTTGCTAATGTTTCTTCAAATACGGAAGTTTTACCTTTTGCATACTTTTTCTTCCATGGTGCATTAACATCAACTAGAATAATTATTTCAAAGAATACAGGTTTAAATGCCTAATTAAAGAAAATAAGAACAAAATATTTAACAGATTGGGAGAAAATTTAATTCAAGACCTTGAGCTAATCTTTTAATCCCTGAATATGTTTCTTCATTTGGAAACAAGGTAACCAACCTAATGCCTACTGTTCATTCAAGTCTCTCTTAAAATTTAAATTTATGTACTCTTTTATGAATTGGTGGTATATCAAATATATTATAATGAAGAAATTAATATGTAATTTATTATTAATAAAGAAAAATTAAGTGCTATGTGATGTGGGACAAATTTTAAGTTTTAGAAATTAGATGAAAGTAAGTATCAATAATTAGGAAACACTTTGTGAAGGAGTTAGAACTTAAGCGTTAGATATGATTTCCAAGATCAGAAGGAAAACCCTCCAAGGTGGAAGAATTGCATGTGTAAAGCATGATAGTGAGAAAGAACTGAAAAAGCGGCATTTAAGACTGGGAATAATGAGAAGTAGGTAGAGAGGGAACAAAGCTTGTGTGCAAACCCTGATGTGGAAACAGCTTTCAATGCTTTCAAGGAACTGAAATATGGTGAAGGAGACTGCAAACCATACTGGTGAAAGGGGAGAGTGTCAAGATAAGTCTGGAGGGAGGAAGCAAAGGCCAGATCAAAGCCTTCAAGGACCCCCTGTACCCCTGAAGCCATGAATTCTTAAGTAGGACATCACCTTATAGACTATGCACAAAGACATATATAAGCCTACACCGACTTAAGTAGAGAGCACTAACTTGGTAACTCATGTACTGCTGAAGAATTTCACTGATTCAAATTTTAAGGTTCCAAATTGAAGGTTTTAAAAAACAAACTTCAAACAGGCACACATTTCAGTCTGCTACATGGAGGTATATCAGTTATTAGGAAAGAAAATTGACAAATGGCCATCACTTAAATTGCAAAATGTGGAAACCACATCCTTCAGTTAAATGTCAGTACTTGACAAAAGTAATTGTTTCTTCAAATTAGCAACCTAAGAAACTTTTAAAAATGCAAATGAATTAATGATAAATTTGATTTATTGGATACTTCAGGTAATAAAAACTGAAAAAATTCTGTCTTACATTTTTCTCCATTTTTAAAGGGCAAGTAGCAAATAAATGAATGCTGGACTTTTATTTTCTTTAAGAGACATTTTCTAGAGTAGGTCTAAAAAGTATTTTAGTCAAAGCTTACAACCTTCCTAATACTCTTTACCAAGTAATCCAATTAGAGGAAAGGGGAACAGAGGCTTGTACAAAACAGTTGATGGAAATCCATGATACCTGATTTGAGAAGAATGTCATTGTTTTGGCGAGTCTACATGTCTAGTGTATCTCTAGGGTAAAAAATTGTTTAGGATAAGGAAGAAAGCAAACATTAACAATGTGGGGTTCGTCCTTCCAAATGTCATCAACTGGGTTGCTAAGTATCATTTTGGGTACTTAGGCATGAAATACATCATCTAGTTACTTGGGGCATTGCATAGAATTTTTACCTTTGAAGAAGTGTTTTTTATGCTCCTACCTACCTCAGTTTTAATGTGAGGGGGCTGGACCCTAGGTCTAGAACTTTTCAAGCAAGGCTCTTTTATACTGAATCCTGCCTTTCTATAAACTACCTGGATTTTTTGGGCATCATATTCTGTGTTCACCATACAATCTTCCTTTATTCAGCTTCCAGTTTTCTCCCTCTTCTTGCCTTACAGAAAGAATAATCTGATTGGACAGTCTGTGACATACCTAAAGTAAAAATAAAGTACAACCTGTGGGAGTATTAAAAAGTCAGAACAGTCTCAAATAGCAGGTATTTACCATTAGCCTCAATATCTTAAAGTCTGTATAGAAAAAAGATTTCACTGGGAAGTCACTCAATTTGTCCTTAACTATAGAAAAGGACACATGCAATTCTCTTGATTTATGGAGTTACTTTCTCTACCCTTTTATAGTAGTTTCCAGCTTCCACAAATGAAAAGACTGACAAGGGTTGTATAGAATAATTAAGACAACAGGAAGGACAAATCAATGTGAGTAAACAAATGGAAAACCATTTGAGAATAAGTGTGATTTCCCTCATTCCTATGTTCTCATCTACAATTTCTTTTCTATGTAGCCTAGAAGGGTGATGTCCTACTTAAGAACTGTGGCTTCCCTCTGTACTTGTAATAAAACCTAACATCTCCAGGGGTCCTTAAAGGCCTTGCATGATCTTGCCTTTGCTTTCCCCTCCCAGACTTATCTTGACATTCTCCCCTTTCACCAGTATGGTTTGCAGTCTCCTTCACCATATTTCAGTTCCTTGAAAGCACTGAAAGCTGTTTCCACATCAGGGTTTGCATACAAGATTTGTTCCCTCTCTTCCTATTTCTCACTATTCCCAGTCTTAAATGCCACTTTTTCAGATCTTGTGAATCCCATGTCTAGATGAGGCTATTCTTTCTCATAGCTCCCCGAGTTCTTTTCCTTTAAAGTTCAAAATTCTGATCCCTGACATGTATTCCCCTGTAGAATTATTTGATTAATGCATTGTCTTTACTTTGAGGTTACTGACCATGTTTTTTTCAGCAGTATACTGGCAGCATTTGATCAACAATCCTCTGCTAAGAGTAAAGAAAACATAGATGGCAGCACACCCAGAGATCTAGCAGAATACAAACTGAGAATGATGAATGACTGAAACATTGTCCTTTGAGTTTTGAACCAGAATTCACAACACTAATGTATCTAATTTATGGCTGAACTCTTTCTGGAAATCATGATAATTAACAAATGTTTTTCTATTCACATTGCACTCTATGCATTTTAAAAAACACCTTTGATATACTTAAATTCTGTAAGACAGTTGAGTTAAATGAACCATTAAGTTGAGAATAATTACCACAAGCACAATTTGCTAAGTGGAGATATGCTTTATCCAGTGAATGCATATTAGCTGCAACACAGGAAATCATTTTCCTAATTATAAAGCTATAATACTATATTTTTATATACTAAGTAAATTATGAATATCCTTTGACGAGGCTGGAAAAACCTCTTTTTTTGAAGGGTTATTTGCATGATGCCAAAAAGAAAAAAAAAGGAGAAATGTTTCCCAAATGATTAACTTGAGAGGCAGTTTTACAGGGCCTAACAGTCATGAATTACTTTGAAGAGGTAAGTTTTTTATTGACAAAAAGTAAACTTTCTCTTCTGTATGACTTAGTTTCTTTTGGGATGAAATCTGTGCTAATATGTCCTTTCTACTTTTTCTAACATTACACTGTATCTTTTTGTGAAAGAGGAAGCTTTTGTAAAAAATTTTTAAAATGGTAATAGATACTAAGTTTTTATTTTATGAAGTGATTTTACTTCTTCCCTTTTTTGGGGAAAATTTGACTGGTCCCCCTCAAAATAAAGTTTTAGAACTTACTAGGCTTTGGCACTAGATAAATGCAATAACCAAACACAGCTTAGTTATCTTCCAGTTGTATGGCTTTAGACAAATTACTTGTCTGAGCCTCAATTTTCCTATGTGTAAACTTTGCAGGGTTGCTGAGAACATTAAGTGAGACCACCTGTAAATTCCTGGCATATTCCATGATGAAAATGTATCTTTTACTTGGAACAGGCAGGCATGTATTTGATAATTTCTTTCTGGACCCCAGAAATCAATCAAATCCCGATTGTCTTTTCACTCCTGAGAAGTCTCTGCCTCCCCTGTCCTCATCTTCAGCCTCGCCTGCTCAACTGGTTCATCTCTTCCGTTCACGAAAAATTTTAAAAAGTATCTATATCTGGATTCTAACTACCATCTCAAAATGTTCTTCAGAATCAAACTTCTTATCACTTCCCACCACGGCCAAAATGAACTGTGATATCAACATCGTTGTCAGCAAGTTGCTAATCCATTTAGGATCACTGGTAACTACTTATAATTTCAGAGTGCATTGGATATTTCTCAGTTGTCAATTTACACAATCACTTTGTGCCATTAAACACCATTTTCTTTTCTCTCATTTTTTAAACTAAGTTCCAATCTTGGCTTTTCTGGTGATCTCTCAAAGATTTTATTATTGTGCATTTTCTGCAGATTGGCTATCTTTCTGTCTTCCTCTTTTAATTTACCTAAATCCGTGGTGGCTTTAGCTATCCCTTTCATCTTCTTTTGTTTTCTGCTTTCTTATGGAAACACTTAACGGCTTTAGCTACACTTATGCACTAATGATGCTGTGATCTAGAAACTTAATCTCTAGCACAGACCTTCCCTTAAGCTATGCACCCCGAGTATCTCCATCTATATTTCCCTCCCTCCTCCTCCTCATTCCTCTTATTCAGTCAAGGTCTATGTCCTGTTTTATCTCTCTCCACCCCCTCAGCCACATCTTAGCTCACCCACTTTCATTTATTGTTATTAACAGCATACGCTAATATTTATCTTTCACCTCTTTAGTCCATACTGTGAACTGTGCCAGGTGATGTCACTTTCCTGTTAAAAATATTTAATGGGCCTTACAAGCTCTCTCGAATAAATTTAATTCTGTAGCATGTTATACACGATTCCACCACATTCTCTGCTTCCTGGTTTCTAGCCTTATTTCTGAGTCTCTCCCTATTCATTTGTTCTACTAACTTTACTCTTCCACCATAAGAGGCATGTTCTTTCTTGCTTCTATGCCTTTGCATATACTGTTCCTTATCTGCTGGTAAAATCCTCCACTTACCCTACAAATAAATAAAAACAACTTTCACTTAAAAAAAAAATAAAGCCTTGGGATAAGTTTTACTTCTTTCTCCAGGGGGAAATGAAAATGTCTCCTGAACCACGTGAGTTCCATTTGACTGACTTAGATAATCTCTTTAGTCAAACTTGTGTTGTTTGCCTATGCATATTAGGTCATAAAACAAAATGTCTTTATGGATTCTAACAATTAAAAAGTGAAAAAACCATTACCCTAGGGGACTGTATCACAATGCCCTTAAGGCTTAATTTTTAGGTCTTTCTCCCTTTTATTAACTTCACTGTCTCAAATCTTTATCAAAAGCAACTGTGGTCTATTAAAAAGCTCTGGACAATACATAACCTGCAGTGTTTCAGATGATGTAAGCCTACCACACCTACTTACTGAATGGTATTTTCTTGCTAATAACTGATGTGCAAAGAACAATCTTTACTTTTGGGGATGGGGATGGCAAAGTTAGAGTGAGAAATTATCAGTACACCAAGCAGGATACTAACTAGGAACAAAATACCTAGGTCACAGTCTGAGGATGGCATTTTTGAAAGAATTTTATTACAGGAATTATTTAAACCGATTTTAATTTTCAAAACACACTTAAGAACAATCTAAACTCAGAAGCCAAACAAGTTTATTGCAATTGAAAAATGATGTCTTTTTTTTTTCTGGAGGCAATTACTTGATACTTCAAAGTTGTTGGTACTGGAACGGAGACTTGCCTACACCAAGTTAATGAGGTTCTAATTTCAATCTTCTCTCTTCTTCACTCTGACCTATATTGAACATATACTTAATTTTTTAATCCTATTCTTTTAATGTGACTACTCCCTAAATTAACCTTAAGTTAAGCACTCCAAGATAGCCACAATGAGAATAATTTCAGAAGCTTATATATTTTTAAGGATAAAGACTTCTATCACTATTGACAATTATAATACCACCTCCTTAGATACTGTGAGAAGCTTCATGGGGGAAATCTGAAATTAAAGTCATAGCTAAATATTGTTTATGTCCTAATGGTTTTCTAAAGGTCATGGTCTAACAATATAAGTTACAAATTTCTGCTTTTATACTTTAAAAACAATTTTAACAATATGCATACATTTTAGAATGGAACATAGGGGAAATACAACCAAATATAATCAGATTTGTCCAAATTCTCCTTGACTGTGTCACTTTATGCCATTTGGCATCTTAAATTCTTTCAACTGCAAGATGATACACATCCACTGTTTTCCACCACATAGATGATGTGTAGTGATTAATAATATCTATAAAACAATTTAAAGCTCCAGTATAAAGACACTCTATAAATACAAAACATTTAATAAATCTGCATGAGATGATTTTCAAATTTACAAAGTTTTAAAGGTAGTTTACAAATGAGAGTATATGTTAATGAAATATACATTACTACAATTGACTGGTTCTTCCCATTAATATTTTAGAGTTGGGGGGGATAAAATTTATTGACTAATGACCCCCCCACAATGTTATACGCTAAACGCTAGGAAATAAAGTACAGAGTGCTACTTGAGAACTAGGTAGAGGGCAGGAGGTTAGTTGTTTTCACTTGTTAGATCCTTTAATCCTAATACTTTTTGCAAGTTACCATCCTTTTACATGAGGAAACCAAGGCTTCAGCTTCTTAAGTTGATTAACTTGTCCAAGTTCCTATGATCTGTTAAATAGGAAAACCATGGACACAGGTTTAATTCAAAGGCTGCATCTTCAGTCCACTCTTCCAAATTTTGCTAATCCCTGCATGGATAATGCCTTCATTGCACATCTTTGCTCATTCTCCCCTACTCAGTGAGTCCTATTCTACCCAGCCTATTTAATATCACTATATCAACTGGCCTGCTTTTGATTCCTCCTTATCTTTCACTACCTTTTCTTTAGAAGTATTTATCACTTCCTAACAGTAGATATTTTCTTTACTGTGTATATTGCCTACGGTTGTCTGCTAGGTGGTTAAGCTCTAGGAATTTAAGAGATCCCTATTTGTTTTGTTTTCAGATGTCCTCCCAAAACCTAGAATAGTGACTTATACATAGTAGACACTGGCTCATTTTTCATTTCCCACTTTGATCTTTAAATGCAAGCACAGACTTATCTTAATATTCTCGCTATATATATTACTGGAAGACAAAATATAACCTATACCGAGACAAATTAACATTAAAAAATATTTAAATTTAGTCTGAAATTCTGTTTAAAAATTAAGAGTAATAAATATGATTTAAAAAATTCTAGCTAGAATAAAGAGATGGAAAGACATGTAAAATGACCGTGAAATGGGGAGGATGCAAATGATGAAAGAGCTGTACTTAAAGAGTGTCTGCTCATTTTCTATGATGCTTTAGAGACCCAATGGAAAGCACACATGAATCACAGGAATTAAAGTACTCTAAAACTTTGGAAAGAAGGCTCACTTTAAAGTGAAAAGGAAGTCATAAAAACTTGACCCATTAAAATTATGAATGTCTAGTCATAAAAAGAAACCTTATTTCAAGTGAAAAGACATGGTAAAGACTAGAAGGTATGTAAAACCAACAAGATAAACAATTCCAGAGAAAAACCAAACATGCACTTCACAGAAAAGTGTATGAATGGCCAAATTAAATCAAAGCATTCATTCCAAACTACAGGACTAATTGGGGAGATGCAAATTAAAACTACAATGAGGTAATATTTCATACTCCACAGAATGGTAAAACCTAAGCAATAAGGGACTTGGATGGTAGGAAAAAATGACTCTCCATTCATATCCATTACTAATATACACATCATTGGAGAGAAAACTGGTAGCTATTTCATGAAAGTTGAAGCAGCATCTCACAATCTGTGTTCTAGCAATCTACTACTAGATTTTATATCACAGGGCAACCTTTCTCAATATGATGGCTTTTTACTTGTTATACTGAATGGGGGACACTGCTGAACAGATGAGACTCTTGGTGTGTAGACACAATGCTGCCCCATGTCCCATGACTTTTGGATATTCTGCTGGTTACTCTTAAGGGAACAAGGGGAAAAAATAAGGTCAGAATATTTAGAAACAGGACTTAAGAAAAAGTATATCTGAATTGTTTTAACAGAGATGAAGATTTTTAAGAATGCAACCACTGTAGAGAAGACTGCACTTTTCATACTGGACTGAAAATAATTTCAGAAACTCATTTATAACACCAGTGCCAGCATTGGTGTTTGAATGGCCAGTATGACACACCTGTTTTAATCCGTTAGTAGCTGTCCCAGTCACAGTGACACTACCATTGGTGAAAAGTTCTCTGACTACTGATCACTATTTCTTTTAGCAGTGCTTCTTAGACTTTAATGAGCACACAAAACACCTGGGAATCTTCTTACACTTCTGCATCTGAGTCAGCAGAGTAAGGCCTAAGGTTCTGATTTCTAACAAGCAGAATTCTGATGTCTACTAATACTACCACACTTGGTAAAAATATTAAGAGTGTGGTTGAGTCGAGCATTTAAACAGTGAAATATGCTACTTTGATATAAACTACTTCTTATGTTTCAAGTAGTGGCATTACTTTAAAATATGAACATTAACTTTACTATGATGAATTTCATTTTAGGACAGTTTTGGGAAATTGTAGTAAGTATTTCTCAAAATTGGGACACAGGTCGAGATCCCCTGCCCTAGGGAAGCCTTACACAAATACACAAGTAAACAAATACAAGAATATTCCTTACGGCATTGTTTATTAACAAGATAACTGGAAAACAACTAGCATGACCCAAAGAATACTGGTATTGTCACACAATGGAACATTAACCATTCTAAAAATTAAATAAACCAGAACTACCTGAACAATCATACATAAATCCTGGGGCCAACTAAGAAAGCAAGCTACAGACAGAAACACCATATTTAAATAATAAGGCAATCAAAAGAAAACTGTCATTCATGGCTATAAAGACATTTAGTGAAGTATAAACACAAAGACAGTAAAGAAGCATGTCAATTTCAAGTTAGTGTTTGGGAATGGTAAGAGTAGCATTTAAGAGGAGAAAAAAGTACTGAGGAAGCCTCACTTGTTTTGTAGTGTTATTTCTTCCAGTGGGTTATGGGTGCATGGATATTCACTATTTTGTACGCTGCCCATACTTATATTGCTGTCTTATTACTCATTTCACCTGAATTGGCAAAAACTGGTGGGCCCTAGACAGATGTTTGGAAAATACTACTTTAAAACAAAGAATTCAGGACGACAAGTCAGAAAACGCAGGTTCAAGTGTCAGTTCTGCTTCTTACAAATTGTGTAGCTTTAGGCAATTTGACTGACTTCTCTGGACTTTCATCTGTAAAAAAAAGCCATAAACCATCACTTTTTTTAACTCTCAAGGTTGGGTTTGAGAGGCATATCTAGGGCAATATATGTGGGAAATCTTTTAACAGGATAGAAAAGGTAGGAGTAATTTTTGAGAATTAAAGAGCAAAACCTTTATACTAATTAGAAATAAAATGTACCGGTGAATAAACCAACCAAATCAATCTGTCACTCTATTCACCAACGAATTGTAATTCATCATACCAAAACAAGAGAACTGGATTAAGAGTATTTGTTTAGTCAACAATCAGCGGCCACATAACTCCTATTTCACTGCCCTTTCTATAATGTGAGCAAGTGGCACATTTTATTAGCCTTGTATTCCATATGAAGGAACTTGACTCAAGCGGGATAGCTTGCCTGTAACTGTAGCCAATTCCATGACAGAACGTGGAGCAGACACTAATTTCCTAGTTCTTTTGTGTTCTTTAAGCTACCAAACCCATTATTTTGCTATGATGCTTTGTGATAGTTTTGTCACAGGCAACAGAATTCTGTCAGATGTCATTTCATACACCATTTCAAAATGGGCAAAGATACTCAAGGAAAACAAACCACTTACCAACTACAGTCCTTGCACTCAAAGAGACAAAATTAAAACCGCCTAGCCTGCTAAAAGTCTAATCCCATCCTTGCCAGTTAACCTTACTAATGCTACAGTAGAAGAAAAGAGAGGTCAAAATATGGGTGATGGAGATGCTATTCATTTCCTCCTGGATCTCTAATAATACAGCAATTATTGCACAACAGGGATTCTGTTTCTCTCCTAAGTTGAAACATGACTATGTCCACTGTTCTTTAGGTAAGCCACCACCCCTACTCCCAAAATAAAAATTTACCAACAACGGAAGAGTTAGGCAGTCCCAAATTAGAACTGACCATTACAGTAATTACAAAATATTAGCTACGATTAGACATCAGCGAAGTCACCTAGTAAGTTTATGGTATAAGCATATTTAGATAAAAACTTTATGGAAAAAAGTTCACTTTATTGAAAATCATCCCGTTGATGTAGCCAAATGAATGAAACGTTACTTCTTACTCAGATTTCATTAGGTAGTTCCTAATGCCACATCTCCAAAATTCTATTTATTGGAGCCTTAAAAAAAAAACCCAATCAATCACCTTATGGATCAAGTATTATATATAATAAAAATATTAAACAGGAATACCTTTTCTTAAATAGTTGAAGTTTCAAGTGTATTTCGTTATCCTTTTGCTTACCAAACCCACCTCACACGGACTAAATCAAAGTATCGTTTAGAAAAAAATTGTTTTCTAGCATTGGGAGATCTCAAAAGGGATCAAAGTTCTGAATTTTTAGAGACTAAAGAGTTATACCCTTTTCTTTACAAAAGCCCTCCACCAACAGTACAATGAATTCAACAGAACTTTGGTTTCAGGGTTTAAAAAAAAAAACTAACAAGAATTCTAATTTTCCAATTCACAAACTATTCCTGATGAGTCTACCCCAGACAGGTCAAGATTAAAGTTACACAATTTAAAGAAAAAGAATCCTACGACGGCCCCATCGGAATGCCCCAATCACCACCAAGCACCGGGCAGATTCGATCTAAAATAGAGGCGGGCACACATGAGGACATTCTGGAGAAAGGTTTCAGGCATCGCGAATCTCAATGAGTCAGGGAGGGGGGTAAGGTGAACCTGACTCCATCCTTCCGTCCAAAGGGACAAAGGCAAAAAGATGTGAGATAAGACTCCTTTGCAACGAGAACCCGAAAAGCTTTCCTATTCCATTTTTGGGTCCCCCTCCGGCCCCCCGCTTCCCGCAGCCTCTATAACCGCAGGGACTGCCCTACCTCTCCCCTTCAACGAACCACCGGAGAACCCTTCTGAAAAGCACTGCCCCGGTTGGAAGTGGATTCCCCGCCTTTCCCCGGCGCCGAGAGGGATCCCGGTCGCCAACAACAAAGACGTCTCCCGCTCCCCTCCCCCTCCCGCGCTGCGGCTCCGGGCCTAGCGCCCCCTCCCCGAGCCCGGCCGCAGCGCCGCGGCCCCCGCAGCCGACGCACCTGCACCTGAGGGGCCCCGGCCAACGCGTTGGACAGAAAGGGCCGGAGAACTTCCGCCGATGCGCTGTCCTTGACCAGGTGCGATCCGCGCGGCCGCCGGACTCTCCCGGGCTGCGGGCGGGCCCGGCCGAGGAAGGGGGACGAGGGCTGCAGCCGCCGGCACCGGGACGAGCAAGGACGGCGGCGCCTGCTCGCGCTCCTGGGTCTCGCCTCGCGCCGGCCCTGGTCCTGCACACGGGCTCGCGTTCTGCTGACTAACGGCCCCGACGCGAGGGGCTGGAGCGGCGACCGCCGCCGTTGGTACTCTCGGGCCTCACGTCCCGCGCGGCCGTGGTCGCAGCCACCACCGCCGCCGCCGCCGCCACCTCCTTTTCTGGCACTGCAGACACCACCCAGACACAGCCAGGTTTTTCTTCTTTCTAACCTTCCTTTCTACGCTCCGCCTCAGCCTGCCAAGCGCGGGTTCGCTCCGATGGCAGGAGGAAGACTGGAAGGAGCCGAGGGGGCGAGCCGAACGCTCACTAATCCAGGAGTTGGTCACCGACTGGAAAAGGTGCCAAAGCTGACCCGGACTCCAGCCTGCCAGCGGGCCAGGGGAGGGACGCAGCCAGTTTAGCCCGACTCCCACCAATCACAGGCCGCTCATCGGAGTTCCGCGCCAGGAGAGGCTGAGCTGAGTCGGCAGGAGGCGGGGATTGCGGAAAAGAAGAGCCAATAGAAACAAAGGATTCCCGCCCCTCCGCCTTGATGGACTGCCACGTTCGGACCAATAGGGGAATTCTCGCTTCGAAGAAAGCGGGATTTTTTACGTCGGGTTCGAGAGAAAGGCTGCGCCAAGGGGGAGGGGTCGAGGCTGGGCAGCTTGGAAGAGCCTTGTTGGAGCTGAGGGGCCGAACGGTGTCCCTTGACCGCCATTAGAAGTCACGTGGGCTGAGGGGCGGGGCGGAAAGGCTGGATGAGTTCCTTCCGGGTCAGTGACAGAAGCGTCAACTCTGTGGGGTAGTTCCTGGCAACTTGATCTTCACTGCCTGTTTTTCCCAGAGTGAGGTGATTGTGATTTCGGCGATGAGCTCTCAGAAGGGGAACGTGGTTCGTTCCAGGCCTCAGAGGCACCAGAATACGTTTAGCTTCAAAAATGACAAGTTTGATAAGACTGTTCAGACCAAGGTAGGAGCCTGCTTGTCTCACTAAATCTGACTCCAGAAAATAATGGTTCAGTAGAGGGGAAAGAGGAAGTGAGAGAAGTTGGCGCGGGCGAGTGTGGACTGCAGCCCAGAGTTAGTTCTGGTTGTAATGCAACCCTTTCTAAGATGATGTTCCCACGCCCTTTCTTTGACTTAGATCTGCTGTCTCCTCGTAAATATATTTAGCGGTCAACACTTGAGTAATTGCACAGTGAACGTGACTCTCATCAAACCTAAAATACTAATGGAGAAATTGAGGCATTGAAGGCTCCCATCTAGATCACACTTTTGCAGTGGGAAAATGAGGATTAGGGCACGTGGGTCTCTTTCAAATTTTGCTGCAAGTTTATACAGTCACTATTTCTTATTGGAAAACCCTAAGTCCATAGATTTGTAGGAAGAATGTGAAGGGTTAAGTGAAAGGGTATCTCGCCGCGACCCTCCTTACCCAGAATGACTCAGGAGACACGGGCCCACACAAGAGACTTTATTATCTGAAAGAGAGAGTGGCTGTCTGAGAGCGAGGGAGCAGTGGGACAGACAGCAGAAAGACAGAGACAAAGAAAGAGAGAGCAGCAGAGTGAAGAGACAGAGAGAGTGAGAGAGATAAGAGGGAGAGCAGGGGGACAGAGAGACAGACAGAGAGAGAGGGCAGCAGCGTGGTGCCTTTTACTGTGGCCGATCAGCTTGGCCTGTTGCCTTGGGGGAGGGTCGGGATGTTTAGAGATAAGGCAGGGTAAGCCCAGGCATAATTCTCACCGGCTTCTGTGCTTGGGACCATGGGGCAAATGGAGAATAAATTACTGTATTCTTACATTAAGCACTCTTAGCTCCAGTGTCTTCATAAACAAAATGGGAATATCTGCCTTTCGAAAGATTGTTTTAAGAACCAAATTATTTGATGAATGTAAAAATGCTTGTTTTGCTGTTTACAAGTCATTTTCTTTAGTAGCATTTATGTAAACTGGAAGAAAATTCAGACTGCCTAGGTAGCCAGACGTGTTGGGTTGTATACAACTACCAATTTGCTGCAGGTGTCTCCCCCTTCTCCCACAGCTGTAAGGAGAGGAAACACTTGAAAACGATCATCTTGGGGACTACCCCAAGATAAACCTGATAGTCACATGAACTGAAGTTCAAATTTACTAGGTGTGTGGCTAAAGGGAGTTATTTAAGATTTAATTTCTTTGATCTTAGGTTGGTGTCAAATGAGGTATCTGCCAGGATTGTTGTGAGGTCACATGACATATATAAGTGGTCTGGATCATCATAATTGTTCAACTAATGATTAATTTCTCAAAATTGATAAAGCAAAGTTTTTGGTAATCTGTGGTCTCCTTGTCCTTTCCTCTTTCTGTCTTCCCTAACTCTATGAATATTTAATAAATAACTTCCAGTGTGCAATGTTCTGTGCTTATGTGTATAGAGAGTAAAAAAGAATTGACTCTGCCTTAATGGGGCTTAAAATTTTCTGGGTCACTGGACAATAAGCAAGCCCAAAGATGTATAATTACAAATAATGATTAATTCTGATAAAGGGAAAGATAATTTAGTAAAAAAGAAAAGGGAGGGTTATTTTAAACTGGGGGCTCAGAAGACCTCTCCTTTCCCTTACTTAGGCTCAGATTCAGAAAGAAAACCTGGAGCAAAATTTGGGAAGACTTTCTCAAGTTTGTGCTGATTATCCATAGGTAAACCAGAATAAAAACCCAAGCTATTCCAAGCACTTGTCTACCTTATCCTGTATTCTTACTAAGAGTTTTTGCACAATCACGTAATTCTGTTTTTCATCAGATGATAAGAAACAGTTTTAATAAGTAATGTAGCTTACTGTACTTATACTCAAAAGTGCTTCCTGAACTTGTACTATCACTTCTTCCTAGACTTCTTGTATTTGTACTTTTCATTGTCCATTTTTTTTGGTGTTTTTTCTAATAAGTATGTCATTATGATCTTAAATCTTTTCATGAGTTCAAGTTCAGTCACTAAGTGTCATTTTGTTTACCACTTTTATTATTAATTCCTTTACCTCCAAAATTGTGAGGAAGTCTCAGGTGTTGTCCATTGGTAGAAACGCTAGGTTTTTTTTTTTTGGAGTGTCTACAAAAACAGCAAGACATATTTACTGAGGAAACATCATTAGGTTGATTGTTCATCTGTCTAATTGAGGACTAATTGACTGTGTTCACAGCAAATTCTTGAACCAGCTATGTAAAGCTATCTAAAGCCAAGATTTTCAGAAGCATCCGTCCGACCCTGTCTTCATTCCTGTGCTTCATACCAGAAAGCTGTTTTGGTTCAGTGACATCTAACAAAGAGGGAGGAGTAAAGAAGTGCATGGTTCTCTGTAACTCTCCTGAAAAGATGTAGTGACAATTGCCTACTTGTACCTTGGTATTTTGTAGGAGTCCTGTATGATGGTTCCCCTTTTCCTCCTCAGCTAAGCAGTTTGTTAGGATTTCACTGAAATTAAAAGTTGGGTAATGACAGGTGTTTTATTGGGAAGTTTTTCTAGGAAAAGCACCTGTCCCAAAAGAACACAGGTGATAGGTGTCTTCATGTATCTGAATGTATTCTGAAAGAGGACAGAAGCTTGTTCTGTGGCATTCCAACTGGCCAAAATTGGATCAAAGGGTCAAAGTAACTGAGAAAGGTTTTGGCCCAAAATAAGGGAATTGCCTAATAGGTCCCTGCACTGGGTTTGTAACCTTCCCTTCACTGAGGTTATTTAAAAGAGACCCCTCTGGCCCTTGACCTGTAAGCCCTGTTCAGGACTTGCAGAGATGCGATGGAAAGAAAAATAGGTTTAAATCTCTTCCAGTCATTTGGTATTAAAATGTTGGTTGTATCAAGACTACCTTGTGTCCCTTAGTGGAAAAGCAGTGATGTGTGATGGAAAGAACACTGGAGTAAGAAAAAGTCACATTTTTGCTCCAGTTCTGTTGTATTTAATTTGTTTTGTTATGTTAGGCAGTTGATCTACTTTTAATCGACTCCCTTTTAGTTGACTGTGATTTCGATAGGGAGTCAATAGCTTTTAATCTACAATATGGGATTAATACTATCTCTTGTCTTACTTCCTCTCAAGATTGCTATGGGGATTACTACATTAATATTTTTCAGAAATAGTGATACAAATGAACTAAGTGTAAAGCATATGAAAATTTATGTGGACTTGCAGTTGTCCAAAGCCTAGAAAAGAAATGCATGCTTGTTGAAGAATACTGAAACAAAACAACTAGAGAAATACATGAAGTATAAAAGTGAAAATATCTTTTCTTAGTCCTTTCCCTCTTTCAGGAGTAGTCACTGTTAACAACTAGTGTGTTTTTAAACATCTATACGCAATACAGTACATACATAATAAAATACATTTTTTCTTATTCAATAAAGTGGGTATGTCAGAACATAGAGATTAAGTTCATTCTTTTTATTGGCTACATAATAATATCCTATAATATAAATGTGGACTAAGTTAATTACTTACCTATTGATAAACATTTGAGTTGTTTCAGTTTTTCACTATGACAAATAAAGCTGCAGTGAAATTCTTATGGTCAAACATTGTACTAGATGCTAGGGGTGTAGGGTTGAGCATAATATATGGCCTTGGCTTTGATTGAAGTTTATAGGTTGATGGGTGAGGTGATAGGCATTAATCAGATAATCTTTCAAGTATGTTAATACAAATGGCTATGAAGGAAATGTCTAAGGGAAGCCAGAGAGTATCTAGCAAGAAGTCTTGATTAATTTGGAAGGTTAAAGAAGGCTTCTCTGAGATCTGAAGGGTGGATAGCATTTAATTAAGTGAAATGGGAGGAGCATGCATCATCTTCTTAAGGAGGTGGTTTTATATGTGTAGTCAGCATTGGTTTTACTAGCATTTCTCAATGTTAGAGCCCCAAGATCATATGATTTCAGCAGGGAGTCAATTCATCATCAAATTACTTTGGAACTTACAGTATACGAGATCTCACTTTTAGGGGGTCATAGCATCCACTGGCATAAAGCACTGAAATGTTTTGTAGTTTAAAAAATGTTATTTAACAAAAACTTGCTTGTGTATAGAATTCTTTGGTTTCCATAATACCTATTGAACTAGTTTTGGAGGGGACACACTCATTTTGGGAAATTACCTTGAAATGAAAAAGGAAAAGGAAAATCTGTGGTTATGCTAAGAGTTTTGGAAATAGTTTTTGTTAATAATAGCTCATACTTGTGAATGTTTGTTAGGCACTGTGCATACTTGATATACATTATCTAATGCGATCTTCAAAATAATCCTAAACTAGATGCTCTAATTATTCCAAAGTTAAATAACTGGCATGTGACTATCGATTGATTATGTGAGATCTGTGCTAGGAAACCTCAAAGGACAAGGAAATCAAAAACCCTTTTCTGTGTATGTGTGGTGGTGGTTTTCAATACTGTGTTTCTATGTGTAATAGAAGCAGTGTGACACCAGGTAAGGGTCAGAACAGAGATGAGCTTTACTGTCCCTGCCCCAAAACACTACCTATTTGAAATGTTCCAGGGAAAGAGTTTCCTCACAAGGTGTGGCCCACGGGAGTGTCACATATCACAGATATGGGCTGGTTGGAGTGGGTCCCATCTAATCACCAGGGCTCTGTAGCAGAATTGGGGCTCCCTTACTGTGAAAGCAGATGCTAATATAGTCATGCCCCTCAGTTTCTTGTTAGTCAGAAAGCTCTCTTAATTCTAAAGTGGTATGAATATATTTAAGCAGCAGAACAGGATTCTGTTTACAAGCACCTTTATTCACAGTAGAAAAAAATGGGAAAAAGACCCTTAAGTCTGTGTCAGCAGGAGAATAGATAAGTAGATTGTATCAATCATACAATGGGATATTACTCTGCTCTTTTAAAAAAATGAATTACTGATACATGCATTACTTGCATGTATTGTATACATCATGGATGAATCTCAGCAACACTGTGTGGAGGAAAAGAAAAATCAGAGTAGTGGTTGCATTGGGTGGTGAGGGGACTGACTGGAAAGGGGTCATGAAATCTTGCTGCCATGAGAGTGAATTATTGAAACCCATTGAATTGAGCATTTAGGATCTGTGCATGACATCAGTGTAAATTTTACAATTAAATAGATATTACAACAAAAGGACTGATTAACCACTCAGATGCTTATGATGTTCTGTTTCTTTTTGTTTGTTTGTTTGAGAAAGTTGTAGAAACACTACCTGTATCAATCCTTTAAAAAAAAGAAAACCATGTTATTACTAACTTGTCCAGGAAGAAAACAAAAAAGCTGACATTCTAACACTGAATGTCTCAGCTAACCACAAGTCAAAATAATTCAAATCATTGTCTTAATATTTTCCCTTTTTGTAAGCTTTTATCTACAAACTCCAGTCATGACATTTTTTATTTGTCTCTGTAGGACGAGTACAGGTGATTTTTACAAAGTGGGTTTTGTGCTAAGATTTCTGAGCTTGGATCTGAAAGGAAAGGAGCGACACATAGCAGCAATTCACTGGAGAGTTCCGCTTTATTTGGGAAAGGTGCTGGGATATATAGGAAGGGGCATGAATTGATTGAGGTGTCACTTCTACGGGGCTGGTGGCTGTTGGCTAGGTGCTGGGATTGGGAGGCGGGGCGAGAGGTGATTGGGCTTCAGGTGGCGCCGGCGGGAACTGAGGACCCCCCCCCCCCCAAGAGAAGCCGGAAGTTTGCCATCTTACTGGTGGGGACCCTTCAGGATCTGATTTTTCCTAGTTTTCCTCCAGGATAAGAGTCATATCCTTTAGTTGGCCAGGATTCCTACACTGTAAGGTGAGTGAATAAAACCTTGCAATGGAAAAGGTTGTCCTGCTATTGGTAAAGTTCAGTTTGTCCAGAGAGTTTGGATTTAAGTGGTATGGATCTTTGTCTTAACTCTCCCAGCCCAGAGAAAGTGCACTTTAGGCAACAGTCTCTGATTGGTTCAGGTAGTCTCTGTTGTGTAATTTTGGGATGAGTGATGACATGCCAGTCATGGGAATAAGTGTTATTTCTCAATTGATGGGAGTCAACAATTAAGTGTTAAACAAGTGAGTAGCCATTGAACAAATGTGCAGATGGGCAGATAGATATAGAGTCTACTGTAGTTTCTGGGTAACCATCTCTGGTACTCTGGAGAGACCCTCTTAGACTCCCTTTGATCTTTCTTCAGAATAGGGAAATTTTTCTTGATAGACTTCACCACTACTGTCTAAGGAATGAATGTATCTTTCTCCAATTGATTATTAAATCCAACTTGCTTTTTCTATTGACAAGGTGACTTAATCTGTGGTGTACTGGCTATTATGATATACCTAAGAATGTTATTTTTAGTAAAAGTCATAGTGCTGGTGAAGCTCTTTAATTTTTCTTTGTGGTATTTTCAATATTTTGAAGTATTGTACTCTCTATTATTATTTTGCTTTTCTCTCCTCCCTCTCATGCAAAAATAATTTCTATGTAAAGTTAAGTACTATACTGTTAGAAAAAGTGTCCTCAGAATTTTTCATCCACATAAATTAATTCACCCTGAAGAAA
The DNA here is from genome assembly GCF_040802235.1 of Manis javanica. Lineage (NCBI taxonomy): Eukaryota > Metazoa > Chordata > Mammalia > Pholidota > Manidae > Manis > Manis javanica. The sequence continues at coordinate 69,269,876 of NC_133157.1, forward strand.
GCCATAATTACATTAACCCTCTCCTAAACGGGGGTTTTTCCTTTTAGAGAAACCTTATAGTAGGAGTGGAGCTCTCCAACAAAGAACCTCAGGGCTGAGAGTTACAGGCTGCTGTGGCACTTGTTATTTTAAGCCGCAGGACTCTTTCCACACCTGCCTGATTGTTATTGTGAGGTCTCGTACGGAGACTCCTTCGCGTCCTCAGAACAGCCCTGCTGGCAGCTCACTTTATCCCCGGCTGTGCTTGCTCCTCTTCTCCCCACTGACTTTTGTGAAAGGAAGAAATGAAATGAAAAGAGGATAAAGGAATAGCTAACATGCGTCACATTCCTTTCTGAGATTCTCCTAATCGCTCCAGGGCAAAGAGCACTTAAGTGTATTGAATGATTTAAATAAACATTCCTTTTCTGAACTTGTGTGGTGTGTGCAAGGCCCCCTACTTGAAGGTAATTCTTATGAGGATTCTTCAGTTGTTAACCTAAGTGGAAAGGAAATTTATTAGAAAGATACTGAGCTGCTGTCATGAAGCTTACGGTGTTTATTTTGGTTGGTTTTTTTAGTGTCCAAGATTCCCAGGTTAGCCATTTTTACTGGGAAATTTTATCCTCGTTTGGCTTTTTGCATATCCTAACCTGATACAGTCTTCCAACTTTTCAGTGCTGTCTCCTTTAACCCTTCCAATTTGCTTCCTGGAATTGAAAGTTTATTATCATCAAATAGAGACATAGTGTTGAACATAAACTTTCAATCATTTTCTTGCCCTACCTGACTATTTGTGGGAACTCTGCTTCCCTGTAGTCCTTAAGTAATGATGTACTGTCACCCTACATCTTCAATTCTCCATTTAGGACCCTTTCTCCCATTTGCTGCTTCAGTCCATTTCTCTGCTCAAAACCCCCAGCTCTTCTAGATACACAGCTTTAGACTGTCGCCCCCTCTAGATCTGTCCTTACTTTCTAGTTATACCTCCCCATAGTAGCCGGCTCACTGCCCTTCCTCAGTTCCTGTCATCGTACTTGGTGATTGCTACATCCACATGGATAATCCAACATTTGATCTCTCTGCTTTTAGATCCCCTACCTCATAAATCTTCCATAGTCAAACCTTAAATTAAACTTTCTCATTGCTGGTAACTGCTCCACTTATAAACTTTTTAGAAAAACTGACCATCATCTACTTAACTGGTTTTCTTATTCGTCAGGCATGTTTTTAAAAACTCCATTGGGTTCTCCAGTCGATTAACCCTTCTATTTCTCACTGTACATCATTCATGTCCTCTTTTCTGTCCTGATCTAGTTTGGAGTTCATGTTCCATCAGTGTAACTGCTCTTTTGCATATACCTCAGCTCTCTCATCCTTCTTTCCTCTGTGATACTCGCCAGACAGAATCCCTGCTTAGCTCCAGCTTCTATTATTTCACCAGCACTTCTACCAAATTGCCTGAATGTGAACCCATAATCTCTGCCTTCTATACAGTGGATGAAATGCCTGTCCCTCCATAAGACTAGTCCCTCCATTTGCACCCTGGAGCTCATTCCCTTTTGCCTATCTAAGGATGCAAAGGCTTAAGGCTTCTCAGTGGTCCATGTTCTCTTGCATAGTCAATCTTTTCATCTATAATGGGTTATTGCAGTTTTTTTTAAAAAAACCCTCCTTAGCTAGAACTCCTTTTCTAATTCCACCCTATTTCTTTCTTCCTCTTTACAGAAAATCTCCTGGTTCTCCACTTCTTTACATTTCATTCTTTCCATCCCTGTCTAAATAGTTTTTGGACCCATCATTCCACTAAAACCACTCTTGTGAAGGTCACTGATCTCTGTGTTGCCAAATCCTTGGTTAATAATGTTCAGTGCCCATCTTCCTCAATTACTCAGCAGCATTTGCCTCTTAAACACCCTCCTGAAATAATTTTCTTCATTCAGCTCAGTCCATGACTTTCAATTCCATCTTTATATTACCTTCCAGATCTGGAACTCCAGGCCAACCTCTTTCCTGAGCCACAGAGTTGTATATTTAACTACTAACTTGATCTCTCTTCTTTATTATTGAAAAGCACTTCAAGATTAACATGGCAAAGAAAGATTTCAAATTTTTCTCCCTCAAACCTTTTCTTCCTCCAGTGTTCCTCAACTCCATAAACAACATCACCAAAGTATAAGAATCAACTTCGACTCTTGCCTTTTACTTACATTCTTTGTTTCAGTTTATTTCAGCAAAACTGCACTGTCATATTATTTTAATTTTCATAACTTTTCCATTACTTTCTGACATGTTTTGTTTATTTGTTTGTCTTATTTACAGCTCACCTTACAATATTTCCATGAAGGCATAGATTTTCTTTATATCCTCAATACCTAGACAAGGAGTTGGTACATAAGAGGTATTCAGTAAGTAGTTGGTGATTGAAGTAAATAAATAATTTTAACAGTGTGTTAACTGCTCTGACAAGAATAGTATGGGGGAGTACCAGTAATTCAGAAAGAAAGGGAGAGAAAGGAAATAACTGATACAGTATTATCCTCAAGGAGATAGTACAGCTTGTGGATGAAGGTCAAGGAGAAGTTCAATGAGAGACAATGGGTGCTGATAGGTTTGTAGGTCAGGAAGTTGAAAGAGTTTAAAAAACAAAATGAAATGAAAAGGATCAGGTAAAATTGTTGTTACATGGGGAATCTTTTGAAAACAAGGCATCTCTTTTACTCATTTTTGAGGGAAGAGTTCCTGACACATTGAAGGCTCCTCAGTTATGTTTGAGTGAGTAAGTCCTCTTAAAATGAAGAAGGGATAGGAAGAGACTAAGAGTTTGTGAAGGTTTTTTTCCAAAACAAGATTACAAATAGGTGTTTATACATACTGCCAAAATGAGCATAATTACATTGTGTGTTGGCAAAAGCACAAGAATGAAATCCTCTCTTACATAATAGTCTTTCCCATTAGAAGACTGTGGTTGACTAAGACCTTTTTACCAAAAAGGATGCTGAATGGATTGATCTCAAGCTGTGAATTAAAATTCCAATTCTGTCAGTTTTAGGCCATCATTCTTTTAAGTAGATGTAGTTTGTTTTGTTTTGTTTTTGCAGGTTCCTTTGAAGAGCAGAAATATCTTGAAGTGTATTGGTTAGGAAAAAGTTTCTTGTCAGGTTTTGTCGATTTCAGATGTGAGCTTTTGGATTTTTGGCCATGGATATTCAAGACAGTGGCAACATGGTATGGTAGAAGGACAGTGATCTTGGAGTCAAAAAAGATTGAAGTCAGACTCTCTGCTATTTACTGGCTGTGTAATCTTGGACACATTTTCTTTTTTAAAAAAAATATTTTATTAAGGTATGATTGATATACATACTTATGAAGGTTTCACATGAAAAAACAATGTGGTTACTACATTTACCCATATTATCAAGTCCCCACCCATACCCCAATGCAGTCACTGTCCATCAGTGCAGCAAGATGCCGGAGATCCACTATGTTGGACACATTTTCTTAACCTGTTCATGTCTTACATGGGTTTAGCTGTATCATGAGGTCAAATTAGGTTTGTGAGAATGCTCACATGGTACCTGGCATGTAATGTTAAGCATTCTGTGACTGCTAGTCTGTTCCTTCATCTTAATAAGATGTTCATCCTGCTTACATGCTGCTCCCTCAGTCATTCCTTTCCTAGTTAATCCTGCTGGAATGTCTGCCTCCTTCCCTATGGCATTTATTGCCCTCACCGCATAGGAGGTGCATGTCATAGTAGTTATTAGTATGTATGTCTTGGCTTCTTTCTCTTCCTCTCGCACATACATGCACAAATACCATCTCTCTCTGAGGAAAGGGTCTCAAGCAGTCTAAAACTACTCATGGACTTAGAGCAGCAGTTCTATGATGTGGATGAAGGAATGGAAATCAAGTTGTTCTTATTGACATGGTACAATTAATTACTGATCTGTGTTAGTTCATCTATAATTATTAAGCTCCTATTATGTACCAAGCACTGAAAAAAATGAGTGTATGAATCCTTCATTTAGGAATCTCAACTAGTAACTTATTCAAAAGTGGAGAATAGGTAAAATACTTTCACTTAGCAAATTTTTGTTGAGCTATAACATACAAACATATGGAAAAATACAAAAATCTTAATAGAATTTGATGAATTTTCACAGAATGCAACCAATACTGAGATGTGGAGAATGTCATTGGTCTCTGCTAGTCACTACTACTCTTCTCAAGGGTAACCATTATCATGATGAATATGAGGTATTTTAAAATAACTCAGAAGTCATCCCTTTTGGAGGCAAAGAAGAGAGGGAAAGGTATACAGGTGACCAGCCTCTCTTTTCAGAAATAGTATTAGTGGATGTAGAAAAGCATCCTGAGAGAGCTCTTAACTCTTTAAATATACAATACAACTCTATATAATACTTCTTTGGGCTGAAAGAATTGGTGTGATTTGATTTTTCAACAGTTTCTAATTTGGTCCCTATAGAATATTTGGCTTCTAAAAATATCAGGAGTAAATTTGAACTTTCTCATAGCTGATTATTGCAACTTTAATCTAATTTTCTTCCAATTTACCTCTGTTTTCATGAGGTTGAATGACAATTTAGGACTTTATGGTGGACATTTTCTTGGCTATCTTATCAAGTTCATTTCTAGTTGGGATTGTTGAGTTTACGTTCTGAAGTTAATATAATTATTCACATTGTCCTTCTGGAACTAAGTTGTATGGCACATTTTCTTTGTTTCTGCTTTGGCAGAGGCTTATGCCATTAACAAGGAAGTGTTTCTTCTTAGAGGTGATAGAGCTATGTATGTATAATAATTTTCAGTAATAGTCCATCAGTAGTAGAGTTCTGTTGTAACTTTTTTATTAATGAGACCTGGTTTTGAAGGTGCTTTGGTGTTGTAGCCATTTTCAACATCATGGCTATGAAATACTAACTAAGCTAGGAATTATTTTAAATGTTTTGTTGCTCTGTAAGGACTTATATATTATTAAATAGTCCTCTCTTACCAGATAGCTGACTTATTTGTTTTGAAATTACTCATGTCACTGAAGTCATCAATTTGAGTAATATATTTGACATCATGGCATATACTTGTATATGTGAATGTTCTATATACCATCATTAGCCTTTATCACAAGACATTTTAGTAATATGATATCATATTTCCTTTAAACCTGAATGCTTATAGGCCATAAAGTTAGATCTATTTTTTAATAAAGTTCAAATAGTCATGTGGAATAAGTTGCCATCTATCATCTATATAAAGGAATATTATGGTTACTTTTACATATGTGATGCTGTTGCTTTAACTTAAACTCTTTGTTATTGAATCATGGGCAGTTCTTTGTCCCTCAGAAAATGTTTCTAAGGTCATCTGTTTGCTAGTATGTTTAAATAAAAAACTCCTTGGCTTACAGTGGTCTTAGGGATTTCCTAGGGATTCCTTTAGTAAAGCCTTTTTGCTACTCAGTAGGAAAAATTAGTCAGATTTTACTAAGGCTCTAATTCAAAATCACTGACTAAAAACTATTTATCTTTTTATTTTACCCAAATTTCAGTGAAATGACAGAAGTAAAAATAACACTGTGAGATTAGATAACTGAAAAAGCTGAAAAGAACAGGAAATTTAAGATAAAAATAGATAGGATTAGACCGATGCAACTTAACAGTTTATTAATTCATTATACAATAGAGGCAGAAGTCAAGATTTTTCCAGTAAGATTCTAGAATAATGCCAACTTTAGACTTAACAAGATCTCTACTACTCTTGCATCAGGTGGCTTTCTCTAACATTTGTCTTCAAGATAAAGTCAGAAGAACAGCTCTCCAAAGTGGGGAAATACCATGAACGAAAAAGGCAAAGCAGTATTTTGGTTCATTGTTGGTCTCAGAGCTTAAACAAGGAACCTCTATACTTGGAGGCAGTATGCTTCCTGTGCGTGCTAAAGCCAAAGCTATCAAGCTGTTCATTTTGGTTCTATGAGCCAGAGCCAGGGATTGTCTAATGAATATCTGAATTCATTTCCAGAGCAATAGTGATTATCAGTTATGCTTTAGTAACCCATCTATATCTGATACTGATTATTCCATATTAGTACTGCCCAGAAGTACTTTCTGTGGTGATACAAATACTTGATGTCTGTGGCATCCAGTGTGTTAGCCACTAGCCACATGTACCTACTGAGTGTTTGAAATGTGACCACTACAACTGAGGAACTGAATTTTAATTTAGTGTAAATGGCCACATGTGGATAATGGCTCTGTATTGTGTAGTGCTGATACAGGTCTCATTTATGAAGAGGAGCAGACTACTGTGAAGCCGTAAGCTTTTTAGAAAAATGAAAACTAGGAGATGTGTTACGGATACCTACCTCCAGGGAACTTAAAAAAGCCTATTGCTATCCATCTTTAATTATTCAAAAAGCTCTCAAAATCCATAACCAAGACTGTTGTTTAAAAAAAAGAGAGAGAAGTAGTCTATGATGTTTCTTAAAACTATAGCTGTGGTTTTAGAAATGTAAACATCTTAATAGATGACTGAATAGCAATACTCAGAATAATGCATACTATTCTGTATTATTAGAATTATAATCTATATAGAATTATATATAAATTATATACTTATTCTATATATAGGATATAGTAGTATTATTCTATGTATGCTGTATGATATAGTATAACAAGACTAATGACTAAAATGAGTAATCTGGGAGATGAAGCCAGTGGATTCATCTGGAACCTAGTCTAAAAGGCTAAAGTGCTAAAAATTATGAAATGAAATTTGAGATGTGGAGAATTGAGCTAGGAAAGCCACTATGTGTTTAAAGGAAACTTGAAGGCAAGGAAGGTGAGGAAGAAATAATAAAGAGTAGAGGAAAAAAAAAGCCAATTTCCTGAAGTTGAAGAAAATCTCAGGCCATCAAATAAGTTTTAGACATATCATGGTGATATTTTTGATAGGAATTCTTACCAGCTTCCAGACAGAGGGGCAAAAAAGAGGTTACACATAAGACAACTCTAATCCTGTAGGTATCAGACTTCTCATCTGCTACATATAAAAATAGGGCAAGATCTACAAAGTGCTCTAAGGAAAGTATTTCAAATTTAGAGTTCTTTGTAGACGTAGCTGTGACTTGGATGTTGAGGCAAGAGAATCATCCAGATTAAATTTGTCAAAAAATTATGTATATCTGAGGGATGTACTCCAGAATATAAGATAGGTGGTAGAAGAGACAGTGGTGAACCAAGAACCTAGTAAAACTGAGTTAAGTTTAAATATTCATTGATAATATGGTGGTGAGAGTTGATTCTGTTGGTATATGTGGATCATAAAATAGAAGAGGTAAATTTTTTAGAAGGAAAAATCTATACTCACAGTTGCAGATTTCAACCCAACCTGGGAAAATAAAATCAAAGCAAGCTAAAAAGCTTGTCCTGTTTAGAGTGGTGAAGCCAGAGAAGAAAAATTGGTATTACCATCAAAGTTTTAAACTCTGAGTGACTCTATTAGTTTGTTGTGCTAAGCAATATGGAGACAAAAATAAGACCTGTCTTTGAAAACATAAAGTAATTTTCCAATTCTGCGACACCTTTGCAGTTTGCCATAAGTAATAGAGATATATGACTCCCCCACTTTGTCCCATTGGTTTGGGGCTAAGTAAGATGATAGGTTTTGAATCTGCAAGGCTACCGGTGCGCACTGGCTCTGTGGGGGTGACTCACCCTCAGTCTAGGTCCTTCCAAAAACTCAGCTGGAAGAGGCCAGCCAGTTAATTTCTAATTTTAAATATCATTTGAATTCTAACAAATATTGCTTGCTCATTTCTTAATATTTTTGTCCCATTATTTTTGTTTCCAACTAGATTTTAAGCACTTTGGGGAAGTCACTGTGCATGATAAGTTTTCTGAATCCTTGAGATGCCTAGTGTAGTGCCGAGTACATACTAGCTCATACTTTTAAAAATTTGTTCCTGTAGACAGCAGAGAGATAATCATGATACATATCGTATTTCATTCTAACCTGTGACACCTTTTATAGTTTATGTTGGAAGGAGTCTTAAGCTTGGAGTTAGGGCAACACCAGAGTAGTAGACTCTTTACACTTTCTGGTGTGGCCACTGAGTCACTCTGTAACTGTGGGTAAGTTATATCAACACTATAAATTAGAATAACTATAAATAGCAATACCACTTTCTTACTTCTACACAGGGATGATGTGAGAATAAAATGAGAAGCATTGTAGGACAAATTCAGATTTTGTTCTACAAAAGTCTATAGAAATAAAACGTAGTAGTACTTTGTTACAGCTGATTTCCAACCTTCATTCAGAATATACCTTAATTTTGTCTCTTAGCTTTTGATATTCTTCTTATCAAAAACATCTTTATTTTCCTTTTAAGAATGAGAAAATGCTCATAACTGAAGTTAGGTAAGTCACATGTGAATACTGAGCTCTAAACTAAACTAAGCATGGCACAAACCTGTTTTCCTGATGTGACTTGACTCCTGAATCAATTGTGAGCATCCATAGGTTATTCTAATGACGTATTAATATGACCAGAAAAAGGTGACTATTTTTGAATAAGTTAACCAGCTTTGTTGTGGTAATTGCCCTTGTATACCATCCCTCAAGTAAGTGACTTTACAATGCTGATTTATTTTAAAAGATAAAATTGGTTTGTGGGCATTACTAATCACTATGTTTGAAAGAACTAAATTCATAAATTCCTAAAATATGCTGCTAGGAGGAAATGAATATCATTCTGCTTTTTTGATTAATACATGTTGAACAATGGTCAGTCAGTAGTTTGTCTCTTTTAAGATCACTAACTTGGGGCATACCATACTGGTTGGACAAGATCTCAGATTGTGACTAACTTTTAATGAGTGCTTATAAAAACGTGTGTTGCCTCATGACAGGACACAGTTGCTGTGTGAGAAGGGCTTTTTGCATTCCAGTTGAATGGTGCATAGTTAGTGCATGTGGCTCACCACTTAGTACCCTTTATTGTTTAGGTCTCCATATTGAAAATCTGTGAAGAGCATGAGGGAAAAGTAAATCATCCTCTTTAAGAACATTGCTTAGCTAAGATAATATTTTCTTTCCTAAATGAATTTTTCTAACTTTGGAGTTTTGTTTTGTGCCTGTTAAACAATGCATAATTCTGCATGGTCACCTTAGGAACAAGCGAGTAGGTTTGGCCCTGTTTGCAAAACAATATACCAGTGTTAGAATTTGAGTCAAAACACAGTACAAATTGAAAGGTGTACTCTACAAAATTGTGTGCTTTTTTTCCTTGTAATTTTTAGAAAACCTTGAAGGCTATAAGGGAACACTTTCTACTTGTAACTTTAATAGAATGCCCTAAACTAAAAGGCATCTTTTTATGGGTTCTGCCCCTGCTGCTCCTGATTAATTGTATGACCTCAAGCAAATCTCTTAATTCTCAAAGTCTTAGGTTTCTCATCTGCAAAATGAAGATAATTATGCCTGCCTTAGCCACAGGAATGTTCTAAGAATAGCAGCAGGGAGAATTTTTATAAAAGATTAGGCATGTGGTTTATAGATTTATGATAGCAGTCTTCTGTGTAAAAATTAGTTTGCTATTATTTTTATAACGAAAATAAAAAAGACTTGTTTTATAATAAACCGTGTAAACAAATAACTCGTTCCTAAGCGTTCTTTTATCTAGATACCTGACCAAAGTACAGACATGTCCCATGCATGTGAAATCATTCAGGGACTTGAGTCAGCAAAAGAACACTGACCAGGAGCTGTAAACAACCAAACAGGGAGTTAAATGGTAAGTATGGTAGATCTCTGGAGAAGATAGAAATACATTTATTTAGCCCTATATCCCTTTAATTTTGATAAAGACATCCTCTGCTGGGAGAGAATATGTCAGAATCTCTCTTCCCTGTCCTTCCCCCAAATACTAATTACTCTCCTCCTAATTATCTATATTCTGTATTTCATGATGAGAGTAACATGGGGATGTGAACAGTAGAGGCAGAAACAAAGCTTAAGAATCACTGATCTAGAAGTTACCAAAATTTCTCAGGATGAGCATAAGTTTAGATTTCCTAGCTAATGGAGATTTGCTCTGACATTTGGTCTCATAACTAAGGCAGTGTTAAAACATTGGGGAGGTTTTTTTTTCCTTTTATTCTTCTTTCTTTTTATTGTACCTGTTTGAGAAGATGGATGTTAGCTGGATCTATAATCATCTCACAATATATGTAAACCATTATGTATGCATTAAACTTACATAGTTGTATGTGTCAGTAAAACTGGAAAAAAAGTAGGGAAGAACTAAGAAGAAATAATTTCCCAGCTTTTAGTGTGTTTAAATTTGGCTTAAATCCCAGGAATAGGAATAAAGGCCAGAAACTACTGATATAAATTCTATTTTTCCTGACCACAAGAAAAGGTAGAAAACAGCTGGTTTCTGTAGAATGCAGTACCAGTGTGAACCATGTCTGAATTAAGGGTTTTAGACATACAGAGTGACAATCTAGGATAAATTACATTTTGGGATGATATTTTTAATGTAAAATCTTGGAAAAGCTTCTTAAATAAGAGCTCTTCTGGATTCCTGATTTGTGTCTTTAGCATAGCCTTTCCTATCAGTTCTGAGGTTATTCTGGAGAACTTCAGATAGTTGGTATATTTCTATAGCATACAAATAGTTTAATCATAATACTGTAAGTATCAAAGGTTTCTTTAAGTCACTTGGTTAGAAATCAAAGTGCATCTTCTTGAAGAGTGGTGCTCTCAATGATGAAACTAAAAATCAGACAGATTTAGTTTCTGAAAGAAAGATGGTATGGAATTGTGGGGCAGGATGTGGAATGTAATACTTTGTAGATGTGTAATCGTAGACAGATAAGTTAAACCTGTCTGGATTTGTTTCTTAAGCTGTGAAATGGAAATAATACTATTTATCCCCCAAGGTAATGTAAGGAAGTGATGTAATTCTGAATATTGAGTTTTAAGCAGACAATACTATATAAATGTTGATTATCATTATTTCTCACTTACACTAATCAGTGGTGTTTCCACAATAATATTCATAGCTTTCTTTCTAAGGAAAAGTATATGACCTTCTTTATAGTAATACTTTCAGTAGCAGAGGTAAGAGAGGGAACACATTCTTGTATCTAGAAATGGCAACTTGCTTCAACTGCCTAGGGCAATGGTTCTTAAACTTTGGCATGCTTAAAAATCATCTTGAGAGTCTGTATAAAATGCCGAAATCCCAGTTGCCAAAAATTCTCAGTCAGTAGATCTGGGGTTGAGTCCAGGAATCATCATTCTTAATTAGCCTTACAGGCGATTCTAACATACATGGTCCTCAAACCACACGTGAAACTACTCCAGTATTTACTTTCCCCATATTTGATACTCAGATTGATATTCTAGTCTGTGTGGCCAGCTTTCCAAGGATCATATTCTCTCTGTACGTTTAGGTCTATCCTGGGAAGGCAGGAGGGGTTGTTACCATAGAAACCCACCTTGTATGAACACTTTCTTTTTTCTTGCTCCAGAGCATTCTTCCATCCCTTAGCCACAGGCTCTCAAAGTGTGGTCTGTACAGTAGAAGCTCCTGAGTTACAAAATCAGCCTCAGGGAGTGGAGCCTGGAAATCTGATCTTTAATATGCCTTTCAGTTGGGTCTTACATGCCCTAAAGTTTGAGAACTGACTTAAAAGTCACTCTTCCCCAGAGTCTTGGCTTTTCCCCAGTTCTAGTCTAGTCATCTTTTCTCCAACCATTGACTGAATCTAGATAATTTCTTCACCTTTATCATCTCCTACAACTTTGCCCAACTTTCTCCCAACTGCTATAGCCAAATTTAGCATTTTGGTATATCATTTACAGATTTCTATAGCAACTTCCTTACTGATTTCCATGCTTCCCTCTAGTCTTTAATTGCTGCTTATGATCTTATCTAATCAGATCCCTTCCATGTTTAAAAGTCAAAATTCTTTAACTTGGCAAACAAGTTCTCTTATAATTTAGCTCATTCCTCCCATTCTCCTCACATCTTGTTGTTCAGCTGTTCCTAACTACTTGCAATTTCCCAAAAAGGTCATATACTTGCCATGCTTCCCTGAGGCCTTCCCTGTGCACTGGCACTTGGACTTTGTTAGGTAGGGATGATCCTAAAGCACTCTTTCTTTATCTCTTTTATACTTTCCATGCTGCCAAATCTGTCTTTTTAGTTGCCTGCTTACTAGCTCAATGCAAGGACCTTACCTCTCTTTTAAAACTCATATCCCTAGTATCTAATATATTCCTGGCCAGAGGAGGTGTTCTGTAGTCTTCTGAATCGAATGAGGTGGGAAGTACTATAAGGATGGTTGCCTGGAAGGCAATGCAAGAATGTGAATGAAGAATTAAACTTCAGGATGCAGGTATCAAGCACAAGAAGAAGTATTGTGGGCAGAGCAGACTTAGGAGGAGGCAGAGTGTGGTGTCTGTACTACAAGTTTTGTTTACTTGGGAGTACTTAGATACATAGGAGGAAAAACAGGTGATAGGACCAGAAAGGAAAGTAGGGATCAAGATCTGTCAAGTTCATGAGAGATGAGGACCTCCAGAGAGACATTAGATTAGGGACTAGTTTTCAATGTAATGTTCATTGAGCTCATTGTCAAGGCTGTTGTTACACATTCAGTTGGCCAAGAGTAAACAGTTTGAAAAGAAAGGAGCATTGAACAGGGAACTAGGTTGAGATAGAGACAGAGACTGAGAGTGAGAGGGTGAAAGACTGAGTGAGTTGATGACTAAATATTGGGGGATGAATATTTTTAAGGGGTAAGCAGAGGAAGAAGTATTAGGAAAGGATCTTGAGAAGGAACAAATGGAGGGTGCAATCCTACCTTGTCAAGTGAGTCTTCCTTTAGGACAGACAAAAATTACTATTGAATAAAACCATGCACATTTTGACCATTTATGGCAATATTTTAAAGAAGAAAAGGGTTGCTTCCCATAGAACTGCTCTGACAGTAAACCTATTTATTTCCATTTAGACAAGCTGTTCTTGGATTATTTATTTACTAAAAAGTGCCCCATAGTTAATTATGAAGATGGCTCAAAATTGGAAGCACATTATCTTGATATATTAAGTGCTCACACTAAGACAAAATTTCCCCTGTCATCATGAGATTTATCCCTTCTAATGTTACCCTTAACAATTTATTTTTAGCATTGCATTGTGGGTTCTTCCATAAAAATATTTCTTAACATTTATAATGCCCTCCTGATTTGAACCTTTAGATCAAAATGGAGAGAATTGAAAATCTTTATACCAGAGTGCTCTTTATTCCTGTGGACCACACCTATTAAGATATGATTATTTATCAATGTAGTGTTTAGATTAGTAGAATCCTTCAGAAATATTTGCTGTTAAAATACATAGCACCTTAAAGACCTAAATAAAGGAAGAGATACACCATGTTCATGAATCAAAGGACACAATAAGATGTCCATTCCCCATAAATTGATTCAGTGCAATACTAATCAAAGTCCCAGTCATTTTTTTATGTTGACAAGCTGATCTTAAAACTTATATGTAAATACAGAAGAAATAAAATAACTGAAACAATTTTTACTAAGAGGAACAAAGCTAGAGGACTAATGTTGCTTACCCCACAGTGTGGAATTAGTGTGAAAATACATAGATTAAAGAAATAGAACAGAGAATTGAAAAACAGACTCACACACCTAAGGACAACCAATTTTCAACAAAGGTGCAAAGACAAGCCAATGGAAAAGGAATAGTCTTCTCAGCAGATGTTGTTAGAACTATTGAACATCAATATGCCAAAAAAAAAGAAAACCCACCAAAAACCTATGATCCATGACTTGCATCATATACAAAAAGTAACTCAAAATGAATCAAAGTAAATGTAAAATGTAACAACTTAACTACAAAACTAGAAGAAAACATTGGAATTAAATCTTTGGACTTTGGCTAAGTAGAAATTTCTTTTCCTTTTTTCCTTTTTGGTGTCATTAATATACAATGACATGAGCAACACTGTGGTTACTAGAATCCCCCCATTGTCAAGGCCCCACCACATACCCCATTATAGTCACTGTCCCTCAGCACAGTAAGATGCTATAGAATCACTATTTGTCTTTTCTGTGCTATACTGCCTTCCCCGTGCCCCACCCCCCACTACATTATGTGTGCTAATCATAATGCCTCTTTTTCCCCTTATCCCTCTCTTCCCACCCATCCTCCCCAATCCCTTTCCATTTGGTAACTGTTAGTCCATTCTTGGCTTCTGTGAATCTGCTGCTGTTTTGTTCCTTCAGTTTTTTCTTTGTTCTTGTACTCCACAGATGAGTGAAATCATTTGATTGTCTTTCTCTGCCTGGCTTATTTCACTGACCATAATACCCTCTAGCTCCATCCATGTTGTTGCAAATGGTAGAATTTATTTTCTTCTGCCTGAATTATATTCCATTGTGTATATGTACCACATCTCCTTTATCCATTCATCTACTGATGGACACTTAGGTTGCTTCCATTTCTTGACTATTGTAAATAGTGCTGCGATAAACATAGGGGTGCATATGTCTTTTTGAAACAGGGCTCCTGCATTCTTAGGGTAAATTCCTAGGAATGGAATTCCTGGGTTAAATGGTATTTCTATTTTTAGTTCTTTGAGGAACTTACTACTTTCCACAATGGTTGAACTAATTTACATTCCCACCAAGAGCGTAGGAGGGTTTCCTTTTCTCCACATCCTCGCCAACATTTGTTGTTTGTCTTTTGGATGTTGGCCATCCCAACTGATGTGAGGTGATACCTCACTGTGGTTTTAATTTGTACTTATCTGATGATTAGCGATGTGGAGCATCTTTTCATGTGCCTGTTGGCGATCTGAATTTCTTCTTTGTAGAAGTGTCTGTTCAGATCCTCTACCCATTCTTTAATTGGATTGTTTGCTTTTTATTTGTTGAGGTGTGTGAGCTCTTTGTATATTTTGGATGTCAACCCATTATTGGATATGTCATTTATGAATATATTCTTCTATACTGTAGCATGCCTTTTTGTTCTACTGATGGTGTCCTTTGCTGTACAGAAGCTTTTTAGTTTGATATAGTCCCACTTGTTCATTTTTGCTTTTGTTTCCCTTGCCTGTGGAGATATGTTCATGAAGAAGTTGTTCATGTTTATATTCAAGAGAGTTTTACCCAAGTTTTCTTCTAAGCATTTTATGGTTTCATGACTTACATTCAGGTCTTTGATCTATTTTGAGTTTACTTTTGTGTATGGAGTTAGACAGTAATCCAGTTTCATTCTCTTACATGTAGCTCCCAGTTTTGCCAAGACCAGCTGTTGAAGAGGCTGTCATTTCCCCATTGTATATACATGGCTCCTTTATCGTATATTAATTGACGATATATGCTTAGGTTAGTATCTGGACTCTCTATTCTGTTCCACTGGTCTATGGATCTGTTCTTGTGCCAGTACCAAATTGTCTTCATTACTGTGGTGTTGTAGTAGAGCTTGAAGTTGGGAAGCAAGAATCCCCCCTACTTTATTCTTCCTGCTCAGGATTGCTTTGGCTGTTTGGGGTCTTTTGTGGTTCCATATGAATTTTAAAACTATTTGTTCCAGTTCCTTCAAGAATGCTGTCAGTATTTTGATAGGGAATGCATTGAATCTATAGATTGCTTTAGGCAGGATGGCCATTTTGACAATACTAATTCTTCCAACCCAAGAGCATGGGGTGAATTTCCATTTTTTAGTGTCCTCTTTAATTTATCTTCAGAGAGTCTTGTAGGTTTCAGGTTATAGGTCTTTCACTTCCTTGGTTAGGTTTATTCCTAGGTATTTTATTCTTTATGATGCAATTGTGAATGGAATAGTTTTCCTGATTTCTCTTTCTGCGAGTTCATCATTAGTGTGTAGGAATGCAACAGATTTCTGTGTATTAATGTTGTATCCAGGCACTTTGTTGAATTCCAATATTAGTTCTAGTAGTTTTGGAGTGGATTCTTTAGGGTTTTTTACATAATCAATATCATGTCATCTGCAAACAGTGACAATTTGGCTTCTTCACCAGTCTGGATGCCTTTTATTTCTTTGTTTTTTCTGATTGCTGTGGCTAGGACCTCCAGTACTACCTTGAATAAAAGTGGGGGAAGTGGGCACCCTTGTCTTGTTCCCAACCTTATGGGAAAAGCTCTCAGCTTCTCACTGTTAAGTAAAATGTTGGCTGTGGGTTTGTCATATATGGCCTTTATTACATATAGTTGCCCTCTGTACCCATTTTGTTGAGAGTTTTTATCATGAATTGATGTTGAATTTTGCTGAATGCTTTTTCAGCATCTTTGAAGATGATCATGTGGTTTTGTCCTTCTTTTTGTTGATGTGGTGGATGATGATGATGGATTTTCAAATACTGTACCATCCTTGCATCCCTGGGATGAATCCCACTTGATCATAGTGTATGATCCTCTTGATGTATTTTTGAAATCAGTTTGCTAATATTTTGTTGAGTATTTTTGCATCTATGTTCATCATGGATATTGGTTTGTAATTTTCTTTTTTTGTGGTATATTTGCCTGATTTTGGTATTAGAATGATGCTGGCTTTATGGAATGAGTTTGGACGTATTCCCTTCTTTCTAGTTTTTCAAAAACTTTAAGGAGAATGGGTATCATGTCTTGTATAAATGTCTGATAAAACTCAGTGCTGGAGCCATCTGGTCCAGCGGGTTTGTTCTTGGGTACTTTTTTAATTACTGATTCAATTTAATTGCTGGTAATTGGTCTGTTTAGATTTTGTTTCTTCCTGGGTCAGTCTTGGAAGGTTGTATTTTTCTAGAACATTGTCCATTTCCTCTAGGTTACCTAGTTTGTTAACCTATAGATTTTCATAGTATTGTCTAATAATTCTTTGTATTTCTGTGGTGTCCATTCTGATTTTTCCTTTCTCATTCCTTATTCTGTTTGTGTGTGTAGATTCTCTTTTTTTCTTAATACGTCTGTCTAGGGGTTTATCTATTTTGTTTTTTTCTTGAGAACCAGCTCTTGCTTTTATTGATTCTTTCTATTGTTTTATTCTTCTTGATTTTATTTATTTCTGCTCTAATCTTTATTATGTCCCTCCTTCTACTGACTTTGGGCCACATTTTTTCTTCTTTTTCTAGTTTCAATAATTGTGACTTTAAACTATTTGGGATTGTTCTTCCTTCTTTAAATAGGTCTGGATTGCTATTTACTTTCCTCTTAGAACTGCCTTCACTGCCTCTCACAGAAATTGGGGCATTGTGCTTTTGTTTTCATTTGTCTCCATATATTGCTTGATTTCTGTTTTAATTTGGTCATTGATCCATTGATTATTTCGGAGCATGTTGTTAAGCCACCATGTGTTTGTGAGCCCTTTTGTTTTCTTTGTACAATTTATTTCTGTTTTTATACGTTTATGGTCTGAGAAGTTGGTTGGTAGAATTTCAGTCTTTTTTAATTTACTGAGGCTCTTTTTGTGGCCTAGTATGTGGTCTATTCTGGAAAGTGTTCCATGTGCACTTGAGAAGAATGTGTATTCTGCTGCTTTTGGGTGTAGAGTTCTGTAGATGTCTGTTAGGTCCATCTGTTATAATGTGTTGTTTAGTGCCTCTGTGTCCTTAACTTATTTTCTGTCTGATTGATCTGTCCTTTGAAGTGAGTGGTGTGTTGAAGTCTCCTAAAATAAATGCATTGCATTCTATTTCCTCCTTTAATTCTGTTAGTATTTGTTTCACATACGTCGGTGCTGCTGTGTTGGGTGCATAGATATTTATAATGGTTATGTCTTCTTGTTGGACTGACCCCTTTATCATTATGTGTGTCTCTTATTACTTTCTTTGTTTTGACATCTATGTTACCTGATAGAAGTACTGCAGCACCTGCTTTTTTCTCCCTATTGTTTGCATAAAGTATCTTTTTCCTTCCCTTTACTTTCAGTCTGTGTATGTCTTTGGGTTTGAAGTGAATCTCCTGTAGGCAGCATATTTTATCCATTGTATTATTCTGTGTCTTTTGATTGGTGCATTTAGTCATTTACATTTAGGGTGATTATCTGTAGATATGCACTTATTGCCATTGCATGCTTTGGATTCATGGTTACCAAAAGTTCAAGGGTAGCTTCTTTACTATCTAACTGTCTAACTTAACTCACTTCTTATGCTATTATAAACTCAGTCTGATGGTTCTTTATTTCTCTCTCTTCTTTTTCTTCCTCCTCCACTCTTTATATTTTAGGTGTTTTAGTCTGTACTCTTTGTGTTTCCCTTGATTGGTTTTGTGGATAGCTGATTTTATTTTGCATTTAGTTAGTATTTGGTTGGTCTACTTTATTTGCTCTGGTTTTATTTAATCTGGTGACAGCTGTTTAGCCTTTGGTGTACTTCCATTTAGAGCAGTTTCTTTAAAATACACTGTAGAGATCATTTGTGAGAGATAAAGTCCCTCAACTTTTGCTTATCTGGGAATTGTTTAATCCCGCCTTCAAATTTAAATGATAATCTTTCTGGATGCAGTATTGTTGGTATGAGGCCCTTCTGTTTCATTGCATTGAATATATCATACCATTCTCTTCTGGTCTGTAAGGTTTCTGCTGAGAAGTCTGATGATAGCCTGATGGGTTTTTCTTTGTAGGTGATCTTTTTTCTTTCTCTGGCTGCTTTTAATACTCTGTCCTTGTCTTTGAACTTTGCCATTTTAATTATTATATGTCTCCCTCTTGTTCTCCTTGGGTTCCTTGTGTTGGGAGATCTGTGAACTTCCATAGTCTGAGAGAATATTTCCTTCCCCAGATTGGGGAAGTTTTCAGCAGTTATTTCTTCAAAGACAGTTTCTATCCCTTTTTCTCTCTCTTCTTCTTGTACCCCTGTAATGCGAATATTGTTCTGTTTGAATTGATCACACAGTTCTCTTAATATTCTTTCACTCCTAGAGATCCTTTTATCTCTCTCTGCCTCAGCTTCTCTGTATTTCTGTTCTCTGATTTCTATTCCATTAACAATCTCTTCCACCTCATCCAGTCTGCTCTTAAGTTCTTTTATTGAACTGTTATCTCCATCCTGACTTCATCCCTTAGCTCTTGAATATTTCTCTTTAGCTCTGTCAACATGCTTATGACTTTTATTTTGAATTCTTTTTCAGGAAGATTGGCGATTTCAGTTTCAACAAGCTCTGTCTCTGTCTTTGTTGGATTTTGGATTAAAGAAGGTTCTTCTGCCTTTCAATGGCAATGGGAGTGGTCTCCAGTGAGTTGTGTGTGTGTCAGCTTGGAGAACAAAGTCCCTTTCTGCTTGCTGATCCCTTTGCCTGTCTCTGCTATCTGTGCTGGTTAACCACACACAGGGAGCAGCCTCTGGGTTAATCCCTTAACCTTTTGTATTGGGTTGGCCTTTGAGATGACTTAGGGTGGTGGTGGGGTTCGCAGGTGAGCAGTTTGTGTTCTGCCATGAGAACAGACTTCCTGGACTCTGCACCCATCTCTGCTGTCTGTGCTGGTCAAGTGCACTCAGGGAGCAGCCTCTGGGTTATTCCCCGGAGCTGCCATGGGCAGTGTGGTCCTCTGGATGGCCTAGGCCTTTGGCAGGGGTAGCAGGCAAGTGGTGTGTGTTCTGCCCCAAGAACAGAGCCCCTTCGTGTCTTCCAGACTCTGCACCCCTCTCCACTGTCTGTGCCGGTCAACCACGTGCGGACAGCAGCCTCTGGGTCTTGGCTGGTTTGCTGTGCACAGGGAGAAGACTCTGTGTTAAGCTGTGTGGTTGATGTAGGTGGTGCTGCTCCCTGGCTGTTACGCAGCAATGGCGGGTCAGCTGGTTTGCTCGCAGTGCTGCCATGGGAGGGAAGGAGCGGGAGGCTGCCTATCACCATGAGGGGATTTGTAGCTGTGCTGCCCCCCAGGTGTTTAGGGTGCCTGAATTTCCTCAAAGTTCCCAGCCTGCTGGGCTGACTGTGCCAGGATGAGTTTGTCCACCTGTTAAACTCTTGTCCCTTTAATAGTTCCAAGGCACCTGCCCTTCCTCTGTCCCAGAGCAGCCAGCCTTGGGAACCTGTTCAGTCTTAATCTCAGATTTTGCTTTTCCAGACCTCTAATATCCAGTGCCCCATGCAATGTGTGTCTATGCTCCCGGGGCACATTAGTAGGGTTGGTTATTTAGCAGTTCTGTGCTTCCACTCCCTCTCTGCTAAGATTCTTTTCTTTCCTCCCGCTGGTGAGCTGGGGTGGGGGTAGTGCTTGGGTCCCACCAGGTCATGGCTTTGTATCTTACCCTTATCCAGGAGATGTTGGTTTCTCACAGATGTAGCCTGGCTCATGTACTGTATCTTCTCGTCACTGTTTTAGGAATAGTTGTATTTGCTGTATTTTCAAAATATATGTGGTTTTGGGAGATTTCCACCACCCTACTCATGCTGCCATCTTGAGAATCAAAAGTAGTAATTTCCTAGATACAAATTTTTTCTTTTATAGATTGTACTTTGGTATGGTATGATCAAGTTTCAACTTAGTTAAAGTTTAAAAATTGTGTTCTTTCAAAGACTATTAATGAAATAGACAAGCCTCATACTGCTGGACAGTATATTTGCAAATCATATATCTGATATAAGGTTTATATCCAGAATATATGTATATATGTATATATATATGTGTGTGTGTATATATATATATATATATATATATATATATGTATGTATATGTATATGTGTGTGTGTGTGTGTGTGTGTATATATATATATATATATATATATATATATATATATATATACACACACATATATATTTATATTCATTAGTCAATAAGGAAATGCAGTACTTAAAACCACAATGAGATACCACTACTCACCTATTAGGATGGCTGAAATTAAAAAGACTGAGCATACCCAGTATTGGTGAGGATGTAGAGCAAGTAGGACTCTCATGCACTGCTGGTGGAAATGTAATATGGTACAACCACTTTGAAAAACACTTTGGCAAGTTAAAAAGTTAACCATACACCTATCATGTAATATAGCCATTCCTCTCCCAGGGATTTACCCAAGAGGAGGGAGAGCATATGTCCACACAAAACTGTACAGACTTCTTTCCAGCGATTTTATTCAGTCATTGTATCCCCAAATTGGAAACAACCCATATGTCCATCAGCAGTAAATGAGTAACCAACTGTGGTATGTGCAGATAATGTTAAGACTAACCAAATTGTATACTATAAATATGTGTTAACTATACCTTAATAAACTTACAGTATGGAAAAAACTAAAGAGAAGTGACAACTAAATGCAATGTAGGATCCTAGATAGGATTCTGGAATGAAAAGAAGCATTAGTTTTGTAATTTGTGAAATTCAAATGAGGTCTGTGGTTTAGTTAATAATACCATGTCAGTGTTAATTTCTTGGTTTTGAAAAATTTAGTATGGTTATGTAAATGTTATTGTTAGAGGAACTTGGGTGAGAGGGATATGGGAACTTTGTCCTACTATTGTATCTTTTCTGTAAGTCTAAAATTAATTCCAAAAAAAGTTAAAAAATACATGCAATGAATAATACACAGCACTAACTCATTTAATTTTTCCTTAAAAGTAAATGAATGAAATATACTTTGGAAAAAAAGGTTGCTTTTTGAATAAGTTTCTCTACTGTCAGATGAATATTACAGCAATATGTTTCTGCCTGTAGGCTGGTGTGGCTCCATTTATGTGTTTGTTTGCATTAAGTTTGTCATTGAAAATGTGGGTAGTTCAGTTGGCTACTGAAATAAGTCAGTAGGTAGTGTGGGTAGTTTGTAAATAGACCCTTTCTGTGTAGTTGCAACCAGCAATAGCTCTACCCACTCATTGAGAGAATAGTCCTCTGTTTGAGATGATCAGAACTCATCTCATATTCAATCTTTGGGTGAAAATGCAATTGTTTCTTTTCACAGATGTTGTTTGTTAAAGATTCCAGCAGTAACAAAAAAAGAGGAGGAGGGTATCAAATATTATTTCTTGACCAGAATAAGCTTATATTGTAAGTGTCTTGAAGAAGAGGAGCGTTTTGAGTATTCCTAGCATATATTTTCACTTCTCTCAGTTTGGTATTGGTGTTTTAAGGACTTATGAGGAAAATAGTGAATGGGAGGAAAATGGCATAGACTTCAAGGAAGGAAGTTAAGTATTTTAGCATTTAGTAGAAATATGCCTCACTTTATGCCTTAGATATCTTTTACTTAGAATACTACATAGTGCTCACTTTGCCAGCACATATACTAAAATTGGAATGATACAGAGGAGGTTAGCATGGACCCTGTGCAAGGATGACATGCAAAAAAAAAAAGAATACTACATAGTAAAAAATCAAATATTATAACTCAAATATTCACGTATTTGACATATGTATGTATGTATGTATATGAAGTATTTTAGAACACCAGGTAATAGTTTGCTTAAAGGAGACTTGGGCTGATTTCTGTGTGAAAAATTCTTATAAATGTTGACAGCTAATCTTGAGTTAGCTACATTGAGCAAATGTAGTTTTCTAAAGAGGAGCCAGCCTATGGTAATTTTGATTTTATATTTTTCCTTAAATGACAATAAAGCCAACTTTAATACTAAAACTCATTTCAAAAATATTTCTGGGCTATTTATATGATTAGCTCATTTTGTGAAATAATAAAATACATAAAAATAGTAAGACTCAGTAACTTACCCAAATAAGGTATTTCTGAGAGTAATGGACATTCAGACTATTTTATTCTCCTTATCACATAAAAAAGGGTTTGTAGGTTTGAAAGTTTTTACTGAATAGAATTCAGCATTGCTATCCCAGATTATATAGCAATGGTGTTCTATCTATAGTAAATGTGAAATTAAGTTGCTTCTAGCAAGAATATTTTTTAATTCTCTTTTTGAGAAGAAATATGACAGTGTCTTCTATTCTTTAAAAAATTTTAACTGCATAAAAAGCAAAGCAAATTTTCATAGGCAATATTAGGAAACATTTGCTTCAATACACAAATAATTATGTACTTGATTCAAGAAAGGGACAATTCATTATGAGTTTTTCCCTGTGATAAAATTCTTACTTTATTCTCTTTTTGAAATGGAACCAGTACTTGTTATGTGTAAATATAATGTGATGAGAATTTGCAAGTTCATTAGAAGTTTCTTGATATTGATAATATAATACATCTTAAATATATATGTTCAGTCAGCAATTGGAAACAACTTAACTGTCAAATAATAATAGGTTAAGTAGAAGATTGTAGTACTCTTGGAAGGCAGCTATGCACCACTATAAAAGATTGTAGTACTCTTAGAGAATATAATGCAGCCAATACAAATACACTTTTAAAGTATATATATTAGTATGAAAAAAGTGAATGACAAATTATAAGACAGCATGTACAGAAAAAATGCAAATTCCTATAAATATATATGCTTGGAATACTGGAAAATATATAGAATCTCTGAGTGATGAGGTATCATTTTTTTCTTTCTCTATATTTTTATAAAGTTTCTGTAATGTGAATACTTAGATATAAATGCTCATGTTGTTTTAAATCTATAAAGTTGATCAGTAAAGTAGTTTTTCACCTACAAAAGAATAAATTCTTGTCATAAGAAAATTGTATAGTATACCATTGTTAATACACA
This sequence comes from Manis javanica, assembly GCF_040802235.1. Lineage (NCBI taxonomy): Eukaryota > Metazoa > Chordata > Mammalia > Pholidota > Manidae > Manis > Manis javanica. Next base: position 69,293,517 of record NC_133157.1, read on the forward strand.
ATTAAAAATGAAATATTAAAGGGGAATAATTAATTGTAAAACTAAGTGGCAAGGAAATAAAGTTTACAGACTATCAGAAATAAAAGAAAATTTTAATGTGAAATTTGAACTCTGCCCTATTCAAATTTGTCCGCTTATAAAGCTAATTCCCAAAAGTGTTCTCTAAATACGATCAAACCAAAGGCTAGTTACAGCTATAAAGAATTAAACTCCATCTATTTTGGACAAATTTTTTTTTCTGGGTGTGTGACAAACATATAAAATATTTAGATGTACTTTTGAATGTTTAAAACTATGAATTTGAGATTATAAATTTTTTTAATATTCCAATATCTTTACTTCTGTTTTAAGTCCTTCTGACCCTTGCACATGAATTCTCTAGCAACTGAACTAGACACCAAAACCACACAAAGATAAAAGAAAAAAACAACTGTGGGCCAATATCCCTCACTGAACTTAGACATAAAATCTTCAACAAAATATTAGCATATTGTATTAATCAGTAAATAAAAAAGATAATACATCACAGACAAGTAGAATTTATCCCAGAAAATCAATGTTCATGAATTGGAAGATTCATTATTGTTAAGATATTAGTTCTCCACCACATTTATTTATAGTTTTAATATATTCCTAATCACAATCATAGCGGGCTTCTTTGTTGAAATCAACAACCTGATTCCCAAATGTATATTGGATATATTGGGATAAAGTGAAGAAACTAGTGTAGCCAAAACAATTTTGAAAAATAGCAAAGTTGGAAGATGCACTATATGGCATTCAAGAGCTTAAAGCTACAATAATAAAGACAGGTTGGTACTGGTGGAAGTGTAGGCATATATATTAATGTGATAGAATATTGAATATTTCAGAAATACATCCATGCAGCCTTAAATTTTGACAAAGATACAAAAGCAGTTCAGTGGTGCTGGAACTTGGATATCCATACATAATTTAAAAAGAACCTCTACCAGTGTTTTGTATCTCATACAGAAATTAACTCAAAACAGACTAAATGCAAAACCTAAAATTACTGAACTTCCAGAAGAAAACATGGGTGAAAATCTTCATGATTCTTCCAAGGCTTCTTAGATTTGACATGAGAAGCACGGTCCATAAAAGAAAAAAGTTTAGAAATTCTTCACTGAAATTAAAAAGGCCTTCTCTTATAAAAAACATTAAAATAATGAAAATAACAGCACAGATTGGGAGAATATATTTGCAGAGGATGTATCAGTAAAGGCCTAGGTACTCAGAATATATACAGAACCCTCACATCTCAATGTAAGGAAATGAACCACTCAAAAAAAAATGGGCAAAAGGTTTGAACAGAAACTTCATGACAGAAAATACTCTATGGCAAGTCAGCACATGAAAAGATGTTCAACAAATAGTTATTAGGGAGATGCAAGTTGAAATTATCATTAGATAACACTACACACATTTGAATGGCTAAAACAAATATTTACAGTTTCAAGTGCTAAAAAGGATGTGGACAAACTGGATCTTTATACATAGCTTGTAGTAGTGCAAAATGAAATAGTCACTTTGAAAAACTGCTCATATCTAAAAGTTTAGCATCAAATTATCATACAATTCAATAATACTATTTATAGATATTAACCCAAGAGAAGGAAAATATCTGTCCACACAGAAATTTTTTTTGTATCATTAATCTACAATTACATGAAGAACATTATGTTTACTAGGCTCCCCCCTTCACCAAGTCCCCCCCGCATACCCCTTCACAGTCACTGTCCATCAGCGTAGTAAGATGCTGTAAAATCACCACCTGTCTTCTCTGTGTTGCACAGCCCTCTCCATGCCCCCCCCCCACTATACATGCTAATTGTAATGCCCCCTTTCTTTTTCTCCACCCTTATCCTTCCCTTTCCACCCATCCTCCCCAGTCCCTTTCCCTTTGGTAACTGTTAGTCCATTCTTGGGTTCTGTGATTCTGCTGCTGTTTTGTTCCTTCAGTTTTCCTTTTTTCTTATACTCCACATATAAGTGAAACCATTTGGTACTTGTCTTTCTCCTCCTGGCCTATTTCACTGAGCATAATACCCTCTAGCTCCATCCATGTTGTTGCAAATGGTAGAATCTGTTTTTTTCTTATGGCTGATTAATATTCCATTGTGTATATGTACCACATCTTCTTTATCCATTCATCTACTGATGGACATTTATGTTGCTTCCATATCTTGGCTATTGTAAATAGTGCAGCGATAAACATAGGGGTGCATCTGTCTTTTACAAACTGGAGTGCTTAGGTAAATTCTTAGGGTAAATTCCTAGAAGTGGAATTCCTGGGTCAAATGGTATTTCTATTTTGAGCATTTTGAGGAACCTCCATACTGCTTTCCACAATGGTTGAACTAATTTACATTCCCACCAGCAGTGTAGGAGGGTTCCCCTTTCTCCACAACCTTGCCAACACTTGTTGTTGTTGGTCTTTTCAATGATGGCGATCCTTACTGGTGTGAGGTGATATGTCATTGTGGTTTTAATTTGCAGTTCTCTGATGACAAGCAGTGTGGAGCATCTTTTCATGTGTCTGTTGGCCATCTGAATTTCTTCTTTAGAGAACTGTCTATTCAGCTCCTCTGCCCATTTTTTAATTGGATTATTTGCTCACACAGAAATTTGTATGTAAATATTTATTAGCTCCCCAAACTAGTAACACCTCAGAGTGTCCTTCAAGTGGTGAATGAATAAACATTATAGCATATCCACACAATGGGGTACTATTCAGCAATAAAGAGGATTGAGCTGCTTAAATATCTTTATATAATTGATCATTCCATTTATCTGACATTCTGGAAAAAGCAGAAGTATAGAAGCAGATTCAGAAATCATTGTTGTCTGGGGACTAGTAGAGGGGATTGACAACAGGTACAAGGGGACTTTCTTTAGAGTGATGGAAATGTTTTTTATTTTGGTTGTCAGATTTGTAGACTAAGTTAATTTTATTTGTGTGTGTGTGTGTGTGTGTGTGTATAATATACCCGAAATATATATAAAATACCTCAAAACTGACTTTAGCTGGCAGCATTTCTTAAAAAATTTAATTAATATAGAGAGAATGATAAAGAAGTTAGCATTTAAAATTATTAATTCAGGGAAAGGATCCTGAATGCATGCTAAAACCATGAAATGTTATTCTGGAACAGTATATTGACATGACTTCCATAGAATATTGCTAATGCTTATAATATGTAGAGATCTGGACACTATCATCTTAACCAAGCAATTCAAGTTCAAATTGCCAACTAAGTGAGAACCCAACATGTGCTTCCTAATTTGGAGTAATATGAAGTACAGAGTATCAGCATGTCTGAACTTGTCAGAAAATATCCAACCAGAATCTAATCCAGCCTTTAAACCTAACTTCCATTTCACAGAACTGTAAAAGATAAAGCAGTGAGTTAAATTCTACCATAAGAAAATCAAACAAATCCAGAATGTGGGATATTCCCAAAGACAACTTGCCTGTTATTTTCAAAAACATAAGTGTAAGAGATAAATCAGGGAAAGCCTTCTAGATCAAAAGAGAGGTAACAGGGAAAAGTGCTTGAATACTGATTTGAAGGGTAAGAGGGAGCAGTTGAGGAAATTTCAATGTAGAAAGATAGACATGAGCCAGGGAAGGTGAAGATTAGGTTCAAGGAAAAGCCACCCGGTTAGGGAGTTCTACTTGAAGACCACAAAGGTTTGGCCGGGAGATCCCTTCCTTGCCTAATGGGGCCAGGCCAAACTGGTCCCAACCAGATCACAAGGCAGGCCCAATGGAGCAAACTAAGAACTGCCCAAAGCACACCTCATCACAATCTCATTCATAAAATAGCGGTTTTGCTCTACCTCTGTCACCATAGGCTTTTCTGCGTGCATTTTGGAAAAAGACAAGTACACCAAGGGGAATGGGTGTTTAACTAGAACTGTCAATCAAATGACCTCACCCTGTCAATCAAACAGGCACCTCCTGGCTAGGACACAATAAATAGATCCTCCCCTAATAGTTGGTGGCCTGTCTACCTTGACTCTGGACTGCTTCTCCTTTGGAGTGTATTCAAATAAAACATTCTCTTTCCTTAGCTCTTGTGTTTCTGCCTCTGAATTCCTTGTTTCCATGGGAACAAAAACCAAGGAGAACGAACTCAACCCATAACAGACTGGCTATACATGGTATTAGGGTTATTTTTTATTTTTAGAGGTGTGGTAATAATATTGCTGTTAAGTAGGGGAAAGTCTTTATTTCTAGGATATATATGATTGAGATGAAATTGTAGGGACCAAGGACAGGCCACCCCAAGATGTGCCATTGTGACGTGCAGATTATTTTGAGGTAAGAAATCCTCAAGGCCCAAGACTTGGAAACTTTAACACACACTCACTCACAAAAAGAATTTAGATGGAGGACCTGCTCCAAGAGTAGAGCTATCACCATAGATTACTATATTATAATGCAAACTAGGTGTGTTAGATAGGGAGGGATGTGGTTAAGTCTGTTAAAATTCCTCTTCCTGCCCCTTCATTGTTTCTGGTGCCCCAGCAGTATTTTGTTTATTGAACATTTACTCTTCATATTCCTGTGCATTACTTCCCTTTTCCTTTGAAGTCTCAGATCCCTACTCCCCTCACCCCCTTCTCCTTTGCTCAGGATGATATGCACCTCATTCTCCCTCACTGTCTTTGGAACCCATCTTTGGCTTCCCCATATTTACGTGATTAAACTTTGTTCTCTTTTTTTCCTGTTAATCTGTCCCAATTTGATTTTTAGACCAGCTAGAAGAATCAAAGGGTAGAGGAAATTTCTTAATCCCCTACAAAGTGTCTTGATGTCTGCAAATATTTTAAGTGTTCACACACACCAAATTTAGTTTAGATAGTGTGTATGGCTATGCGTTAGTATTATTTTAACTTTTTTCTACGTGTTTGAAATTTTGTTCATAATAGAGGCTAATGTTTATAGAATTTATTTGAGAGAAACACTCTTTATTGAAGATGGCCTCATGCCAGGCATGTGGACCTACATTTCACTCCTGAGAACTTTTTACCATGCTGTACTTGACATGTAAGACCAGTCTACTTTGGGAAATGGATAGGAAACAGCTCTTGGAAATGCTTTATGTTGTAAGGATGTTTTTGAGAACATTGCTGACTCTTGTCATATGGTGTACTTTTTGGGAAAGATGAAACTTTGGATTTCAGTAACAAGAGTAGTTGGGCTGACTCTGAAAAACTGGGCTTTAGCATGTTGAAGACACTAAATTGGGTAGAAGAGCGTAGCGTGCATTTTGCTGGCTGCAAGAAAGCTCAGACCTCTAGCAAGTGTACTTTCCAGCTGCACTACAGCCTGCTTTGTAATTTCCCTACCTACCCTCATTTTCCTCTCAATCTGATTCCATCATCTACTTTGTAGCTGTATATATTTTGTAAGATATTTTATGCCCAACAGTGTTCTTCTAGCCATCTTAAAATAATTTAAAAATACGGTTTAGATTTGAAAGTCACAACCTAAGATAGAGATTCTCACATTACTATTATTGGTTATATAAATTGTTGCTCCCAAGTCCAGAGATCCTTTATTCCTTAGCCAAATGTAGAAGAATGGAGTGTTACTAGAATTATTTTAAAATAAGATAAATCTAAATAAGATGTGAAAGTCCTATTTTCTGGAGTGATATTGTAGCTATATTAACGTCGAATACCTTGTTTTGGGGGAGGGGTAATGCAGGGGAAAGAACAAAGCCATTCCATAAAAATAGATTTTCAGCAGCAGTTAGAATTGGCATTTTCCTTGAGAATTTTATTTTTTAATTCTCTTTTTCAGTTAACAAAGGGAAGAAAAATACACTGCTTTTTTACCTTTAGCATTTCTGAAAGAATTATGATGTACAAAAAAATCCTAATGAAAGATTTTATTAGTTGCCCTTGAATGGTATTCAAATTGTTTTTTCCCCACCATAGTTTTCTCCCTTCTGTTAAATGATACATTATGTTTTATGAAATATTTTCAGCATTAGCATGTTGATATAAATGCTATATTTACCATTTGTTCTTGCTATCTTCTTAGGAGCTGAAGTCCTTATCACTTACTATGAAATATGTATATAATAACCATCAGTGATGGCTAGACCTTATGTAAATATTAAATAGGATTGTCTTTTAGTTTAGTTTAGTTTAGTTCAGTTCAGTTCAGTTTAGTTTAGTTAGAGAACTGTCCATTCAGCTCCTCTGCCCATTTTTTAATTGGATTATTTGCTTTTTGTTTGTTGAGGTGTGTGAGCTCTTTATATATTTTGGATGTCAATCCTTTATCAGATCTGTCATTTATGAATATATTCTCCCATACTGTAGGATACCTTTTAGTTCTATTGATGGTGTCCTTTGCTGTACAGAAGCTTTAGCTTGATATAGTCCCACTTGTTCATTTTTGCCTTTGTTTCCCTTGCCCGGGAAGATATGTTCATGAAGAAGTCACTCATGTTTATGTCCATGAGATTTTTGCCTATGTTTTTTTCTAAGAGTTTTATGGTTTCATGACTTACATTCAGGTCTTTGATCCATTTCGAATTTACTTTTGTGTATGGGGTTAGACAGTGATCCAATTTCATTCTCTTACATGTAGCTGTCCAGTTTTGCCAGCACCATCTGTTGAAGAGACTGTCATTTCCCCACTGTATGTCCATGGCTCCTTTATCGTATATTAACTGGCCATATATGTTTGGGTTAATGTTTGGAGTCTCTAATCTGTTCCACTGGTCTGTGGCTCTGTTCTTGTGCCAGTACCAAATTGTCTTGATTACTGTGCCTTTGTAGTAGAGCTTGAAGTTGCAGAGCGAGATCCCCCCAACTTTATTCTTCCTTCTCAGGATTGCTTTGGCTCTTCGGGGTCTTCAGTGGTTCCATATGAATTTTTGAACTATTTGTTCCAGTTCATTGAAAAATGCTGTTGGTAATTTGACACGTATTGCATCGAATCTGTATATTGCTTTGGGCAGGTTGGCCATTTTGACGATATTAATTCTTCCTAGCAAGGAGCATGGTATGAGTTCCATTTGTCGGTGTCCTCTTTAATTTCTCTTAAGAGTGTCTTGTAGTTTTCAGGGTATAGGTCTTTCACTTCCTTAGTTAGGTTTATTCCTAGGTATTTTATTCTTTTTGATGCTATTGTGAATAGAATTGTTTTCCTGATTTCTCTTTCTGTTAGTTCATTGTTGATGTATAGGAAAGCCACAGATTTCTGTGTGTTAATTTTATATCCTGCAACTTTGCTGAATTCCGGTATTAGTTCTAGTAGTTTTGGAGTGGAGTCTTTAGGGTTTTTTTATGTACAATATCATGTCATCTGCAAATAGTGACAGTTTGACTTCTTCTTTACCAATCTGGATTCCTTGTATTTCTTTGTTTTGTCTAATTGCCGTGGCTAGGACCTCCAGTACTATGTTGAATAACAGTGGGGAGAGTGGGCATCCCTATCTTGTTCCCGATCTCAGAGGAAAAGCTTTCAGCCTCTTGCTGTTCAGTATGATGTTACCTGTGGATTTATCATATATGGCCTTTATTATGTGGAAGTACTTGCCCTCTATGCCCACTTTGTTGAGAGTTTTTATCATGAATGGATATTGAATTCTGTCAAATGCATTTTCAGCATCTATGATCATGTGGTTTTTGTCCTTCTTTTTGTTGATGTGGTGGATGATGTTGATGGATTTTCGAATGTTGTACCATCCTTGCATCCCTGGGATGAATCCCACTTGGTCATGGTGTATGATCCTTTTGATGTATTTTTGAATTCGGTTTGCTAATATTTTGTTGAGTATTTTTGCATCTACGTTCATCAGGAATATTGGTCTGTAGTTTTCTTTTTTGGTGGGGTCTTTGCCTGGTTTTGGTATTAGGGTGATGTTGGCTTCATAGAATGAGTTTGGGAGTATTCCCTCCTCTTGTATTTTTTGGAAAACTTTAAGGAGAATGGGTATTATGTCCTCTCTGTATGTCTGATAAAATGCCAAAGTAAATCCATCTGGCCTGGGGGTTTTGTTCTTGGGTAGTTTTTTGATTACTGCTTCAATTTTGTTGCTGGTAATTGGTCTGTTTAGATTTTCTGTTTCTTTCTGGGTCACTCTTGGAAGGTTGTATTTTTCTAGGAAGTTGTCCATTTCTCCTAGGTTTTCCAGCTTGTTAGCATATAGGTATTCATAGTATTCTCTAATAATTCTTTGTATTTCTGTGGGGTCCATCATGATTTTTCCTTTCTCATTTCTGATTCTGTTGATGTGTGTTGACTCTCCTTTTCTCTTAAAAAGTCTGGCTAGAGGCTTATCTATTTTGTTTATTTTCTCGAAGAACCAGCTCTTGGTTTCATTGATTTTTTCTATTGTTTTATTCTTCTCAATTTTATTTATTTCTTCTCTGATCTTTATTATGTCCCTCCATCTGCTGACCTTAGGCCACATTTGTTCTTTTTCCAATTTCAATAAATGTGACATTAGACTATTCATTTGGGATTGTTCTTCCTTCTTTAAATATGCCTGGATTGCTATATACTTGCCTCTTAAGACTGCTTTTGCTGCATCCCACAGAAGTTGGGGCTTTGTGTTGTTGTTGTATTTGTTTCCATATATTGCTGGATCTCCATTTTAATTTAGTTGTTGATCCATTGATTATTTAGGAGCATGTTGTTAAGCCTCCATATGTTTGTGGGCCTTTTTACTTTCTTTGTGCAATTTATTTCTAGTTTTATACCTTTGTGGTCTGAAAAGTTGGTTGGTAGGATTTCAATCTTTTGGAATTTACTGAGGCTCTTTTTATGGCATAGTATGTGGTCTATTCTGGAGAATGTTCCATGTGCACTTGAGAAGAATGTGTATCTGGTTGTTTTGGATGTAGAGTTCTATAGATGTCTATTAGGTCCATCTGTTCTAGTGTGTTGTTCAGTGCCTCTGTGTCCTTATTTATTTTCTGTGTGGTGGATCTGTCCTTTGTAGTGAGTGGTGTGTTAAAGTCTCCCAAAATGAATGCATTGCATTCTGTTTCCTCTTTAGTTCTGTTAGTATTTGTTTCAGATATTTTGGTGCTCCTGTAGTGGGTCATATATGTTTATAATGGTTATATCCTCATGTTGGACTAAGCCCTTTATCATTATGTAATGTCCTTCTTTATCTCTTGTTACTTTCTGTGTTTTGACGTCTATTTTGTTTGATACTAGTATTGCAACACCTGCTTTTTTCTCCCTATTGTTTGCATGAAATGTCTTTTTCCATCCCTTGACTTTAATCTGTGCATGTCTTTGGGTTTGAGGTGAGTCTCTTGTAAACAGCATAGAGATGGGTCTTGCTTTTTTATCCATTCTGTTACTCTGTGTCTTTTGATTGGTGCATTCAGTCCATTTACATTTAGGGTGATTATTGAAAGATATGTACTTATTGCCATTGCAGGCTTTAGATTCGTGGTTACCAAAGTTTCGAGGTTAGCTTGTTTACTACCTTACTGTCTAACTTAACTTGCTTATTGAGGTATTATAAACACAGTCTGATGATGATTTCTCTCCCTTCTTATTCCTCCTCCTCCATTCTTCATATATTGTGTGTTTTGTTCTGTGCTCTTTTTAGGAATGCTCCCATCTAGAGCAGTCCCTCTAAGATACCCTGTAGAGGTGGTTTGTGGGAGGCAAATTCCCTCAACTTTTGCTTGTCTGGGAATTGTTGAATCCCTCCTTCATATTTAAATGATAATCGTGCTAGATACAGTATCCTTGGTTCAAGGCCCTTCTGTTTCATTACTTTGAATATATCATCCTGTTCTCTTCTGGCCTGTAAGGTTTCTGTTGAGAAGTCTGATGATAGCCTGATGAGTTTTCCTTTGAAGGTGACCTTTTTTTCTCTCTCTGGCTGCCTTTAATACTCTGTTCTTGTCCTTGATCTTTGCTGTTTTTATTATTATGTGTCTTGGTGTCCTCTTTGGGTCCCTTCTGTTGGGAGTTCCGTGTGCTTCCGTAGTCTGAACAACTATTTCCTCCCCCAGTTTGGGGAAGTTCTCAGCAATTATGTCTTCAAAGACACTTTTTATCCCTTTTTCTCTCTCTTCTTCTTCTGGTACCCCTATAATGTGGATATTGTTCCTTTTGGATTGGTCACAGTTCTCTTAATATTGTTTCTTTCCTGGAGATCCTTTTATCTCTCTCTGCATCAGCTTCTATGCGTTCTTGTTCTCTGGTTTCTATTCCATCAATGGCCTCTTACATGTTATCCATTCTCCTTATAAATCCTTCCAGAGATTGTTTCACTTCTGTAATCTCCCTTCAGACATCATCCCTTAGCTCTCTCTGCTTCTCTGTCAGCATGTTTATGATTTTTATTTTGAATTCTTTTTCGGGGAGACTGGTTAGATCTGTCTCTGCAGATCCTCTCCCAGGTGTTGTGTGAACTATCTTGGACTGGACTAAATTTTTTTGCCTTTTCATGCTGATAGTGGTGGCTCTAGGCAGGTTGTGGGTGTGTCACCTGGGAGAGGAAAGTCCTTTCCTGCTTGCTGGATGCCTTGCCCTTCTCCACTGCCTGTGTTGGTTACCTGCAGTCCTGGAGCAGCCACCAGGTTAGTCCCCTAAACTGCTGTGGGTGGGTTCTCTGTCAGAGCAGCACAGAGCCCTGCGGGGAGTGGCAGGCATGCCAGGTGTGCTCCTCCGCAATAGCGGTGCCTCTGCCGGGCAGCTGTATGCCAGCAGTGGCCTTTGGGTCTTTCCCGGGCGGCCGTGTGTCAGGCTGGGATTCTGTTCGGCTGCTGGGATTGTGGCTGCTCCCTCTGGCACCGCTGCAGGTGTGCGTGGTTGTCTCCCGCGTGGACCTCTCCCGGGCTCTCCTGGCGCCACTGCCACCAGTGCATGTGTGCTGCAACTGGTCTGTTTGGTCGCTGCCGCAGTGGGCTCTCACAAGCTGCTCCCACTCCCCTCTGATGCTGCCAGTGCATGCAATCCGCTCCTGGTCCCTTCCGGCACCACCACCCCCGGCGCATGCTGCCGCTCTCCCACTACTGGGCCAGTGTGTCGGGGTCTGTGCCCATTGAGGGAACAACTGGCAGGCTGCTTAGTGCTGTGAGGGGCTTCAGAGCTGCACTGCTGCCCAGGGGTTTAGGGCGCCATAAGTTCCCTGGGATTCCCAGCTGCTGGCTAAGTGTGCTGGGATGACTTCGTCCAGCTGTGAGGTCCCTGTCACTTTAAGACTTGCAGAAAGCACTCACTTTTCTTTTGTCTCAGGGGCGCCGGTTGTGGGGACCTGCCCACAAGTTTTGCTTTTCCGTTTCTCTAATATCCAGCACCCCATGCACCTTGTGTCTGCGCTCTGGGTGTGGATTTCTAGAGCTGGTTGTTTAGCATTCCTGGGCTTTCACTCCCTCCCCATTCTGACTCCTTTCCACCAGGTTCTGGAGTTGGGGGATTGTTCAGGTCCCACCTGGCCGCGGCTTGTATCTTACCCCCTTCGTGTGATGTTTAGTTCTCACAGATGTAGATGTATCCTGGTTGTTGTACTGCATCCACTGGTGTCTCTTTTAGGAATAGTTGTATTTATTGTATTTTCATAAATATACATGTTTTGGAGAGCAGATTTCCATTGAACTACTCATGCCGCCATCTTCCCGTTGAGTCTCTAAATAGGATTGTCTTTTGATACACCTTAAGTTTATTCTGAGTTTTTTTAAAAAAAGTATTCACGTACCACTTGGTAACTAAGGTTTTCCTCTTTATCTAAGATTCCTAAGTTTAGTGGAATCTTCCAATGAAGATTTTTTTCCTTTAAAAGTCTGGAAAGTTGCTTGTTAAACTAAATTATCTTTAAAGGCTTTTGTACTTATTTTTTATTTATATTTGGACTTGCTTAAATCTTAACTTAATAACCTATGATCTTCTATCATGAGGGATAAACTAAAATTAATTGCCAAAACAGAATTAATTGTGAATATGGTGTGAGTAAGGTAAGATTGCCATCTCCTTTGCCCCAGGCCAAATGATTCCTAGAATTAGCATTTAAGCTTTCCTGGGTCACATCTTTGGAATTCACCTTTTCTGGTTTGCTAAAATAATGTTATAGAAGGTGCACAGCTTTCTTTCTGAAACTATTATTAAGTGAAAGTACTATTCATTTTCATTCTTACTCTTACTCATTTCTTAACTCACTACTACAAGCTTAATTTTGTAGTAGTGCCTGTTAGTCATGTGAATTCAGTATAGCATCTCCATTTGTATTGTTATCCACATCACTCACAGGACAAGTTCTTACAAAGACTTGTTTTGTTCTGCTGTCCCATCCACCCTAAAGAAACCAGTTTCCAAACTATGTGCAGCTTTGTAAATCAAGATGAACTGGTCAGAAATTGGATACAAATAGGAAACCAAATAATGCTTCCTAGTTAACAAGCATAGTGTGTTACATATACTAAAATTGCAAGCAATGAAATACTTCTGTCTTCTAGGAATATTCTAATTAGAAAGTTTATATCACATTTGTACTGTAATCATAGTTCAAGTCATTAGTTTATTTCCATTATTGTTAGAAAAATGTAAGTAATATTTTTCTCAAGATATTGTAAGCAACAGAGGGCAATGAGAACAAATGATGAAATGTGAACTTTAGTTTTGGGTATTTCTTAGCAGCCCTATATGTGATAATTATGTATCAACGTTGATAAGAGGAGATTGGTATAAGCACAGATTTCCTTCTTCCTAGCAACATTTAGCTTGCAAAATTAATTTTCCCAGGAACTCTGCATCTAGGTCAGGAAGAAAGGAACACCTGTACACAATTCATAAGTAACAGTGTTTTTTGCCACAAAGTAAAATTCAAACATAATGTGTTCACAGCTTAAGTTATGGCTTTTGAAAGTACCCTTGAAATATTTTCTCTTGGAATAAATGTTTTCTCAAATCATTTTTACCTTGTTTAGAACTTTAAGGAATATCAAGCACTGTTCAAAAGTTTCCTTTCAGATGACTCTAAGTTGTGCTTTTAACTCACTGTCAAATAACCTCCCAAACAATCTGCATCTTTTGTGATACTTATCTTTCTTCTCTTGAGAAATTAAAAAAGACCAAAGGAAGCAAAGAAGACTTAAAATGTCTTCTGTTCATTATTATAATAGGTGAAGACCAGGCTTCTATAGCCAGTTAGAGAATCTCAGGGTAGTTAGTGAAAGTATATAGTCTAGGTTCTTAACAAATGGATGTTGTAAAATACAAAACTGTTATGCAGAACATGACTAATTAAAAAAATTCCCATCCTCCTTACTTTCCAACACATTTTGAGAGGAAAATTATAATGAAAAGTTTTTTTTCTCATAAAGCTCTTTTCTCACCACATATTCATATGCACATATTTATTTTGTTCTGAAGAAATTAGGTTAGCATGGTAGCTTTTCTAAAACATTTTCATTTATGTGAGACTACAAAAGGATTCAATTGAATAATTAAATGCTTTTTACTTCCAGCTGCTTCTCTGGCACTTGTTTCTCAAGTTTCTTAGTCTCTGCTCTCCCCTACAGGCCGACAGTTCACAGCTATCCCACTTCTCAGTTTATGTTCTCATTTCTTAGTGGTCAGATTTGAACTGTCAAACCAGGAATCTTAAAGTATAAATAAGATTTTCTTTTTTATTATACATTTTTATTGAGATATAACTTACATATAGTTAAAAATCCATACATCTTAAACTTAACTTAGCTTGAGTTTTTACATATGTATACATCTGATTTAATGGGGAAGACTTCCTTCAAATACTCTTGCCAAGAAGTTAAAAAATGTCCTAATCATTCTGAGCTATGCCCAGTTAAGAGTTTTTGCTTTTGTTGAAGAACCAAATTGAGTAATAGACATAAAAATACATAATATGTCATAAAATATTACCCAGATTAAGGTTAGGTTAATATTTTTAAAAAACTTAAATTTCTTGTGTCCCTTTTTCATGGGGCTTGCAGTGCTGGCTCCCAGGTTCAATTTGTTGTTTTTCTCTTTGTTTTTAAGAAAATCAATGCAAAACTTCATGATGGAGTATGTCAGCACTGTAAAGAAGTTCTTGAATGGCGTGTAAAGTACAGCAAATACAAACTATTGTCAAAGCCTAAAAAATGGTGAGTATATTTCTTAATTACCTTACCAGTAATATATATCATAGTTTATTATTTAATTCCCTGATCTTCAAAATTGTATCCAAATAAATATTAAGGTAAATAGAGAAAAAATCCCATTCTACTATGTAGAATTCACATGTGCTGAATCCTGCTTTCAGAAGGTAAATAGATTGAAAAAGTGAATTCATGTCCTGCCCTATTCTTTCATAAACAATGCACCATTTTTATAGATCCTTATTTATAGTATCTTGTTCACAGAAGGTGGGTAAGAGCAGAGAGGAGAAACTTTGTTCTGCAAAATTTTGTCTCCCACTGATGATGATACCATATTTACTATGAATTATCTTTACCAAAAGGGTCTTAAAAGTGGTTTGACCTTTTAATTCAACCCACGAAGGTTACCGAAATGTCTTATATTGACTATTATTAACCAATTGCTGAATTGATAGCTTGAAACTTCATTCATTTGAACTTTAGGACTAAACAGAAAGATACTGGACTCTGTTTCTCATCCCCCTGTACCTCACCGTATTTCTATAATTCTAAGACTGTTTTATTAGCCTTCTGTATATCCTGGTAGTGCACTCTTACATCCTTTAGCTTAGCTGAGGAAGGAAATGTTGGAGGGTAATTGCTGCCTGAAAGAGAAAAGTGCTTATTTTAAATATAAAAGTCAGCATCAATATATGTGATACTGTTTTTACATTTTATGAGTTTTAATTTGGTAATTTATATAGAGCCATTTAGGACATATTTTTTTGTTTACATTGTTTTCCTTTTAGCTAATCAGTAGTGGCATCTTCCTTAAATGTATTCCTTCTTCCTTCTTTATGGGAGGAAATTTTACTTAAAGTTTGGAAGGTCAATCTAAATAAATGATATAACCTTTGCTGTTATTTTCATTGAAAATTTACATCAGTCTTTTTGTGACTCTATAATTGATGCTAGAGGGTAATTTGTTTTCTTAAGAATATTTAAGAGTTTTGATTGTTTGTTTGGGTAATTTATTTTGCCTAAGGTGCTTCTTTTTAATACTGAAAGGTAAAAGCCTCAAAGAAAGGTAGACTGACTTAAGCTATTTAGATTTTTTTTCCCCCTATATTACTCTTTCCCAGCAGAATTTTTAGTATTTATTATGGGCATAGCTGACCACTTTTAAAATAGGTATACAAGTTTCTCTTCCCTGTAAGTCTTTTCTTCATGTGCTGTAGCATTTCCTACCAAAAGAAAACTTTAAACAAATCTGATGAGTTTTATGTCACTGGCCCAAATTAGCAGTAGGCAAGATTGTCAACTGTACTGTATCCAAATGATTACATGAGGAAAAGTTCAACAGAACATAAAACATAGGGGGGAGGGAGATTAAAGATGGTGGTGTGAGAGGTGACAGAGAGGCCTCCTCCTAAAACCGCATATAATATGAAAATATAATTAATACAACTAATCCTGAAAGAGCAGCAGGAAAGAAGGTTGTGCCAGACTGCATACACATGGAGAAAAGAACAGACCTCATGGAACTGGGTAATACCAAAGCCATGACCTGGTGGGACCCAAGCCCTGCCCCCACCCCAGCTTACCAGCAGGAGGAAGAGAAATGGAGTGGGGAGGGAGTGGAGGCCTAGGACTACTGAATGATATGACATTATGTAATGATAAAGGGGTCAATCCCACAAGATATAACCATTATAGATATCTGTGCATCCAACACAGGATCACCTACATAAGTGAAACAAATACTAATAATTGAAAGGGGAAATAGAATGCAATGCATTCATTTTAGGAGACTTCAACACACCACCCACTCCAAAGACAGATCAACCAGACAGAAAATAAGTAAGGAGACAGAGGCACTGAACAACGTATTAGAACAGATGGACTTAATGGACATCTACAGAACACTCCATCCAAAAGCAACAGGATACACATTCTTCTCAAGTGCACATGGAACAGTTTCAAGAATAGATCATATACTAGGTCACAAAAAGAGCCTCAGTAAATTAAAAAAGATTAAAACTCTACGAACCAGCTTATCAGACCACAAAGGAATGAAACTAGACATAAATTATGCAAAGAAAACGAAAAGACCCACAAACCCATGGGGGCACCACAGCATGCTCCTAAATAACCAATGTATCAATGACCAAGTAAAAACAGAGATCAACCAATATATGGAGATATGGAGACAAATGACAACAATAATTCAACACTGCAAAGCCTGTGGGATGCAGCAAAGGCCTTGCTAAAAGGGAAATATATTGCAATACAGGCCTTCCTCAGGAAAGAAGAACAAGCCCATATGAACAGTCTAAACTAACAGTTAATGAAGCTAGAAAAAGAAGAACAAATGAGTCCCAAAATCAGTAGCAGGAGGGACATAATAAACATTAGAGCAGAAATAAATAAAATCAAGAAGAATAAAACAATAGAAAGAATCAATGAAAGCAAGAGCTGGTTCTTCAAGAAAATAAACAAAACAGATAAACCTCTAGCCAGACTTATCAAGAAAAAAACAGAGTCTACACACATAAACAGAATCAGAAATGAGAAATGAAAAATCACTACGGACACCACAGAAAGATAAAGAATTATTAGAGAATACTATAAAAATGTATATGCTAACAAACTGAATAACCTAGAGGAAATGGACAACATTCTAGAAAAATACAAACTTCCAAGGCTGACCCAGAAAGAAACAGAAAATCTGAACAGCCCAATTACCAGCAACAAAATTGAATTGGTAATCAAAAAAATTACCCAAGGATAAAACTCCTGGAACAGATGGCTTCACTGCTGTATTTTATCAAACATTTAGTGAAGACCTAATACCCATCCTCCTTAACGTTTTCCAAAAAGTAGAAGAGGAGGGAATACTTCCAAACTCATTGTATGAGGCCATTATTACTGTAATACCAATACCAGGCAAAGTAACCACAAAAAAGAAAATTAAAGACCAATATCCCTGATGAACCTGAATGCAAAAATACTCAACAAAATATGAGCAAACCAAATTCAAAAATACATCCAAAAGATCATCCATCATGATCAAGTAGGATTTATTCCAGGGATGCAAGAATGGTACAATATTAGAAAATCCATCAACATCATCCACCACATCAACAAAGAAAAGGACAAAAACCACATGATCATCCCCATAGATGCTGAAAAAACATTCGACAAAATTACATCCATTCACGATAAAAACTCTCAACAAAATGGGCATAGAGGGCAAGCACCTCAACATAATAAAGGCTATGACAAACCCACAACCAATATCATACTTAACAGCGAGAAGCTGAAAGCTTTTCCCTTAAGATCGGGAACAAGACAAGAATGCCCACTCTCCCCACTTTTATTCAACATAGTTCTGGAGTTCCTAGTGACGGCAATCAGACAACACAAAGAAATAAAAGGCATCCAGATTGGCAAGGAAGAAGTCAGCCTGTCCCTGTATGCAGATGACATGATATTGTACATAAACAACCCTAAAGAATCCACTCCAAAACTACCAGATCTAATATCTGAATTCAGCAAAGTTGCGGGATACAAAATTAATACACAGAAATCTGTTGCATTCCTATACACTAATGATAACCTAGCAGAAAGAGAAATCAGGAAAACAATTCCATTCACAATTGCATCAAAAAGAATAAAATACCTAGTAATAAACCTAACCAAGGAAGTGAAAGAACTATATTCTGAAAACTACAGGACACTCTTAAGAGAAATTAAAGAGGATACTAACTCACAGACTGCTAGAAGGGACTAGCAGTTACGAAAGGGGAGGGGTGTGGGAGGTCAGTATTGAGGGAGGGAGAAGGGGTTTGAGGGGCATTGTGTTTAGTCACATGGTGTGGGGGGTCACGGGAAAGACAGTGTACCACAGAGAAGACAAATAGCGAATGTGTGGCATCTTACTACACTGATGGACAGTGACTGCAATGGAGTATGGGTAAAGACTTGATAATATGGGTGAATGTAGTAACCACATTGTTTTTCATGTGAAACATTCATAAGAGTGTATATCAATAATACCTTAATTTAAAAAAATGTAAGGAGTAGGGGGGGGCAGTTCATATGTGACATTTGTAGTTGTGGGTAAAATTGCAATATTTCCACAATCTGTTGCCTGGCTTTAGAGCATCTGCGTATCAATAGGTGTTTCCACAGGGTGGAGAGAATTAGTCAATCTACATACCAATAGGTAATTGCAAGGGCTTGAGGGTTTTTCTGGACCTGGACCAGAGAAGAGAGGTTGGGTGGGACTCATCTGCTGCAGCCTCGTCCAGAGAGAGATGGGATGACTACTTTTAAAAAATAAATGGGTTTCTTAAACTTTATTTCTCCCTTTGACTGATTTCAGTTACATCTGGCAGTAGTCTGCAGGACCTCTGAACCCGAAATCTCTCTTCATGGGGGCAGCCATTGGGCAGGCTGCCTCTAGGGATGATGGGGAGTCCCCAGTGGCTGCAGTGGTAGAGGGTGCAGCTTTATTTTGGAACCCCCTGTATGTGGGGCTTCTGATTGTGGAGGCCCTAGTGGGAAATTGATCTAGGGTAAAGCACCTCCTAGAGGGGTGGAGCGTTCCCAGTACTGGGAAAGAGAGGAGCACTGGAAGCTGCAGAATTAGACCTCTGTGAGATAAAAGACTGCTTAGAGACCCTGAGTGGCTGTGTAGCAGCTGGGATGGTAGGATCTCTTTTCATCGAGAAAGTGAAAAGTGTTATTGAAGACAGAGAGAGGATTATCGAGGAGAGGGAGGATCATTGAAGAGAGAGAATGGGTTATCTGGGGAGAGAGAGACTTAGACAGGAGAGAGACACACTTCAGCATCTCTTGGAGATGCTGTGTGATGACCTATGGGATTCCCTTAAAGAAGGGAGACAGTGAGAGGACCGGTCGTGTTCTGGTAAATTCCTTAGCAACGAGGGCAGAGGCAGCAGGAGAGTCCGAGTTGCAGAAGGTCATGAGGGAGGGGGAGGGGGCAGGAAAGAGCAGTGCCTTCAGCTCAGGAGATGGTGGAGGAGGTGTCAGGAGAATATGAGGGGGTAGGGCCAAGAGCCCATCTGTTGCTGAGACCACCACCTGAAGCACCAGCCTTTCTTGTATTAAAGGCCCACCTGGTTGTTAATTACAGCCAGTCAAAGCACAACAACCGCAGACTCCAGAGGGGGAGGAGCCCCTCCCTCCCCAGGTTGTGGAGCCCCCCCCCCCCCCCCCCCGTGCTCCACGCCTATGCCCAAGTTGAGCTGGTGGACACGAGCATCCGGTATCAGCAGAAGCCATCAGAACCTCTGCCTACATGGCTTTTTCATCTCTGGGGTATGGGGGTGGAAGACATTGTTACATTGGGTTCTGAAATGAGTAGACTGGCTTCCCTGATGATTCACCTCTCTCTCCCACAACAGTTGCCAAGTGCCCATCACACCTCAGGGAATAGGTTGCTTCTGGACTGGCTGACAGCAAGCCATCAGGGCAGTGTGGCCTAATCAGGGTGATTTACCATACTTACACAATAGGTGGAAAACATATGCAGAGCTCCAGCAGGTGTTGTGGGAATTGGGCATGAAAAATATCTATAATATGGATCCCTAGGACCCTGATGAGAAGTTGTTCACCATAGAAATGAGGAATCTGGTGCTCCATACAGCTCCCCCATGTCTCTTTTAGTCCCTATTCTTTCCCCCCACATAGCACAACCCATAGTGATGCTACTCATACTTTAGCAGATCTGGGGGACATTGAGACAATAAGAGCCCAGAGGGAATTATGGGCTGCAACTGAAAGGAGAGGTGCAAAGGCCCCATGAAGGTCTCAAGGACCGAGATGTGGGTTAATTTAATAAAAGCTGGAGTAGTGAAAGAAAAACTTGATAGGCAGCCTAATAGAATCTTATTAGAACTGTGGCACCAATTAAATCCATAACAGCAGTTCCAGCTGCTGAGGTCCAGGACATGGAAGCTGTAGGCAAAGCCCCATGTCTGGCCTGTATCCCTGCAAGACTTCTTGGGGTACAGCACTCAGGCTCTGCCTGGATCCTCACCCCTACAGGATGACAATTCGGCATCATGGTTCAACTGAGGGAAGGGTCAAGGCCCCCACCTTGGGGTACACAGTGGGGACCAGAGGCCACATGTAGAATTATATTCATTAGCCCCCTGTGAACGTACAACATGTCGGCCCTGGTGGACACAGGAGATGAATGCTCAATGATTTATTGTGATCCGGAGGGTTTTCCAGGGACCTCCCCCCAATACTGTTTTCATGGTGGGGCTGAGTGGAACAAGCCTGAATCCCCTTGGTAATAGGGTGTCTAATACTGTGTGTGATGTTATGCTCATGTCTGATTACCTTACAGATAAATGTGACACTTTTTAAAGGGGTTTTTTGGTCTTGTAGGCTACTGGAGAGTGTTTATTCCACACTTGGCATAAATTCTGAAGCCGTTTTGCCATTTGGTATGAAAGGGCATCAGGTGGGGCTGGCATGAAACATGTGCATTTACCTCCACTGTTGCAAAATGGATAGTCAAGGCCATGTCATGTTCTGATGAGACAGACCCATCAGGGCCCTCTGAGCTGGATGTCCACGTGACTGAAGATGGCCATGGCTGGGCTCCGGCAGTGCCTTGTAGACTGTTTGCCTTTCACATAGACCCAGGTGCATTGGCTAGCAGCACAGCCTGCCTTGGGCACAAGATAATCTAGGCTGTAATCTGTCAGTGGGGCCTGTCTTTGACCTTTGAAGAGATCAATGGAGCCACATCAGATGTGCACTTTATGACTGAGTTCCACAGCAGTCTGGAGACTTCGTGGCCTTGCACATTTCAACACATGTCTAAAGCCAGGTGAGATATTCTGGAAATGTTACAATTTTACCCACACGCAGCTTCTCTTCTCTGTAAGAATGTGATGAGCTGCCACCCTTGTTTTATACCCTGCCCCTTAAAGGTCAGGAGAGTGTTTACCAGGATTCCCCACCCTTTTTGGCTCCTGTCTTTTGATATTAAGGTGAATACCTGGAACTCCCTGGTGGAGGGCAGTTATAATGCCACCAGCATGTCTGTTGACACCCAAGTATCATAATCATTTGACTTTTATTATTATATGTAAGAATTGTGATTCTGGGCATGTATAAATCCTCATTTTTCAAGTGCCCTGTTTTTGACTTTCGAGAAAGAAACCCAAAGGTAAATTATAACCATCACCATTCCTGGCCAGTCCTAAGTCATTCTCGAATACTGTAAATAACCTTGGGTGTGGAGGTGAAATGAATTATTGGGAAAGCAAAGTTTTCATAAATATAAAATGATTTGTGTAACTCTTAAAGAAGAAAGGAATCTTTTTCTGTAAATGAAAAACTCATTTACAGACATTATATTACATTCCAGGTGCTGGAAACACAGGTGGTTAAGATTGGTCCTTTCTTCAAGCATGAAAGATAAGAAATGAAATGGGCTTTTTTCTTTTCTTTATTCTGGGCTCAGAGGGATTAAATGTCTTACCCAAGATCCCAAAGTAAAGCAGATGGAGTTAAGATTCAAATGTGAACTGATCCCATTTGAAAGCTTGTTTTCCTGCTCTTTCACAGTGATTTCTCAAAATTGTAGTATTTCAAAAGTCCTCCTTCCTTCACCTGGCCTAACAGTATATTAATTTTTATAAAAGTGACCTATCTTGTTTATGAAAGTTGTCTACTACTGAGTATCATTTATATAGCCCTGCTTTCTTTTTAATACATGAATCTCGATAAATAGATTTTTAAGTTCAGGCATGGAGATGCCTCAACTGGTACCTAGAAAATTTTTGCCTTGTGTTCAGGTAACCGGGCAACCTTTTTTTTCCTGTTAATTTAGAAGTGTGATAGGCAAATACATCTGAGTTAGAATCTCTAGGCTGCTTCTTTTCTCTTCTTACCCATAAAAAAAAATCACCAATAATACAGTGTCAGTTCCTGTTTAACATGCATGCCATAGTAGTAGAAGAGAAAAGGAGCAGTTGGTGTAAAACGGCAACAGAGGACAAACAGATTGAGATCTGAACTTAGAATGGGATCTGTAAATCCTCTAAATCAGCAGTTCTCAACTGGGAGTAGAAGATTTTGCCCCCAGGGGGCATTTGGCAATGTCTGGAGATAATTTTGATTGTCTAGAGGATTGGTAGGGATTTTACTGGTATTTAGTGGGCAGAGACCAGAGATTCTTGCTAAACATCCTACCTGCACAGGACACACCTGCATGACAGAGATATGCAGCCCCAACATGTCAGTAGGATCTTGGTTGAGAAACCATGCAGTATACAAAGTAGATGGATACCACAGGATCACGCCACTGAAACTTCAGATAGTTCAGTGGTTTCCAAACTTTTCAGGTGTAGAATTCTTGAATAGAAGCTCACCTATGATACCACTGAATACAACAGGCCAAAACAGAACTGCACTGAATAGGGAAAAAGACCTCAGACTCATATGCCACATGAAGATGACTCAAAGCAGATTTCATCCTAAAAATATTTCAATTAAAGAGGGGAAGAACTGTGTAACATGCCTGGAAAAGAATATTGCTCCCGGGATATCTGGCCTAACGGTGGCTTCTTCCAGAGCAGGGGAGAGAGATGGCCCTGGACTGCAGTTTGTAAGCAATAAACGGGTTTTAAACTTAATTTCTCCCTTTGACTGATTTCGGTTTTTAGAGGTATTTTGCCCTGGGATTTCTTCTCCCCATTCTTACAGTCACTCACCCTGGTCCTTACATCCAGGTATTTAGCTGGTCCTAGTTGATAATTTTTATATTTATTACCTCTTAATTATTTTTTCCACTTATTGCCCCAGTGCAACTGTTATTTCTTCATGTTATGTGCATTAAATAAATAAATTCTCCTCTATCTTACCTCTAGTCAAATACCTCTGTTGTTCCTGAGTTTGAAAAAAAACGAATGTTTTCGAAAAGGCTTATTTCACAGAAATGTTTCAAGGGCTTCTGTAGGGAGAGTTGGGTCTCCAGCAGAAGGAGGCTAAGTGGAGCTTTTCTCTAGAGAAGTTCTGCTTTTTTATGTCTACTGCAGCATGTGGGGAAGTGAAGGTGTGGGTGGTCTTCAAACTATGGAAGAAAACAAAGTAATACTAACCAGTAAAGAATGAGGTAGAGAGGAATAAGATGCTGCTAACCAGGTTGTGCCCCCCTAGGCTGGCATCTCTACCCATTGCTTGATCCATCTTTACTACAAAGCTTTTTTCTAACCAAATTAGCCAAATTAAAACCTTCAAAGTAATCTTTTGTTGACCAACCCTATCCTTTTTTTTTTTTTTTTGGTATCATTAATCTACAATTGCATGAAGAACATTATGCTTACTAGGCTCCCCCCTTCACCAAGTCTCCCCCACATACCCCTTCACAGTCACTGTCCATCAGCGTAGTAAGATGCTGTAAAATCACTACCTGTCTTCTCTGTGTTGCACAGCCCTCCCCATGCCCCCCCCCCACACTATACATGCTAATCGTAATGCCCCCTTTCTATTTCCCCGCCCTTATCCCTCCCTTCCCACCCATCCTTCCCAGTCCCTTTCCCTTTGGTAACTGTTAGTCAATTCTTGAGTTCTGTGATTCTGCTGCTGTTTTGTTCCTTCAGTTTTCCTTTCTTCTTATACTCCACATATGAGTGAAATCATTTGGTACTTGTCTTTCTCCGCCTGAGCATAATACCCTCTAGCTCCATCCATGTTGTTGCCAATGGTAGGTAGGATCTGTTTTTTTCTTATGGCTGAGTAATATTCCATTGTGCATATGTACCACATCTTCTTTATCCATTCATCTACTGATGGACATTTAGGTTGCTTCCATATCTTGGCTATTGTAAATAGTGCAGCGATATACATAAGGGTGCATCTGTCTTTTTCTAACTGGAGTGCTGCATTCTTAGCAACCCTATCCTTTTTTAAGTTACTTGTCTATCCATTCATCCATCTTTGTGGTGGTGGTAAAAAACATATAGCATACAATTTACCATTTTAACTTTTTAAAAATACACAGTTCAGTAGTGTTAGGTATATTCACACTGTTGTGCAACAGATCTCCAGAAATTTTTCATCTTGCAAGTTCGAAACACAATACCCATTGAACAACAACTCCCATTTTCCCCTCCCTGGCAGCCCTTGGTAACCACCAGTTGACTTCATGTTGCTATGAATTTGACTGCTCTAAACCTCATATAAAGGAATCATAACAGCATTTGTCTTTTTGTGACTAACTTATTTCCATTAGCATCATATATCCCCAAGGCTCATCCATGTTGTAGCATGTGTCAAAATGTCTTTCATTTTTAAGGTTGAATAATATTCCTGTGTGTGTGTGTGTGTGTGCCACATCTAGTCTGTCCACCTATCTGTCAGTGTACATTAGGTTGCCTTCACCTCTTTGCTATTGTAATACTGCTATGAAAAGTGTTGTACAAATATCTCCTCCAGATTCTGCTTTTAATTCTTCTGCATATATGCCCAGAAATGGGATTACTGGATCATATTATAGTTCTGTTTTTCCCATAATGATTGATCCATTTTACATTTCCAACAGTGCACAAAGATTCCAACTTCTCTGCATCCTTGCCAACATTTGTTAATCCCTTTATTTATAAGAAGTACTATATTCCCTTAAAATTCTGCTGAATAGAGTACCACTGCCCTCTTTTTTCAAAGAATTAATGCACAGAAAGGACCAGATATATCTACCAGTTTATGGGTAAATTCATGACAATACCTTGTATTTATAACTTGGCATTAGATTATTGTATTTGTCCATAAACCGAAATTCATTACTTCTATTTGTTCATTGAGCAAACAGTCTAACATGAATCTCCTTAAACTAGTTGTAATCACATTTTAGATAGATTCCATTTGTTACTGTCCAAGTTGTACTTGCTCTCAGTGCTTGGAAGCTAGCTGAGCATAGGACACCTCTGATTGTGCTGAAACTAAAGAGTAGAATAATGTTTGCTATCTGCAGCAACCAGTCCAAATTGAGCCCTTATTTTCCATATTACCTGAATTTATAGCATCTGAGTGAAGATCCATTAAATGACTAATTCTGTAATCCACATGTCTCAAACACTTTGATCTGCTTCTACCTCAGAGTATTGTAAAAGTGAGCACATTTGCCAGCTCTTTGCATTCTAGAAGCACAGCTTCTTTTAATAAAATATACCTGTAACAAGTCTCTGATCCATCCTTGTCATAAAGCTATATTGCTTATGTTAAAGAAATAAACAGATTCAAATGAAAAAGGAAAAATAAATGGATTTTTAAATGAATTACTATGTGAAGAATATTTTTTCTTCTTTAAATTTGAAGAAAATATTTATATACGTGAAAGGGTATCTCACCGCAACCCTCCTTACCTCAGAATGACTCAGGAGACATGGGTTCACACAAGAGATTTTATTATCTGAAAGAGAAATGGCTGCCCCCAGAGAGAGGGAGCAGCAGCTTGTGGGTGAGGAAGCGCATTTTTAAGGAGTAGGGGTAGAGTGTGTTCTGCATGGGTGATTGGATCCTAAGGGGTGGGCAACCGTCTGGTCATTGGTGATTGAATCTTAAGGGATGGGTGACCATGTGGTCAGTGGTTATTGGATCTTAAGGGGTGGGGGTCTTAGCATGCCAGAATTTGCCTTCATTGCCATCTTTTTCTTTTCTTAATTCGGCCTCTGGGGAACTGGGCATAGAATCTCATTCTCTAGCTACTTCCTGCTGGAAGGGGGCATAGATTCTGGGATTAGTGAGGCCATTGCTGTAGAGTTGGGGAAGGGCAGGCATCTTGAGATGATTCATGATGTCATCTAGCTGGTTTCGTTATTCTTTGTGAGAAGGCCTTGATAGCCCTGGAGGTGTAACTGGTTGACAGTATGGTTAGAAATTTTCAAAATTTTATTATGAATTAATTTTTGGAATAGGTTAATGAAGCTGGGAAAGAAAAGGAGAAGAAGAATAATGAAGGTAATAGGGGCTAGGAGGTGCAGGAGCCAATTGAAGGGGTAAGCGAAGTTTTCTAGGAGTTTTGAGGCTTGTTCATGGAGGTGTTTTGCGCCATCCCAGACGAGACCAGATTTGTTGGTGTAGAAGCAGCATTGTTCTTGGAGTAGGGCACATATGCCGCCTTATGCAGCTGTAAGGAGGTCCTGTTTGGGTTGTAGAGTAGATTACTGGAGGATTTGTTGTCTGCGGAGTTGAAGGTGTAAGCGGTCCTATTGGGATGGAGGAGAATCATGAAGAATGCATTTTTAAGGTCAAAGACAAAGAAGTAAGTAGAAGAGGTGGGGATAGTGGATAATAAAGTATAGGGGTTAGGGACTACTGGATAGATTGAAATAACAGCTGCACTGATAATTCTTAAATCTTGAGCTAGCGTATAAGAGCCATTAGGATTTTTGATAGCCAGTATCAGGGTGTTGTAAGGGGAATTGGCTGGTCTCAAAAGGCCCTTTTGTAGAAGGGGTATTGAGCTTGTGAGGAGAAGGAGGTAGGGTCTTTGAGTTTGATGGTTACGGATGGGTAGGTGGCGATAGAGGAGGGAGAGGTGTCCCAGACTGTGGGGTTTACTTGGCAAGGGGGTAAGGGAAAAGGGGAGGGAGGTGGGTCTGGAATGGTTTGGAGAGCAAGTAGAAAAGGGATCAAAGGCGAGTCAGGGTTGAGGCGTGGGCTAAAGGTAAAGGAGATAAGAGCCCCTAGCTTGGATAAAAGGTCTCTTCCCATAAGGGGAACCGAACAACAGGGAATCACTAAAAAGGAGTGAGAGAGAGTAATGCCCTTAAAGAGGCAGTGAAGCATGGGAGTTTGTAAAGGTTGATAAGGTGTGCCCTCTACCCCGACTATAGAGGACTGGGAGAGGGAGGTAGGTCCCCAAAACTCCTTCAGGACTGAGTAGGTCCAAAAGGAAAGAGATGGGCCTACCCACTACCACAGTGGTTACCCTGGGCTCCTGTACAATGATGGTAGTGGTCAGGTGGGGGAGTCCTGGGCCCCCTCAATCATCAGTTGCCAGACCCAGAAGGTCTATGTGTGGAGTGTTAGAGCTGGATGGCCTGGCACCTCTCAGTGTGCAAGGACAGTCAACGACCCACTGTCCCTCCTGATGGCACTTAGGGCATGGACTGGGGGGCTTCCGGGGATTTGGGCAGGCTCTAGCTCAAGAACCCATTTGACCACATTTGAAGCGTGGACCAGGAGGTCCTCCTGGCTGCTTAGGAAGTGAGGATACCCAAGCACCAGTAGTTGGGGTAGGTTGAAAGGCCTTAGCCAGCATTTGATATTTTTGTTGATGGACCTTTTCATCTCTTCCATTATATACTTTGAAGGCCACTGCCAGGACTTTTGCCTGAGGAGTTAAGGGTCCCTTCTTCAGACATTTAAGTTTAGCGTTAATGTTGGGGAAACTGGGTGAAGAAGTAGGTCATTAATAATTGTCTCCCATCTGGGGTCTCAGGGTCTAGGTTTGTATATTGTAAAAGAGCTTTGGTGAGGCGGTCTAGGAATATAGAGGGATTCTGATTTTTATCCTGAATAACCTCTTGGAGTTTTTCATAGTTAATGGCTTTATTGGCTGACTTCCCGAGACCCGCCATAAGGCAGGTGATGAATTGATCTTGATTGTTGGCTCCCCCTGCCGTATTATAGTTCCAATTAGGGTCTCGGTCAGGAACCGCCTCAGCACCAGTTGGATGAGCTGGAGTAGTTTGGTGAACCTCATCAGCATGAGTTCTAGCCCGTTCCCAGACTCGCCTATAGTCCTTGGGCAAAAGTGTGTTGGATAGTATCATGTGAATGTCATGAAAGGTAAGATCATATGACTGAGTTAGGTACTGGAACTCTTTTATGTAATTACCTGGGTTGGAGGTGAAAGAGCCTAATCTTTTCTCAATTTGAGATAGGTCGGAGAGAGAGAAAGGGACATGGATCCGGATGATGCCCTCTGTACCGGGTACTTCCCATAGTGGGGCTAGGATCTGGGTTCGAGAGCGAGTGACTGGAGGGCTTGGTGTGGGACTGAGTGAGGGAAGGGGAACTGGTTGTGGAGGAGGAGGAGGTGCTGTAGCTCCTGCAACGGCACTAGGGGAGCTGGGAGGGTTGGGATTTTGATCTTGCAGAGAAGGAGGTTGGGATGGGAGAGGAACTGGTGCTTGAGGGGGAGCTGTAGGGGTTTGGGACCTCTAGGGAGGAGGTTCATCAGTAGGGTCAAAGTCAGAGGACATGGTGGTAATTGGTGGGTGGTGGGGTGAAGTTTTTTAGAGCGAGGAGAAAATGTTTAGGATTGCAAGGCAGACAGAGAGCGGGCTTGGTTCAGAGGTAGGAGAAAGCCTGGATATATTGGATCTCTTTCCATTTGCCTGTGCGCTCACAGAAGTTGTATTAAGTCACGGAGAATTTTAGAATCTAATGAGCCATTGGGAGGCCATTTAGACTCATTGTCCAAGGAATATTGTGTCCAGATCTCATTACAGTAGCAAATAAGCTTAAAAGGTTTGAGGTCTGGAGTGAGGTGGAGGGGTTTTAGATTATTGAGTAAGCACCCTAGTGGTGAATCTGCAGGAATGGAGGGGCCAGATCCCATGGTGAGAATGGGACTGTTCACAAGTCGCTGAGGCATCCCTGAGCAATTGAGAAGGTTGCAGAGAAGACCAGACACAGTTAGGGGGTTGTCACCACCTCTAACCGAGCGGTTGGGGCAAAAATGCCAAGGAGGCTCGGTACCTGGTACCAGGAGTTTACAAGTAGATAAAGGGAGACCGGGCCTCAGTTAATGAGGATTCTCACCATGGGGAGGCAGAGAAGGGTCAACTATGGGGGTCAACTGTGACTCTGAAAGTCATGGTTGGGGGTGCCGCTGTCCCGGAGGAGCCCTTGGGGGTGCCGTACACTCAATAGTCACTTCCCAGGTTCCAAAGGGACATTTAAGTCGACCATGAAGGGGAGACTTACCAAATTGAAGGCCGGTGTTGGGCGAGAAGAGGAGCGACTGGGGAAATGGACGGTGAGCCCATGGTGGAGGATTGGGCAGTGAGGGTTCCCAAAGCAGCTCAGGTTCCCGGAGGAAGAGCAAAGTCAATGGGAGACCCTCATCCAAAGTAACGGCATCAATGAAAGGGTATCTCACCATCACCCTCCTTACCTCAGAACGACTCAGGAGACACGGGCCCACACAAGAGATTTTATTATCTGAAAGAGAGAGTGGCTGCCCCCAGAGAGAGGGAGCAGCAACTCGTGGGTGAGGAAGCACGTTTTTAAGGAGTTAGGGGTAGGGTTGGTTCTCTGTTGGTGACCGGATCCTAAGGGGTGGGGGTCTTAGCGTGCCAGAATTTGTCTTTAGTACAGACATTTGAAAATGAAATGCTTCATTGTAGAATCTAATGATAGAAAAGCTGTCTCAGTGTTAAAAACATTGGTGAAGATGATGCCGTGGTTCTTGCTCACAGAGTCGAAAATAAACTTCGCAAATACTCAAAATAGGAGAGTAGGGAGAGGCTTTTATTTTAGAGATAAAGTGAGAGGACAGAGCTTCTGGTTTTATAGGCAGTTGAGGATTTTCCCCCGAACATGATAAAGGACTTAGGGGTGTGGACTTGTTAAGGGGTCTTAGAATGTTCATCCTTGATGAGATATTAACTCCCTTTTCTCATCAGTCCTCCAGGTAATTCTGCAAAATTAACATAAGAAATTTACTGCAGATTTATTTCACAAAATAGCAGCTTCTTGGTCTGGGAGCATACCAATCATCAATCAAGACTGCCTGCCCTGCCCTCAAGGTGGGTGAGTTATTGTCTGTTTGCTGAAGAGTTTAACAAACATGTTAATCATGTTGCCAGAGTGGTGAAAAATTGATTACTGACTGCTGCAAAGGATGTGATCAATTAGGAAGGAAAAAATCGTTCCAAAATAAAACAGGAGAAAGGGATATTTAATGATTAAACGTTCATTGTCAGACAGTTACTCTTTGTAGATGTGCATGTACTTGTATGTAGTTAATTTGAAAATTCAAGTTTTGTGGTGGTGGAGGTGATTGAGATGAAGGTAGTTAAACAGTGTATGCTATCTGTCTGCCAGAATGCAAGCAGAATTAAAAGAGAGTAGAGACTTCCAACTGTAGTTCAGGTCTTTATGTTTCTTTCTCATCCTGCCCCATCTTTCACAAACCTCTATTTCTATTAGAACTGCTGAGGAAACCCTTGCAGTTGCTAGAACACAGCATGACTTCCCTGAGTTGGGCTAGGAGTGGCATTGCAGAGACTGTCATGTCTGTAAAGTACTTTTAGAGCTCTAGAGTAGAGAAGTATTTTTTATTTTATAATAGAAACTTCTCCTTTACCAATATT
The DNA here is from genome assembly GCF_040802235.1 of Manis javanica. Taxonomy (NCBI): domain Eukaryota; kingdom Metazoa; phylum Chordata; class Mammalia; order Pholidota; family Manidae; genus Manis; species Manis javanica. Next base: position 69,323,987 of record NC_133157.1, read on the forward strand.
TTATAAATGCAGCTTTTACTTGTGCTGTTGGGCTCTGAAATGATGTCTTCTTTCTGATTTGGATTTTAGCTGTAAAAGGTAGAAGCCAGAAATCTAAGAATTCCTTAAAATTAGATATTCTATTCTGTGATGAGATTTGTGAGAATTATTGCTGGAATTCCTTAGAGAGTTACCTGGAAACAGATATGGTCTGGGGAATCATGGTCAAGGAAAGTGAAAGACGCAAATACTTAGAGCTGACCCATCACAGATACCTAGATTTCACTGTAACCCCAGAACTATGAGTTTTCCCATTTTCTTATAGCATCTTAAGCAAGTAGATAATTAATATACCTGTATTAAACTTTATGTTTTATACAAAGCTCTGTTTCACATATATTGGATTCTAATAAGAACCCTGGGGAGGTAGGATTGGCAGATGAGAATGTGGCCTTAGAAAAATTAGGTGATGTATGCTAGGCACAGCTAGTAAGCAGCAGGTTCAGAATTAGAATACAGGTTTCTTTCTTTCTTTCTTTTTTTTAATAATCTCTCACTCCTGACTTTAATTTTAATGTCAAATCTCTAAGCTTTGACTCAAAGTCATTCATCATGACTTGAACCATTCTTATATCTTAAACCAAAACAGAGCTTTCTGTTACATAATGAAAATGGATCTGTTAGAAAGCTTTATTTTGTATAAGCAGATTTTCCTTAATCAACAAGAACCAAGAAACTGGACCTGGATTTGAAAGTTAATTTAATATAATCTACTTGTTTTTTTAGGGGGAAAAAATTGTCCCTAGGAAGAGTCCAGGGCTGTGATGGGGGATATTACCCCAAGCACAGCTCTTTTCTGGACAAAGAAGATGGAATCCCTATGTATAACAGATAAGAAATTTGGTTCAATTTGCAGTTATTTTAAATACCATCTTCAGTATACAAGACACTGTGCTGTATGTTATAGAAAACAGCAAAGTGAATCTCCAACACCAAGGAACTTTTGATCTACTAGGAGAGATGGGCCTACAAATAACTCAGGCAGATTGTGAGAAGTGCTAGATTTAAGAAAAATGAGAAAGAGACCCAGAGGGCACAAGGTAGAGGAATAATAAAATGAAAACAGGAGAGATGGTCTAGAAAATATACTAATTAAAGATAGAAGACTGCTACAAATGACGTTTGCAGGAAACCCTGTGAAAAAGACCAGGAAATGGAGGGAAAATGAGCAAGAATCTATTCTCTTTGATAGGCAATGCTGGTAATCTCAAACTATCTCTGTATGTCTTGTCTTTGGGCTCCACATAAATTGTCATTTGTCCATTCATGTGCTCGTTAGTTTTTCTTTTCCTCTTGTTATGTAATCTCAGTGATCCATAAATATTAATTAGGTAATGTTGTCAGTCAAAAAGGTGTGTCTGTCTTCTTTGGATTAATGAAGAGAAAACAAGTGAGAATTTTGGATTAGTGGTTGGATTTCTAGCCTGTAAAAAGTAGTTGATCTTTTTTTTCTCTTTTACCAAACCAAACAAAATGTATACATTGTTACATAATTCAATATTATCAGTCCCACCATGTATGTCAGTGTGTGACAATAAACTATATACTTTGGCCTTTTTGGTTATGTTCTTCAGAGCTATCATTTCTTGGAATAGGTTGAGGCTCAGATACTCAGTGATACGAGAGTTGTGTAACTACATTCCAGCCCTATTAAAATGTCCAAGAGTGGAGTTTTAGTCATAGGTTGCTCTTCACATCATAACCTGATGTATGGTGACTATAAACCCCAGCTTTACTCTTGCCTAGAACATTGGTCCTTAATATTAAAGGTTAAAATGGAGAGTTTTCATTACCTGTCTTCAGTTACTCACCTGTGCATGAAACCTTCTTTGTGACATTAATATTGATTGATACAGCAAGCTTTGATTTTAAATTTCCTGCCCCAAAGTGTAATGATTTTTATATTATCCTTTCTTCTGTACTACTCTCAGTCAGAGGTGAATACTTCATACACTTTTAGGAATGATTCTAATAAAATCGACTGCATGAGAGATAGTATAGTCCCTCTGAATTAGTTTCAGACTCTTCACATGGGGACACAGAAAAGGAAATCGGAACTTACTCAAAGTTCTTAGAATTTGGAGATATCATTTCCTTAAAAGCATTTTCTAAGTAACATACAATGTAATTTCTTTCTTTTTTTTTTTTGGATTATAAAGAACAGAAATTTATTTCTCATAGTTTGGAGCTGGTGTAAGATCAGGGTGTCAGCATGGCCAGGTTCTGGTGAAGGCCCTCTTTTAGTTTCAGACTTCCAACTTCTTGCTGTGTCCTCACAGGGTGGAAGAGAAAGGGGTCTTTCTGCCCCCTCCTTCTTAAAAGTTTTTATTAAGGTATCATTGATATACTCTTATGAAGGTTTCACAAGGAAAACAATGTGGTTATTACATTCATCCTTATTATCAAGTCCCCCCATATCCCGTTGCAGTCACTGTCCATCAGTGTAGTAAGATGCCACAGAGTCCCTATTTGTCTTCTCTGAGCTACGCTGTCTTCCCAGTGACCCCCCACACACCATGTGCACCAATCATGATACCCCACAATCCCCTACTCCCTCCCTCCATCCCTCCCCTTTGGTAACCACTAGTTCATTCTTGGAGTCTGTGAGTCTACTGCTATTTTGTTCCTTCAGTTTTGTTTCGTTGTTATACTCCACAAATGAGGGAAATCATTGGCACTTGTCTTTCTCTGCCTGGCTTATTTCACTGAGCATAATGGCCTCCAGCTCCATCTATGTTGTTGCAAATGGTAGGATTTGTTTCTTTCTTATGGCTGAATAGTATTTCATTGTGTATATGTACCACATCTTCTTTATCCATTCATCTACTGATGGACACTTAGGTTGCTTCCATATCTTGGCTATTGTAAAAAGTTCTGCAATAAACATAGGGGATGCACCCCTATGTTTATAGGTGATACCAACTGACTTCCCTCATTTGTGGAGTATAACAATGAAGCAAAACTGAAGGAACAAAATAGCAGCAGACTCAGAGACTCCAAGAAGGAACTAGTGGTTACCAAAGGAGAGGGGTGTGGGAAGGTGGGTTGGGAGGGAGGGAAAAGAGGATTGAGGGGTATTATGTTTAGTACACATGGTGTGGGGTATCATGGGGAATACAGTGTAGCACAGAGAAGGCGAATAGTGAATCTCTGGCATCTTACTACACTGATGGACAGTGACTGCATTGGGGTATGGGTGGGGACTTGATAATATGGGTAAATGTAGTAACCACATTATTTTTTCATGTGAAACCTTCATAAGAGTGTATATCAATAATACCTTAATTAAAAAAGAAAGAAAGAAAGAAAGAAAAAAAGAAAGAGAGAGAGAGAGAGAGAGAGAAAGAGAGAGAGAGAGGGAGAGGGAGAGGGAAGGAGGGAGGGAGGGAGGGAGTTATCTGTTTCCAGGTACCTCTCTAAAGAATTCCAGCAATAATTCTCACAAATCTCACTAAAGGATATAATTTCTAATTTTAAGGAATTCTTAGATTTCTGGCTTTTACCTTTTACAGCTAAAATCTAAATCAGAAAGAATACATCATTTCAGAGCCCAACAGCACAAGTAAAAGCTGCATTTATAAAATATTGGTAAAGGAGAAGTTTCTATTAGAAAAGGTAAAATATTTCTCTATTCCAGAGCTCAAAAAGTACTTTACAGACCTGACAGTCTCTGCAATGCCACTCCTAGCCCAACTCAAGGAAGTCAAGGAAGGAAGAGAGGGAGGGAGAGAGGGAGGAAGGAGGGAAGGAAGGAAGGAAGGAAGGAAGGAAGGAAGGAAGGAAGGAAGGAAGGAAGGAAGGAAGGAAGGAAGGAAGGAAGGAAGGAAGGAAGGAAGGAAGGAAGGAAAATAAACATAGGGGTGCATATGTCTTTTTTAATCTGAGAATTAGGAAGGAAGGAAGGAAGGAAGGAAGGAAGGAAGGAAGGAAGGAAGGAAGGAAGGAAGGGAGGGAGGGAGGGAGGGAGGGAGGGAGGGAGGAAGGAAGGAAGGAAGGAAGGAAGGAAGGAAAATAAACATAGGGGTGCATATGTCTTTTTTAATCTGAGAATTTGTTTCCTTCAGGTACATTCCTAGGAGTGGAATTCCTGGGTCAAATGGTATTTCTATTTTTAGTTTTTTGAGGAACCTCCATATTGTTTTCCACAATGGCTGAACTAGTTTACATTCCCACCAGCAGTGTGGCAGGGTTCCCCTTTCTCTGCATTCTCGCCAGCATTTGTTGTTCCTAATCTTTTCTATGTTGGCCTTCCTAACTGGTGGAAGGTGACCATACAGTGTAATTTCTTAATAGGGTTTTACAGTCTTACTGTCAGCACAGATTACTTAAAGCCACTGCAGGAAATGTGACCTTATGGAACTCTGTCGATGAGTTTCTGTTATTTATACACAAAAGGTGGAGCACTGCAGCTCATGGATTACAAAAACACCTAGTCATCACATATGTAAGAGTATTAGAGGTGGAGCTGAATTATGATAAAGGTTAAAGTGTAATAATCAAGCAAGAAATGAAGGCAGTACCAGAGAAGTTGTGGCAGGGCTCTGTAAACCTTTTTACTTCTAGCAAGCACTAGAAATAAATCAGTTCTTTTCCCCTTAGTATTTATTGTCTAGATCAGTGATTGTCAGATCTTTTGTTCTCAGGACCTCTTTAAACTCTTAAAAATTACTGAAAACCTGAGAGAGCTGGGTTTATATGTGTTTATGTGAGTTATATCTATTGATACTTATTATATTAGATATGAGAAATGAGACATTTAAAAAATAATTACTCAATAAATAATGTGAATATAAGAAATGTGTCCATTGATGATCATTAATAACTTACAAAAAATAACTTGAAACAAAAATATTTGTGAGATGTGTCATTGTTTTATATTTTTACAAATTTCTTTAGTGCCTGGCTAGTAGAAGGAAAAGAAAAGGGTGAATTTTAAAGAGAGTAAAGGTAAATTTTATTAATCTTTTCCAGGTAATTGTAGAAATTCGTCTTTGATACTATACCGAATCTTAACGAGTGGTAGTTCTCTGAAGGTTAGTTGCAATGTAGAATCTGAGCCATATCAATGAATACTTTAACCCTGTTTTACTAAAATCCCTCGGTGTGTCTTGTGCTTTGAGTGGATCTTCCTCTCATGCATGATTTTGTAACATCATGCACTTGTTTATTTGGAAAATATTAGTTCACTGAGTTACTAGAGATGTTGCAAATGCTGATAGGTTTTGTCATACAATATAGAGTCATGCTAATATCACAACAATGTCATTAATAAATCTCAATGTCATTAATAAATCTGTGGATTTTTTATTTTTGTTTTTAAACTACGAGCTTGTGAGGGTGATGAGTGAAAGGAAAGGAGCGACACATAGCAGCAATTCACCGGAGAGCTCCGCTTTATTAGGGAAAGGTGCTGGGTTACATAGGAAGGGGCATGAAATGATTGAGGTGTCACTTCTATGGGGCTGGTGGCTGTTGGCTAGGTGCTGGGATTGGGAGGGGGGCGAGAGGTGATTGGGCTTCAGGTGGCGCCGGCGGGAACTGAGGACCCCCCCCCCCCCCCCCGAAGAGAAGCCGGAAGTTTGCCATCTTACTGGTGGGGGCCCTTCCATGAGTGCAGTGATTAGTAGTACATTTGGTGCCACCCATCTTTGTGTATGCTAAGGTGACAGCACGTTCAATACTCACTACAAAGAATGATACTCAAAGTAAGTTCAAGAGACTTTTAAAGATTATCGATAAGGACAATTCAAAGCTGGGCTAGAATCTAGGTCTCCTGTTGCCCAAATCAGTGCTATTTAAAAAATTTTTCTAGTGCTTACAGTGGTCCATTGAAAAACTTCAAATTTTGTCCCTGATTTTCATCCTTAAATATCTATTCAACATTTTTTACCTTTCAATTTCTTTTTCTTTCCTTTTGTGTTTCTCACTGTAAAAAATAAATAGGGTTCCATTTTTTTAAAGTGTACAACTGTTTCTATTGTCAGTAAAAATGGTTTATAGGAGGGACCTGTGCTTTTAGTTGACCAGTTTCCACCAAAGTGATTAGTGGTGGTATCGTCAAGATTGGTTGTTTTTGGAAACTGTATTGCATGAAGAAATGAAAAGAAGGCAAAAACCTTGATTATTTTAACACCTTTGCAATTCTCTTATCAATGGACTCACAAAATACTCAAAATACAGCTTTTTTTAACGGAAATTAGGTTAAGATTTACTTTTAGGTGAATTTAAAGTTTTTCCTTACTATCCATTTTGTAAGAAAAAAACATTCAGGAGTGATAAAATAATTTACAGCTGTTTTAAAAGATGTTTCAAGAAACTGAATACATTTTATGACAACTTGAAATGCCTATCTGTTATCATAAAATAATATTTAAACTATTCCATGCTTAAGATGGAGATTGATTGATTAGACAAATGTAGTACTAAGGTGGAAAAAATGTAGAAACTCAATTATTTTTAGACTTTCTCTTACTCTATTCCCCATGAGGACGAAACCTTGGGAGTAAGAGCTTTGAAAAAGAAGGCACACAAAGGACCCATTTATGTGGCAGCGAAACTGGAAAGTTGTAAATGTTTTTAAAAATCATGTAACTTACATTTTCACAAACATGTTTCACATTTATAAAAAGGAAATGACATTTTAAAATAGTATGTATGAGTTCTTGTACCTCCTTATAAGACAGGTATATTTAATATTCACATAGCTACTAGCCTAATAAAACCTGTTTTTCCAAATGAATTTAAATTTGAAAAGAGCATAACTGCTTTCAGCAATAGAATTCCTTCTTTTCTCAGAATTGGCCATGATAGGCTCAACCAGCAATAGGAATACTGGAAAGCCCCCATCTCAAGGCAGCTGTTTCATTGATACAGTCAAGGGTTCTCAAGTGGTGGTATGCATAAGAATTTCTTGAAGAGTATAATAGATAGATCCTTGGGACCCATTCTCAGGTTTCTAATTATGTAAATAACAGGGAGAGCCTAACAATCTGCATTTTAATAAGCTATGCAGGTGTTTGATTCAGTGTGAAGAGTCACTGTTTGGGGGACTAGGCGGGCTTGAGAATGTAGAATCTGGGGTCTTTTGACTGCAGATTTCAAAACAGGATATCTCATTTGTAAGCCTGTTTTACATATAAATTTTAACACTAACAGTTCTGTAAATACAGTTTTATCCCTGAATTAGCAATTTGAATGCTTAAGGTTTAGTTCTCCCCAGGAGTCCATGGTATAAAACAATATACTCTTAGCAGTGATACTCTAATTTCCTTGAGACCTGTGACAAACCTAACCAAGACAGACTTTCTTTAAACTATTTAAACCTTTTAAAAATCAAAGCCAAAAAACACTATGTAAACTTGCCTAGTCTGTTTGGATTATTAGAACTTCATCTGTGTGTGCTTGCTAATTGGTATAAATTTTTTTATTGCAAAGTCATTAAATAAATCTTTTTAGAAAGCCAAACATGAACATGCCAAATAATTGAACAAATTGTTTTCATAATTATTTCACTAATATTGTATGTCAAACAAAGTTTAATTTAAATTCTTATTTTCCCAAACAGTTCTCTTGAGTATATAATTTATATGCAGGAAAAACAACCCTTTGTAGTGTATTGTGTTTAAAAGAAAAATTCAACTGAGTAAACTATGAAGACTTTATTGGCTTTCTTCAGTGATTCATGAATTGGGCATCATCCCATCTAGCAGATGGACAGGAGCTCAGGTTACAAAATGAAAGATCTTTATAGTCAGAAGGGACTAGGAACAAGGAAGTTACGCTGAACAACAACAAAAAGCTGTTGGTTATTGCGTATCATTTTCCTTTAGGGGCCCTCAGAGGTCTTTCAGGCAGGTCACCTAACTAGTGCTGACTAGGCAATTCCAGATTGATGGGCTTATGATTATATTTCTGGGAGAGCTGAAAGTGTAATCAGGTCTTGGTTACCACAAGCAACTCCATTTTGGGCCTGTTGTCTTGTGTTTTATAAGTTTTGACAAATGAATACAGTTCTGAGACCAACATCACAGTTGAGATATAGGGCACTTCTGTTACCCCATAGTATTGCTTCATGCCTCTTGTCATTCCTCCCCAACCCCCAGTCTCTGGCAAACACTCATTTACTTTCTTTCCTTATATGGAATCATATAGCATGTGGTCTTTTGAAACTGGGGTCTTTAACTCGGTGGATTTGAGATTCATTCATGTTGTGTGGCTCAGTAATTAGATTCATTTTATTTGCTGAGTAAAATGCCAATGTAAAAATGTACCACTGATTGTTCATCTACTCACCAGTTGATGGCCATTTAGGTTTTGCTAGTTTTTGGGGATTTTGAATTACACTGCCATAAACGTTCATGTACAGAGTTTTGTGTGAACATGTTTTCACTTAATTGAATAAGTATCTAGCAGTGAGTATGCTGGATTGTATATGAAGGATATGTTTACAAGAAACTATCAAAACTGGTATCCAGAGTTTTCCAAAGTAGCCACACTATTTGCATTCTCATCAGCAGGGTAAGAGAGTTCTTTGCATCCTCAAGACTTAGGATTGTCAGGGCTGGGTTTTTTTTTTGTCTGTTTGTCTTGTTTTTTGTTTTCAAGTATTGCTTTATTTTACCCATAAGTGAGTGGCAATATCTCATTGTAATTATAGTTTTCATTTTTCTGATGACCAGTGATACTAAGCATCTTTTCATGTGCTTATTTTGCATCCCTGTTTCTTCTTTGGTGAAATTTCTGTTCATCTTTAGCTCATGTTTTTATTGAGTTTTTTTTGTTTACTTATTAATGAATTTTGAGACTTGTTTATGTACTGGGAGTGCAACTCTTTTATCGGATATGTTTTGCAAATATTTTCTGCCAACCTCTGACTTGTTATTTCATTCTCAAATAGTGTCTTTTGAAGTGGAGAAATTTTTATTTTGTTGAGGATCTACCTAGTTTAGCAGGATTTATTGATCATGGTTTTGTTATTGGAACTAAGAAATCTTTGCATAGCCTAAGGTCACAAATATTTTCTCCTATGTTTTCTTCTAGAGGTTGTATAATTCTTGGTTTTATATTTGGGTTTATAACCCATTTCCTGTTAATCTTATGGATATCTCAGTGTTTCAGCATTATTTGCTGAAAAGATTACTGTTTTTCCATTTAATTCCCTTTGTACTGTATTGAAAGTCAGTTTGTCTTTCTTATCTTTCTCTCTTCCTCCCACTCTTCTTCCTTCCTCCCTTCCTTCCCTCTTCTCTTCTTCCTTCTTTTGTCTTTCCTCTTCTTTCTCTTTTCCTTTCATCTATGTGCCTATCCTTTCATCTAAATACCACAGTATCTCGATTACTGAAACTTTATGGTAAGCCTTGAAATTCAGGCATGGGAGTCTTCTAACCTTGCTTTGCTTTTTCTTATAACTTTCAGAATCAGCCTGTCAATTTCTATAAAAGTCATTGGTCATTTGCTAGAACATAGAAATAGTTTATTTTTGTTTACTGACCCTATTTATTGTGATTTTAATAAACTCACTTTTTATTTCTAACTTCTTTTGTAGATTCATTGGGTGTTTCTACATAAACAATTTTGTATATTTTATTTAAGTAAAGACAGTTTTATTTCTTGCTTTCTAATATGTATGACTTTTATTTCCTTTTTGGCTTTATTACACTGCCTAAGACTTCCAGTGTATGTTTTTGAAAAGGAGTAATAGGGTAGATATTCTTGCCCTGTTTCTGATCTTATAGGGAAGGTATTCAGTCTTTCATCAGTAAGTGTGATATTAGCTGTAGGTTCTTTGTAGATGCTTTCTATGGAGCTGAGGAAGTTTCCTTTATAGTTTTTATCATGAATGTATGTTAAAATTTTGCCAAATGCTTTTTCTGCATCTATCAAGATCACTGTATTTTTTTTTCCTTAAAACATTGAATTGGTGAATTACATTTATTGATCTTAATATTGAATCAGCCATGCATGCCCTTAAATATAAACCACTTGATCATGACATGTATCTCCTTTTGGTATATTGCTACATTTGATTTGCTAACATTTTGTTTTATTTTTATATCTGTATTAGAAACTGGTCTGTAGTTTTGTCTTGATAATAGTAATTTTTGACCTTTCTTTTTAAATATTGATCATTCTATGTGTTTATGAATTATCTTAATCTTTCCAAAGAAACTGCTTTTGGTTTTATTGATTTTCTTTGTTTTTCTGCTTTCAGTTTCATTGATTTCTATTCAGATCCATATTGTTTTCTTCCTTTCCTTTTACTTTAGTTTATTTTTCTTTTTCTGCTTTCTTAAGGTAGAAGTTTAGGTAGTTTTTCTTGTTCAATATAAACAGTATTATACATTTCTCAAGACTTTCTTTAGCTCTGTCCCACAAATTTTGATGCTGCATTTTCCTTGTCATTAAATCAAAATATTTTCTAAATTCCCTTGTGGCTTCCTCTTTGACCTGTAGGTTATTTAGAAGTGTTTTCATGTCAAATCCAAAAAAATCATAGCCAAGACTTATGTCAAGGAGATTATTACTGCCTATGTTCTTTTCAGGGATTTTTATTGTTTCAGGTATTACATTCAAGCCTTTAATTCACTTTGATTATATTTCATGTATGGTGTAAGATAGTGTCCAGTTCATTGACTGTGTGTTTTCCCAACACGTTTATTGAAGAGACTGTTCTTTCCCTGTTGCATATTCTTGGCTCCCTTGTTGTAAATTAACTAACTTTGTATGTGTGGGTTTGTTTCTGCACTGTTTTTTTGTTCCATTGATCTATGTGTCTGTTTTTTATGCCAATACCATACTGTTTAGCTTTGCAATATAAGATTGGAATAAGGGAGTGTGATGCCTCCAGCTTCTTTTTTTTCAAGATTGGTTTGGCTTATAGGGGTCTTCTGTGGTTCCATACAAATTTTAGGGTTGTTCTATTTCTGTATAAAGTGCCATTAGAATTTTTATAAGAGACTTCATTCAATCTGTAAATTGTTTTGGGTAGTATGGGCATTTTAATAATATGATAGAAACACCTACAGAACATCCCATCCAAAAGCAACAGAATACATGTTCTTTTCAAATGGCCATGAAACATATGCCACTATAGATCATATGTTAGGCCACAAAACAAGTCTTAACATTTTAAGAAGATTGAAATCATGCTAAACATCTTTCCAAACCAAAAATATTTGAAATCAGAAATCAATTGCAGGAAGAAAACTGGGAAATTCACTAACTTTTGGAGAATAAACAACATGTTACTGAATAACAATGGGTCAAAGATGTGATCAAAACGGAAGTAAAAGAATACCTTGAGACAAATGAAAATGAAAATACAACATACCAAAACTTGATGCAGGAAAATAAATTCTAACAGTGAAGGTCACAGCAATAAATGCTTACATCAAGAAATGAGAAAAATATTAACTTTGTATCTAAGGAAATAGAAAAAGATGAACAAACAAAGCCCCAAATTGGCTGAAGGATGGAATAACAAAGATCAGAATGGAAATAAACAAAATAAACTAAAAAGACAATAGAAAAAATCAATGAAACTAAGAGCTGGTTATTTGAAAAGATAAGCAAAATGGATAAATCTTCAGTAAGATTCACCGAGAAAAAAGCAGAGGACTTACGTAAATAAAACCAGAAATGAAAGAAGAGAACTTAAACTCATAAGAAAAATACAGAGGATCATAGAAGACTGATATAAACAATTGTATGCCAACATATTTGACAATCTAGAAGACATGGACAAAGTCCTATAAACATAACAACCAACCAACAGAATCATGAAGAAATAAAAAAATCTAAACAAAGTACTACTAGTAAGGAGATTTAATTAATAATAAACCTTCCATAAAACAAAAGTTCAATACCAGAGAACTTCACTGTTGAACTCTGTCAAACATCAATGAATGAATACCAGTTCTTCTAAAATTCTTCCAAAATATAGGAGGGAACACTTCCAAACTTACTTTATGAGTCCAGCATTACTGCAGTACCAAAATCAGACAAGGATGCCACAAGAAAAATTACATAACATTGCCCTGATGACCATACATGTAAAAATTCTCTAAAAATATTGGAAAACTAAATTCAGCAATACATTAAAAAGATCATACACCATGATCAGTCAGGATTCATTCCAGGAATGCAAGGAGAATTCAACATACAAATCAGTGTGATGCACCACAGTATCAAAATGAAGGATAAATTTAATATGAATATCTCAATTACTACAGAAAAAGCATTTGACAAAATTCAACATCTATTTATGATTAAAATAATCTCAACAATATGAGTATAGGGGGAACATACCTTAGCATAGTAAATGCTGGATGTAACAAGCCCATAGCTAACATCATATTCAACAGTGAAAAGCCAAAAGTTTTTTCCTTTGCCATCAGGAACAAGACAAGGATACCCATTCTTACCACTTGTATTCAACATAGTATTGGAAGTCCTAGCCAGAGTAATTAGGCAGATACAGGACAATCAATCTGGAAAGGAAGAAAATTCTTACTATGTGGGATGACATTTTATAAAACCTTAAAGAAGTAGGTAAATCTCAGTACTATTATTTTGCAGTGTAAGCTGTTGTCTAGAAATGCTGTATAATTAATCTAAAGTGATATAAGAAACCTTTGATACTGAAATCTTGGTGTTTTGATTTTTATGCTTTTCAACTATGCATTTAGCTATACCCCCTTATTTCATCAAATAAATCTTAGGTAATTAGTAAAAATTAATATTGTATTTTTTTTCTAATTTTAGTGTTAAATGTTTACAAAAGACAGTGAAAGAGTCTTATCATATAGTGTGTAGATCATGTGCTTGTGAACTTGAAGTTTGTGCAAAATGTGGAAAAAAAGAAGACATTGTAATTCCGTGAGTATTTCTTTCTGTGTTTGGGTTTTACTCTTTTAGTAACTGATAAATGAATTTTCCTTTAAGGAAACATTCAGTAGCTCTGAGATTCTTAAGTTACAGTATATCACACTAATAGAAAAAAAGTAAATTATTTGTTAAAATTTTCTGTTATTACAATAGAAGTGAAATTGTATCTTTAGGAAATTAAAATACTCATGAAGTTTGTATCCATTACTCATTATGAAAGAATTACTCATTATGTAACTACTTTTCTTTAATGGACATTGTGTATTAATTCCTTTGAGCCTATTTTGTTGACAACAGTGGTATAGTTGGTTGCAACATGAGTTGTTTTTCTCTCTATTTATTTCCTTAGTTTCTTGTTAATCTAGAATTGTAGTGTAAAGGTCTTTTTAATCTGTACCAGGTAAATAATGAAAGCCTGAGAAATAAACTGAAGTTTTTTTCATTTTTAGATTTAATAAGGAGCCAGAAAAGACAGAAAATACAGAAAATAATCTATATTCTAACCAAGAAAGAAGTTGCAGAAGGAATGAAGAAGAAAGTGAGGATGACTTAGACTTTGATATTGATTTAGATGATGCAGAAGATGACAATCAAATGGATTAATATGTTTATATTAAAAGTCCGTTTGAAAACATGAAATTCTGTACAACTTTTGTCTTTGAGGTTTATGTATATAAAACCCTGTAAACTCCTAATGAGGAAATAGGAAAAATATATAGAAAAAGGAAAAATTTATAAATGAACTATGTAGAAGATATATGTTATTCAAATGATTGTAAAATAAGTGGTATTAGTTTTGAATTTTATATGTAAAGATTTATGCATGTGATTTTGTATCTCTCTTTTATTTCATTATGAAATTTGTGAGGTCCATAATGTTGTAAGAACTTTAATCTGTTCATTTTACATTGTTTTGCTTTATCCATTGTATTTACATACCACAATTTTCTTCTCATGTTGTGGGACATTTGAGTTATCTCAACTTTTTTTCTATTATAAACCATACTCTTGAGAGAATTGTTGTGTGTTTCTTAGTACAAACATCAGCTTATTGGTATACATTGCTGTTACATATATATTAACCTGTATGTCCTTAGTTACTAATAAGCTTTAGTTCCTTTTAACATTTATTGATTGCTTGGATTTTGGATAGAAAATGATACTAAATAATTATTTTGTTGAAATGTAATAGTCTTATTTAAGAAATGCAAGGAAGTGGCTGCAAAAAGATGGTAGAGTAGGAAAGCAACGCAGAAACCTTCTCCCACATACACACCAAGGAAGCAACTACAACAAATACAACTAACCTTGAAAATGACCTGAAGACTGCAGAACAGACCATCTATATCTAGTGAAGAAGGTCACAGAGAAGAGTAAAGTGGCAAAGCTGCAATCAATCAGGACCCAAGCCCTTCCCCATCCCATCCTACTGGTGGGAAGAAGAGGAACAGAGTGGGGAGAGGTAGGTATACAGGAACTCTGCGCACCTCACCCTGGAGATCTGCTCTGGAAACATGAGTCCACATTCTTTGGGCTTTGGTGATTAACGGAGCTGGACACCAGAGATTGTCAGAGTATTCTAGGAGGTTGAGACTCCTGTTGCTCATAGAAGACAGGCAGCCTCCATCAGTCCCATTTAGACCCAACACAGAGGCAGCAGTTAGAATGATTTACCAGCCGCTGGAAGGATGCCTGAGAGGAAGGGGTTGGACAGAGCTCTCTCCACAGAAGAAAAGGCAAGTGGGCACTTCTCAAGTCCTTCCTTAGCACAACTGACCAGACACGTGTGGAAGACAGCTCTAAATGCTCCATCCTGCTTGCTAGTACCGCAGCCCCAAGGCACTTCCCTGCATACTCCCTGCCCAGCCCAGCAATGGTCAGCCTTTGCTGCCTGGCAGGTGGAGGGAGACACTGCTGCCTAGCAGAGAGAGGCTTTTGCAACTTTCCCAGCCCTCAGCCTACCTGGGGAGGTGCCTGTGGGAGTTGGCTCCAAACACTCCTTCCTCCTTGCTGGACCCAGTTCCATTCCTGTTCCCTGTGTACTGCTGTGCCCACCTCTCCCTCAATCCAATGGCAGTGCTGAGGGTGGCCCACACCCACAACGATCCCAGCAGAAGCCCAGCTGCACAGCTCACAAAGGTCCTTGGATGGCAGATATCAGCCACTCTGGCAGAGAGGCAGAAAGACGGCCCCACCCAGCACAGCCCACCAACAGCAACTGAGGCTCCACCACAAAGTAGAACCAGGCACTGGTGAGCAGAGAGTCTTGATATTCTTGATACCAAAGGATGCCTTAGTCATAAGCCATTACTTTCTAGACCAGGAGATATAGCAGATATAAAACAAAGGAGGAAACAAAAACCCAGACAAAATTAGGATGCAGAAGATTGCTCCAAAGAAAGAACAGGATAAGACACCAGAAAGAAGGCTACATGAAACAGAGATCACTGATCTTCTTGATAAAAATTTCAAAGTAATAGTAATAAGTATGCTCACTGACCTACAGTACATAACTGATGATCTCAGGGAGAATGTCAGCAAAAAGAAGATTTGAAAAAGCCACTCAGAGCTAAACAATACAGTAACTGAAATGAAAAAATATAACAGAGGGAATGAATAATAGATTGTTGCAAGTAGAGACAATCAATGAGATGGAAGTTAGAGAATAGGAAGACAATGAAACTAGGGAAAAAGAGGAAAAATCTCTAGAAATGAGACAATGCTGAGAGGTGTGTGACAACTCCAAATGAAACAATATTCACTTAATAGGGGAACTGGAAGGAAACAAGAGAGACAGAAGGGTAGAAAGTCTCTTTGAGAAATAATTGCTGAAAACTTCCCCAATCTGGGGAAAGAAAGATGCCTAGGTCCTAGAAGTTATGAGAGCCCCTAAAAAAAGGAACCCCAGGAAGACAACACTAAGACATAGTAATTAAAATGACAAAGGTTAAGGATAAAGAGAAGGTATCGTAAGCAGCTAGAGACTGGCAGAAAATTACCTATAAGGGAAGCCCCATCATGTTATTAGCATATTTTTCAGCAGAAACTTTACAGGTCAGAAGGGAGTGGCATGAACTATTTCATATACTGAATCAGAAGGAACTGCAGTCAAGAGTCCTCTACCTAGCCAGATTATCATTCAGAATTGAAAGTGATTTAAAGTTTCCTAGATAAACAAAGGTTAAAAGAATTCACCACCACTCAACTGGCCTTACAGAATATGTTAAAGGGACTTCTGTAGATAGAAATGTTCTTATTTAAGCCTCAGTATTTTCACCAGTGAAAATAAACCCACAGAAATGATAGTAGACCAATTACTTACTAAGCAAGTGTGAAGTTGAAAAAAAAAGATAGTTAAATCAACTAAACACAAAATCAGTCAAGGTATACACAAAAAATGCAGATTATGACATCTAATATATAAAGTGTGGAGGAGGAAGAATACATTTTTTAGACTGTTTGAAATAGAGAAACCATCAACATAGTATATATTGTTACATAGTTAGGACACTGTCTGTGAACCTTATGGTAATCACAAGCCTAAAGCATATAATTGATACACAAAAAATTTAAGGAAAAAATCTAATCACAACACTAAAGAAAGCCATCAAATAAAAGAATAGTTTAAGAGGAAGAGAGCATCAGAGAGGAACTACAAAAACAACCAGAAAACAACCAAATGGCAAGTACATATTTATCAATAACTACATTAAATGTACATGCATCCATCTGTATGCTGCCTACAGGAGACTCATTTCAGACCTAAAGGCATACATAGACTGAAATTGAAAGGATGGAAAAAGATATTTCATGCAAATAATAGGGAGAAAAGAGCAGGCGTAGGAGTGCTTGTATGAGACAAAATAGATTTCAAAACAGAGTAACAAGTGACAAGGACATTACATAATGATAAAGGATCAGTCCAACAGGAGGATATAACAATAATAAATATCTATATACCCAATGTAAGAGCACCTAAATATATAAAATAAATACTAACAAAACTGAAGGGAGAAATAGACTGCAACTCATTCATTTTATGAGATATTAACACACCACTTAAATCATTGGACAGATCAACAACCAGAAAATAAATAAGGAAACAGAGGCATTGAACAACATACTAGATCAGATGGACTTAACAGATATTCAAAGAACATTTCACCCAAAAAACCCTAGGATTCATATTTTTCTCAAGTGCCCCTGGAACATTCTCCATAATAAATCACATATGAAGACACAGAAAGAGCCTCAGCAAATTAAAAAAGGTTGAAATTGCATCAAACATCTTTTCAGATCATAATGGTATGAAACTAGAAATAAATTACATGAAGAAAACAAACAAAAATAACAAACACATGGACACTAAACAACATGCTTCTCAATAATCAATAGATCAAAGTGCAAATTAAGCAATATGTGGAGACTAATGAAAACAAAAATGAAACAGTCCGACATTTTTGGGATTTCGCAAAAGCAGTTCTAAGAGGGAAGTACATAGCAGTTAAGGCCTCCCTCAAGAAACAAGTACAATCTCAGTGTAAAGGCACAACTAAAGAAATCTAAAAAGAAGGACAAAAGAAACTCAGTTAGTAGAAGGAAAGACATAATAAAGATCAGAGCAGAAATAAATAAGAAAATAAAACAATACAAAAAAAGCAGTGAAACCAAGAACTGATTCTTTGAGAAGATAAACAAAATAGACAAACCCCTAGCCAGATGATTTATCAAGAAAATGACAGGACACAAAGTCAGAAATGAAAAAAAAGTTACAATTGACACCACAGAAGTAAAAAGAATTGCTAGAGAATTTTATAAGAAATTATATGTCAATAAATTGGTCAACCTAGAAGAAATGAATAAATTCCTAGAAAAGTACAACATTCCTGGAATGTCTCAGGAAGAAGCAGAAAATCTGACCACACCAATTACCAACAACAAAATTGAATTGGTAATCAGGAAATTCACAACAAACAAAATTCCAGGAACAGTTGGATTTACAGCTGAATTCTAACAAACATTTAAAGAAGAGCTAATACCCATCCTTCTCAAAGTATTCCAAAAAGTAAAAGAGGAGGGAATACTTCCAAACTCATTCTGTGAGGCCAGCATCACTCAAATACCAAAACCAAACAGACACCACAAAAGAAAATTATAGACCAATATCCCTGATGAACATACATACAAAAATCCTCAACAAAATATTAGCAAACGGAATTCAAAAATACATTGAAAGGATTATCCATCACAAGAGAGTAGAATCTATTCTAGGGATGCAAGGATGGTAGAATATTTGTATATCAATCAATGTGATATGCCATATTAATAAAAAGAAGGATAAAAACTACATGGTCATCTCAATAGATACAAAAAAGCTTTTGAGAGAATTCAACATATATTCATGATTAAAAAAAAAAGAGAGGTATAGAGGGAACATACCTCAACATAATAAAGGCCATATAGGATAAAACCACAGCTAGCATCACACTCAGTGGTGAAAAGCTAAAAGCTTTTTTTCTTTGATCAGGAACAAGACAAGGATGTCTACTCTAACCATATTTATTCAACAAAGTAACTGGAATTGGTCATGGCAATGGTCATACAACATGGAGAACATAGTCAAGGATTGTATAAAATCTTCCTACATTGACATAATAATTGTACTAGTAGGGATGAGGATTTAATAATATGGATAACTGTTGAACCACAGTGTTGTATACTTAAAACTAATATAAGACTGTATATCAATGATACTTGAATAAAAAAATGTTAAAAATCCTAAATATAGAAATACCATTCTACCCAGTAATTCCACTTCTAGGAATTTATGCAGAGAAAACAAAATCCCTGATTCAGAAGGATAATATACACCCCTATGTTTATTGCTGCACTATTTATAGCAGCCAAGATAGGGAAGCAACCAAAGTTTCCATCAATAGATGAATGGATGAATGGATGAAGAAGATGTGTTACATATTTACAATGGAATATTATTCAGACATAAAAAATAAAAAAATCCTGCCATTTGCAACATCATTGGACCTAGAGGGTGCTATGCTAAGTGAAATAAGCCAGGGAGAGAAAGATGTATACCTTATAATGTCACTTATTTGTGGAATCTAAAAACAAAACAAAACAAAATGAACAAAAGAGCTGTAGAGACTTAGAAAAGGAAGTGAGGAAGTGACTGGTGGTTACCATGAGGGAGGGGGTGAGGGGAGGGAAAGGGTGGTAAAGGGGCACAAAAACTTTCAATCATGTAATTTGGTTCAGGGATGAAATGCTGCATGGAGAATATAGCCAATGATTCTGTAACATCTTCCTGTGTTAGCAGACAGTAAGTGCACTAATGGGGGAGAGGATTTAATAACATGGGCAACTGTTGAATCACTGTGTTGTATACTTGAAACCAATATAAGATTATATATCAACTATAATTCAGTAGAAAAAGAAAGCACATGCTGAAACATTTAGGGGTATAATGTCGATTTACTTTAAAATATTTCTGCATAAAAAAGTGAAGACATAACATTTCACTGGCATCAAAAATATGGCATTCAGCGGGAATGTAAATTAGTTCAACCATTGTAGAAAGCAATATGGAGGTTCCTCAAAAAACTAAAAATAGAAATACCACTTGACCCAGTAATCCCACTCCTAGAAATTTACCCTAAGAAAGCAAGATCCCTGATTCAAAAAGACATATGTACCCCTATGTTTATCGCAGCACTTTACAGTAGCCAAGACAGGGAAGCAACCTAAGTGTCCATCAAAAGATGAATGGATAAAGAAGAGGTGGTCCATATACACAGTGGAATATTGTGCAGCCATAAAGAGAATAGAAATCCTACCATTTGGTACAACATGGATGGAGCTAGAGGGTATTATGCTTAGTGAAATAAAACCTGGTGGAGAAAGACAAGTACCAAATGATTTCACTCATTTGTGAGTATAAAAACAAAGCCAAACTAAAGGAACAAAATAGCAGCAGACTCACAGACTCCGAGAAGGGGCTAGTGGTTACCAAAGGGAAGGAATTGGGGATGGTCAGTTGGGAGGGAGGGAGAAGGGGATCAAGGAGCACTATAATTCACAATTACCATATGGGTAGGTCACGGGGAAGGCAGAACAACAAGGAGAGGACAAGTAATGACTATAGCATCTTACTAAACTGATAGACAGTGACTGCAATGGGGTGGTTGGCGGGGAGGGGGGAGGACTTGATAATATGAGTGAATGTTGAAACCAAAATGTTCATGTGAAACCTCCATAAGATTGTATATCAATGATAATTCAATAAAAACATGGTACTCATGAATACATTTTTTAAATACATAAGAATTGTTGAGAAAAATATAAAATCTCACCAAGACATTTCAGAAAATGGGGATGTGAAGGGAAAAACATTCAAATAAATGCAGAGAGAGACCATTTTCATGTTGTGAAAGTCTCATTATTCTAAGCTCACATGTATATTCCATAAATTTATGTGGCTTATTTTATTGCATATGAATTTGTTTTCTGGACTATGTACATTTTGTGGTTAAAACATCAGCTAAGTTATTAGACCTAGCGTAAGTTGTTTCCCATCTCAATGAGTTTTAATTCCTCAGGTTTCTTTATAGGAGAGAAATTTAATAAAGAGCATCACCTAGTGACATATACTAATATCTGCATTTCATTCTTCAGTGCTAAGGAAGGTCGTTTTGGTCTGTTTTTTCAGCTGACTTAAATCTAATTTCTACATTTATTTCATTTGTACTTCTTTAGGAACTGTCCTTTCTAATCTAAAAATTATTATTTTTTTGGAAATCAGCATGGATCTCAGTACATACTGGCTCTGTCACTTCCTAGCTGTATATTTTGGTGCAAACTAGTTAGTCTTTCTGTGTCTTGATTTCCATGTAGTTGATTGAAGGATTAAATGCATTAATATTGAAAGTGCTTAGAACCTATAAGTGCACTATTACAGTTGATACTATTATTGCTTCCATGCATCTATACATACATCTATAAATCATTAAATGATTTAGTAATTAATAATGAAGATATAATTTGGTTGTTTGCCCACATTCTGCAAAAGAAGACATGTGTATGTATATAAATACTTATACATACATACACACACACACACACACACATATATATATATACACATATATTGCAGAATGGAATCCTGTTACTTACTTTTTCCAGAATCTGTGTTTTTTTTTTTTTTACTGTAGTACAGTACCACTCTATCACACATCAAAAGCATTTCTAAAGGTGAAGAAGCTATATTACATGGAAGAAATGGCATGAACAAGTTATTTGGTGACTAAAAAGGCTTGGAATAATAATGGTAATAGCATAATAATAGCTGACATTCATTTAACAAGTAATCATTGAGCATCTCTATGTGCAAGGCTATGCTCCAGATAGCCTTGAGGTACAACAATGAACAAAACAAAGATCCCTGTCCTTTCAGAGATAACCGTTCAGTGGGTGGAGACAGACAATTAGCAGTAAACATAATGAGTAAATTCTATGTTACAAGGTGAAAAGTGCTATGGGAAAAAATAAGGCACAGATATGATGAGCAAAATAATCCAAACACAAGAGGTTATATATGAAGTTCAAAAATAGTCAAAAGTAATTTATGGTGATAGATGTCAGAATAGTGGTTAACTTGGGGTTACTGACTAGTAAAGGGCATGAGGGAAACTTCTGGAGTGCTGGAATTGCCGGTATCTTGATTTAAGTGATGGTTATACAAGTGTATAGAAATATAAAATTCAACATTTAGAATTTGTTCATTGTATTTGTATGTAAATTTTACCTGAATTTGAAAGTTATTGTAACAGTTTAAAAAAATAATAGTATACGGTTGTCAAGTTCATGCCTTTAAATAAAGCAGTATAATTCTTGCTTTCAGGAAAAGTAGGAGGTAGAATGACTCCCAGGCAGAAAGATCTGTTTGGATTCTAACCGTGCCCCTAGTCAGTTTCCTTACCATTGTGAAGTTACCTTGTGTGAACCTTACCTATTTGTAAAATGGGGACAGTGATTTCTATAGTATAACACTGCTGTATTAAATATAGTATCTGTAAAGCTCCTGGCCCCTAGTAGATGATCCATTCATAGTGTTTATATATATAACTTTATGACTTTTGGTTTAGACATTTTCTTTCAAATGATCTAAGAAGCTCTGTGGGCATGAGAAGTAGGTAAACTAGAAATTCTTGGGCAGGGAAAAAAGAAAGAAACCTTGATACAGAATTCCTATTACATTGAAAGAGAAGCAGCAAACCTCCAGTGACAGATAGCATTTATATAAGAAGTGGCAGACTTCTTTTTTAGTCTATTTTAGGGGCTATTTTAGTATTTGGGAGGGATAGGCATTTAATAACATTAACCTCAATTGTTTGATTACAATAGCAAGCTTTAAAAACAGTATTTCTGACTGTTTCAACTTGACAAACTGCCCTTCATTTCTTTGTTACAACTAAGTAATACTGTATTGCTAACTGTAATAAATAACACACAGAGAAACTTTTTGAGAAACCTTACTAAATCAAATGATCAAAATTTTATATTTTAAAATTATATACTGAATTAAAAATAGAAAGTGGTTAGAAAAGCATATTCCATTACACTGAAATTTATTTAAATTATAAAATTGCATATTTAAATTATAAATGAAAGTATTTGTGTAATTGAGCATGACCTTATATATACCACTTTTTAAAAAATTATTTGATCTTGTTATGAATTTATTTGTGGGATCTACTTTCTTTCATGAATTTCTTTGTGGAATCTGCAAAACTATTTTTTAAAAAAATTTTATCGGTTTGAAGAAAAATCATGGCATTATGGTGAACAATGACCTAAATGAACGAGATAGGAAATGAATTAGTCCTGGGGAAATTGCTAGAACCAGCTGAGGTTAGGAAAGATGGTCTATGGAACAAAACTGACATCCTTTAGCAGGGGATATTACAGCATGTCCACAAAGTCAGGAAACTTAAGATAAACTGACTTTTAAACTGGTATTTACACTTTGAAATAGTGTATTCAGTATGTTTTCTGGAGAAGTACTCTAACGTAGCAGGTTCAATTGTTGTTCTGGAAAAACGCATAATTAACACACTACAGAGTGTCCAGAACATCTGGAAACACAGGAAGAATAGTGTATTTATTATACTTCACTGCAGATCATGCTGTACATACTATTTGAAAGTGCAATCGAACCATTACACGCTGTTCAAAAATGAATTTCTCCCATGCTTCTTGCCTCAACATTTGTGGCCGCCAGCTGAACAAGGCAGGTGCAGTGTGAGTGGCTGCCAGTGGACAATGACAAAAACAGGACTTACTGAAACACACAAGTGTTTCTTACAAATAATTTGGAAACACTTTTGGAATCCATTCCTTGGCAATAGAAATAGTACATTTCAGATCCTATTAAGTGATTGATTTATATGTGGGAACTTCTCGATTGGCCATTCTGGAAATACTGAACGATGCTATGCTACTGTTTGTAAAAGGGAGAGGATATCCTACAAAAATCAAAATCCCAGAGGAAGGAAGCCACGAGGGAGTGTGCTGTCTCTGCATGGTCACGATCATTTAATATAAAGTCTGTCCTGTAGAACGCTGACGACACAATTGGTTGCAACCGAAATGCGCCCTAGGGGATAGATGGGAGACAAAACAGGATTCCACAAAGCAGCTCAATTATATGTTCGGACAAGCCTCTGATCAGTCAACCTTTCTGTATTTTTCCATTCATATGACTTCCTCTTTTCTATGCTCCACTTATCAAGTACATTTTGCCCACACATGGGACATGCCGATAGTCCAAAAATCAATTGTGTTCTCCCCAGGTGACTGCAGAGATGACTAAAAACCACCAGGGAATTTAACTTAAAGCAGGGATTTTGCTGTTGTTCAGTGCTGCATTAGAAAGCTGAAAGATTTTGAGAGAGTTTTAACTCAAGGGCTGCTGATCTCACCAGTATCCACATGTGTTTTCAACATTGTCAGTATACTGAATAATAATGTCTTCAATGTCTAGTTACTATTTTATATGTAGCAGATGTGATAGTTAAATGCAAATTCAAATAAAATTATTACTGAATTCACAATATTCCTGAAATTATATGTTTCTTCAATTTATACTAAAGGCCTAATTCAAATGTGCAGGTCTGTCATTGTTTTTGCTGTTAATGAGGGAGTCTTGGCTTGGGAATGATTGGGAACCATTGGTAAAATTATTAGCCTTCACTGTGCTATAAATTCTGTAAAACCTATAGAAGCTTTTTCTCCAATGTAGCAATAATTCCATCTCTATATTTGGAAATGCTTTATTGAGGTACAGTTTGCATATCATAAAATTCACCCATTTTGAGTGTATAATTTTCTGATTTGGTAAATTTACAGTGTTGCACAGTTACCATCACAACCCAGTTTTAGTACATTCCCATAACCTCAGAAAGGTCTGTCCTGCTCAGTGTTAGTCAATCCCATTCCCACCCTTTGCCCCAGGCAACTGATCTCCTTTCTGTGTCTATAAAATTGCTTTTTATGAACCTTTCCTATAAATGAAATCATAAAATATGCAGTCATTAAGTCTGGCTTCTTTCATCTAACATAAACTTTTGAGATATATCCATGTTGCAGCGTGTATCGGTAGTTCATCTTGCTCTTTTTTTCTTTTTTCTTTTTTTGCTGAAGAGTATCCCATTGTATGGATGTACTGATTTTGTTTACCCATTCAAATTTTGATTGTTTCCATTTTATGGACAATTATGAACAATTCTGTTGTGAACATCTGCATATCTCCATGTGGACATAATATTTTCATTTTTCTTGGGTATATGTACCTAAGAGTGAGATTGTTGGATCATATGGTAAATTTGTGTTTAATTTTTAAGAAACTGCTATAGTATTTTCCATAGTGGATGCACCACTTTATAATCCAGTCATCAGTGTTGAAGGCTCCATGTTGAGGAAGTTCCACATCCTCACCAACACTTGTAATTGTCAATCCGTTTTGATTATCCCCATTCTAGTGGGTATGAAGTCTCATTGTAGTTTTAATTTGTGTATTCCTAATGACAATGATGTTGACTCAGCATCTTTTCATGGACCTATCTGCCACTGGTGTATCTTCTTTGGTGAAATGTCTATTCAGATATTTTACTTATTTTTAAAGTTGGTTTGTCATTGTCTTACTGAATTGTTAAGCTGTCTTTATATGTATGTTCTATATATAAATTCTTATCAGATATATATTTTCTTCCAGTCAGTGACTTGTTTTATTTATATATATAATATCTGACATCCTTCCTTTCTTGCTCTCCGGCCATCTTGGGGGCTGCTCTTTGTTGGAGGCCCTCCCACACCTAATGCAGGATGATGGTAGCCACAAAGAGGACAGAAAAGTCGCTGGGGTCAGTCAACTCCAGGCTCTAACTCGTTGTGTTGGGATACAAGCAGACTCTGAAAATGATCAGCCAAGGCAAAGCACAGCTAGTCATCCTCACCAACAACTGCCCAGCTGTGAGGAAATCTGAAATAGGGCACTATGCCCTGTTAGCCAAAACTACTAACCGTCACTACAGTGGCCATAATATTGAATTGGACACAGCATGTGGAAAATACTACAGAGGATTTTCCAGTTATCATTGATCCAGGTGATTCTGATATTATTAGATGCATGCCAGAACAGACTGGTGAAAAGTAAATCACAAAATTTTTCTTTAAAAACAATGGCCAGAGCTTATTTAAAAAAAAAATATATATATATACACACACACACACATATATATATGATATATAAATATATGTATATGACAAATGTATCTCAGTTTAAAAATACTATCCTTCACATTAAGAAATTAACAGTATGAGACACAGTAGTCCGTCTGGTAGCCTGGGGATTTGGAATTCTGAAGCCTGACAAACTGTCCTCTGCTCTTCCCAACTACATGGTGCATCATTGATGAAAATGTATTATTGTTTATGAAAGCAACCATTGTGTGTGCAGTTTTGAGAAGATTTTTACAAGTGGAAGATCTGTTGAGAACATGTAGTCCAGCATATTGCCTCAGTAGATAAGTGATTATGAAGTTGTGGGTTAGGCATTTCTGTTTTCTTTTGTGGTGTGTATATTGTGGAAATATCCAGTATGCCTGGGGATAGGGTGGGGCGGGGTGGGGGAGCCACATCATTTGAGAATGTGAAGAAATGGCTTTTGTTATCGTTAAGTCAAAGTGGGATTCCAGTACTTGAGTGTATGTATAAAAGTGTGTGTCTTTCTCTGTGTGTGTAAATAAATAAACATGGGTGAGGGTGCATTTCAACCAGGGATCTCCTTAAGGAAACAGAGGAATAACTGGACCTACCTTCAGTAATGAAAACTGTATATACAGCAAACCATAAAAGCCAAAAGTGGATTCTCATATCGGCCTGTTTCTTTCTAAGAAAATGGTGCTATAACCCTTGTCATTTCAGGAATTCTGGTCTACATTCTCTTTTTGGTTTTGTTGGTTTTTCCCAAGATTGCTATTTTCCACCACCAAACTGGCTGCTTTTTGCTCCACATCAGACTCCTTGAGCCTTTGCATATGTTCTTACTAAAAAATGAGTCTGCATCAGTTGTTTTCTATAGAAAACATTAAAAATTATCTTATGTGTGAATGCCCTGCAGTCTCTGGTCAATGCAGTTTTTTTTCTTCTTCTCTCTTTTCTCTTCTCTCTTCCCATTTGATAGAAGGAATCTGTTTACTCCTTGAATCCTGAGCAGAAAATATTTTCTCCACTGCCCCAAAGTGTGGCACTATGAAGATCACTATGTAATGCCATTAAGCACCTCCCTCCACCAAAAAAAAAATAAATCCAGCAACTGAGATTGATTACTCAATAATATGATTTTGGCAGTGGTCCCCAGACCTGGCTGTATGTTAGTCACCTGTGATGTGTGCTTAAAATGCTGATCCTCCAGCCCCTTGGAGAAAATTCTCCTGCTGTGTTGATACTGGTGGTTTGGGAGCTAGTAGGACAGCTAGTAGCTCCACAGGCCAGGGTCCAAGCATTGTGTCATTACAGCATGTTCAGCATAGTTAGGAGGATGGGCTCACCTGACTTGACAGCCTGGTACTACAGACTCTTAGGCACAGAGGTGTGGGCTATAGCTGGTGGGGACAATTACAAAACTCTATCATAAGGGGCAAATGTGGATGAGATTTAGGAACCATGGGGAAATATAGCAAGACAGACTAAATCTTATGCAATGAGAGAGATTGGAAGAAACAAGCTATCAGCCAAAAGGTCTCCTGACTCCTGGCTGGGTGACTTGTGACTGAGTGCCCCATTTGGGTAGTGTGGCTCAGCCTTTGGGAGGTGGTTGAAGGAGGGAAGGTGTGAGGGGTGCTGGAGAGCAGAAGTACCCTGCCCGAGCAGGGGTCAGAGTTTCAATCTGACGAAAGGTACTCCCTAGCCTCCATTTCCCATCCCTGCTGTTCTTCTCAGGCTCTGGTTCTAGAGTATGTAATTTGCTCATTTCCTCAGGATGCTTAAGTTCTTGGAAATAGGTCTATGGAAAGGAGTTCCCTCACCCACTCCTTAAACATCTCCTTGTTTTGTTTGTTTTTTGGTGGGGGGAAGTAGCCTTTCTTTAACATAGCTTCATGTGACATAACATTAAAAAATATCCAATTTTGGTTCTATCCGATGAGAGGAAATGAGATTGTGAGGCTCCATTCTAATGCAGACTTTGTCACTCATTGGTTTGGTGACTCCAGCAGATTACTTCAGCTGCCCGGCTTGCAGTTCCTCCTTGCATAAAATGGCACACTGGTCCAGATCAGTGGTTCTCCTCATGTGGCCCCGGACCAGGAGTATCAGCATTCCCCGGGAACTTGTTAGAGGCAAATCCTTGGGCACCACCGCAGACACACTGAGGTGCACTTGGGACGGGTTCCAGCCATCTGTGTTGGAACAAGCCCTCCAAGGGATTCTGATACTCAGCAAAAATTGACAGCCGCTAGTCTAAAACTAGTTGTTCTCAGCTTGGCTGCATATTAAAATCACCTAGGCAGCTTTTATAACCTACCAATCCTGAGCTGTACCCGCCAAAGATTCTGATTTAAATGATTTGTGGTGGGACCCAGACATTGTTAATATGGTTCTAATAGACATTTCGATGTCATTTTATGCAACCGAAAGTCGGTTTCCAAGTGTAAATGCATACATCCAGATGTGTAGCATTCTTAAGCCACCAGGTGTTGCTGTAATAGAGAAGGAAAGGCATTTTCAAAACTCAGCTGTGGATATGCATGGAGGAGGAAATGTGCTTTTTGGCTTCTGATCGGATATCCTATGACTTATATCTCAGTACAATTTGTTAAATATTCATTTGCAGTTTCTTCAGTTTCATTCAAGGAATTAAATGCACATCAGTGATAAAATGAATAAATAGTTGTGCTTTATATATACAATAGAATACTCCTCAGCAATAAAAATAATAAATTAATGATGTACACAACACCACCACTGAATCTCACAGTTTCGTGGCAAGTGAAAAAAAAACCAACTGGACACAGTAGAAATACTTTATGATTCCATTTAAGTGAAAATAAAAAGCAGACATGTTGATAGAGGTCAGAATTTTAGTCATTGTTGGGGTTAGGGTGGTAATAACTAAAAGTGAGCACAAGGGAACCTTCTAGAATGCTGGAAATGTTCTGCTTCTTGATCTGGTAATAGTTATGTATGTATACATACATATACACTATACATATATATATTGAGCTGTACTGTTAAGATTTGTGCACTTTATGGATGTTATTCCTTAATAATAAAAATGCACAAAAATTGAGAGGTAATCTTTAAGGGAAGTTGTTGGCAAGTCAGCCATCACTCAGTAGACCGTAATTTTATTTATGTCATTTGTGGTCATTAGTGATGAACATAGCATTTTGAGTTCATGTTTAATTTAATTAAAATGTGTGTATCAGTCCATATGGCCCCAAGTTGAGAAGGTAATGGCATGGCCTCTATACAGTTAAAGTCCTTGTTTGTTTTGACTGTGTGTGTTTGTCCATGGCACACATTCTTCAGCTGTTCTCTTGGGTGAATGGTTCTTTGACAGCAGCCCTCTGCTATTTCTCTTATTCTTCAAATCTTGTAATAGGATCTAAGAAATAAAATTGCCTGTTTTTTATTATCTGCAGAATTAGACCTCATCACCTCTTCTGTCAGTGATAAGAGGTCAAATGCATCCTAATAAATCAAGGTGAGATAGGAAGAATCAATTTGTAGCAGACACAAATGCACATTGTACTGAGCCATTGACTGTCAAAACATGGCCTAATAGAAGGGCATTCAAGGAAGAAAAATGTGTTGGGGAAATGAAAACTAGAGTCACTTAGCAGAATGCACAAACACCCATTGGAAAGGGAGTCTTATAATGGATGGGAGATTACCATCCATTACTCAGCTATCAGCTTAGATCTATATCCTGGGTGATCTGATTTCATCTTAAGCTCTGCTAATCAAAAGCACAGGTTGGGCTGGCTGACGCCTACCTATGAAATCACTAAAGGAGAGCTGACATCTTTTTATTATTTTTTTTGAGAGGGCATCTCTCATATTTATTGATCAAATTGTTGTTAACAACAATAAAATTCTGTATAGGGGACTCAATGCACAATCATTAATCAACCACAAGCCTAATTCTCATCAGTCTCCGATCTTCTGAAGCATAATGAACAAGTTCTTACATGGTAAACAAATTCTTACATAGTGAATAAGTTCTTACATGGTGAACAGTACAAGGGCAGTCATCACAGAAACTTTCGATTTTGATCCCGCATTATGAACTATAAACAATCAGGTCAAATATGAATATTCGTTTGATTTTTATACTTGATTTATATGTGAATCCCACATTTCTCCCTTATTATTATTATTATTATTATTATTATTATTACTATTATTATTTTTAATAAAATACTGAAGTGGTAGGTAGATGCAAGATAAAGGTAGAAAACATAGTTTAGTGCTGTAAGAAAGCAAATGTAGATGATCAGGTGTGTGCTAGACAAGGGCAACAAAACATCCACGGATGCAGAAGATTTCTCTCAAAACGGGGGGGGGGGTTCTAAGCCTCACCTCTGTTGATCCCCAATTTCTCACCTGATGGCCCCTCTGTGACTGTGAGAGCTGACATCTTTGTTCAGCTGGGACTGTATTAAATGCTGTAAGAGTTTTGTATGATCTAGTCATTTTGCAATGCTGTCCTCTGTCCCATTATGTTTTGATCACTTTGATGTCCTGTTGGAATTGGGTGGAATACATGGGGCTTTTTTTCAGATAAATTTTTTAAAAGTCATGCTTTGTAACTTGCTCTATGGACATGACATATATCTGAACACTGAGGTACTTTCTTTCATCATTCATTTATCCCAGATTGTCCCAGGTGCTATGGGAGGATCCCTGGAAGAGTAAGATGGTCTCTGTCCCAAGAGGTTTATAATCTACCTAGGGATACTGAACGTAAATGCACGAAAGTTAGTTTTTCAAATCCACAGGATATCTTCCATTTGTCCCTCTAGATTTGTTCTCCATCCTGTGCACCCTGCTCTGTGACCTGGGAGGCTGACCATTTGGGTTACATCCATGGATGTCCTTGCCCTCTGGCTTCCAGTTGGATTCATTCAATGGGAGTCCCTCAGAGAACAGTACAGATTATTCCCCTAATGCTCTTCCTGTAAAATCACCATGGCAAGCTGGGCAGAAGTAGAGATGGTCTTATGGTTCTCTACATACAGACCTCTCTGTCCTCCTGTCCTAGAAGGTCTAGGAGTGATAACGGTGCCATGATGTTCCTAGCCTCAGGGTACTACTGTACCATGCTTTCTGGATTCCCTATATTCACATCCTTGTCAATAGTCCCCTTTAAAAAGTCTTTTTAAAACTATCCAATTTTAGTGTACCATCTGTTTCTTTCTGAGATCTTGACTGACATAGAAATTGCTACCACAAGTGGCCCCAGGATATAGACACTCAGAATGGGGTTCTGGGTTTGGGTTGCCCATCTATTTGAAGAGCAGAGATAACTCATTTGTCAGTGGAAAATAGGACACATAATCCTTGATATATACCCGCATCATAATTATTCAGATTATCACTGTGTGGGCATGAGATGATAGAGAGAGGGCAAGACACTGTGAGATCAAGTAGCTGTGGCATTCAGTCATTATCTATATAATGATTTTATAGATCATGGGAGCCGCCTTGCTTCTTTTGACAGTCCTAGAGAGTGTACAAAGGATAAAGAAAAATGAAACTGAGTTTCCAGCTGTAAGTGGATAATCAGAAAGCATGGGTGGCATCCTTTTGAAGGATGAGAGCATCTCCTGTATTCATATAGCAGATGACACTGTGGTTACTATTATAGAAAGGGTCAAGTGAAACTCAGGAACTACACAACTCCCTACTTCAAAGCAGTAAGCCAAAAGCAATTCCCACCCCTGGGGAAATTTCAGAGGTTGGTGTCACCATCAAACACTTGAAAGATGCAGTGGTATGATTCTGTCACATCCCCACTGAACTTGCTTGTTTGGCTAGTAGAAAAGTCAGATGGGTTATGGAGATCACATATTATTGCAGACCTAAACAGATGGTAATGCCAATTGTAACCATGCCCTGGTTATGGTATCATTACTAGAACAAATCAGTATAACTCCATGTATCTGTTTACAGCTGTTGACCTGAAATTATTTTCTATCCTCATCATTAATAAAAATCAGAAGCATTTTGAAGCAATTTGCCTTTCAAGGCAGGACAATAATATGTTTAGGATTTGCATCTAGGCTCTGTGAACTCTCCTGCTCTCTTTTGTAAAATGGTCTGAAGGGATTTTGATCATCTTGGTAGTCTACAGAGCATCAGTCTAATCCACTACAATTATGATGTAATGCTAACTGAAACTGGGGAGCAGGAAGTAGCAAGTATTTTAGATACCTTAGTAAGTCACACTCATGCCACAAGGTGGGAGACAAAGTCCACAAAAGCACAGGGCTCTGTCACATGTGTGATGTTTTGAGGAGTGCAATAGTTGAGGCATGCCTCTCTTCAAAAGTGAGAGGTGAATTGCTGCGTCTTGCATTGATCACCACAAAGAAGCATAAAATATGTTGGGTCTCTTTGGGTTTGGGAGGCAACACATGCCACATTTGATCATGTTGTTCCAGGCCATTTACCTAGTAAGCTGGGAAGCTTATCGTTTTGAGTGAGATCCAGAGCAAGAAGGTGTTCTGAGGCAGGTGAAGGCTGTGGTGTGAGTTGCCCTGCCCCTTGAGCCTTGTGACCCTGACCTAGCAGACCCAATGATACCCAAAATATCTGTGAACAACGGAAGTTTCATGGAACCTTTGGCAATCCCCAGTAGGAGACTTGTGACCTGCTGGCGGCTGTTACCATGTGACAGCAGCCCTGGCTTGCTCCTGTAGCCTGATAGAGCCAGAAAGCCTTACTGTGGGCCATCCTATCTCTGTATGACCCAAACTACCTAACATGAATGGGAGTCTCCACTGAACTATAAAACCATGTTTGAGCAGCAGCATTCCATCATAAGTAGAAATGGGATATATGCAATCAGTCCCATGCAGATCCAAGAGCCAAGTGAACTGTCAAGCAGATGGCTCAGGGTCCTACATGGCCTGTCCCCTGTTCCACTACTGCCACCCTACTTCATACACATGGCCTCAGAGGAAGGTTTCTGTGGCCACTGGATAGAGGAGTATGGGCCTGGTTTACTGAAGGAATATGCTGGCATCTGTAGTACATCTTTATTTGGGGGTGGCCCTCAAAGACTGATGAAGGGAGGATCCTCTCATTGGGCAGAATTTTGGACAGTGCATCTGGTTGTCTGATTTATATGAAAGAAGAGAGGGTTTGGATCTCATCTGACTTCTGAATAGTAGTAAATTGAGAGAGTTGGGGAAAACAACATAGGGAAATTGATGTCATGGCAGCTTGGGGGAGAAGTAAGTGACGAGATGTTTCAGAACAGATGCAAAATATATACTGCACAGGATGTTCTTAATAGATGGGTAGACAGGATAAGCCATGAATGCCATTTGATCCCTTTCTCCAGTCACTCTGATGCTTTCTCAGTGAGCCTAAGTACAAAGTGGCCTTGGCCACAGGGGTAGAGCCAGGCATAAGGTCAACAATATGGACTTCCCCTCATTTGGCTGCCATCACCGATGGGTGTCCCATCTGCCCACAGCAAAGACCAACCCTGAGCCTCTGATCTGACACCATTGCCAGGGCAACCAGCCAGCCATCTGGTGGCATGATTACATTGCATTGGACCCCTTTCATTATGGAGAAAGCAGTGGTTTGTCCCCACAAGATCAGGAACATGTTCCGGGTACTGCATTGCCTTCTTCACTTCCAGCCCTTCTGCCAGAACCACATCTCTGGGTTTAGAGAACGCCTGATTCATAGCCATTAATCCTGTACAACATTGCCTCTGATCAAGGGACACATATGCGAAGGAAGTACAGAAATGGGCCTGCACTCATGGAATTCACTGATCTATTCATGTGCCCTATTACCTAGAAAAGTCTGGCTCGATAAATGGTAGGACGGACTGGGCTGAGGATTCAATTAAAAGAGCAGCTTTACAAGTTTGTGTTGCCATCTTACAGGAGGCAATACATGCTTTAAATCAGTAGTCAACATGTGGGGCCTCTCCCTCAGAATGTACAAGTCCAGAAACCAAGAGGTGGAGGGAGTTTCTCTCTTACTGTCGAGCCTAAAAGTCCACTTGAAGATTTTTGCTTCCTTTTCCCCTGTCTTGTTCAGTGGATTTAAAGGTGCCTCTCCCAGAGGAGAGGTTCTTCCCCCAGGAAACCTGGTGATGGTTCCAATGAATTGGAAGCACTGGCCAGCTGATGCTTCTCATTCCACTAAGCAAACAAGCAGAGAAGAGGAACATTCTACTGGACAAAGTTATTGATCCTGATGCCAGATAAAATTGGGTTGCTACCCCACAAATGGGGGAAGAGGACTAGGTCTGGAGTACAGAGGGGTCCAGGGGTGCCTCTTAGTTCTCACTGACCGAATAATCCTACTTGGCGTAAAACAAGAAAAAATTAATTGAAACAACAACAAATATGCAATTAAATAAGCTTAGCCTTTTCTCCTCATTTCCTGTTTCACTTCTACCAGCCAGACCGGGGCTTACAGGGACTCACAGCATAAGGAGTTCAGTACTTAGCTTTAGAAGTTCAAATGTTGAGGCTTGGGATTTGGTAGTCTCAGGCTTAGAATTTCTATTAAAAAGAAAAATCAGGACTTAGAGCTAATATGAACACTAATTCAGCTGTGGGTACCCACTTGCCTTTGGCTGATGTGTCAATGATATGGCAATATTTTTGAGTCTTGTGTTGTGAATAACTGTCCCACAAACTTTACACACACACACACACACACATATGTTTTATTGAAGAATAGTTGATATACAATATCATATTGGTTTCAAGTATACAACATAGTAATTTGACAGACATCAATATTATTAAATGCTCACCCCCAACTAGTGTAGTTACTATCTGTCAATAGAAAGATGTTACAGAACTATTGACTATATTCTCTTTGCTGTACTTTCATCCCCATGACTCATATATATTATGATTAAGATTTTGTGCTTCTTTAACCCCTTCATCTATTTCTGTCCTCCCCCACCCCCTCCCCCATGGTAACCACCAGTCTCTTCTCAGTGTCTATGACTTTGTTACTGTTTTGTTTTGTTTTTCGATCCCACATTTGAGTGAAATCATATGGTATTTGTCTTTTTCCACCTTGCTTATTTCACTTAGCATTATACCCTCTAAGTATATATATACCACATCTTTATCCATCCATTTACTGATGGACACTTCAGTTGCTTCCATATCTTGCATATTGCAAATAATGTGGCAATAATTACAGGAATGCATATGTCTTTTGAATCACAGATTTTGTTTCTTTGGGTAAATTTCCTAGGAGTGGCATTGTGCCATATGGTAATTTCTATTTTTAATTTTTGAGGAACCTCCATATTGCTTTCCACAGTGGATGCATCATTTGACATTCCCATCAGCAGTGTAGAAGGTTTCCTTTTCTCCAGATCCTTGCCAACACTTGTTATTTCTTGTCTTTTGGATAGTGGCCATTCTGACTGATGTGAGGTGATACCTCATTGTGGTTTTGATTTGCATTTCCCTGATGATTAGTGATGTGGAGCACCTTTTTATGTGCCTGTTGGCCATTCATATGTCTTCTTTGGAAAAATATGACCCATAAACCTTTTAAAGAACATATTTATTAACATCCACTAGAATGGCTAAATTTTTTTTAAAAAGACCAATCATACCAAGTGTTGGTGACAATAAAGAGGTGCTAGAATGCTCATATACTATTGGTGGGAATGTGGACAGGGACAACCACTTTGGAAAAAACTGGCGGTTTCGTGAAAAGTTAAATGTACACTTACCAGATGGCTCAGACATTCTGTTCCTAGTTATTTATCCAAGAGAAATGAGAGCATATGTCAGCACAAAGTTCATGGCTACTTTATTTATAAGAGCCCAAAGCTAGTGAAAATACCCAGGTGAGAAGATAAACTATGGTTATTTCCATGCAGTAGGATACTTCTCAGCAATAAAAAGGAATGGACTATTGATACATGCAACAGCAGATGAATCTCAAAATAATTATGCTGAATGAAAGAAGTGATATGAAAAGAAAGTACATGCTGTATGATTTCTTTTATATTCAATTTTAGAAAATGTGAACTAATCTATAGTGACAGAAAACAGATCACTGATTGCTTGGAGCAGGAGGGGAGGGAGCCTGGGAGGTTGAGAGAAGGGACCACAAGAATATAGGAAACTTTTGGTGGTGATGGGTGTGTCTATGAACTTGATCAAGGTGATGATTTCATAGGTATATATATATATATATATATATGTATTCACCAAGTTGTACATTTTAAATATATGCAATTTATGGTATTTCTATTATACTTCAATGAAGCCATTTATTTATATTTATAACCCAATCCAGGGAAAGGTTGTCTGAGTTTGAGTAAACATATAGCATAGGAGTTTCCATGGAAACCTGGATCACTGAAAACTTGCACAATTAGGAGAAGGTGAGAAGGAAAGGGAGAAAGCTTTCTCTATGCCTGGTGCCTTCCTAGGGCTTTTTCTTTTGTACTTCATCTCACCGTGATGCTCATGCAATCTTAAGAGATGGGTACTATTATCCTGATGTTTAGAATATGGAAACTTTGACTCCAAAAGGAAATTAAACTTGAATCCACTAAATCTAGTCCATGTGCTTTTGCCTATGCCACACTCTCTCTCTATCAAGCTGGATTTAAATGGGCTTCATACAACAGATATAAATCAAAGTAAAGGTTTGTAAAAAAGGAAAGTCCAAATGGAGAGAAGCACCTCTGACAATGACAACAGGAATAGCTGTGTTTGAGAAGGCCAGCTTGACACAGGAAAAGTATCCTGTGGGGAAGGCAGAGTCAAAAAGATCTATGGTGGTGAGCAGTCAGATTTTTGAAGGCCCTGAACTCCAGGTCAGAAAGTTAAAACTTTGTCCCATAGACTGTGAGTCACTGATAGTGAATAATTTTGAATTTGACTTAACTCATTAGGTGGTAGACATAATGCCAGGATCCACGATGACTCTCAGGAGTGCACAAAAATGTTTTAATTTTAATTTATCTTAAAATGAGAAAAATGAATATATAAAATACATCCATTCTGGATTATATCTGTCTTTGTAACCACGCAGTTGTGAAATATAATTACATGTGTATATTTAATATGATTTTATGTTTTTACATGTTTACATGTATTTTTACATATTTATATATATGCATATATATATGGCCCTGGATAGGAGTAGGAGGATTCAGAATGATTTCCAAGTTTGGAAACTGAGAAGGTTAAACCAAAGGCTAAATATGTCACTGATTGAGATGGCAAAATCAGGAAAGCAGTTTAAGGGGAACACTGATGCTCCACTGAGTTGGAGGCTGATACCAAAATTCAGAAATAAAGTGCTAGAGATTTTGATCAGGGTGGCGGCTCTGGGAATAGGAGAGTGTCTTTAAATTGGTGTTTCATTGGATTGGGAAGAATGAGTTGAATATGGGAAACCAGCACAGGAATTTCCTATCTGGCCCTGCTGGGTGATCCTGGGTCTCCTCTTACTGCCACGACAGGAAGAAAGAGGTTGAGAGATGGTTCTCACCAAAGACTGCCCTAGGTCACAGCCTCCCATGCCATTAACTCTAGCCTCTCTCATGTCTCTGTCACACCACTTTGTTCTCAGTGGTCCTATGTACTCAGGTAGATTTGTACTATCATTTACACACTATTTTAACTATAATCTGAAGAGCACAAAATCATAATAATATTAGCAATCATAATTTTTGTCTGTAGAACACCTTACAGGGGCAATAGTGTTTTCTATTAAGTATCTTACAGGATATAACCCTCCTGAGAGGTAGGAGAGGGAGATGATTTGATTTCCCAGTCCAAAGTGAAAGAGCTTGTCAGAGGTCTCAGTGTTTTGTAGAACTGGGATCAAAGATCATACCTCTTAACTCCCTCGTCTCAACTGCACCAGTAACAGTCAGTTTAGTTTTAAAGCAAGTCAGTTTTCACCGCTTTGCAGGTTACAATTCAATTTGAAAATACCAAGGTCTTCTTTATGGACAACTTTAATCTCCCTTCCTATCCACATGGTGATACTTTCTAGCCCTTAATACAGCCTTTGTTTGTAGGGTGTACTAAGACTTGACTGATTTCATCTTCCTCCTTGGAGTCACTGTAGCTCTTGTTTTTCTTCCTTCTTTATTGTTTCTGTTCTGTCTATCTTCATCTTTCCTTTTTGCCCCTACACTGTTTCTTCTCTCTCCTATTCTCCTCTTTTACCCCCTTTTTTATTTCCTTTTAAGTTTCTATCTTGACATTACTTCCCTAATATTTATCTTAGCATTCTCATCATTTTGTCTCCTCCATCTACATTTAAATAGCTGCAATATCATAAAATAGCCTTGTTATTTATATTCCCTTCATGCTTACAAAATAAACTTGCATTTCTAAAGTAAATCCATAAACTTTTTACAAGTATATGTTCAAACAATCCAATTAGAATATAAGCAAATGAAGAGAAATTTCACTGAAGAGAATATATGGATGGCAAATAAACTCATGAAAGGATGCTCACTACCATTAGATATTAGGGAATTACAAATGATAACCACAGTGAAATATCATAACACACCTATTGTAACTGCTAAAAAAAAATGGCAATATCAGATGCAAGGATGAGGAGAAACTGGGTCTCTCACACATTGCTGGTGGGGAGGTAAAATGATACAGCCACTCTGGGAAATAGTTTGGCAGTTTCTTAAAGTTCTAAACACACACCTAGCATATGATTTATCATCATACACCTGGGCATTTATCCCAGAGAAGTGAAAGTGCACATCTACACAAAAATCTCTATACAAATGTTCATAGAAGTTTTATTTATAGTAGTCTGCAAACAATCAAAATGCCCCTTGATAAGTGACTGATTCAGCAAACTTTGGTAGATTGCTACCATGAATTACTACTCAGTAATAAAAAGAATCAAACCATTGATACACACAACAACTTAAATAGATCTCAAGGTCATTGTGCTAGGTGGAAAAAAAGTCAGTCTTAAAAGGCCACATGCTGTATAATTCCATTGATATGACATTCTCAAAATGAAAAGATTATAGAGATGGAAAACAGATTATGATTGCCGGGGTGAAGGCTATTGTGGGGTGAGAGGGTAGGTACAACTGGACAGGGGTAGCACAAGGGACATATTCATGGTGATGGAATAGTTTTGCATACTGATTGTGGTGGGATTACATGAATCTACACATGTGATAAAATGGCATAAATCTATACACATGCATTGTACCAAGGTCAAATTCCTGATTTTGATATTATACTATAGTTACATAAGATGTAACCATTGGGGAAGACTGGATGAAAGTTACAGGAGGCCTGACTGTACTATTTTTGCAAGTAGCTTTGAATCTATAATTATGTTAAAATCAAAGTTTAAGAAAGTATATGTTAAAAACTAAACATTACTGTTAAATATGCAGTAGATTCACATGATTCAGAAACCAAAAAGTATAAAGCAGTACAGTGAAAAAAATCTCCTAAAATCCATCAGTATCTGTATTGTTTAAGGACCCAGGGTCAAACAGATGACAATCTCAAGCCTGGGAGCTGAGGAGCTATTTATTAAGTTTAGTGCATGGTTAAGGAAAACCAACCAAGGATGGCCAAGCATGCCAAAGCGAGCAAAAGCAGGGCTGTAGGGAAATGGATTGCTGGAGCTCAAGGTGCAAAAGGAAGAGGGAACAGTTACTGGATCTAGAGGTATTATGAGATGGTTTTTTCTCAACAAGTGAATCATTCAGCAGCTTGGCACAAATGTTCCACTCTCTTCTGTAGCATAATATTGCAATGTTGTCTTTTGTTTACTGTTCCTTTCCAACCCTAAAAGTTGCCAGCCTGCCCTGCCTCCTCCTCACCTGGGGGCCCCTGGACTCTCCTCTGATTATCAGTGGGGTCTGGTTCCGTCCTCAACCCAAGTATTTCTCAGGTGGTCATTGAATTGAGGCCTCCTAGATTAAGGCTGGCTCATCTTCTGGACCACTAACTTATCACTTAACCTTACAGAGAGTTTATTCCTGGATAAACTGAGTCATCTTGTGATTTTTTTTTTTTTTTGCTTAATCAGAAGCACAACATGAAAAACTACAAGACTTAGGAATAAACTCTTGTTCCCAGAGCTCTCTTGAGCCTGCAGCCAGCATCAGATATCATCACTGGTCATGTCGCATTTCTAGGATTCATAGATTGCAAATGGATAGAGAGAAAAGAATATTTGGGTTTAGGGGAGTGGCAGGGGCCATAACTGCCTCAGAAGATGTCCTTTAGGTTTTGGGTGACTCTTGGGTTGTTCCTAACTCTCTGTGGTGGATAGGAGAGGGGGATGAGAGGAAGTTGGTCCGACATTCACCTCCTTCCTGCTCACACCCCTGTACACAGAGCAGGGTTTACAGCCGGCCTTTGTGCTGATTGATCCATGACCTTGTCCTGCCTATTGTTAAATATTTTTACTGTCTACCCTTCCTACTAACCCCAGTGAGGCTTTGTTCTACTTTCTTTTGGCTCCAGAGTTTCGTTTCAGAGGTCATAATTTGAACCAGCCAACAATGGTTTCTCAATCACATGATATTTACTGAAAATTAAGATCTGCTTATCTGTTGATGGATATTTTTATTCTGAGGTCCTGTGGAGACTTACTATCTTTTTGTAGAGTGTCTACATGGGTGTTTTAAAGGTGAACCAGGGGAATGGTTCAGCTAAGGGTACTCTAGCTGCCCACTTAACAAGGAAGAATTTAGAAGCAGATTTTAGGAACAAACCCTGGAAGTTGTGTCCATTTTTTTGTTTGACTTTTCTAGAAATTTGTTTGTTAATAACACTCCCTGCTTATCCATATTGTAAATAATTTAATGATTTATTTGATTGTAGATTTTTGAGTTAAGAAGCAATGGCCATAGGAGAGCTAAATACTGAAACGTATCTTCTCTGAGCTTATGATCTTCTAGAGCAGTGGGCTGTAACTGGGGGAAGCTTGTTAAAGGCCCCAGTGCCTCACTCTCTTTTTTTAAATTTTTCATTAAAAAAATTAATATACCATATTATATTAGTTTCAAGTACACAACACAGTGGTTCAACAGTTACCCGTATTATTAAATTCTTACCCCTGCTAGTACAGCTACTGTCTGTCAACATAGGAAGATGTTACAGAATCACTGGCTACCTTCTCCACCCCAGCACCTCACTCTCATAGCTCCTAGTTCGGCCCAACGCCCCACAGGTGTACCTGAGAAAATGTGGTTGATGTTTGGTGAGCCCAACTCACCTCAGGCCACTGCAGGGGGAAATGGATACCCAAATCACTGAGTCTCACTAAACATGTGGAAAAGCTTCCACCTACTAATGTATCATCTCACTAGGGCTCTGTTTTATATGCTATAATGTTGCTTTACTTTTCATTATCTTTAAAATAGATTTAAGTGAATTACTAATGCTTTCCTGCCTTGAAAAGAAAAAAGGAATATCCAATTTATTCACTTATATATATAGTTAGATGTAGAAAGTTCTGGAGTTTGCAGACAATGTTGACAGAGGTATTAGCAAAACATTTTCAAGAATCTTAAAGAGTTTGAACAGAAGGCATTTTTAGAGATCATTTGGTTTAACCCTATTTTATTGAAAGACTGAATAGTAAAGTGGAAAGTGACTCTGGTGCATAGAATGCCACTTAGGAACCTGTGTATCCTCAGCAGGTTATTAATATAATTGATCATTTTATTATTTTTCTAATAGATCACTTTATGATTTATTTATTTATTTATTAAAGTATCATTGATATACAATCTTATGAAGGTTTCACATGAACAACATGGTGGTTTCAACATTCATGCATATTATCAAGTCCTCTTCCGTCATTGCAGTCGTTATGCACCAGCTTAGTAAGATGCTAGAGTCATTACTTGTCTTCCCTGTGACCTACCTATATTGTGATTCATAATTATAGTGCCCCTTAATCCCTTTCTCCCTCCCTGTCCACCCACACTCCCCAACTACTAATCCCTTCCTGGAGTCTGTCAGTCTGCTGCTATTTTGTTCCTTCAGTTTTGCTTTGTTGTAATACTCCACAAATGAGTGAGATCATTCAGTACTTGTCTTTCTCCACCCGCCTTATTTCACTGAGTATAATACCCTCTAGGTCCACCCATGTTGTTGCAAATGGTAGGATTTGTTTTCTTCTTATGGCTGAATAATATTCCACTGTGTATATGTACCACATCTTCTTTATCCATTCATCTATTGATGGATAAAGCACTTAGGTTGCTTCCATATCTTGGCTAATGTAAATAGTGCTGTGATCAACATAGGGGTGCATATGTCTTTTTGAATCTGTGATCTTGTTTTCTTTGGGTAAATGCCTAGGAGTGGAATTTCTGGGTCAAATGTTATTTCTAGTTTTAGTTTTTTGAGGAACCTCCATATTGCTTTCCACAATGGTTGAACTAATTTACATTCCCACCAGCAGTGTAGGAGGGTTCCCCTTTCTCCGTATCCTAGCCTGCACTTGTTATTCTTAGTCTTTTCTATGCTGGCCATTCTTACTGGTGTGAGGTGATATCTCATTGTGGTTTTAATTTGCATTTCCCTGATAATTAGTGATGTGGAGCATCTTTTCATGTCCCTATTGGCCATCTGAATTTCATCTTTGGAGAAGTGCTTTCAGATCCTCTGCCCATTTTTGAATTGGGTTATTTGATTTTTGGGTGTTGAGGCATGTGAGTTCTTTATGTATTTTGGATATTAATCCCTTATCAGATAAGTCATTTATGAATATATTCTCCCATATTGTAGCATACCTTTCTGTTCTGCTGATGTTGTCCTTTGCTGTACAGAAACTTTTTAGTTTGATGTAGTCCCACTGGTTCATTTTTTATTTTGTTTCCCTTGCCTGAGGAGATGCATTCAGGAAAAAGTTGCTCATGTTTATATTCAAGAGATTTGCCTATGTTTTCTTCTATGAGTTTCATGATTTTATGATTTACATTCAGGTCTTTGATCTAATGGATCACTTTAAATCATGTAATCTAAGGATCACTTTTCTTAACTGTAAACAGAGATCAAGTTTTCAGACTGTTAGTGGTTAAATGAGATAATTTGTAAAGTTACTAGCTCATCAGATGACCCCAATAAATAACTGCTGTCAATATAACTTAAAGATGAGAAAACTAAAAAATGAAAAAAGTGAAATAAAATGTAACTGTTTTATTAATATTAAATCTGGTATTATAGAACTGTGTTCCCCAACTGGTGGATCTCATCTGTGGCTGCCCAGAGAATCATCTGCGGAGATTTAAAAAATCCTGATGCTAAGGCTCCACCCTAGATCATTTCGGTTCCAGGAATCACTATTTTTTAAGGCTACACAGGTCATTCCAATGTGTGGTCATGTTTGTTGTATTATTAAAAGTACAGATTTCCAGACTTGTTACTGAACTCACTGAATTGATTTATAGGGCTGTCGTGACAACTACCTTTGACTATGTGGCTTAAACAACAGAAATGTATTGTCTCATGGTCTGGAGGCTGAAAGTCAAAGATCAAGGTGTTGTCGGGGTCACTTCCTTCTGAGGGCTGTGAGGGAGGATCTGTTCCAGGCTTGTCTCCCCTGCTTGTCAATGGCTGTCTTCTCTTTCTATTTCTTTACATTGTTTTCCCTCTGCTTGTCTGTCTCTGGGTCCTAAATTTCTATTTTTATACATACACCAGTCACATGGATGAGGGTCCACCCTTATGATATCATTTTAACTTGATTACCTATGCCTTGACCTGTTTTCAAATAAGGCCACGTACTGAGAGTCCAGTGGTTAGGACTCCAACATATGATTTTGGAGGGAACACATTTCAACCCATAACACACACCAAATCAGACTCTTCAGGGGAAGGCCTGGGAAACTTGTTTAGCAAGCACCCACAG
This sequence comes from Manis javanica, assembly GCF_040802235.1. Taxonomy (NCBI): domain Eukaryota; kingdom Metazoa; phylum Chordata; class Mammalia; order Pholidota; family Manidae; genus Manis; species Manis javanica. The sequence continues at coordinate 69,367,607 of NC_133157.1, forward strand.
AAAAGTCTGGGAACCACAAATCTAGGACAGAAGAAAAAACAAAAAAAATGCTAGCAGGGGCCAGGCAGGCAAAGGACAGAAGCTGTTAGGAACTTAACCTGTGAAGAGCAAAACTCAGATCCAGCAGCTGTCATATTGGAATGAGAGGTGCAGCATGTCTGGTCCTTCGTGTTTTGTTTTGTTTTATCATGATAGACTGCACATTTGGATTTTTATTTAAAAGTTTTCAGTAAATGCACTACTCTCCAGGCCAAACAAAATACATCTATCCCTAATTCAGCCAGTATTTTACATTTCTTTGGGTTAGAAAAGCATTGGGTTTTCATATTGGACTCAAAAGTCATTGCTGGCCACTGCTCAGTATCAGGAGAAAGTAGTGGGGTCAGTGAGAGGGAAGGGAAGGGTCAATTCGGCCTAGTTATTCTGTGATGGTAGCTGCAGGCAGATCCTTTAATTAATTGATTAAATCAGCCTGTCAATTGCTTTTGGAGAATTTTCTAGGGCCTAGTAATGAGAAGTGCTTTTCTATTTTTATTTTATTTTCTGCTGCCAAGCCCTAAGAAAAGAATCTGATGAGAGATTATTTATTTTTTATATAACAACTGAGCAGTGCTTGTAAGTCATGATTATGAGCTTTGAGTTTCTTCAGAGAGGACTGCTCTTTTCTGTGGCCTGCCATGTGTTTTGGGCTGCGGTTCCTCTACTCTTGTTACTCTTATCTCAGAAGTCCCAGTGTTTTTAGTCTGATGATCTATACTCCCCTTTTGTTGTCTCTGGAGCTATTAGGAGTTCATTCTTTTAAAAAAGGTTATTTTCTGTCATTACAAAGGGATTTTGAACAGGATGATGAGTAGCTACATGTTTTCATTCCATTATCATAGAAAAAATATTATGGCAATGTAAGGAATAACATAATGAATAGCAGCATACACAAGGGTGATTTAATACATAAAATGTTTCTGGTCATTTGATGTTCCTGTGTACCCTTCCCCCAGAAGGAGCTACTTTTCTGAATTCATGTTCTGCCATTCTCATTTACTTCTTTATAATTTTCATGTATCTATGCATCCCTAAGCTATACAGCATGCACATACACACAGATGTATACTTCATAGCAATGCTATAATATTGCACACATCTTTCTGTAACTAACCATTTTTACTCTGGCTGATTTCTTTTCACTGCACTTAGAGTATTCCGTTTTATGAGAATACCACCTGAAACTTTTATCAACCTAGTGAACTTCTTCAACCAAATAATATTTCTTTTGCCTGAAATTCTATTTTGCAGAGGCTACTATAGCTACAACAGCTTTTTTCTTCTTTGTTAGTATTTGCTGTATATACATATATCTATTTTCAATTCTTTTATTATCAGTTTTTCTATCTATGCCTTTATGTCTTAAGTTTTTCTCGTCTATATAGGATATGATTGGAATTGCTAATTTTTGGTTAGACCATCTCAGTCTTCTAACTGGTAATTGGGTTTGTTTTTATTTTTTGTGATTACTGATGTATTCAAATCTGTTTCTAACTTGTCTTTTTCATTCTCATACTGATTTTTCTATATTCCCTCCTTTTTCCATTACTACTTTCTTCTGAATTGATTTATTTTTAGTTTCACTTCTATTTTCTTCTGTTTTGGAATTTACATACTCAATTCTTTGTTTTTTATTTGATATCGTTAATATGCAATCACATGAGCAACGTTGTGGTTACTAGATTGTCCCCATTATCAAGTCCCTACCACATAACCCATTACAGTGACTGTCCATCAGTGTAGTAAGATGCTACAGAGTCACTACTTGTCCTCTCTGTTCCATACTGCCTTCCCTGTGCCCCTCCCCTACGTTACATGTGCTAATTATAATGCCCCTTATTCTCCTTCTCCCTCTCCAATCCCTTACCCTTTGGCAACTGTTAGTACATTTTTGGGTTCTGTGAGTCTGCTGCTGTTTTGTTCCTTCAGTTTTTGCTCTGCCTGGCTTATTTCACTGAGCATAATACCCTCTAACTCCATCCATGTTGTTGCAAATGGTAGGATTTGTTTTCTTTTTATGGCTGAATAATATTCCATTGTGCATATGTACCACATCTTCTTCATCCATTCATCTACTGATGGACACTTAGGTTGCTTCCATTTCTTGGCTAGTATAAATAGTGCTGCTATAAACATACGGCTGCATATGCCTTTTTGAAACTGGGATCCTTCATTCTTAGGGTAAATTCCCAGGAGTGGAATTCTTGTGTCAAATGGTATTTCTATTTTTATTTTTTTGAGGAACCTCCATACTACTTTCCACAATGATTGAATTAGTTTACATTCCCACCAGCAGTGTAGGAGTGTGTGTTCCCCTTTCTCTGCATCTTTGCTAGCATTTGTGGTTTCTAGTCTTTTCTATGTTGGCTATCCTAACTGGCGTGAGGTGATATCTCATTGTGGTTTTAATTTGCAGTTCCCTGATGTGGGATATCTTTTCATGTGCCTGTTGGCCATCTGCATTTCTTCTTTGGAGAAGTGTCTGTTCGGATCCTCTGCCCATTTTTTCATGGGGTTATTTGCTCTTTGGGTGTTGAGGTGCCTGAATTCTTTATATATTTTGGATGTTAACGCTTTGTCAGGTATGTGATTTACAAATATCTTCTATACTGTAGGATGATTTTTTGTTCTGCTAATGGTGTCCTTTGCTGTACAGAAACTTTTTTAGCATGATGTAGTCCCATTTGTTTATTTTTGATTTTGTTTCCCTTGACTAAGGAGATGCATTCAGGAAAAAATTGTTCATGTTTATAGGTAAGAGATTTTTGCCTATGTTTTCTTCTAAGAGTTTTAGGGATTCATGACTTACATTCAGGCATTTGATCCATTTTGAGTTTACTTTTGTGTATGGGGTTAGAAAATAATTAAGTTTCATTCTATTGCATTAGCTGTCCAGTTTTTCCAACACTAGTTGTGGAAGAGGCTGTCATTTCCCCATTGTACATCCATGGCTTCTTTATCATATATTAATTGACCTTATATGGTTGGGTTTATATCTGGGCTCTCTGGTCTGTTCCACTGGTCTATGGGTCTGTTCTTGTGCCAGTACCAAATTGTCTTGATTACTGTGGCTTTGTAGTAGAGCTTGAAGACAGGGAGCGTAATCCCCCCAGCTTTATTCTTCCTTCTCACATTATTTTGGTTACTTGGGGTCTTTTCTGGTTCCATATGAATTTTAGAAATATTTGCTCTAGTTCCTTGAAGAATGCTGTTGGTATTTTGATAGGGATTGCATTGAATCTGTAGATTGCTTTAGGTAGGATGGCCATTTTGACAATACTAATTCTTCCTATCCATGAGCATGGAATGTGTTTCCATTTATTGGTATCTTCTTTAATTTCTCTCTTGAGTGTCTTTTAGTTTTCAGAGTATAGGTCTTTCACTTCCTTGTTTAGGTTTATTCCTAGGTATTTTATTCTTTTTGATGCAATTGTGAATGGAATATTTTTCCTGATTTCTCTTTCTGCTAGTTCATCGTTAAGTGTATAGGGATGAACAGATTTCTGTGTATTAATTTTGTGTCCTGCCACTTTGCTGAATTCAGATATTAGATCTAGTAGTTTCTGAGTGTAATTCTTTTGGATTTTTTTTTTATGTGCAATATCATATCATCTGCAAACACGGACAGGTTAACTTCTTCCCTGCCAATCTAGATGCCTTTTATTTTTTTGTGTTGTCTGATTGTCATGGCTAGGACCTCCAGAACTATGTTGAATAAAAGTAGGGAGGGTGGGCATCCTTGTCTTGTTCCCAATCTTAAAGGGACAGCTTTCAACTTCTCACCATTAAGTATAATGTTGGCTGGGGGTTTGTCATATATGGCTTTATTATGTTGAGGTACCTGCCCTCTATACATATTTCATTCAGAGTTTTAATCATGAGTGTATGTTGAATTTTGTCAAATGTTTTCGGCATCTATGGAGATGATCATGTGGTTTTTGTCCTTTTTGTTGATGTGGTGGATAATGTTGATGGATTTTTGAATGTTGTACCATCCTTGCATCCCTGGAATAAATCCTACTTGATTATGCTGGATGATATATATATATATTTTTTTGAGAGGGCATCTCTCATATTTATTGATCAAATGGTTGTTAACAACAATAAAATTCTGTATAGGGGAGTCAATGCTCAATGCACAATCATTAATCCACCCCAAGCCTAATTCTCAACAGTCTCCAATCTTCTGAAGCATAATGAACAAGTTCTTACATGGTGAACAAGTTCTTACATAGTGAATAAGTTCTTACATGGTGAACAGTACAAGGGCATTCATCACAGAAACTTTCAGTTTTGATCACGCATTATGAACTATAAACAATCAGGTCAAATATGAATATTCGTTTGATTTTTATACTTGATTTATATGTGGATCCCACATTTCTCCTTTTATTATTATTATTATTATTTTTAATAAAATGCTGAAGTGGTAGGTAGGGGCACTGCAAGATAAAGGTAGAAAACATAGTTTATTGTTGTAAGAGAGCAAATGTAGATGATCAGGTGTGTGCCTGTAGACTATGTGTTAATCCAAGCTAGACAAGAGCAATAAAACATCCACAGATGCAGAAGATTTCTCTCAAAACAGGGGGGGGTAAGGTTCTAAGCCTCACCTCTGTTGATCCCCAATTTCTCACCTGATGGCCCCCCTGCAACTGTGCCTGTCTTAGGTTGTTCCTCCCTTGGGGAATCTTACCTGTCTCTGGCTAACCAGTCATCTTCCGGGGCCATACAGGGAGATGTAAAGTTGGTAAGTGAGAGAGAAGCAATATTGTTTGAAAAGGTTAGCTTTTTACTTCTTTGCAGATTTATGCCCTGTGGCTTCTATGCCCAGCACTTGTCTCGAGGTATCTTTACCACCTGGAGGAATTATGATACTCAGTAAATTCGATATGAGGCACGAATTCTATTTAAGGGTTGTAATTAGGAAGGAAGAAGAAAAGCTATAGAGGTAGCAGATGGAAGAAAACATGGGAGGATTGATTATTTCTTTGACATATCTTCTTATAGAGTAACTTAAGCATGTATAGGTTTTAAACTACTAATTAAATTGCACACACACATTAACATAATAGGAATACAGTTACATAACCAAAGCAGATCTATAATTACCAGCCATCTCCAGTGAAACCAAGAAAACCAGTTAGGCACCCTAGGCATTTGTGAAAATTTGTCTATGATATGATGGATATTGTCCAGCTGTACTTGAACAGTCTGAGAGAAATCAGACAAATTAAAACAGCCCATTCCTAGGAACTGTTCACATCCCATATGTTCTTTTAACAGTAGATAGTCTGTAGTTGTAAGATTTTGGAGCGCTACAACTTGCACTTCTCCTAATTCTTGGTTGAGTTCCAACAGTATAGATCCAGTCAAATTTGTTGTTTTACTGAAAGCACAGCCCAGCTTAGATATCTCCTTCTTCATTCCAATGGCAAGTCCAGGAACCGGTGGGATGGATGCAGCTACAACTGCAGCATTGCCTGGATCTTTGTTGAGGTTTTTTGATGATCATCTTCTGGTATGACTCTTCCAGAGAGTGCTGATGTTGGAAGTTCTTCTTCATATTGTATCTTAGTTCATTTTCTGTGTAGCCAAATTAGGCTTTGATCCTCTGTAAAAACACAAACAGACCCTTTGCCCACACTTTGATATGCCCTTTATACCATTGTGTAGAACTCATTGGAGGTCATCACACAGGAACTGCTTTTTTTAAAAATTTTTTTAAGAGAAAGGAATATTATCAGAAAAGTGTACCTCCATAGCCGATCATCTTACACCCTTAAAGTGATCAAAATTAAGGATATTTAAAGCATGCATTAATCGTTGATTTACAGTTAGTTTTATCCTATCAGGGAGTAATCCCCCTTTTCTTTCTTTCTTTCATTTTTTTTTGTTATCTTTAATCTACACTTACATGAAGAATATTATGTTTATTAGGCTCTCCCCTATACCATGTCCCCGCTATAAACCCCTTTACAGTCACTGTCCATCAGCATAGCAAAATGTTGTAGAATCACTAGTTGTCTTCTCTGTGTTGTACAGCCCTCCCCTTTCTCCTACCTCCCCCATGCATACTAATCTTAATACCCCCCTTCTTCTTCCCCCTCCTTATCCCTCCCTACCCACCCATCCTCCCCAGTCCCTTTCCTTTTGGTACCTGTTAGTCCATTTTTGGGTTCTGTGATTCTGCTGCTGTTTTGTTCCTTCAGTTTTTCCTTTGTTCTTATACTCCACAGATGAGTGAAATCATTTGGTATTTCTCTTTCTCCGCTTGGCTTATTTCACTGAGCATAATACCTTCCAGCTCCATCCATGTTGCTGCAAATGGTAGGATTTGCCCTCTTCTTATGGCTGAGTAGTATTCCATTGTGTATATGTACCAATCTTCTTTATCCATTCATCTACCAATGGACATTTAGGTTGCTTGCAATTCTTGGCTATTGTAATGGATGATATTTTTTATGTATTTTTGAATTTGGTTTGGTAGTATTTTGTTGAGTATTTTTGCATCTATGTTCATCAGGAATATTGGTCTGTAATTTTCTTTTCTTGTAGTGTCTTTACCTGGTTTTGGTATTAGAGTGATGGTGGCCTCATAGAATGAGTTTGGGAGTATTCGTTCCTCTTCTACTTTTTGGAAAACTTTAAGGACAATGGGTATTAGGTCTTCCCTAAATGTTTGATAAAATTCAGCAGTGAAACCATCTGGTCCAGTGGTTTTTTTCTTAGGTAGTTTTTGATTGCCAATTCAATTTTGTTTTTGGTAATTGGTCTATTCAGATTTTCTTTTTCTTTCTTGGAAGCCTTGGAAGATTGTATTTTCCTAGGAAGTTGTCCATTTCTTCTAGGTTATCCAGTTTGTTAGCATATAATTTTTCATAGTATTGTCTAATAATTCTTTGTATTTCTGTGGTTTCTGTAGTGATTTTTCCTTTCTCATTTCTGATTCTGTTTATGTGCTTAGACTCTCTTTTTTTCTTGATAAGTCTGGCTGGTTGTTTATCTATTTTGTTTATTTTCTCAAAGAACCATCTCTTGCTTTCATTGATTCTTTCTATTGTTTGATTCTTCTTGATTTTTATTTATTTCTACTGTAATCTTTATTATGTCCCTCCTTCTACTGACTTTGGGCCTCATTAGTTCTTCTTTTTCTAGTTTTGTTAATTGAGAGTTTAGACTGTTCATATGGGATTGTTCTTCTTTCCTGAGGTAAGGCTGTATTGCAGCATACTTCCCATTTATCATGGCCTTCACTGCATCCCACAGATTTTGCAGTGTTGAATTATTGTTGTCATTTCTCTCCATATATTGCTTGATCTCTGTTTTTATTTGATCCTTGATCCATTAATTGGGAGCATGTTATTAAGCCTACATGTGTTTGTGGGCTTTTTTGTTTTCTTCATGTAATTTATTTCTTCTTTCGTACCTTTGTGATATGAGAAGCTGGTTGGTACAATTTCAATCTTTTTGAATTTACTGAGGCTCTTTTTTTGGCCTAGTGTATGATCTATTCTTGAAACAGTTCCAGGTGCACTTGAAAAGAATGTGTATCCTGTTGATTTTGGATGGAGTGTTCTGTAGATGTCTATTAAGTTCATCTGTTCTAATATGTTGTTCAGTGCCTCTGTCTCTTAACTTATTTTCTGTCTGGTTGATCTGTCCTTTGGAGTGAGTGGTGTGTTGAAGTCTCCTAAAGTGAATGCATTGCATTCTGTTTCCCCCTATAATTCTGTTAGTATTTGTTTTACATATGTAGGTGATCCTGTGTTGGGTGCATAGATATTTATAATAGTTATATCCTCTTGTTGGACTGGCCACTTTTTCATTATGTAATGTCCTTCTTTGTCTCTCGTGACTTTCTGTGTTTTGAGGTCTATTTTGTCTGATACAAGTACTGCAACTCCTGCTTTTTTCTCCCTATTAGTTTCATGAAATATCTTTTTCCATCCCTTTACTTTCAGTCTGTGTATGTCTTTGGGTTTGAAGTGAGTCTCTTGTAGGCAGCATATAGATGGATCTTGTTTTTATATCCATTCAGTGACTCTGCATCTTTTAATTCGTGCATTCAGCCCATTTACATTTAGGATCATTATCAATAGGTATGTACTTATTGCCATTGCAGGCTTTAGATTCGTGGTTACCAAAGGTTCAAGGGTAATTCCCTTACTATCTAACATACTAATTTAACTCAGTTAGTATGCTATTACAAACAGAACCTAAAGGTTCTTTTAATTTTTTTCTCCTTTTTCTTCCTCCTCCATTCTTTATATAGTAGGTATCATATTCTGTACTCTTTGTCTATCCCTTGATTGACTTTGGAGGTAGTTGGTTTGATTTTGTTGATTTTATTTTGCATCTGCTTAGTAATTAATTGTTTTACTTTTCTGTGGTTTTATTTCCCTTGGTGACAGCTAGTTAGCCTTAGGAATATGTCCATCTATAGCTGTCCCTCCAAAATGCACCATAGATGTGGTTTTTGGGATGTAAATTCTCTCAGATTTTGCTTAATTGAAAATTGTTTAATCTCTCCTTCAAATTTAAGTGATAATCTTGCCGAATAAAGTATTCTTGGTTTGAGGCCCTTCTGCTTCATTGCATTAAATATATCATGTCCCTCCCTTCTGGCCTGTAAGTTTTCTGTTGAGAAGTCTGATGATAGCCTGATGGGTTTTCCTTTGTATGTGATCTTTTTTCTCTCTCTCTAGCTGCTTTAAAAGTCTGTCCTTATCTTTGCTCTTTGCCATTTTAATTATTATATGTTTTGTTGTTGTATTCTTTGGGTCCCTTGTGTCAGGAGATGTGTACACCTTCATGGCCTGAGAGACTACCTCCTTCCACAGATTGGGGAAGTTTTCAGCAATTACCTCCTAAAAGACACTTTCTATCCCTTTTTCTCTCTCTTCTTCTGGTACCCCTATAATGTGAATATTGTTCCGTTTGGATTGGCCGCACAGTTCTCTCAGTATTCTTTTGTTCTTAGAGATCCTTTTTTCTCTCTGTGCCTCAGCTTCTTTGTATTCCTCTTCTCTAAGTTCTATTCCATTTACTGTCTCTTCTACTACATCTAGTCTGCTGTTAAATCCCTTCATTGTATGTTTCATTTCATATATGGAATTTCCTAATGATTGAATCTCCATCTTAAATTTGTCCCTGAGTTCTTGAATATTTTTTTGTACTTCCATGAGCATGTTTATGATTTTTATTTTGAACTGTCTTTCAGGAAGATTGCTTAGTTCAGTTTCATTTGGCCCTTTATCTGGTGTTTGAGAGATTTTTGTTTTAACCAGATTCCTTTGACATTTCATATTTATATGTGGCACCCTGTAGTGCCCAGAAGCTCTAGTCACTGGAACTGCTCAGCCCCTGGAGAGATGTCAGGGATTGCAGGGGAGTGGTGGCTGGTGCCTGTGGGAAAGAAAGAGCTGTTTCCTGCTTCCCAGCTATAGCACCTTGTCTCCACTGTCAGAACCAGTGGGCCAGCACACAGGTGTAAAACTCTGTGCTTTGCGTCTGTACCTGTCATAAGTGGGGCCTCCCTCTGGCTGACCTGATGCCAGCGTAGGGACTGCCGGTTTGTGAGCTGGTGCTAGCAGGCCAGGAGGAAGGCACAGCAGGCTGCGTATCACAGTTAGGGGCCTTGGTGATGAGCTAGGGGGATGGAGTGCCTGAAGCTCCTGAAAGTTCCCAACCTGCTCTGCAGAGCGTGCCCATACAACCTTATCTACCTATCCCTTCTACACGCAGCAAGCTCTGTGCAAACCCTGCTCCTTCAGCAGCCTTCTTGCTGCTAGGAAGCCTCTCAGACTTCCCATCTTTCCTTTGTCCCAGAGCAGCCGGATGTGGATTCCTGTCCTCCACAAATGGCTGGAATCTCAGTCTCCCCAAGTATTCCACCTATCTTAGCTTTCCAACTCCACTAATCTCCAGAACACTATGTAATGTAGGTTTGTGCTCCCATAGCAGATCTCCAGGGCTGGGTGTTCAGCAGTCCTAGGCTTCCACCCCCTACCTGCTCCATTTTTCTTCCTCCCACCAGTGAACTGGGGTGAGGGAAGGGCTTGGGTCTCACCGGATCAATGCTTTGGTATGTTATCCTGTTTCTTGAGGTCCGCTCTGTTCTCCAGGTGAATGTAGTCTGGTGCAGCCTTCTTTTTCTGTTGCTCTTTTAGGATTAGTTGTAATAACTATATTTTCATAATATGTGTGGTTTGGGGAGGAGTTCTCTCTCTCACCTCTCATGCTGCCATCTTGTATCACTATCTGCTGTGATTATCTCATTTCTTTTTCTTTAATAAACAGCCTTAACTGTTTTTTTAAACAATTGGATTAGCAGAGAAAATATTATAGTATCTAGAACGTCGAAATATGGTTCATGAGCCAGTAGCATCAGTCATCACTTGAGAGATTGTTAGAAATGCCACAACTCAGGTCCCACCCCAGAGTTATTGAAGCAGATTTGGTATTTTAACCATATCTTTAGTTGATTCACATACATGTAAAAGTGTGAGAAGCACTGGTTTAATGAATAGATGTCTCCTATATTTAATCAGTGTTAACAGTTTCCCCTAATTGCTTCATATATTTATTTTTCCTTGCATATTTAAAAGTAAATTGCTGAAAGTATCACATTTATACCCTAAATAGTTTAATATGGAACTCAGAAAAAGAGGGACATATCTACATATTCATAAAACCATTATCACACTTAACATTAACTATCATTCTCTAATATCACTTGTACCCAGTTAGTATTCAAATTTCTCCAACTGTTTCCAAAAAGATCTTTTACATTTGTTTGATGTATAATAAGATTCAGTCTTGATCTATGCATAGCTTTTGGCTGTTATGTTTTGTTTCCTATATTTCTTTGAATCCAGATTATTCCCTTTTTCTTTCCCACACATACCTTTTCTTTTTATCACATTGTTCATTTAAAGAGGTCATTTGTTATGTAGAATGTCCCCAATTCTGGATTTGTCTGATTGCTTTCTTGTGGTGGTATTTAACTTGTTCTTCTAGCCCCTGTGTTTCCTAGAAATTAGACATGAAAGCTAAAGGCTTGATTAGAATCAGGTTCAACAATTTTGGCTACTATATATCATAGACCATGTTGTTTATTTTCTATTGTATCATGCCAAGATTCTTATAATGCTTGTTTATTTAATAGTGATGTAAATATTCATCACTGGGTTCAGTTGTCGTAAGCCTGATGACTTCATTTTCCCCTTGTGACTCACAACCAATGGACTGATACCTTGTTACTTTGCAAATATTCCATTGCCTGTCAACTTTTCACCTATTATTTTTAGCATTCATTGGTAATCCTTGCTGTACTCATTTTTTTTGTTAATGGCTAAAAATTTGTGACTTTCTAATTCTTTACTCCTGTTACATATATTAACGAATTCTTTGATAAAGGAAGAGCTTTCTTTTTAGCTAGAGTTGTTGTATTACTCTTCATTGCAGTTCTTAATAAAACATAATATGAAGGTTTAATTCTTTCGGTTCAACTCTTAAAATCATAATAGACATGTGTAACAAAATCTAAGTTAATCAGTATCTCTATTCTTTTCCCCCTTTTTTTGAAATTCAAAGACCTTGGATTTGTCTTGCAATTTTTGTCAGGGTTTTAATTCTATCTTCTTTTGTTTTTTTCCTCAAATCAAGCTTCATTATTACTGATTTATGCAGTCTGTCTCTATTCATTGATATTTATCAACATGTTAGCCAACCTCTTTATCCCCTTCTCCTATTTCCTTCTATAACCTGTGACCATTTTCCATGTTCAGGAATGTCTTTTAACATTCTCTTGTGAGAGGCTTTTGATGGTAAACAATCTTAGTCTTTGTTGTTCTAAGAAGGAAAATAATTTTCCTGAGTTTATGGTTCTAGGTTGACTATTGTCCTTGGCCTTTCCAACCCATTCTGAAATGGTCTCCAGCCTGCCACTCAATTCTGTGTCTCCTTTTGCGGGCTCCCTGTTTCTGTAGTTCCTGCTGCCTCCTTTGTTGTTGTGATTATTATAACTCCTTCATTTTGCTGAAGTGCACTCTACAGTGGCATATTAAAACAAGCATGTGAGGTAAATTTTTGGAGCTCTTGTATGTCTGTAAATATCTTTATATTACCTTCACATGTGATTAGTAATTTTGTGTATAATTTGTCAGCCATGGTTCCTTAAACATTTTGAAGTAATTGTCCTAAAACTGAAAATCCTTTTGATGCTTAATTTGTTTATGACCTGTATTTTTTCTTTGTTAGAGTGGTTAAACTCTTTAGTTTGCTTTGTTCCTCCAAAATTTTATTATGATAGGCTTAGATGTGGGTCTTTTTTATTTACTTAAATCAGGCATTTGGTGAGCTCTTTCAAGCTAGATGCTTTTGTTTTTATCTGGATTTTTTGTGGGGAGGGACATTAGTTATTTGAAAATTTTATTTTTCCATTTTATCTATTTACTTTTTAAAATTTGATGTACAGTCTTATTTTAGTTTCAAGTATACAACATAGTAGTTTAATAGTTACCCATATTATTAAATCCTCACCCCCACTGGTACAGCTACCATCTATCAATATAGGGAGATGTTTCAGAGTTGTTGGCTGTATTCTCCATGCTGTACCACTATCCCCATGACTAACCTACATTTTGATTGAGAATTTTTGTGCCCCTTTATCCCCCACACCTTCCCCTCCTACCCATCCCAACTCCTCCCCCATGGTAACCTTCAGTCACTTCTCAGTGTCTATGAGTCTACTGCTGTTTTGTTAATTTTGTTTTGCTTTGTTTTTATATTCTGCAAATAACTGAAATCATGTAGTATTTGTCTTTCTCCTCCTGGCTTATTTCACTGAACATAATACCCCTTAGATCTATCCATGTTGTTGCAAATGGCAGGATTTCTTTTCTTTTTATGGCTGAATAATATTCCATTGTGTATATGTACCACATCTTCTTTATGCATTCATTTATTGAGGACACTTAGGTTGCTTCCATATCTTGGCTATTGTAAATAATGTGGTGATAAACATAGGGGTACATATGTCTTTTCAGATCAGGGCTTATGTTTTCTTCAGGTAAATTCCTAGAAGTGGAATTGCTAGGTTGACTGGTATTTCTATTTTTTTTTTTTTTTTGAGTAACATCCGTACTGTTTTCCACAGCAGCTGCAACAATTGACATCCCCACCAACAGGAGGGTTCCCTTTTCTCCACATCCTCACCAACACTTGTTATTTCTTGTCTTTTGGATAGTAGCCATTCTGACTGGTGTGAGGTGTATCACCTTGTGATTTTGATTTGCATTTCCCTGATGATTAGCGATGTGGAGCATTTTTTCCTGTGCCTCTTTGCCATCTGTATTTCTTCTTTGCACAAGTGTCTGTTCAGGTCCTCTGTCCATTTTTGAATCAGGTTATTTGTTTTTTTGATGTTGAGGCCTATGAATTCTTTATGTATTTTGGATGTTAACCCCTTATCAGATAAATCATTTATGAATATATTTTCCCATACTATAGTTTGACTTTTTGTTCTGCTGATGGTGTCCTTTACTGTACAGAAGCTTTTAAGTTTGATCTAGTCTCAATTGTTTATTTTTGATTTTGTTTCCCTTGCCAGAGATGTGTCCATGAAATAATTGCTTATATGTATATTTGAGAGATTTTGCCTCTGTTTTCTTCTAAAAGTTTTATGGTTTCATGTCTTACATTCAGGTCTTTGATCCATTCAGAATTTACTTTTGTGTATGGAGTCAGGCAGTAATCCAGTTTCATTGTCTGTCCAGTTTTTCCAACACCAGTTATTGAAGAGACTGTCTTTTCCCCATTGTATATTCATGGCTCCTTTATTATATATTAATTGACACCAATATGTATATTAATCATATCATATATTAATTAACCCCATATATGTGCAGGTTTATATCTGGGCTCTCTATTCTGTTCTGTTGATCTATGGGTCTGTTCTTGTATCAGTGCCATATTGTTTTGACTACTGAAGCTTTTTAGTAGAGCATGAAGTCAGGGAGCATCATTCCCCCAACTTTGTTTTTCTTTCACAGGATGGCTTTGGCTATTTGGGGTCTTTCGTGTTTCCATATGAATTTTAGAACTATTTGTACTAGTTCATTGAAAAATGCTGTTGGAATTTTGATAATACTAATTCTTCCTCTCCATGAGCATGGGATAGATTTCTACTTATTTGTGTCTTTTTAAATTTCTTTCATGAGTGTCTTATAGTTTTCATAGTGTAGGTTTTTCACTTCCTTGGTTAGGTTTATTCCTATGTTTTTTATTCTTTTTGATGCAATTTTAAATGGAATTCTTTTCCTGATTTCTCTTTTTTGCTAGTTCATTGTTATTATATAGGAAAGCAACAGATTTCTGTGTATTAATTTTGTACCCTGCAACTTTTATGATCCAGTTATTAATTCTAATAGTTTTTTGGTGGAGTTCTTAGGGTTTTCTATTTATAATATCATGTCATCTGCAAATAGTGATAGTTTAACTTCTTCCTTAACAATTTGGATGCCTTTTATTTCTTTGTCTTGTCTGAATGCTATGGCTAGGACCTCCAGTACTATATTGAATAAAAGTGGTGAGACATCCTTGTCTTCTTTTTATCTTAGAGGAAAAGCTTTTAGCTTTTCACCATTAAATATGTTGTTAGTTGTAGGCTTCTCATATATGGCCTTTATTATGTCTTATATGGCCTCTATGCCCATTTTGTTGAGAGTTTTTATCATGAATGGATGTTGAATTTTGTCAAATTATTTTTCAGCATGTTTTGAGATGATCATGTGGTTTTTATCCTTCTTTTGTTAATGTGGTATATGATATTGATTGATTCACCAATATTATACCTGGAATAAATCCCACTTGGTCATTGTGATGGATGATCCTTTTGATGTATTTATGAATTCTGTTTGTTAATAGTTTGTGGAGGATTTTTGCATCTATGTTCATCAGGGATATTATTCTGTAATTTTGGTTTTTTGTAGTGAGTTTGGTTTTGGTATTGGAGTGATGTGGTCCTCATAGAATGAGTTTGGAATTACTCTCTCCTCTTCTACTTTTTTGAATACTTTAAGAAAGGTGGGTATTAGCTCTTCTTTAAATGTTTGTTAGAATTCACCTGGGAAGCCATCAGGTCTTGATATTTTGTGTTTTGGGAGTTTTTTGATTAGCAATTCAATTTCATTGATGGTAATTGGTCTCTTCAGATTTTCTGTTTCTTCCTGGGTCAGTCTTGGAAGGTTGTATTTTTCTAGGAAGTTGTTTGTTTCTGCTAGGTTGTCTAATTTATTGACATAATTTTTCATACTACTCTCTAATAATTCTGTGGTATCCACTGTGACTACTTCTTTGTTTCTGATTTTGTTTACTTGTTTACTGTCTCTTTTTTCTTGATAAGTCTGGCTAGAGGTTTAACTGTTTTATTTATTTTCTCAAAGAATCAGCACTTAGTTTCATTAATTTTATCTATTATTTTCTTCTTTATTTTATTTATTTCTGCTCTGATCTTTATTATGCCCCTCCTTCTACTAACTTTGGATTTCATTTATTCTTCTTTTTCTAGTTTCTTTAATTGTGAATTTAGTCTGTTTATTTGGGATTGTTATTGTTTCTTGAGGTAGGCCTGTATTGCTATGCACTTCCCTCTTAGAACAGCCTTTGGACTGTCCCATAAATATTGGACTGTTGTATTTTTGTTTTCATTTGTCTCCATGTATTGCTTAATTTCTGTTTTATAACTCTCTTTTGTTCTTTCTCTCAGACCCATGTTGGCTCCTATTTCTTCCCAGCCTATCCTTTTGAAGCCTAAGGCAAGCCTTTTACCTGCTGCTGCTGGTGGAGCTGTCAGTTGCTCTTCTGTCTATTCCATTCTCTATCTTGTCCTCTATTTGGAACCCAATGATGTCCACAGAGAAGCTTTACTGGGGATCTAGATGCAACGGCCGTCTCTTCTTACTCCTCATTTCTCCTACTCCTGCTTTTGTCTATGTTTTGAAGACCTCCAGGCCATTGGGGATATTTCTGTGGAAGAAAACATGATGTAGCTTTCTTTAGTGGCCCTCCCTCTGCAGGGGGCACACAACCACAGTAAAATAGATAAGGGAAAAAATAAGTGAGAATGTTCAATTTTCATTCTGAAGAAGATCATTGATGACAATGAAGAGTAACTAGTGATTGATAAGCTTTAAGGAGGAAATTTCATGCATATTTTTCTTCAAAAACAATCCATCATCACGACAAGCCATGACACTGAAATAAATTTGAGACTAGTAATTAAGCACAAATTTCTAAGATAATGATCCAACAAAGATATAGTACAGAGATAAGGAAGAATGAATCTGGGCAATGAAAGTTGTGGCAATAAATGATAAAAATAATAAATGATTCAAAGTTCTTTGGATAAATACAGCTGTATAAGAACAAGTGAATAACATAAAGTAGATTGTACTTCTGTGCATGAGGGGATGTCATAAGCTGTTAACTCAATTCATTTCAGACATATATTAGGCACACACCAGGGACAAAGCTCTGCTCTAGAATTTGTGGGGACCTACAAAATAAATAAGACACTGTTAAGGAAAGGAAGAGTTCCTGCTGTTTTATAATCATTTCACTCCCTCAGATTATACAGTTCTTGTATTGTACCCTGTGTTATGTCCTCATTGGTTTTGTTCCTTCTACGGCCCGGCCTAGGGGTAGAATTTCTTACTCTCTCTGTATGAAATGTGCATCTGCCCTGAAGAAGGAGACAGGAGAAGAGAGGCCAGTCCCCAGCCAGGAAGCCAGAACACAGAGGGCTCTCCGAACTGAGCACCACAAAGTATTTAGTAATGTCTCCTTTCAATGTCCTGGCCTTATTTCACCTGGGCTCTGAAGATACAAAGAAGGATCTTTGCTCTTTGCAAGCAAAATGTGGTCTCTGGACCAGCAGCATCAGCATGTACTTGGCAGCTCAGTAATGCACATTAGGTCTCACCTGGACCTTCTGAAAGAGGAACTAAAGGTGGGGCCCAGGGACGTGTTAAACCTTCCAGGTCCCTCTGATGCTGGCTCACTGTTGAGAAACACCAGATTGGCCTGAGAACTGAAGGGGATCAGCGCCCTCTGGAGGCCATGTGGTTGCAGCTACCAGGGAAAAGGAGCTCTATTCAGGTGCAAGTGATAGAAAACTCTGCTTCTGATCCTTTTTTAATTTTTATTTTGGTATCATTTGTTTCTGTTCCTTTTTATTCCCAGCATTTAGCACAGTGACTGGTTAAGAACAGGTGAATGGAAAGTGGTTTTAAAATGAATAAATCAATGAATATAACTCATAGTCTAGTTACATAGACCTAGCTGCTGTCCCTAGAACTCCTAACTCCGTCTTCCTCCGTACAGTCCCTTTAAAGGGATGTGAAATGCCCTCCCACGTCCTTCTCTAGCCTCTTAAAATCCCACTCTCCTTTTAAGATTCCCTCATAGTGGTCACGCAGTAAACATGTGGGGGTGAACTGCAGAGTATGGAATGTGTATTGAATCAGACTGTCATCAACTGGCAAGTTTACTAAGTCACACTGTTCTCAGGGCAAAGTGCATACATGATAAAAATAGCACAAACAATAACAATAACATTAGTCCATAATGCTGATAGGTTCTATTGAGTAGTTCATGTCATGCACCAAGGCTTGCACTAAGAGTAGTAATGTGCTTTCTCCTACCGCAAGCCAGTAGGGAAGAGATTGGCATTGTTCCAACGTGGCAGATGAGGGAACTGAGGCATAGAGAGCTTAATAATTTTCCCAGGATCCCCCAATCAGTAAATGGCAAGAACTCTAGAGCCCACACTTTTCAACACCAAAATCCCCTGTTGTTTATTGAATGGAAAATACATACAGGAGCTCTATACAAATTATTTATGACCCAGCCCTAAAGGTGGCCAGGATTAGCTTCCTCATTTTGGTAGCTAGCAGAAGTCAAGAATAAAGTAATTTCCCCAAGGTCATTCAGTGAGCTGCAATTCAAATTCAGACGTGCCCAATGCCTGAATCCATGCTCTTTGCTTGACATTTTGCTGCCTGTTAGGATCTCCAAGGAGGACCCCTCTATTCAACTGGATTGAATAGCAGGCCTTCACCTATCTGAAGTGTAGTGCTCAAACCTTGGGGCAACAGTATTTCAGGTGTTGTTGTTATTAATCCACTGAGGCTCTGGAGTCTTGCTGAGAAGAGAATTTAAGGAGCAGGACCCTGCCATAAGTCAGAACCAAAACTGTAGCTTCGAAACCTAAAGCTATAACTCCTTCCACAAGGAGCATCTGGATGAGTGACAACCACTAGACAATGAGGCAGGTGGGTGGAATGACTTCAGAGGAACCTCAGCCTTTACCCATTGCAACAGACCTGCTAGCCAATATTATTTATTTCATGTTTTCTCAGGGACTTGACCTATTCAATACTTACTAACTTCTCATATCTTCCAAAAGGCAGGCATTTGGTGACTTTGATTTTTGGACAAGAGAATTCCATGGTCATATATGCATACAAATTCTCCACCTCTTAGTTTTCTGAATAATTTTTCACATCCCTCATTAATCTTAAGTGTTTCTTATGGTTGTTTTCCAACAGTCAAATCTTTCCAAATATATTGTTAAATGTAATTGTGTATATGTATGTGTTTGATGTTGAAGGGACTATTTTATAATGACTATGGTGTGCTATTGCTGGATTTTTTATTGTAGCATTTAATAACCATGAAATGTGTACAGAAACAACCTTCTGAAGTCTCAAGTTCAGTGCTGAGGTAATTTATTTTAGACAATAAGGTTACAGTATCATAGACCTTTTGAGATCTTGGTTAAATTGTTATCTATATTTAATCTTGCTATGTATATTTAATTCACTTAAAATTTCTACTGCCTATTTTTCGAGAGCTTTCTATTTTTATGAAAAGAACTGAAATGGAGCTTTAATACGGCCTATTTTATTCAATCTATTTTGTCAGTAGTAGCATTGTCCTGAGTAAACTGTAACAAAAACCAAACACTTTATGAACATTACCTGTAAGCCTATGATTATGATGGTCTTTTGGGTTAAAGAAAGGATTTCTGTCCATGGGGCACAGAATTCATGAGGTTTTGCTATTTCTGTAGATTATTACTTTAATTAATATTCAAGGATGACTCTGCCAAGTGCAGCTTGGCAGTGAGGATAGTTAATGGCCCCAGGATCAGTCTTCAGCAAGTGGGGGATGGCAGCAAGTGAATAAATGCTGTAGCTTCCCATCCTTCAGGTGGACAATTCTACTTTTCATGAGGTGCAGGAGGAATCAGGAGAGGCGTGACATTGACAGAGCACACTTGTATTGGCTTTTCTTTCTTGCCTAATTTACTTTCCCTTCTTTGTCACTCTCGTTTCCTGGAATTGCCTCACAAGCAAACAACCTGCACTCAAGTCCTAGTCTTTCATTCTGCTTTGGGGGTGGGGGGTGTCTAGACTAAGACATTTGGTACAAGAATTAGCCCTAGAAAGCAGACCATTAGAACAGGCTTCTGGGAATGTCTTACTCATGAGATGCTGGTGGTAAGTGGGTGGTGGTAATCCTTTGCCTGCTATAGCATCACCATTGCTAAAGCTCTGGGTGTGGTGGGTTGGGAGGAGAGACATGAACGAAGGGGAAACACTCAGTTGTCCAGAAGCTCGGCACTTGAGTTGTTTTATGGGGCAATGGTAATCATAAAGCTGATGGAGTTGTCTGGATATCTGCCTTAGAATCTTTGAAGGAAAAGAATTGATGCAGGTCAGTCAACGATTAACTCAAGGCAAGCTGTAAAAGCCAGAAGGCTTGCTTGGCAGCCTATGAAGAGAGTCTTGCCTCTTTCAGCTATAGGGCAGCCTGTGCTAAAAATCAGGTTTAAGATTTAATAATAAGGTGGCAGGGCTGGAAAAAACACTTGAATATGCAGCCCTTGAACCCTTCCCCATAGTCCTCTGAATCCACCTGGCTGGCAGAAGCAACAGTTCTTGCTGGAGGAGAGCGAGCAGCCTCCCTTGCCTGACCATGCAAAGACCTCACCTGAGGCAGCTGTGTTGCAAGACGATGTTTGTCCTCAACGTCTGACACTCGCATCCCCACCCTCCAGCTTATTGCCTTCAGACCAATAGCTAGGGTCAGGTCTCATCATAGCTCAAGAGGGGGAGTTAAATACCCGCTATGGTAGAAATTAAAGTATTCACCAAAAGAACTCCAGAGCATGGCTAATATGTACTGTACAGAGCCAGGGGAGCATGTGCAGGAATGGATTTTGAGGGTACTGGGATTCGTGAGGGGTGGAGGAGCAGAATATAAAGCTGGATATGAGGAGTGAAATGATGCTGGAGCATCTTCCATGACTCAGGATTACATACCCCAGCAGAGAAACATGCAGCTGGTCCCACTATGCTGCTGGGATGGCTCCCTGAAGCTTGAGTGTGATCATAACCTTCAGCAAATGAGGTGGAGATGCCAGAACTGATGTGGGAGCATAGGGAGGAAGGGGTCAAACAGCCCAGAGAGGTGAGCATCCTAGGACAGATTTATTACCTAAGACAGAGAGCCACCTGCTAACTCGGTTCTCAGAGAGGGCCCAGAAGGTACTCCTTTTATAAAGGTGATAAGGAATGCGGTGAGGGGCATCAGAATCGACCACTCACTGGTGCCTGTCCTTGGGGGCTGGCACTAACAGTAGGTGCTATTGAAAAATAATCTTCCTAATGTCAGTGGGAATATTAAGATTTCAGAAGACAGAGGCAGGTTGTGGCATGTAAGCCTCAGATGTAAGGTAGACAGAATTATCCTAGTTAACAGCAAGGATGGTGCATCAGGCAGAGCACTTTGGGGTGAAGGGCCCTGTAAGTGATGGCTAATGCACTGTGGTGGTGTTTGGAGTGAGACAAATGGGTCACCAAATGGGGAAGTGCTTGATTCCTATAACCAGAAAAAAAGGAGTAATTGGCTAGCAAAAGAACAATGCCAGTTTCCACTATAAATAATCTTTCTCCCAGTTTCCTTATTTGAATAGCTCTCAGACCCAAAGCCCATCCTTTGAAGGGAAGGATGGGTCCCTGGGGGTAGGCTTCTGCAACCCTCCAGCAAGTATAAACAATACATATGCCTTCGCTTTTTCCCCGAAGAGAAGCATACACCGGGGGAATTTCTATGGGTGCTGTCCACATAGATGCAGGGTCTGAGCTCAAAATCTGAAAGGCTACCCATTATATTCCTATTCAACTGCATGACCCTGACAAAACCCATACAGTTTGTGGAAATAAAGACTTCAACACAGGTAGCCCCACTTGTGGCTGCTGTACTGTATGTGGCATCTTACTGTTCCATATCTGCCACTTGGAATATGGCTATTAGTCTGCGGAATGCTTCCCCCCCGCAACCCCCACCCCCCGCAGTTCTGTCAGTAAAAGTGATTAAAAGAGTTCACAAGGTGGAAAAATCAGTGATGCACATTCATGGATTTGGACCAAGGTTACATTAACTCTCCTGGTCACTGACATGAAATACTCTCCATGGACCTTGATCATCATATTTTGCAGCATAACATGCTGGTCCATAATGCTAGTTGGACCTGGTGAACAGAAAGTAGCAAATACTATGGATGCTTTACTTAGACATATTTGATGAAAGATACAATGAAAAAGATTCAGGGGGTTGCTGTATTACTGAAGTTGTTAGGGGTCCAGTTGTCTGGGGTATGCTGGGACATCCCCTTTAAGGAGAAGACCTAGTTACAGCACCTTGTACCCTCAACCACTATGAAAGGTTCTTTGGATTTGGGGCACAGCCAGTTTTGAGGGGAGACCAAAGCAAGAAAATATTTTACTGCAAGTTAGGGTTGCCTTGCAATCTGCACTGAGGCTGATGCTAAATGATCCAGCAGACCCAGTGATGCTGTTGGTATCCACAGTGGGGAGGTACTGTTCAGTCTCTGACAAGCTCCAGTAGGAGAATCACAGCACAGACTTGTAGGGTTCTGGACAACGCCCTGCCTCCTGTAGCAGAGAACCGCTCCGTGAGGTCTACTGTGACATTGTCAAGTCTGAGCACCTGACCATAGGCTACCAAGTGACTATGAGAATGGACTTGCTCATTGTGAGCTGGTTATTGTCATGACCACTGAATCCTAGAGAGCTGCCACAATCCATTGTATGACGAAACATGGTTCATGAAGATCAGGCCCAAGCAGGTTCAGGGGCATGTCCCCTCTGTGGCATTAGTACCTCTTCCTTACTTCATGCGCATGGTCTCATGGTGGATTCCGTGTGATCCAGTGGTGGAAGAAGAAAATTTTAGTGTCTGGTTCATGGGTGGGTTGGATCAGAATATTGGGGGAAAAAGAAAATGGACAGTTGTCACATTATAGTATGCTGTCCATTTTCTTTTTCCCCCAATATTCTGATCCAACCCACCCATGAACCAGACACTAAAATTTTCTTCTTCCACCACTGGAAGCCTCAGTTACGTACAATACCTGGAAGACATCTGCCAGCTGCTTGGTGGCAGAATGGTTACATTAGACTCCTTCCACTTTGGACGTGGAAATTCAGACCACAATATGCCAGTCCATACCTGGGACTTTATTCTGTTTAAGTGGAGATACAAGTCTTTTGGGGTTAAAACATAAAAAAGATCCATGAACTCCTTCAGGTATTTCTGGTTTAAGCATAATTACTGATAAACCATTTGGCCTTATGCCCTCTAGTTCTTTATTTCATGGACACAAGATGGGACAATGACACCACTCTCCCCATTATTTTACATGAGAGAACCTTTTTTTTTTTTTTTTTTTTTATAATCTAATTTTTTTTTTTTTTGAGAGGGCATCTCTCATATTTATTGATCAAATGGTTGTTAACAACAATAAAATTCAGTATAGGGGGGTCAATGCTCAATGTACAATCATTAATCCATCTCAAGCCTAATTCTCGTCAGTCTCCAATCTTCTGAAGCATAACGAACAAGTTCTTACATGGTGAACGAATTCTTACAGAGTGAATAAATTCTTACATGGTGAACAGTACAAGGGCAGTCATCACAGAAACTTTCGGTTTTGATCATGCAATATGACCTATAAACCATCAGGTCAAATATGAATATTCATTTGATTTTTGTACTTGATTTATATGTTGTCCCACATTTCTCCTATTATTATTATTATTTTTATTTTTAATAAAATGCTGAAGTGGTAGGTAGATGCAAGATAAAGGTAGAAAACATAGTTTAGTGCTGTAAGAAGGCAAATGTAGATGATCAGATGATCAGGTGTGTGCCTATGGACTAAGTATTAATCCAGGCTAGACAAGGGCAGCAAGACATCCACGGATGCAGAAGATTTCTCTCAAAGCAGGGGGGGTGAGGTTCTGAGCCTCACCTCTGTTGATCCCCAAATTCTCACCTGATGGCCCCCCTGCGACTGTGCCTGTCTTAGGTTGTTCCTCCCTTGAGGAATCTTACCCGTCTCTGGCTAACCAGTCATCTTCCGGGGCCATACAGGGAAATGTAAAGTTGGTAAGTGAGAGAGAAGCCATATTGTTTGCAAAGGTTAGCTTTTTACTTCTTTGCAGATTTATGCCCTGTGGCTTCTATGCCCAGCACTTGTCTCGAGGTATCTTTACCACCTGGAGGAATTATGATACTCGGTAAATTCGATATGAGGCACGAATTCTATTTAAAGTTTGTAATTAGGAAGGAAGAAGAAAAGCTATAGATGTAGCATATGAAGGAAACTTGGGAGGATTGATTATTTCTTTGACATATCTTCTTGTATAGTACCTTAAGTATGTATAGGTTTTAAACTACTAACTAATTTGCACACACATATTGACATAATAGGAATACAGTGACATAAACAAAGCAAATCTATAATTACCAGCCATCTCCAGTGAAGCCAAGAAAACCATTTAGGCACCCTAGGCATTTGTGAAAATTTATCTATGATATGATGGATATTTTCCAACTGTACTTGAACCATCAGACAAATTAAAGCAGCCCATTTCTGGGATCTGTTCACATCCCATATGTTCTTTTAACCATAGATAGTCTATAGTCATGAGATTTTGGGGTGCTACAACTTGCACCCCTCCCAACTCCTGGTTGAGTTCCAACAGTACAGATCCAGTCAAATTCGTTGTCTCACTGTATGCACATGCCAGCCTAGACATCTCCCTCCTCCTTCTTATGGCAAGTCCAGGAGATGGTGGGCTGGATGCAGCCACAACCGCAGCATCGTCCGGATCCCTGTGGAGGCTTTTTGATGATCATCCCCCGGCACGAGTCCTCCAGAGAGTGCTGATGCCGGAAGCTCCTCCTCATATCGTATCTTAGTTCATTTTCTGGGTATCCAAGCTAGGCCTTGATCTTCTGCGTAGAAACAAACAGACCCTTTGCCCACACTTTGACATGCCCTCTATACCACTGTGCAGAACTCATTGGAGGTCAGCACACAGTAACTGCTTTTTTTTTTTTTTTTTAATTAAGAGAAAGGAATATTATCAGAAAAGAGTACCTCCATAGCTGATCATCTGACACCCTTTAAGTGATCAACATTAAGGATATTTAAAGCATGCGTTGATCTTTGATTTACCAATAGTTTTATCCTGTTAAGGAGTAATCCCCCTTTTCTTTCTTTCTTTTTTTTTTTTTTAATTTTTAATCTACACTTACCTGAAGAATACTATGTTTACTATGCTCTCCCCTATATCAGGTCCCCCCTAACAACCACATTACGGTTACTGTCCATCAGCTTAGCAAAATGTTGTAGAGTCACTACTTGTCCTCTCTGTGTTGTGCAGCCCACCCTCCCCTTTCTCCCTCCCCCCCATGCATGCTAATCTTAATACCCCCCTTCTTCTTCCCCCCCCTTATCCCTCCCTGCCCACCCATCCTCCCCAGTTCCTTTCCCTTTGGTACCTGTTAGTCCATTTTTGGGTTCTGTAATTCTGCTGCTGTTTTGTTCCTTCAGTTTTTCCTTTGTTCCTATACTCCTCAGATGAGTGAAATCATTTGGTATTTCTCTTTCTCCGCTTGGCTTATTTCACTGAGCATAATACTCTCCAGCTCCATCCATGTTGCTGCAAATGGTTGGATTTTTCCACTTCTTATGGCTGAGTAGTATTCCATTGTGTATATGTACCACATCTTCTTTATCCATTCATCTACAGATGGACATTTAGGTTGCTTCCAATTCTTGGCTATTGTAAATAGTGCTGCAATAAACATAGGAGTGCATCTGTCTTTCTCAAACTTGATTGCTGCGTTCTTAGGGTAAATTCCTAGGAGTGGAATTCCTGGGTCAAATGGTAGGTCTGTTTTGAGCATTTTGATGCACCTCCATACTGCTTTCCACAATGGTTGAACTAATTTACATTCCCACCAGCAGTGTAGGAGGGTTCCCCTTTCTCCACAGCCTCGCCAACATTTGTTGTTGTTTGTCTTTTGGATGGCAGCTATCCTTACTGGTGTGAGGTGATACCTCATTGTAGTTTTAATTTGCATTTCTCTGATAATTAGCGATGTGGAGCATCTTTTCATGTGTCTCTTGGCCATCTGTATTTCTTTTTTGGAGAACTGTCTGTTCAGTTCCTCTGCCCATTTTTTAATTGGGTTATTTGTTTTTTGTTTGTTGAGGCGTGTGAGCTCTTTATATATTCTGGACGTCAAGCCTTTATCAGATCTGTCATTTTCAAATATATTCTCCCATACTGTAGGGTTCCTTTTTGTTCTATTGATGGTGTCTTTCGCTGTACAGAAGCTTTTCAGCTTAATGTAGTCCCACTTGCTCATTTTTGCTGTTGTTTTCCTTGCCCGGGGAGATATGTTCAAGAAGAGATCACTCATGTTTATGTCTAAGAGGTTTTTGCCTATGTTTTTTTCCAAGAGTTTAATGGTTTCGTGACTTACATTCAGGTCTTTGATCCATTTTGAGTTTACCTTTGTATATGGGGTTAGACAATGGTCCAGTTTCATTCTCCTACATGTAGCTGTCCAGTTTTGCCAGCACCATCTGTTGAAGAGACTGTCATTTTGCCATTGTATGTCCATGGCTCCTTTATCAAATATTAATTGACCATATATGTTTGGGTTAATTTCTGGGGTCTCTAATCTGTTCCACTGGTCTGTGGCTCTGTTCTTGTGCCAGTACCAAATTGTCTTGATTACTATGGCTTTGTAGTAGAGCTTGAAGTTGGGGAGTGAGATCCCCCCTACTTTATTCTTCTTTTTCAGGATTGCTTTGGCTATTCGGGGTCTTTGGTGTTTCCATATGAATTTTTGAATTATTTGTTCCAATTCATTGAAGAATGTTGCTGGTAATTTGAGAGGGATTGCATCAAATTTGTATATTGCTTTCGGCAGGATGGCCATTTTGACGATATTAATTCTTCCTAGCCATGAGCATGGGATGAGTTTCCATTTATTAGTGTCCCCTTTAATTTCTCTTAAGAGTGACTTGTAGTTTTCAGAGTATAAGTCTTTCACTTCCTTGGTTAGGTTTATTCCTAGGTATTTTATTCTTTTTGATGCAATGGTGAATGGAATTGTTTTCCTGATTTCTCTTTCTATTGATTCGTTGTTAGTGTATAGGAAAGCTACAGATTTCTGTGTGTTGATTTTGTATCCTGCAACTTTGCTGTATTCCAATATCAGTTCTAGTAGTTTTGGAGTGGAGTCTTTAGGGTTTTTTATGTACAGTATCATATCATCTGCAAATAGTGACAGTTTAACTTCTTCTTTACCAATCTGGATTCCTTGTATTTCTTTGTTTTGTCTGATTGCCGTGGCTAGGACCTCCAGTACTATGTTAAATAACAGTGGGGAGAGTGGGCATCCCTGTCTGGTTCCCGATCTCAGTGGAAATGCTTTCAGCTTCTCGCTGTTCAGTATAATGCTGGCTGTGGGTTTATCATATATGGCCTTTATTATGTTGAGGTACTTGCCCTCTATTCCCATTTTGCTGAGAGTTTTTATCATGAATGGATGTTGAATTTTGTCAAATGCTTTTTCAGCATCTATGGAGATGATCATGTGGTTTTTGTCTTTCTTTTTGTTGATGTGGTGGATGATGTTGATGGATTTTCGAATGTTGTACCATCCTTGCATCCCTGGGATGAACCCCACTTGGTCATGGTGTATGATCCTTTTGATATACTGTTGAATTCTGTTTGCTAATATTTTATTGAGTATTTTTGCATCTACGTTCATCAGGGATATTGGTCTGTAATTTTCTTTTTTGGTGGGGTCTTTGCCTGGTTTTGGTATTAGGGTGATGTTGGCTTCATAGAATGAGTTTGGGAGTATTCCCTCTTCTTCTATTTTGTGGAACACTTTAAGGAGAATGGGTATTATGTCTTCTCTGTGTGTCTGATAAAATTCCGAGGTAAATCCGTCCGGCCCCGGGGTTTTGTTCTTGGGTAGTTTTTTGATTACTGTTTCAATTTCTTTGCTTGTAATTGGTTTGTTTAACTTTTGTGTTTCTTCCTTGGTCAGTCTTGGGAGGTTGTATTTTTCTAGGAAGTTGTCCATTTCTTCTAGGTTTTCCAGCTTGTTGGCATATAGGTTTTCATAGTAGTCTTTAATAATTCTTTGTATTTCTGTGGAGTCTGTCGTGATTTTTCCATTCTCATTTCTGATTATGTTGATTTGTGTTGACTCTCTTTTTCTCTTAATAAGTTGGGCTAGAGGCTTATCTATTTTGTTTATTTTCTCAAAGAACCAGCTCTTGGTTTCGTTGATTTTTGCTATTGTTTTATTCTTCTCAATTTTGTTTATTTCTTCTCTGATCTTTATTATGTCCCTCCTTCTGCTGACTTTAGGCCTCATTTGTTCTTCTTTTTCCAGTTTTAATAATTGTGATGTTAGACTATTCATTTGGGATTGTTCTTCCTTCTTCAAGTGTGCCTGGATTGCTATATACTTTCCTCTTAAGACTGCTTTCGCTGCATCCCACAGAAGTTGGGGCTTAGTGTTGTTGTTGTCATTTGTTTCTATATATTCCTTGATCTCTATTTTGATTTGTTCATTGATCCATTGATTATTTAGTAGCATGTTGTTAAGCCTCCGAGAGAACCTTTTAAGAAAAGATTTTAAATGTCTTCCCCATAAATAAAAAGTCCTAGTCACAACTTCTCCCTCAGGTCCTCCTGCATATCTAACCTTCCTCTGGATATCTAGCATTTCTCTCTTACCATAAGCATATGGGTGTAATAAAAGTTTGCTTATTCTTAACTAGAAGGATTCTGATATTTTGAATCATCTCTGTAGTAACAGTATTTAAAGCAAGCAGTGACTGGGCACTTCCTGCCTGCTAATCACCAGGCTAGGTGTTTTTCATAAGGTAGTCTGTTTACTTTTCAGAACAACTGTACAGGGTAAGTACTAGAATAATGACTGGGGAAATCCTCGAGGACATTAAGAATCAGAGAAGTTAAGAAACTTTCCCCCTGCTGGTCAGTCGTGCAGCTGGAATAGAACCCAGCGGTGGCTTTCAACAATGCATACGGTATTTTCACTTGCATTCTGAACTTCACTACTACATAAACCACTGGGTGAATTGAATTCACTATGCCCCAAGAATTACATTTCCTCCTTTCTCTTTCCTCCTAAATTCTTCATACTTGTCCCTCCAGCAACCCCTGACCTCCCACCCTGACCGCAGCCTCACGGCAGACACCGTTATAGGTTTCGATTCATTTCCTTGCCACAATGACCAGTTGGCATACCTTTTGATAAGTCAAGGCTGTTGTCTTTGCATAACTTGGTGCAGGACACCGGCACCTAAAAAGATGATAAGATAACCATTCAAGCCTGATGGGTCCCGGGAAGAGCAGCGCAGGAAGCCTTCGTTTAGGGGGCGATCACAGAGTGCAGTTACCACCATTGGCCACCAGATGGCAGAGGCACTCAGGGCAGCGCAGCAAGAAGGCTAACCGTGCGCTGCGGGCCCGCCTGCAGGTGAGAACCCAAGGCTGGAGGTTGGAGGGCCAGTTAGGCAAATGTAATTCAGAAAGGTAGAAGATAGGACTTACTGGTGAGTTTCCAAGCAGGGTTCTGATTGACGCCAGGAAAATGAGATCAAGAAGAGTGTGCGTCTGTGTGTATGTGTGTGTGTTTGTGTTGTGTGTGCAAAACTGTGATTTTATTTTAATGAGATTATGATAAGGTGTATTTTGGACAGTGTTTTGTCCGGTTTGCCTGGGATCTGGTTGGGACTGGTTTGGCCTGGCCCCATAGGTCAGGAAGTCATCACCCGGCAGAGCCTTCAGGTGGGACCCCCTACCTGGGCAGCGTTTGGGTAGCTTTTTCCTTGAACTTTATCTTCCCCTCCCCCGCTGCTCCGGTCTATCTTTCTACCTAACGTGTACTCTCGCCGTGAACCTGAGTGGGCCTTTGCAACTACCTCAACTAACAGAAGAGTGGCAGGTGACTTTTGAAGGTAAGTCATGAGCAGTACTGTTTTTGTCTGGCTGCCTTTCTTTTGAGCTGCCAGGTAAGTCAGACTACCTTGAAGCTGCCATGTTAGATGGTGTGGACAGATCGCTGAAAAGACAGAGGTTCTGCATGAGCCTCACCTGTTCTAGCCCCCGTATGCTCATCTTCCAGCGTTGGTGCTAGGAATGTAAACAGATGGTTCCAGTTCCAGCTACCGTCTGACTAATTCCATGAGAAACCCCAAGCCAGCATTGCCTAGTGGAGTCATCAGCCCCAGAACCATGAGACATAATGACAAAAAATGATTGTTGTTGTAAGCTACAAACTTCGAGTCTTTATAGACTTCCCTCTCATTTTCTGCTCAACCCCTTCAATGTATGTCTTTCTAAAAGATCTGCTCTGGTCTCTTCTTTCTTCTTTCTCTTCATACTGACCTCATGTTTTGATGAATATGCCAAATGATCTAGATTTCCCTCTTGAGCTTCCAAACCATGTGCCCAAGTGTCTAGTGCCATTTCCACAGGTAAATTCAACTAAAATTCAGTGAACTGGACTCTGTTCCTTGACCTCCAATCATCTTTGCCCACAAACCACCTTGGACACTGACAGATTCCATGGAAGAGCTCTTTTAACATCTCTTCCAGCCTCTGTTTAGTGGACCTCCCCAATGGAGAAATTAGAACATTCCTTCTATTCCACCTCTAAATTTTGCAGGGTCCCACAGCTCAGTCCTACACTCATTCCTTAGGTGGTCTCATTCAGTTCAAAGATATTTAGTGGCATATATTTGCTGCTGAATCCTGAATTTCTCTATCTCCTGCCAGACCTCTCCCTTGAGCTTCAGACGTGTGTATGTGACCTCATATTAGCAGTCTCCAAATGGAAGTCTAATCAGCATGTCAAACCTAATCTGTGCAGAGGAGAACGTTGAGGTCCCTGTCGCCCACAAGTGCTCACTTTCCACACGTAGATGCCTTACTCCTCTATCCTTTTCAAATCTCTGCTTGGAGATGCCATCCTTTACCCACTGTATCTAAAACAGAGCCTGCACCTCACTCTAACCCACCTGATGTTATTCTCATAGTATTTGCTTAACAGAAGTTAGGTTAGTTATGGTTTGTTCCATGATAATGTAAGATCCACCATAATGTAAGATCTCTAAGAGCAAGAACTTGTTCCCTGCTGTATCCCAGGCACCTGAAAGGGCTCCTGCACAAACTAAGTGTGAGATATATTTCTTATTCTTAGATGCCCACTGCCACTCTCCCAGTGTAGGACACCGTTATCTCTTGCCTGGCTTGCCACAAGAGCCTAAATAATCTCTTAGCCTCTAGTTTCAATCATTCTCCAAACTGAAGCCACTGTGACCTTCCTAAAATGCATAGCTGATCTTCCACTGCTTTTCAGGGGAGGTTCTGTGTTAGTCTGGACCCTGGATCTCAAGCAACAGGAAACCCTTTTAGCCCATCTGACAGATTCCTATCTTCCAGAATTCAACTTAGTCACACTTCCTTTGACTTTTGTGACCAATATTGAGGGTGGGTACCTCTTTTGAACCCCATGTATCACTGACTTACTGTGCTGCAAATGTCAGTTTTTGTGGTTTCTTCCCTCATACCAGAAGCTAAGTGCATGAATATCTGTTATTCACTATTGTATCCTCATCATTTCCACTGTACTCGACACTTAAGAATTGCTCACTAAATGTTTACTGAATTAATGAATTCTGTGTTTCAAGTTTCCATAGTCATCGACTGCTACTTCTTCCTCACTTCCTTCTCCATAATCAGAGCTGTAACTCTACCTGCCTGCTATTCCAGATACTAGCCCCTGGGCCTTGAAATTTATAGTATGCCAATTTTTTAAATGATTATGTAATTAATTCAGAAGCACATGCATGTAGTATCACTAAGCTTAACACCTAGTTAGCATGAATATGAATAGTTAGTTAAAATAGGAAACTACCAGATGGTAAGTATTATCAATAACACCCATATGGGAGCCAAGACATGAATTACCAAGTTAATTTAAGGCCGTGTTTTGTGCTTGCCCTGGCACCGGAATGATTAGTTATAGCTCTGCCTGGAAGTTCCATTCTATCCAGTAATTTCTAATGGCAGGTCTATTAATTTTTCTCACTATGTGTGGGTATGAAAAGGTAGAAAATATACTCACACTAGGAAGTTATGGGAAGGATAAATTGTGGACCTGCCTTTCTGTTTTTGTCCTGCTAATTGGAGTATCAGGATTTGAGGTTCAGCCAGAAAGGTTATGGCATCACTTAGCGGTGATGATCTGCAAAGATCGACAGAATACGCAAGATAGGAGAAATATGTCCACCAGCAGGTGCAGCCGTCTCTAGTGTCTACTTGTAGGACATGCAGCCGTATGACCAGGGACAGGGGGAGATATCTGAACTACGGGGACAGTCTGTGCTGAGATGTCCCCAGAGCTCCCCAGAGATGTGGGTGTTCTCTCCATGTCTCCAACATTGTACATCAGCCTGCAGTTTTAGCCATAAAAGGATTAGCACATGAAATCCTTTACTGCACAAAATAAAAATCTTAAAGATGGTTCCCTGTTTATGTAGCTTGCAACATTCAAGGCTCCAGACTTTTCTCCATCATAATCTGAGTATTTCTTTCTGTCCAGATTCCTTAGTCAGACTCGGAGTTGCTTATGAAGATCAGGGGTCAGTCACCAGCCATCTTATTTCCTTCTATTTCTTTGCTCTTGCTTCTTTCAAAGATCCCTGAGTCTCATTTCTCAGAGACTTGAAGCATGTGCTAAGGATTCAGATTTACACCATCCTACGTGCTCGGCTTCACCCACCCGTGTAGTTCTCCCAAGGGCTGGCAGTTGTGGTGGAGCAAAGTTCCGACTCTGCCACCAGTCAGCTATGGGGCTCCGACTCCTCCCAGGTACAGCAAGGAAAACAGCAGTGGCCATCTCAGCTATCAAATGTGTGCTCCCTGGAACTTCAGAGAGCTTTATGGCTGAGTGCCCACTGGTAAGATGTTACGTCCCTTCTTTGCTAATAG
This sequence comes from Manis javanica, assembly GCF_040802235.1. NCBI lineage: Eukaryota > Metazoa > Chordata > Mammalia > Pholidota > Manidae > Manis > Manis javanica. Next base: position 69,400,147 of record NC_133157.1, read on the forward strand.
AATCAGTTCAATCTCCCCCACCACACCCTCCAGATGCCACCAGGTTATTGATAGCAAAGATTTTTCTTTTCAATCAATTAAGGGGCATTAACCACCAAGGGTTCTATTTCAGTTGCAGAGAAAATGTAATCAGCAAGGAAGCCAACCTGGTCTTCGGAGGACCAAGGGAGGGCCTTAGATCCATTAGCCCTTCAGTCTAATGTTTTATAAACTGATGAAAAGTAGGCTAATGTGTATCACTTTATCTTTAGGTATGAGGGATAGGCAAAGAATAAATAGTTAGCTGAAGAAATCTTGGATAGAGGCTTGAGTGGGAGATGTAAACAAGTATGTTTCCATGCCTATAGGCCATCTGCGTGTTTTGAGGGGAATTATGACTGAGAAATTGTTAGAATGAAAGGAAGACAGTATGGCACTGAGATGCCTCTCTTGAAATCAGATCCACATAAACTAAGTATTGGATGCATCAAGCTTGCGGGAGAGGGGAAGTGCCACACCATCCCTTGCATGATCAACTGTATTTGTTTTCCATGGCTGTTATACAAGTTGCCATGTTAAAGAAAGCAAATTTTTTGTAACTATGTATGGCAATGGATGTTAACTAGACTTATTTACGATCATGTCATGATGTATACAAATGTCAAATAATTAGGTTATACACCTGAAACTATTATGTCAATTATATCTAAATTAAAAAAAAGTGAATTTATCATTTTACCATTGTGGATGTCACAAGTATAAAATGTATGTGCAGGGTGGTGCTCTCTATGGACGCTCTAGGGGAGAATCTCCTGCCCTGACTTCTCCATCTTGTAGAGATTGCCCATATTCCTCGGCTTGTGAACCCCTTCCTCCATCTACAAAGCCAGCAGTGTAGCATCTTCAAATCTCTCTGCCCCTCCTGCTTCCCTCGTGATTACACTGGGCCCCCCCAGGGAATGAAGGAAAGTCTCCTAATTTCAATATCCTTTAACATGTTTGCGAAATCCCTCTTGCCAAGTAAAGTTAACCATTTCACAGCTTCCAGGGATTAGAATGTGGACATCTTGTGGGTGGGGTGGGGAGGGTGGGGATTATTCAGTGTGTCACATCACATTTTTGTTGCCATGGTGACTTTCAGATCAAATTGGCAGGTAGGCGAACTGCTTCGGTGCCAGTCACTGCTGTCACTGGCACACGTTTGTCCTCCTACTGTCCTGGGTTATACAGGGCTAGGTGAGCATTGATCATATAACCACAGCCTGTCTCCTGGTGCTGTATTCAGCACCAAATCTTATTTTTAATTTAAGAAAACAACAGCCAAGGGGTATCAGTCAATGTTGAGTCATGAAATGTTAGGACTTGAAGGGATCTGAGATCATGTAATCAATCCAATCCTTTTCATCTTCTGTGTGAGGAGAATGAGGTGCAGAGACCAAAGGGACTTGCCAAGGGCAACAGCTAGTTTAGTGACACAAAATACAGCACCTGCTGCCTATTTCTCTCAGTACCTCATTGGGTTTGCAAATTAAGTTTGGGAAACACTATGGAGTTAGTCACTGGTTATCTGGTCATGTCATTTTTCTCCATGATATTGAGTAAATGTTATCCTAAAAACACATAAAAAAATAAAATTTCCATGAAATTGGGTACTGATCTGGGGTAACCACCATTTACTGGTATGGCTTATGAGTCGAGTGACAGAATAGTAGCAAATAGATTTAAATCTCAGGATGAATTAACTTTTTTCTTAGTGGGTTTGGAAATGTGGTCTAAGAAATATAGCTGAAGTGAGTGTAAAGGGAAGTGCTTAGTTTCCTTAGACTTTTTTTTTCTTAGTGGTTGTTGGGGGTCCACTGTGTGTCCTCACACTGTTCTAGGTTCTGAGAAAAAAACAATAAAATAAGGTCTTATGGAGATTTACTAGTTACCATTTAGATTTCTTAAACTCCTGAAAATGCATGGAAAAACAACTTTAAAATTTAAAATACAATAGTCTCTAAGTTGCAACAGTATGGCATTTATTGAGAATAACTGAGTATGGCATATTAAAAAATGTGAAATGCAGTTCACATTCATAACCCTTTTAAATTCCTTGTGGACGGGAGCCTATTCCCCTGCCTAAGCTGAATTGCTTAATATGCCAAATTCAGATGAGCCAAAGCATTTAGGTGAGGTTAAGGTATGGAAAGGCAGAATCTGGACAAAGTCTAGTGCACGGAAGAAATAAGTGGCAACCCCTCACCTGCATGAGCCCTTTGCAAATCAGGTTCGTAGTTCTCACAGGCCTCACAGGTTTGCTGATTCACAGCTTAGTTTTTAGTATGGTATTTGTTAAACCAGTTTCTCCCATACCGTAAATTACCCCAGAAGAGCAAGGCAGTTTGCTCTGGAAACCAAATGAACGCTTGCAGGTCACTTGGTATCCTGGGATACAATTCATTTGTAACAGTATATGGGAGTATGGGCTATTTAGGAAAACTACTAAACCAGAGATGATGTGTGTAATCTGACCCAGGGAATCACGTTTATACTTCTTTGCAGGCTTGAAATCACTAGAAGGGGAATTAAGCAGAAAGAGCAGAGGAGAGAGATGGTCTTGAAGAAGATGTTTGAGAGATGAGTTGTAAGTGGGGGCTGGAGGGAGAAGTTGGGTGCCTTGAAAGCCAAAATTGGTTTCAGACCCCTAATTGCTGAAACCTGCAAAGGTCTGAGGTTCTTGCAGAGGGCCCGTTGAGGGTAGCTGCCACCTGTGGTGACCAGGTCAGGCTTTGAGATGGACCAGTCAGTCCCACCATTTGGATGCGGGCCCCTGGCTCAGATATTGCACAAGGGGAGGCGGCAGCAGTGAGTGAAGGAAGTGTGCTGAGCTCTCACAGTTCTCTTGAAGCACTCGTCTTGCCTCTCCGTGCAGCCTGCAGTTGAATACCAGTGAATCCCACCTGAGGGAGACAAAAGAGGCAGAGGTAGGACAATCCCTTTGGGGGTGCAACCTAGCTGGCTTCACATGCATCAGGTAAATTACAGATTGCAAACAAACAAAAAAGACAAAGCACAATCCTCAGGTTTATCAAGCTATAATCAACTTGCTTTAAAACATTACAATCCAAAGATGTGAAATTATAAAACAAGATAACTTTCAAACCCAGAAGACAAAAGCCTTGTAATTGCTATTGACTATGTAGAAATTTCTGAAGTGTTAGCTATTTGGAAGCTTCCTAATACCATACCCCAGTTTAAGTCAGGTCACAAGTTACTCAAAAGGCCAAATCCACAGATGGTTCATTTAATTTTGAAAGTGCTTCTCAGAAATGGGCACATACTTGACCTCCCTTAATTTTTCCCCTTGTTATAGAGTCATGCATGTTCCCTGTAGAAAATCTGAAAAAGATGCCAAAATGCCGAGTAAGTGACAGCAATATCCTGTAATCCCCAGCTTCAGCTGTGTGAGCGAGAGCACTAAGGCGCAGTTCCCCAAAGGCAGCAAAATGTTTGATGGTTGGAAACTTGAGAAAACAATAGTTTCTCTCAACTGGGGGTCACCTGGCTCTCCCTGGCCAGGGCATTAGGTAATGCCCAGAGTCATTTTTGTCATTACAACTTGGAGGATATTGCTGGCATGCAGTATCTTGGTAAGAGGCCAGTGACGTGCTAAACATCCTTAGAATACACAAATTAGTCTTGCATAACAAAGAATTTTCCTGCTGAAGTGTCCATAGTGTCAAAAATGAGAAAGCCTGATGATAAAACTATCAAGAGCGTGAGTTTCAGTTCCATTTGTTTAACATCAGTGTGAAAAGCCAAAATTTCCAAGTTAGGACTACAACATTGCAGTCATTCCAGGCCCTCGACCCACTAAGAACTGTCACCAATGTTTTGCTTTATTAGCTTCCAGACTTTGCAGAGTCCTTTAATACTTGTTTTGAGGTCAAGTGACTGGGCCACTGTATCTGTCCATGCTCTGAAAAAGAGGAGCAATCACTGAGCGCCTACGTGTCATGGCTCCAGGAAGCCTGGGCACCCTTCCCCGCCCATTAGGAAGGGCTCTGACTGGCAAAGGTATGAGTCAGAGGGAACTTAGGTTTTAGAGGGAGGACCTAAGCTAGGCAGGTTGAATAAAGCTCAGATAACCCTCTTAACAACCAAAAGCCCATTAGACATGACCCCCAAATTCTCTGCCTATCTCCCTGCTGACTTTGATCTCCTCTGATTTTTGTTCTCCCCTTCCAATTCCATAGAGAAATTTAGAGTTTTGCTTTGTGGAGATTTTTATTCATAAGTGGTGTACTACACATATTGTTTGCAGCTGACCTTTTTTCTACTCAACAATGTTTTAGAGATTTTCCCATGTTAACAAAGAGACCTAGTTCATTCCAAGTATAGCATAGCATTTTATGGCCTGAATGTATCATAGTTTAAGTTACACTTGCCTGTAGACAGACAGACCAGTTCCATTTCTTTACTATTATATGGTGCAGTAATAACCTTTATTCATGCCTGTGTTACATGGAAATGTTTCTCTGCAGTAAATACCAAGAAATAGAATTGCTTTGTAGAAGGCTGTGCTCATTTAAAATTTTAACATAAATTTACAAATTGTCTAAAAAGAATGCTAAATCAATCTAAACTGTGATTAGAAATGTATGATAGTTCCCACTTCCTTGTACTAGTCCTTGATATTATAAAACTTTTAGAATTTTATCAATCTGATGGGTTAAAAATATTGTATTGTTGCTGTAGTTTGCATTTCTTTGATATTTACTGAAGGTTTGAGCAGCTTTTTTATGTTTTTAAGTCAGATCACTTGTATTTCTTCTACTGAAGATCGCCTGTATGTTTCCTTTAACAAGTTTTTTCGTTTTCTTGATTGTTGGTCTTTTTTTAAAATTGTGATTTGGAAATTCTTTATTCTGGATTGATATTAATTTTTTTCTATTATTTATATTTCAACTATTTTCATCCAGTTTATTCTTTATCTTTAAAATTTTTGGAGTTGTTATTCATTTTATAAATTTTAAAATATTGATAAACTCAAATGTATCTGTTATTTCCCTTTACAACTTTTGACTTTTGGATAAGGACGCCTCCTCTTTCTCATGCTTAAAATATGTTCTCTAGTATTCTCTATTGTTTTCATCATTTGGATTTTTACTTTTAGCTCTTGAATCTGTGTAGATAAGGCTATCTTCCTGGGTATGCAACCTTTGTAGTTACACAGGGCTCTGTGCTTAGAAGAGCCCAGCAAAATATATATTAAAATTTGTGTTGAGGATGTGAGTAGTGTGAATGAGGCGGTACATAGATTTATTAGGAATGTGCTCTGTGAAGTAAAAGTACTTGCATTTGAATCTTGGCTGCAACACTCATTAGCTGTGTAACATCATGCAAATTTCTTAATCTTTCTATACGTCAGATTTCTCATCTTTAAAATGGTGATAGTGACAAGGTCAGTCCATATCATTGTTTTGATGGTGTAATATAATCCAGGTAAATCCCTTGGTGTAAAATCTGGTATGTAGTAAATGTTCAATGAATGTTTGGTTTGCTATTATAAAGGAATTGTCCTGTGCTCACTTTAAATAAGTTTTTTTTTAATTTTAAGTGCTAAGACTTACCTTTATGGTGAAACTCTTTTATACAGTGTTGGCCAGGTTTTGTTCTACAGGTTCCCAAGTCTAAGAGACATCCATGGAAGGGCAATGAGAGGTTGCATGCTCTACAGATCAAACCTCCAACATCTCCAAGAACAGGAGAGAATAAATAGGGAGAAATTAGTGATAGAGACTAAGGAGGGAAAAAGAGAAAGAGAGAAAAGAGGGATCCAAAAATAGAGATTTTCAATTTTAGAAAGTAAACAATATTTAAAAATTTAATTCTAAAAATTCACATAAATTGAAATTATTTTTATTTTGAGGATGGGGGAAATTTCAAAGCATATGCTATGTTCATGAACTGGAAGTACCCTGAACTGATACTAGCTAGGAATGAGGCCTGGTGGTCTAAACAACATAGGTGGTAAAATTTATTCAGTTCCTCAGGACTTAATTAAATCAAACCTAAGTTTTTTAGTCAGAACATTTAATTTTAACCATATATCCACTATTAGGCTTTCATTTCAACATGTTAGGCAGCACATTATATAGAGTAGGTTCTATGTGAATACTTTTTCCTTGATTGATGTTTACATATTGGTTATCTTCAACACTCAAATTCAGTGGCTCAAAATGTTAGTCATTTTGGTTATGTAGTAATAGCCAGAGTCTTCAACTTAGTCACTAAGTAACTTATGCAGCACAAGTAAGATTGGAAGACATTATCCAGAAGGTCAGTTTCAAAATTTGACAGTGCATCACAGTTATTTAAGCAGTTAAAATAAATAACCCAATTCCTAGAGGCCCCGAAGCACTGAGCATCTATGGGATGTGGGGCTCAGAAATCTGTAATTTAGGTAAAAGCAGAAATAGCTGACGGCATGTGATTTGCATGCAGATGTCTGGGCTAGTGCTGAGAGCTGCTAGTCCTGCTGAATTCAGGCATCTCTTTCCTAGTAGCTCCTCTAGGAGGCCTTGGCTAGTGGTGGAGAGCTTATCACCGTTAACAACAGCTCTGACTGTTAAAAAGAAGTCTTTTCTCAGCCAAAATTTGTCTTCGTGTTTTTATAGTTGCCATAGTAGATGAAAACAATTATCATATTACTCCTATTCACTGATAACCCCAAAGAAGAATTTGTTATATACAGTTTGCAAGATGTATTTTATATCTATCTCCCTCTGCCATATTCTGGGTCAGAAGAGATCACTTTTAGTAAAACATAGTCTGGCTGATGAGGCCAATTAACCCTGTTGACTATTCTCCCCAATTTTATCTAAAGACACTTTGGAAGTTTCACATTGGTTCTCCTCTGAACATACCAGACTTTCATTCCATAATCAACGTCAATCAATGAACTTTTTAAAAAGAACTAAGCCTATGCCAGGGACTCTGCCAGGCAGTTTACATGCATCAGCCCAATCATTTCCCACAATAAACCTTTCAGGTAGGTGGTTGCCCACAGTTCACATAAAAAAAAAAAAAGGCCTGAAGATCTTAGATATCTTGTGCCAAGTGGCAGAGACAGGAATTTCAAAAGGGCTATAGGAGTCTAAAGCCCTTGTTCTGGGCAAGCACAGCCGTCACTGGGGCTGCCTACCTTCTGCCTATCCCAGACCTTCTGATGTCATCTCTTCTTGCTGGAGATCTTGACTCTTTCTAGATTTAGGGCCAGCTGCCTGCCCAGAATAGTAGGGCTGTTTGTTTCTCCATGTCATCCCTGAGTCCCTCACGACTTGCCCTTAGGGACCCACTGCATGGATCAGCCTTTGGTGCCAGTGGCCCCTCAAGGTGGGGTGCTCCTTTGATGCCAGGTCTTTCTCTGCCCTGGACTGTGTTCCGGGTGAGATCTGTTCTACCTTCTTTCTCTCTGTCCCAGATGGGCCCCCCTCCTTCTGATCCCATGCCCAGTATTCACAGTCTTCATCCTAAAACCTTGGCTGTGACATTCCTTACAGTTGAGGATGATGCCTTAACTTTCAGGCTTTTTTGCTGACTGACTGTATTTGTCCAGTTGCCTGAATATAAATATATTTATATTCTCAGATCTCATTTCCTTTCTTCCAGCCATTTTTTTGTCTAGAGATTTATTGTTGCTTTATTGACATAACTAACACATGGTATATTCTGATTTGACAACTGAATTTAAAGCTTCAGGTTATATGTAGAATGAATAGTTTCTTTACAGGATTAATTCTGAAAAATGCTATTCCTTTTTTTATGACTTTGATTTTTAGCCAGGAACATCCAATAGATAGTAGATAGATAATTATTTGAAGGTATATTATAAATTATATGTAGTTACTTAAATATATATTATACATCATAATGATGGTTATCTTTCTTAATAACCACTCCTGACTTCTTGGGCACTCCTTACTTCACAATTTTTCTTTATGCCAAATATTCTTCTTTTATCCTCACATCTACATTCAGAACAAAAGTCCCCAAGTCTCAATATTTAGAATTTTATATCTGGGTGCATTCTAGTTTTTTCCTACTGAAGTGTGGTCTTCAGACCAGTAGCATCAGCGTTAGTAGGAGGCGTACAGGCATAGTAGGTTGTTTTCCCTTATCCGCAGTTCTGTTTTCTATGGTTTCAGTTACCCCTGTCAACCATGTTCTGGAAGCAGATGACCCTTTGGTGAGTCCTTGGAAGGTCAACAGTAGCCTAACCCTATGTCACAGTGCCTACGTCATTACCTCACTTCTTCTCATCACGCAGCATGTTATCCCCTCTCACGTCATCACACGAAGGGTAAGTACAGTACAAAAAGAGAATTGAAAGAGACAGAGACCACATTCACATAACTTTAATTATGGTATATTGTTATAATTGTTCTATTTTACTATGAGTTATGGTTTTAATCTCTGTGACTAATGTATGTTAAATTTTATTATAGGTATGTATGTAGAGAAAAAACAAAGTATATGTAGGGTTTGGTATGATATGAGGTTTCAGGCACCTGCTGCAGTTCTTGGAATGTGTCCCCTGTGGGTGAGGAGCGACGGCTGTACATTAAATCTTATGACTCTAAGAGGCCTTGTCCTGTTTACCCCTGGGTTCAGCCCAGAGCAACCACCCTCATTGCCATCCTACCATTGCACTGAGGGGGAGAATTCTCAGGATGGCAGTTTAGCATGCCTCCTGAGCATTTCACCTTCATGAACATCTACCTTGTTTGAGGAGTCTTAGGAATTCTCTAAAAGGAATTGAAAGTTTCCTTTCATCTCCTTTCTGTGGTGATACGTAAATGAAGGAATATTGGAGCTGGTAGAGGAAAACACTTATAATAGGATAAGTGCTAGGAAGCCCCAGTCTATGCTTGTTTGGTCTAATTAATTCATTTTTTTTTTTTTTGCCATAGTTATAAGGGCCTCCAGCCTCATTTAGTTGACTCCAGCTTAGCACAGATAACAGTATGTGGCCACCATCTACCAGCTTGGTTTTCTCATCTGTAAAATGGGAAATAACACTTAACTCATATAGTTGTCATGAAGATTCAATGGATTGTACCTGGCATATAGTAAATGCTCAAAAATGTTCATAATATAAGTGCTTGCTTCCTCAGGCCTTGTTATATGCATCTTAATTACCTTATTTAAGACCACCCTCCACTTTATTGTAATTCTGAAATTTCTTAAGTAATTTTCTCTCTTTTAAATTTACTCTTTCTTAATTTCTTACCACCTAAGAGGCAGAGGAAGATAAAAACACCACTTATGACAGTCCTTCTCATTCTTAAGATTTCTGGCCAAAAAAGATGATGGAAGTAAAGACACGTCCCACCATTAGATCTTTCCTGGGGAAATACAAAGTTACACATTTATGTTTCCTGTTATAAAAAGAAATGACTGGCAAAGTTTCATTTATTTCATTACTAAAGTATAAATAAATTTATTTTGTGAAGGAAGAAAAGTATGTTACATGTCTTCATAAAAAATTCACCATAAAACTTCTCCTAGTTACAGAACATTTTAAGTTTAGGTGTCTTATTACCAAATACCATTCTCTCCCTTTCTTTTTTCCTGAATTATAATTGCTTCATGCAAAGATATGCAGTGAGATAGATTGTTTCTAGAATAATATTCTATTAAAAATCCTTATAACTGCTAGCCAAAAGGAAAATATTCATTTATGCTTCTTTGTAAACTAATGCTTTCATTGCCAATGATTGTAATTATAAGCAAAAACATTATTATGACAGTTAAAAAGTAGTTGATACTAAAATGAAGAGAAGGAAATTGTCATGTTGACTAAAAATATAACATTTCAGTTATTCATGACCTTACCTGCCTTCTTCATGAAGGTATTTTGGGAATTGTCCTAGGTCTGGACTTCTTTAAAGAAAAAGTAAAATCTCTGATGTAGTGAAGTCCATTATAACTGAAACCAAAAAGGGAAGTCCCTGATTCACAAGGTTCCAAACAGTTAAACAGTGAAAATTGCCCAAAGAAACAGGACAGTTTTTCTCTTGAAGTCTGATCTATGTAAAACATCTCCTTACTCATGAAGTTAACATAAGACTAAGTCAACAGTTAAACTGATTAATTCTAAATTTGCTAAGGATTTCCATGTTTACTATGCTATAGTTAGTTTAGATACACATAGCCATAATCTTCATTATGTAAATTACCTAGTCTTGACTTAAACAAAAATCACATGATCTGTACAGCAGAATTTAAATGGTACATCCAGAAAGCAATTTGATTTTTCAAAATAGTATTTATTTCTAAATTAATATATAGTTCCAAATTAATACATTCTTCATGAAATGAAGTACTAAGAATATTAAAATCTTCTTTGATCATGTTCTTACCAAACCCAGTGTTTTCTCCAAATGTAACCATATTATCGATATGTCAGGTGTCCTTTTTATTCTGTGCATTTTCAGAATACACAATAATGCTTGTTTACTTTTGCAAAAGAGTATCATACTCTACATATTATTTTTCCCCTTGTATTTCACTCAAAAATATGTTAAAAATCTATATCAGTATTTAAAACTACTTCATTGCTGCATAATATTTTTGGTATAGTTATACTATAGTTCAGTTAGCCATTCCCTGGCTGATGAGGACAGAGGCTCTTCTTGTTTTTTATGACAAACATGTTGCAATATGTATATATTCTTGGCACATATACAAGTTGTTTCTCTAAGACAGATCCTGAGAAGTGGAATTGCTTGTCATGGGGTATATTCATGTACCATTTAAATAGATATTATCAAATTGCCCCCAAAAGTAATGCTCAGTTTTCCCACCACCATCCAAAAAATTAGAGTATTTTTTCCCTCCTACCCTCATTAATACTGAATCAAAGATATGCAAAATAATGTTTATTAGTATCTAAAAATCTAAATTAAAATAGCACATTTGCCTATCAAGTTGGCAAAGATGTAAAAGTGTATTATTACTGACAAAGGGTATCTGAAATATGCACTTGTAGTCAGAGTGGGGGGAATGTAAATGAGAGTGTGTGTGTCTATTAGTACATACATGCTATTAGTACATGTTCTCATATACATACCTACATACATATACACACATAAATAATTTGTATTACACCATAGCTATAGATTTATAGCTCACTTAAAAAATAAAACTCAACTTCATATTTTGAGTATTTGTCATTAAATATTCCTCAAAAATTTGTTTTTAAGGGTTCTGTAATATTCAACCATGTGGCCTTACTATAATTCATTTATTTAACTCCCTCATAGTGGGGTATTTCTCATTATATTTTTGTTTGTGTTTAAATGTATCTTCAGGATGAATTCATAGAAATGGAATTACTAGGACAAAGACATACACCTTTTTTTTTTGATGGAAATGGAAAGGGGCTTTTTACTGGAGGGGGAAGTTCATTTCTACCTTTTAAAAAAGTTCTAACACTTTCCTCTTATACTCTGGCCATTATTTCTACTAGGAATAAAAGGCAAAAAAGAAAGTTATAATTAAAATTTTAGGACCATTCCAGCACCCAGGTGAAGGCAAAGGCAACTGCCCAAGGACATATACCTTTTATGAGGCCTTTGACACACATTAGAAAATTGTTTCCTAGAAAAGGGACACCAATTTAGAGCCATAGTGTGGCATGTTCATTTTCAAATCCCCAGTGCTTAGCTTGCAGTGCACCTAATAATTAAAGCTCTCAATTGATGCTACTACTTCTTTCATTCCATCTTGACACTCACCTTTTGTTCACATGTCTTCATTACAAATTTGTCTTTGGCCCTGATGGACCACTATTAGAAAATGATTTTTCTTAAATCAAGGTGACAGTAGCTGATTAGTCAATCCTCAAGCATACGTTTATACACATCCACTTGACCCTTGAACAATGCCAAGTATAGGGACATGGACTCCCCCACTTCATAGTTGAAAATCTGTGCATAACTTTTGACTTCCTGAAAACTTAATTACTAATAGTTTACTGTTGATTTAATGGAAGTAAGTGATAAAAATACTATCTGCATAACTTTTATGCATTCATAACATACCTCTTTTCTTTTATCTTTCAATATTTCTAAGCTACACCATTTGTGAGTTTTTTCCAGTTGTCAAAGATCTACAAAAATTTTCCAACATATTCACTAAAAAAAAATCTGCCTATAAATGCAAACATGTGGTTCAGACCCACGTTGTTCAAGGGTCAACTGTTTAAAACTCTCAGGTATTAATTGTGAGGATATTTTCCTTGATGTATATCACCTGTATCTCCTTTCCTTTAATCAAAATTTATTTTCCTTACTTTTTCTAATTGATATCTATAGGAAATAGGTTTTGGTGAAGGCAAAAAATTCAGTATGGAGTCTGGGACTCTGACGGTAACCACTGAATGTCTTAAAGTTTTGGGATGCAAATTTTTATCTGAGAGGGTCTAGGAAAGGTGACTGAACGCAAAATAATGATACTCAAGTCAACAGTAGTACGTATTGTCTGATTCAACTGAAATATGAAATTCAAGAACAGGCAACATGTGTCTGTAGTGGGTGAAGATGGAATAGTGGCTAACTCTGGGAAGGAGGATTGGCTTAAGAAGGGGCATGGGAAAACATTCTAGGGTAAAATGAAAATGTTCTAAATTTGATTTGGGTGGTGGATACATGTGTTTATGCAAATATAAAATGTTACCAAACTGTACCTTTTAGATTTGTGCATTTTGTTGAATAATACCTTCAGGGTACATATGTCTTCATTCCCCTCATTGCGGGTAATCCGTAGGAAGGTTTTGCAAGCATCTCTGCATGAATTAGGAGTATACTGAATTATGTTAAGCAGGAAAATGACACTATTCAGTAAATATTTATTCAATTTCTACTATATTCCAGACATGTTGATTTCAATTTAAAAAACTTGTTCTGGTAGAAGAGTGAAAGTAGGTTGACAAAAGTAAGACTGGAAGCAGGGAGAAAGTTAGGAAGGTGTTGCACTAGGTCAGTCAAGAGATGATAACGCCTGGAACCAGGGCAGAGGCAGGCGGGATGGAAAAGGAGAAATGGGTGGGAAATGCTACGGGGCATGTGTTTAGTATTTTCACTCGACCGTTCTGTGTGTGTGTGAGGGAACAGCTTAGTCATCATTTTTCCTACCCTAGCACTTCACTTAAAGAATGGTTTCTTTATATTTTCTCTTACCAGACTGTTAACTCCTTGAGGGAAGAAATGCCATCTTGGTATCTCCAGCTTCTAGCAGGATGCTTGGTACATAATAGGCGCTTGATAAATATTTGCCAAACAATGGGATATTTTTGGTGGAAGGAAGAGCAGGGGGGGGAAAAATCCCAGAGTAGTGAGGGGTTAAAGGGTTGTGAGAAGGATAAGTGACACTGAATGACACAATGAGTGGTGAGCATAGATGGACTCTTCTTGGGCCCGTAAAGGCTGAGATCCTGGGTGGTGTTCATGGCCTGAGGACGTGAGCAAATTACAGTTTTTTCTGAGGATTGTTTTGCTGTCCCTTAAGATAGTTCTCCCCTGGCAGAAGAAAGAATTAGTCAGTCTCTTGGATTCAGCCTTCTGCATGAAACCCTAGATTGCAAGCTATCTAGGAGTCCAGAGTCTTTGAAGTTGGATGGGCTGAAGCGCCTTGGGAGTGCTCTGTCCAGGCAAATCCAGCTAGGGCTGTCTGTCTGGATGCTCACCTCTGTGGGTGCACAAAGACCCCTAGTGATCTTAAGTAATTCACTTCTTTGTCCTGGGTCTTGATTTCCTCATCTGTGTATCAAAGGGGCTGGATTATAGTGTTTTTGGTTCTATCAACTCATAAGCTTGATAGGTCTGTTTTGGTCCTCCAGTTGTTAGGGAGCAGAAGGAGGCACTCTAAACCCACAGCTTAGATAGCACCTCCTTAGCAGTAGGAAATGACATTTTATATTCTATGAATCTTAATGTCTTACCCACATTGAGGAGTGTACATGCATATACATGAGCTGGTGCCTGTCACCATGGACATGCAGATGCACACATGCAGAGAGCCACCAGTGAATCATATTTTGGATGCTTTCTTCTTTTTTATGGTATTGTGGTAAAGAAAAATGTGAAAAGGTATACTTTTAACTTTAAGCCAATGAGAGCGGGTTCAAAAGCTCTCTCATACTTATTGTCAGAGTTGTGATTTACCTGTGGAGCCACTGTCACCCTGCTCTCTGCTGAGGACTAAAGCTGAATTATGTTGCTTTGAAGCTAGGAAATATTGCCAACAACCTGTTTGCATCTAAAGCTGGCAAATTATTTTCTCTTTCTAGTTTTGGTTTAAAAGTTTGCCATATGTTTTACATAATTTTGACTTGTTTCACTTAGAAGTCACTAATTTATCATTTCTCAACCCTAGTGCTATGAGGTGGTTGGAATGAAAGGTGTTGCATGCTTAGGTAAGTTTGGAAAAATGTATGTGATATTCTCTTATAGAAAACTGAAATGCACTTTGAACTATTAAAATTCTGAGAATTACTGAAGTAAAGAAATTTCATTGGGGTGGAGCCAAGATGGCGGCATGAGTAGAGCAGTGGAAATCTCCTCCCAAAACCACATATATTTATGAAAATATAACAAAGACAACTCTTCCTAGAATAGAGACCGGAAGACACAGGACAACATCCAGACCACATCCACAACTGTGAGAACCCAGCGCCTCGGGAAGAGGGTAAGATACAAGGCCTAGCCCTGTGGGACCCGAGCGTCCCTCCCCCCAGCTCTCAGCAGGAGGAGAGGAGTTGGAGTGGGGAGGGAGAGGGAGCCCAGGACTACTAGACACCCAGCCCCAGCCATCCGGAACAGAGTGCAGACACAGTGCATGTGTGGGGTCCTGGAAACTAGGGAAACAGGACAGGAAGACCTGTGAGCGGGTCCCTGAGGCTGGCGCCTGGGGACAAAGAAAAGCGAGCGGCTTTTTAAAAAATTAATTAATTAATTATTTTTTGTGAGTGCTTTTTGGAAGTTTTAAAGGGACAGGGACCCGAAAACCAGATGGAAACATCCCAGGACACTTAGTACAGCAGCAGGGAATCTGGGGAACTCTGGGCACTCTAACTCCCTGGGCAGCAGGGAGCACGGAGGCCCCTCACAGAGATAAATAGCCTCCCAGCCGTTCCCCCTCCAACGTGGCTCCACCATTTTGGAGCAGCAGCCCAAGGCAGGCCACGCCCAAAGCAACAGCGGAGATAAGCTCCATAGCAGCTAGGCAAGAATCAGAAGCCCTTTCTGCGCACAGCTGCCCAGCACAAGCCACTAGAGGTCGCTGTTCTCCCAGGAAAGGAAGGCCACAAACCAACAAGAAGGGAATTTCTTCCAGCCATCACTTGTGCCAGCTCTGCAAACTATCTCTATCACCATGAAAAGGCAAAATTACAGGCAGAAAAGACCACAGAGACAACACCAGAGAAGGACACAGACTTAACCAGTCTTCCTGAAAGAGAATTCAAAATAAAAATCATAAACATGCTGACAGAGATGCAGAGAAATATACAAGAGCTAAGGGATGAAGTCTGGAGGGAGATTATAGACGCCCAGAAAGAGATTACAGAAATGAAACAAAATCTGGAAGGATTTATGAGCAGAATGGATAAGATGCAAGAGGCCATTGATGGAATACAAACCAGAGAACAGGAACGCATAGAAGCTGACATAGAGAAAGATAAAAGGATCTCCATGAATGAAACAATATTAAGAGAACCGTGTGATCAATCCAAAAGCAACAATATCTGTATTATAGGGGTACCAGAAGAAGAAGAGAGAGAAAAAGGGATAGAAAGTGTCTTTGAAGAAATAATTGCTGAAAACTTCCCCAAACTGGGGGATGAAATAATCAACAGATCACGGAAATACACAGAACTCCCAACAGAAAGGACCCAAGGAGGATAACACCAAGACACATAATAATTAAAATGGCAAAGATCAAGGACAAGGAAAGAATTTTAAAGGGAGCTAGAGAGAAAAAGGTCACCTATAAAGGAAAACCCATCAGGCTAATATCAGACTTCTCGACAGAAACCTTACAGGCCAGAAGAGAATGGCATGATATATTTAATGCAATGAAACAGAAGGGCCTTGAACCAAGGATACTGTATCCAGCATGATTATCATTTAAATATGATGGAGGGATTAAACAATTCCCAGACAAGCAAAAGTTGAGGGAATTTGCCTCCCACAAACAACCTCTACAGGGTATTTTAGAGGGACTGTTCTAGACGGGAGCACTCCTAAAACTAAACAGATGTCACCAGAGAAAATAAAATCACAGCAAAGAAAGCAGACCAACCAAATACTAAATAAAGGCAAAGAAATAAAATCAACTACCCACTAAAAGCAGTTAAAGGAAACATGAAAGAGCACAGAATAAAACAACCAACATATAAAGAATGGAGGAGGAGGAATAATAAGGGAGAGAAGAAAAGAATCTCCAGACAGTGTATATAACAGGTCAATAAGTGAGCTAAGTTAGGCAGTAAGATACTAAAGAGGCTAACCTTGAACGTTTGGTAACCACGAATCTAAAGCCTGCAATGGCAATAAGTACATATCTTTCAATAGTCACCCTGAACATAAATGGACTGAATGCACCAATCAAAAGACACAGAGTAATAGAATGGATAAAAAAGCAAGACCCATCTCTATGCTGCTTACAAGACACTCACCTCAAACCCAAGGACATGCACAGATTAAAAGTCAAGGGGTGGAAAAACATATTGCAGGCAAACAACAGAGAGAAGAAAGCAGGGGTTGCAGTACTAACATCAGACAAAATAGACTTCAAAACAAAGAAAGTAACAAGAGATAAAGAAGGACATTACATAATGATAAAGGGCTCAGTCCAACAAGAGGATATAACCATTCTAAATATATATGCACCCAACACAGGAGCACCAGCATATGTGAAACAAATACTAACAGAACTAAAGGGGGAAATAGACTGCAATGCATTCATTTTAGGAGACTTCAATATGCCACTCACCCCACAGGATAGATCCACCGGGCAGAAAATAAGTAAGGACACGGAGGCACTGAACAACACAGTAGAACAGATGGGCCTAATAGACATCTATAGAACTCTACATCCAAAAGCAACAGGATATACATTCTTCTCAAGTGCACATGGAACATTCTCCAGATTAGACCACATACTAGCTCACAAAAAGAGCCTCAGTAAATTCCAAAATATTGAAATTCTACCAACTTTTCAGATCACAAAGGTATAAAACTAGAAATAAATTCTACAAAGAAAACAAAAAGGCTCACAAACACATGGAAGCTTAACAACATTCTCCTAAATAATCAATGGAACAA